>NW_026542599.1:67751098-68416388 GCF_028750875.1 Macrosteles quadrilineatus
AATTCAACATTTAAAATCAGTGTCGTGTTTTATCCACGGATACTTTGTTGTACCTCTATACTTATTTTATGCTGTTGAAAAGAGTTCTGGTTTAATCTATAATGAACTCAAATATTTTATTTTGGACGGTAGGAATAAGTGTTTTTTTTTTAGTTTAACATAGATAGCTAGGAAGTTTTAGCACCTATTTTTAAGGTCTCTCTATGAAATGATTTCTACCCGTTATATTGTCTCGGTTTCATAATAATCGGAAAGAATGATTTTAAGAAGTAGAAACGTAATGCAGAACAAAAATAGCATGGATGGATAAATATGTATTTTTTTCAATACACTGCAAACAATAATTGAGTGGTAAAGTGTATTTAATTTCTGTAAACAACATGAAAAACCTTGAGATGTATTCTATTATTAATATTTATAAAATATTTAATATTTGAAAAATTCATCAAAAGTTACCTTATGACACTTTCGTACTATTTTACAACAGAGATATTTTTTAGACCTTTTTATCATCATGCACATTATTACTATTTATTTAAAGTAGAAGCACAAGAACAACCTTTGCACAAATTGTATAAAATAATTTCATTTATTGCTGCAATTTGTCTTACATATTTGCTTAGGTTAGGCTTTAGATATCTAAGCATTCTTTGTACACTTCTGTAAAATATTATTGATCACCTAAATTTCTTTAAGATATGCTACATTATAGATATTGTTTTAGGTGTTCAAATAGTTTCAGTATCAATGTTGCATAATTCATTGAAAAAGTCTTGCACAAGTTGTTCCCAGTCAAAGATTGTTTAAAATGCTAATTTGACTGCTGATTTTAAGGGTTTCATTTAAATCCTTGAACTAATAATAATTGGCTCGATTTCTAAAAATGTTTTAAATTTGAATAACCGATCAACAATTATTCTCTATGCGGAATCTGACTGAAAACTATGCAATATTATATTTTTGCCAAAAATAAGTATTTGTAAACCCAAGATTATGTTTGAAAAGTTAGAACATTCATACCGGTACTTGAGATTTGTGACTTTGTATCATATTTTTTACTTGTAAGTGCAAACATTATTATTCCACCACACTAAAATAAGCACCCAAAAATTTACAGGGGAATTATTTGAAACTGCAAATACATCAGTTGCACTTATTAAACGCACATTGTCTTTTGCATGTAATTCATAAGATGTAAATTTAGATGAAAAATTCCTTAATACAGTTCTAAATGGAGTTGAAGATTTTAATACGTTCAGTTTGCCTAGTTACTTTTGATTATAGTGTATGTTGAATGTATAAATCTGGGAATCACAGTTTTACAAGTTTTTATCGCTAAGAACCCCTCCAAAAGTCTGGTCAAACCTCATTTGATTTTGTAGGGTTTCTCGGTCAACTGTTTCAAGTCTTTCATATTGTGAGATCTCAGAAATGTCAGTAATTTTATATTTTCTTACTGTGTATAAGAAATTGTGTATATAAAACTCGGTAGTTAAGAGTGAAGCATGAGCTTCACTTTACGTAGGTCTAGTTAATGTTAGTTACGTTCTGTTCTAACCTGACGGAAAGTGAAAATATGTAAATAAATTTACCACCCAGGAAATAGAGTGTAAGTTTCTCGAACGTCTTTGAATGGATTGTCAGTTGAACAAAAAATGCATTTTGAGTGTGTTGATGGTATTGCTAGCATTTACCTTACTGTGGTTGATTAATGATTAGTAAATTGTAAATTGTTATTGTTAGCGCAATCAGCGATGAATCAATCTTGTAAACTCATTCCCAGCTATAATTTGGTGTCTTATGTGTATTGGAGTGATTTTTAACTTTTAAGTGATTGGGGCTGGTTTTGAATACAATAAATATCACCTAAATTTATATTCAAGTTGATTACTTAAGAAATGCTACATCAATACTTGGTAACTCTTCTTGATTGATTTGTGCCTGTTAGAGTGTTAGTTGTAAGTCGACTTAAATATGTGTGTTGAATTTTAAATTATCATTAAATAGTTTTATTAGCGAATTTCCCTATAGGGAAGTAGCTATTACCGTAGGTCTCATGGTAAGACCTAAGCCCGGGACCGATTTACTTTTTCATTTTGATGTCCCCAGAGGCCAAAAACACCATTCGTTCAAATTTTTATATATCTATATATAGAGATATATATATATATATATATATATATATATATATATATATGTGTCCATCCGCACGATAACTTGAGTAATTTTTGTCCGATTTTGATAAAATTTGGTTTGAAGGTGTAAGGCGGGATAAACTTGAATGAGTTCGCGAACCAGCATGATCGGACTATGGGAACGGGGGTTTATGGGGGGTTTTATGGGGTAAAAATAGGTTTTTCTCATATTTTACCCTAAAAACACAGAATTTCACAATTTCTTTTTAAACCATTTTGTAGAGCTTAAAAAAACAAATAATTTAGTATATTGAAGCGTTATTATGCGCCTAATTGTTACGGAGAAAATTCAAAAAATTGTAATTTTAAAATTCCCATGTTATTCTTATGGAGAATAAGTCAACTGTTGTAGTTAGCTTGTTTATGAACATATTTTAATCTAATTTGGAAAATACATTAATTTCTTACTAAACCACAGTACCTTTTAATATTTTATATAAAAAAAAACTTTTTTACCCTCCCTGTTGCAGCAAACCTAAGTACTCATTAAACTAATTCTGTTTAAATAGGGAAAAAATGTGATATTTTTAATGAGACATTTTAGTTTAAATCCAATCAGGCAGATGGAAATTCGCTAAGTCTGCAGGTTTGCTGCAGCAGGGGTATTTTTATAGTTGATTACAAGTGAAATTTTACATAAATTGTATAAGGGTATAGAAATTTGTTGAACTTTTAAGTTCACTTGTCTAAAGTGTGTGCATTTTGTAATATTAACTTGGACCGGTTTGACACAGCTATGATACGTTTCTGTTTTCAAACTTTGCCATGATTCACGTGTCCTTTACGAAACACCTGTCCCAAGCATATGTGGGAAAGACTCGGTAAAAACTGTTCAAATGTCCTCATAGATTTCCCATCTTGATTCTATTTTCTGTTGTATTATTATATAGATTTTGATTTATTACTGATATTTTATTTGTAATATTATATACAGTTTAGCTTCTATATAAATACTCTCTTATTTTATATTCAGCCTCATTTATCTTTCCTAGTTTCCCTCGGATAAGTCTACTTAGTCAAGTTTCAGCAAGCCAACAAATACTGCTACATCCTAGCAGTTAAAACAACTGCTACAACTGTCAACCCTTGCTCCAAGTCTGATGAATCTGACTTGAGCAAACTATCTCTCCAAGTAATTCAGTCAAGAGTGGAATGAGTCAAGAGTTGACCAGTGTTGTTAGCTTAATAGATAGACTGACAATGTGACGTTTGAATTGAAGCTAGCAGTTGTGGCAGACTAAAATGTGGAATGAGTTCAGTTGCGTGACTTCCTACTCAGTCACCTAAGTGGCATCCCCATCTCAATGATTGATTGATTGATATTCCTTGATCTCCAGCCAGATTGAGTGATTCCCATCTCTGTCTGTTCGGGAGTTCAGTTGGCCTTCCTGAACCCACAGACGGTCAGTTTTAACTGTCAGTTAAGACTGACAAATAAAACTGACCGTCTGTATTATTTATTTGTCAGTATGTTTTATTTGTCAGTCTTAACTGACAGTTAAAACTGACCGTCTGTATGCAAGATTGGCCTGACAAAATTTTGTTAAACCAAACTGACAGCAGGCCGAAAGCAGTAACTAGTCAGAATTTTGTGAAACCGGGGGGGGAGTTCCGTGGTTGGGATACTCCGTAATCCTGTAATCCCAAACATGAATGAAGGTAGTCAGGCATTTACATTGTTATCGTACATTTGAGGTTAGGTTTCCAGTTTCTATAGGTTGTAAGTTTTGGCAAACAAACCTTATTGAAGACTGCACCTCACATACCAGGTCGCAGCATATTTTTAACTAGGATATTGCATTGCTTGTAGATTTCCACTGAGGGGGTGTACACTTCTGTGTTATCACTTATCAGCGAGCTCAGGCATGAATAATTCTTTCTTTCTTTCCGAGTAGCCCTAGTACTCCAGTCACTTTGCATGAGTTCCACGTAAAAGCTGACTGGACAGTAATAAGCTCCTTTATGGAAAACTCCAAATAATATACAACTATTTCTTGCAAAGTTAATTTTTATTGACAGTCATAAGTTTCAAGTGAACTTTTGGTTCTTAATGAATCTTGGCTGAAGATATTTTCTGCATGATATTGAGATTAGTCTTTGTAGTACATACAGTACCACATGAAGATAAAGGATTTGATAAAGTAGTTCTTAAACATTACCAAATTTTTAGGTATTATATTATTAACCTCCGCCAAAAGTTCGCAACAAAGGAAATTAAAGGAAAGCACAGTTTATAAACAATAGTTTATTACAGTCAGTCTTAACCGTATAATTGTGACCTGGAATGTATAAAAGAAAACCTGTTGCTTATAATTAATTGGGCTATTGGAGAACCAAAAATAATATCTGAGCTAAAACTAGTATTCAAAAACCGCGTTAAAAATAAAATTATTGAATTTAAAATTCTATAAAAGCATTAAATCTACTGTCATTTATGAGTTGCAGAATAAACCATTTAACATAATTGTGCTCTTTTAGACCATAAATGAAATATAAAATTTAATGGAATTTGAACATCGAGAAAGATATTACAGAACCAAAATGACTCACTGTTTAACCTAATTAACTTATAATATCTACTGTGATCCAAGTTGTACACCTATTTTTCAAATAGAAAGTTCACACTAATTTAAAAATTCACATACAACACTTAGATTTGTTACCATCTCAAATTTTACGTTTCTCTTCAAATCTTAACTTAATTTGATCTAAAAAGAAGTTGAAGAACACACTGTTGAATTCGTAAATGCTCATTATGGTGCGACACTATACCATAACCTTAATCACAGTTCATCATGAGGGATGGGTTCTAACGGCTGTTCAGCTCGGCAGGCCGCAGGAGTCGTAAATGTGAGTCGGTATTCACAGCGGTTAGGTTCTGACGCTGTCGTTACGGCACTCTCTAGCCCACAGATTACGTCCACCTGGTAAGTCATACAGGTATTACTACCACAAATGTACAGTAAAAGGAACACATCTCATCATTCTTAATTGACATTATCTACTAGCTAGACAACTCGTTCTCTTTTAAAAAATTCCATTGAGCAAATATAATGTATATTTGTTTGGTTTTTACCAGTTTGAAAATAATTTGGACATAACACATAATTTTTTACACTATTTAGGAGGGTTCCTTCCCCGGCTGCTATCACGTTAACATGGTCCTACAAAAAAGAACCTCGTTGCAAGTGTTTATTGAGTTGAAATAAACTGTAAAATAACCATAAAGATCCAAAAAGTGTTTACAAAATCATTTTTAAAATCCGTAAATTAAGTCTTCATTGCATGTGATTTTAACTTCTAGATAGTAGCATTGACTATTGGATACAGAAGTTGTTGTATTAATAGTTAATGATAGTTAAAAAATAACTATTCCCCATCCATTGCAAGCTCTGATATGTTAAGAGCACAAAAAACACACAATCATTGGAAACAAATTAGTTTTAGAAAGTTGAGAGCTTTTACAATAGAGGCATTTTCAATCCCGAACTTTATTTCAATCCGTATAATCCGCCATCTTGAATTGAAATTCGGGCTGCCGAGTAGAACCCTCATAAACAAATAATTTGGTCTACAGCTGTATTGAGAAAATAATCCTAAAAAGGATGAAATATTAATATTAATAATACTTCTAAAGCAATACTTGTTACTACTTGTTACTTTACAAGTACAGTAGACCCCCTCTTAACCGACCTCGTATTAACCGATAATCGGATTATCCGCCTTCGATCTTAAAATAATACAGTTTGTTTTAACCGACCTTGCTTTGAGAGCAGCTCGGTTTAACCGCCGCTTTCTAGGAATTTTAGCATTTCCGCTCCCACGCTGGGTGATGAGAACTGAACCATACGCTTATCTCCACAGGATATGACTAACAATAAGTTATTTTGTGTTGATCACAAAAAATATAGCATAGCCTATTGTTAGAAGTTCTCTCTGAATCTCTCTGAATACTATCTACTGCCTGCCATTTGAGGATAAAATCATATGTTATTAATTGTTATGATCTATTTACTTTTTTGTTTACTTTTTATCAGTTTTGTTCTCAACCATGTTAATAAACCATCAATTGTTTTTCATCTCTTTTATTTTGTAAAAACTAATCACTCATACTATCTATCATTAACATTATTGGTCCTAAATCGAGCCGGAACAGCAACATATCAAAACACTTGTATCTATATCACTGAAATTTTATTCATCAAAATTTATTTTATGTCTACCACAATTTGAAAATTCATTATCATTATGGCATCACTGGAATCAAAAATAAAACTCCAAAAATCAAGATTACAACACCAGGTAAATGCTTCAGCCTTTTTCAAAAACAAAGATACATCTACTATAACTAAGGCTCAACTACAAACAAGACTTGAAGTTTTGGAAGCAGACTGGAAAAAGTTTGACAAAGATCACGAAAGGATCTGTGAGTCAAAGCCCGAATTGCTAGAAAATCTCGACTATCTAAATGAAGACCACTACAGCCGCGGAAAAGAAGCTTACCTCATCAACAAATCGGAAATGCTGGACCTCCTTGACTTAGTCTCAACGTCATCTCTCCAAAATGCAAGTATTACAGAAAGTAGTAAATCCAACTCTTTTCTCAGACCAAAATTGCCTCAAATATCTTTGCCACAGTTTGCAGGAGATTATCAATCCTGGAAACCGTTTAGCGATCTTTTCGATTCTTTAGTAATTTCTAATCCTGATTTAACTGATGTAACAAGATTACATTACCTCAAAAATAGCTTGGTAGGCAAGGCTGCTCAGTTGATATCTAGTTTTCAAATCACTGAGGAAAACTTTATTCCAGCTTGGGAAAAACTAGTAGCTAGATTTGAAAACAAACGGGTCTTGATTAACAAACATCTAGATGACATTTTCAATATCCAACCTTTAAAACAAAAATCTGCCAAAGGTCTTAATCATCTGATCTCAACTGTAAATGAGAGTTTGGGCTCACTTAAATCTCTTGGCTCGCCGATCGATCAATGGGATCACATCTTAGTATATCTGACTGTTCATCGTCTAGATCCTAATACACACGAGGCATGGGAGCTTCACCAAGGCGTATCGACGGAACCATCATCGCTGCAAGGCCTACAGACCTTCATCGAGGGACGTGTACGGGCTTTGGAAAATATTGAAGCCAGGGAAGTGTCTCACTCGAGTGGAATGGTAAATCTACCAAAACATCAAGGTAATGCTCAGCATTATCCAAACATCAACACAGCTTTGGTAGCTGAATCTAAACGAAAATATGTATGTAAACTGTGTAGTAATGCTCATTACATAGCATATTGCAAAGAGTTCCATGCTAAAACACCAGATCAAAGGAAAGACTTTTTATTAAGTAACAGGTTATGTTTCAACTGTCTTGGCCCTCATTTGCTCAAAGAATGCCGATCTCAAAAATCATGTGTGAAATGTGGTAATCGCCACCATACATTGATTCATGACGCTGTCAGTAAATCTTTTGATTCATCTAGTCAAATAAAATCAACTTATCAAACCCCAAATCCTCTAAAATCGGAAAGAAAATCATCAAACACACCACAGGTGTCCTTAAATCACTCTCTTCCCACTGGAAATCGACACACAGTTCTTTTAGCTACTGCTCAAGTTAGAGTAATCAGCCCGAAAGGTAATAACATTGTGTGTAGAGCTCTAATCGACCAAGGCTCCGAAATTTCCTTCATCAGCGAGCATCTAGTGCAGACTCTTCACATTGAACGCTCCTCCTCATCATCACTCTCTCTTATCGGTATCGGAGGAAATCAATCATCAACTACTCGTGGATTAGTGTCCATTAACATTGGGAGTACATCTAACGACAAAGTCATCTGTCCGTTAACAGCACATATTCTGCCAAAACTCACGGCTAACTTACCTACTATGACACCAGGTAAATCTAACTGGCATCATATCAAGGAGCTTCAACTAGCTGATCAAGATTTCATGACCCCTGGATCTGTAGATTTGATACTTGGAGCTGATGTTTATGGAAGTATCATTCTTCCTGGACTTATCAAGGGTCCGCCTCTATCTCCTATCGCTCAATCAACCATCTTTGGTTGGGTGTTATCTGGGCCGTGTGGACTTTTCATCAATGACAATAAATCATCAATGTATCATTGCCTACTGGAGAACAAAGTAGATGATTTACTTCAGAAGTTTAGGGAACAGGAGGATTTTGCCAAAGATCCAGTTCAAGTTTTATCTCCTGAAAATCAAATGTGTGCAGAACACTCGCAATCAACACACTCTAGGACTGATAGAGGAAGACATGATGTTAAACCCCCTAAAGGAGTCTGCCACAAATCCGGAATATGACAAACTCATCTGCATGGAAACATTGAAGACCAATAGCAAAATTGTGCTCTCTTCCTGCCACAGAATAAAATTGCCCAGTTCCCTGTTGCAATTTGGGGGGGAGTATGTTAGAAGTTCTCTCTGAATCTCTCTGAATACTATCTACTGCCTGCCATTTGAGGATAAAATCATATGTTATTAATTGTTATGATCTATTTACTTTTTTGTTTACTTTTTATCAGTTTTGTTCTCAACCATGTTAATAAACCATCAATTGTTTTTCATCTCTTTTATTTTGTAAAAACTAATCACTCATACTATCTATCATTAACACCTATTGTCAGTTTGTCATCATTGTTCGTAGCTCGAGCACATCTGATCTGATTTGTTATCTGTGCGGCAAATGTATAACATCATAAAGTGCGTTACGATTTTGAGAATTGATTATCTTATCGCCGGAGTAAACAAACAAAGCAACTTGTCGGGAAGGCAGGGAAGGGGGGTTAACAACTCCAAGGTCAAAATAGTTTTTTTGCCTCGAGCCTCCAGTGAGAGGCTAAATAAATAAACGTCCTGTCTTGTAACAAAATGGTTGCTTGTATCTTTAATGCCGACAAAAGGTTCTGTACTGTATTACGATGTATTTGGAAAGCATCAATTAATACATTACAATAGGTACTAAAAGTTATTAAAATAGGAATTTTATTGACTCTTGCCTAGTATTATAATATATTCCACTGAAAGTAGGCCTATTTGACTTAACCGTGTTTTGTGGTTATTTGTGACTTTTCTATCAATATTTAAAAGGAAATAAGAGTAGTTTATTTTATAAATAATGCAAGTATGACTTCAAAATAATGATTATATAATTCCAAATGAATAGCACTTCATTATGTTCTGATTTGAGGGATTGTCCGTTTTATCCGACCTTTTGAGTTATCCGACCTAGGTCCGGTCCCATTAGGGTCGGTTAAGAGGGGGTCTACTGTACTTGAAATTTATTTAGTAAATTTTCTTTAGAAAACACTAGACATTCAAGATTATTGAGTAAAATATTAGGCAAAACCTTAAAGTAGATTGAGTAACCCTCCTTCAGAAGTGGTGTTATACAAAACAGTTTGACTAGGAATATCAAATGTCTAGGATTCAAAAATTTATCCCAAAGCCTAACACCAAAAATCAACTCAGATCAGTTTATAGCTGGTGAGGAATATCGCACATTCTATCATAGACGAGTTACTCACATATGTGGAGCGCTGAGGCCCGTTCCAACACGACTGGCCCTGGTCGTACATCATAGCGGAGTATTTGTCTCCTGCTCCAGCCCAGCCGCTCCACGAGCCTAGTCTCGTCTCAGCTCCTCCTGACCTAGGCTTCTGACTCACCTGCCAAAGTAAACAAATCTCAAAAAATTCATTTTATGCCCCTTTTCACACGTTCATTACTATCTCTGGAGTAGTTACAGGAGTTGTCTTACTTGTGGCAGCTGCTTCTGGTTTTTAATTTAGGATTATCAGCTAGAAGCTCAGACTTCTATAAACCTCCAAATGTAGGAATTACTTAGCGTCAAATTTGGTGGACATGGAGGCCATAACAATCTGCCATTGAGCCTTTTGTAGAAAACGGCCTGTACAGAAGTCGTGTACATATTCAACCAATCACATATGAGGGCCTAGGCTGTAAGGAATTGTGTTGGGATGGCATACTTACCATGACGGGAAGAAGATACTGGCACAAGAAACATAAACTTTTTGGGTAGTGTCTAGATAACATGTTTCTTTGGCTAGATGCCATTATTTCCCATTGTGGTAAGCTTACTAAGTAAAAAAAAGTGATTGTTGAGGTCAATAATCACTTTAATTCAGTGATGCCTTTATGGTGCCTTGCACCGACAAACAAAACAAAAACTGAGTTGTTCTTTCACTTATTGCATGGTTTATAATTCTTCCAGTTTAATGCAATAAAAATCAAGTACTAAAACCAATTTACATTTTCCACATACATCACATTACTCCTCCATAATCTGCCATTTGATAGTCCGTCATACCCAGCAATCCAGATAATTTATGTATTCAATAAACATTATTTTTCATACTATATAGCTAGGTAGCCGAGTGAGAGTATAATCCTCGCCTCGTAATGAAAAGGTCACCGGTTCGATCCTGAGTAAAGTTGGTAGCTTTTCGATGGTTCAAACTGGACCCAGCTGATTTTGGTAATTCGTCCTGACTAATGAACAGCTGGTCTTAGTTACAAAGCATCTCTTCATTCTACAGTCATATTTAAGTTAAAATACACACCTAGATGGTGTCTACAACCAGTAATAACCTTTGAGGTCGAATTTTTTTCCCATTTTTCAGCGAGTATAGTTTGCCATTTGAGTAGTCGGGAAAATGGTGCCCGGTGACTTATACTCGCCATTTGACTGCAAAGGTAAACTTTTTGATTTTTTATTTTTTTGCGAGTATAGGTCGCCATTTTTGAGCAGTCAGGAAAATGGCGGGCGGCGACCTATACTCACCATTTGACCTCAAAGGGTTAATATTATAAGTTACGTTTTCTTGTCAACCTGCTCATAGGTTAATTTTTGAAATTATTTGCAGTAAACCGTTTTTGGTTAGTTTTCTCCCAGTGTGGTGAATGTCAGATTAACGCCAAACGTATAAAAGAAAACCATAAAGTTTACCAAACCTGGTCAAAAGGACAGAGTTTGTAGGTGTATTCACGATCACTGTACTCGAAGCATTCCCCATCTAAAGCTGAAAAATCGTCCTCAGGTCCATAGTCCTTCTCCAGGCCCTCTTGGAGATGTTTCAGCTCTCGTTCTACGTCCCTCAGGGCTCTCTCGGCACTCTCGAAATCAGCCCTTGCTTTGTCCGCGTCTAAAACAAACATGGGTGATAACATTATTCCCATCTTTCTGCTTAAAACCAAGCTTCTAATTCAGAAGCAGTGTCGTTATGCTTCGTCTAGTTACAGGAAACATGATTATTAACAGTTTTATATCATCAGATGTGGAGATTCTGATTTTAGTCGACACAATTTTAACTGCAGGAAAACCGAGTGTACAATTGGTCAACCAGGAAACAAGACAAAAACTAAATTTAAATTATGTAAAACAAAATTTTCAAATGTTGTAAAAAGGTTAAAATTGCTGTTACTGCCTAGTGATTTTTCTGCTCCTATATTGGACTACGCGTTTCAATGTATATACAACATCAGGTTGCAACTTGAAAAAATTTAAATCATTGTCGAGTTGGTTGTGTCAACGTTTACGTTTCCAAGCAAAGTTGCAACGTGTAATATTTACCATAAATCAGCAGGTTTACAATAAATGTCAACCCCAACACATGATATCAAGATGGCATTGTTGTGTTTGAAGTGTTAACTCACCACCTATCAGACCCTGTGTGGCAGCGTCATATTTCTGTTTTGTCTCGTCTTCCTCCAGATCAACCTGCTCTGCATCATCCTTATGTTCCTTTTCCTCATCTTCTGGTTGTTCCTCTTCCTCTTCTTTTTCCTCCTCTTCTTCTCCCCATTCCTGGTAAAAAGTTTAAAAAATAAGTACATATGGAGTTTTGCTGCTAACGCACAAGAGTTGTTTGGATGAATATTTTTTTCAGATTTCCAAACTGAATAGCCAACTAATAGCCAACTGATAGCCAACCAACCATTTGTTGTAAAGTAGAGAAGTTTAAATTCATTAAAGAAAGGAAATGTTACCTGTTGAAAGTATGTATTACCGATTTTCATAGTGCAGTAAGAGTAAAAAAATATATAGGTACTGACCACATAACTACTAGTTAAGCCTGTAAAGTTGATACTAACTCAACATTGCCATTTTTGATCGAGTCTTTATTCTGTGGTTTGTTAACACAAGTGAACATTTGCAGGAAGTTTTTTTGTTTGAAGAATTCAAATTGATTCACAAAGCCTAAGTTAAATCATGTGAATACAGCTAGTTTAAGTTATCGTTAAGTGATTTTATTGAGACAGGAAATTTTATTACAGCAGTTTCTCTCTTATTCGGGTACCTTTCAACCAGACATCACTTCAAAGGATGGTTGTTGTCAAAGTATTGGTATTCTTTCAACTGGCCACTTATAATAAGATTGGTCGTGAATGGCCGGATTTGAAGATGTATTTGCTTTTGATGGGGAAACTTAAGGATAAGTGTTAGAGCACATAGATTTATTCTGACACATTGTTATCAGGTCCTACTACTCCCAGTTCATAAGTGAGAGGCTACTATACTACATATGCTAAAAATACCAAACAAATTATTTATTTAATCTTACTTCTGGATTTTCTTGATCAGAATTATGCTCTGCGTCATCTTCTTCTTTCTAAAAAAAATCATAAATATTCTTTAGTGAAAATCAAACACATTAGAGGCCTAATTCTATTGAAGAGGATAGGTATATACAGGGTGTCCATAAAAAATGTTTCAGGACTTTGGGAAATGAATCCCCATACTAAAAGGAAGAAAAAAGTTTATGGGAAGGTATGTCCGAAAATGCATATTTACCCAGATATCCGCCATTTTGTTTTTTATACAAAAGTATTTTTATCTGTGAAGTTTTTTATTCGATGATTATGAAATTTGGTAAACATGTTAACATACACAATACCTATAATAAAAAAAATAACAAAGTTGATCAGATCGTAAATTTCAAAATGGCGGCCATATCATTTTTTTTAACTTAATAAATCAAAAACGGCTAATTTTATGAAAAAATGTCAAGGATACTTCTTTTTAGCATTTTTAATTCCCTATCAAACAATACCAAGATCAAAAAGATCGGACAAAAGATAGCTTAAATATAACGTTTTTTATGTAAAAATAAGGCAAAGTTAGGCGGGGAACCCTTAATTTTTGCCTTATTTTTACACAAAAAACGTTGTATTTCAGTTATCTTTTGTCCGATCTTTTTGATCTTGGTATTGTTTGATAGGGAATTAAAAATGCTAAACAAATTATTCTTGAAATTTTTCATAGAATCAGCCGTTTTTGAGTTATTTAAGTTTAAAAAAATTAAATGCCCGCCATTTTGAAATTTACGATTGGATCAACTTTGTTATTTTTTCTATTAAAGGTATTGTGTATGTTAACATGTTTACCTAATTTCATAATCATCGAATAAAAAACTTCACAGATAAAAATATTTTTGTATAAAAAACAAAATGGCGGATATCTGGGTAAATATGCATTTTCGGACATACCTTCCCATAAACTTTTTTCTTCCTTTTAGTTTGGGGATTCACTTCCCAAAGTCCTGAAACGTTTTTTATGGGCACCCTGTATAGGAATATAGGTATATATAGGAGGATAGGAATGTATAGTAGAAAATGTTTTATAATAGATTTTTAAGAATTTCAATGTTTACATGATTACACACTTTTTGTAGTAATAATAGGTGGTAGTGGTATAGCTTCCACTCGCTACTTCCACCATTTGTGGCACCTCTTAAATCAGTTCGTCAACCTAAGGCTCTTAGCGAATCCCAACATCTGTAGAACACCTGTTTCTCTTTAGCCACACCTTATTGGATCAACATGCTTACCTGAAGGATAAAATTGTTGATAAACTATCCACACAAAACACAACACTATGTTGCCTTGGACCATGAAATATCTTTTGTTTTGCTAAAAAAAAGTGAACATATTTCTTGCAAAGTGTACAGTCTCATGCAAAAGGACATCCTAGAATCATCACCTGTTCCGATGGAGGCTGGAAGAGCCCTTTCTCCATCATGAAGAACGGTTTCATACGAGGATAAACTTCAGCCAAGAAGTGATCCCAATCCGCTTCTTCAACGATTCCCAGGAAAAACTAAAACATTCACCAAGATTACTCTAATATAATGTAGGGAGGATCACACTCTATGGTCCAACTATAGCTTACAGTACATTATTTTTCTGCTAACTGGATTTAAGCTATTGCCTGTTCCCTTTATGAAGCCCAGGAGTGTTTTCCCAATAACAATGTTTGCTCTGTTTCCTGCCTTCTTCTCCTTCAATCACCTTACTCTAAGTATTCAGCAAGCTCAATCTTTGTCATTGAATCATAATTGTTCAACATTTTTGCTAATCATAATTGTTTGTATATATCACTCTCCTGCAGGGGATGAACTTATATTTCTGAATAATCTGGAGCTACTACTGATCCACCTGAGTAAATTGAAGATGAATATTGTTATTGGTGGCGATGTAAACTCAAGATTTGATGTTACCCGAGATCAGCCTAGTGTTAGAAGATTACTTAACCTACTCAGGCAATTTGATTGTGTTTACTTAAATGTAGGGATGGACGGGTCCCGAAATTTCGGGAATTTTTCGGGAAAAAAATATTCCCGATTATCGTGACGGGATTACATTTGACTCGGGAATTTTTCGGGACGGGATTTGGTCCGATCGTCGGCGATTTTTCCGCTTCGCGAGTGCCAATAACGCCGTTATTGCGAGCGATAGGTCCGCGAACGCAGGAGACGAAGTCATACCGACGATCGCGCCGTGACCGCGGAGTCCTACCGACGATCGCGCCGTGACCGCGAGTCATACCGACGATCGCGCCGTGACCGCGAGTCATACCGACGATCGCGCCGTGACCGCGAGTCATACCGACGATAACCCCGTGACCGCGGAGCCATACCGACGATCGTGCCGTGACCGCGAGTCATACCGACGATCGCGCCGTGACCGCGAGTCATACCGACGACCGAGCCGTGATCGCGAGTCATACCGACGATCTTGCCGTGACCGCGAGTCATACCGACGATAACCCCGTGACCGCGGAGTCATACCGACGATCGCGCCATGACCACGGAGTCCTACCGACGATCGTGCCGTGACCGCGAGTCATGACGACGACCGCGCCGTGACCGCGAGTCATGACGACAATCGCGCCGTGACCGCGAGTCATGACGACGATCGCGCCGTGACCGCGAGTCATGACGACGATCGCGCCGTCGGCCGTGACCGCGAGTCATGACGACGATCGCGCCATAATCGCGGAGTCATGCTGACGATCGAGCCGTGATCGCGAGTCATACCAACGATCATGCCGTGACCGCGAGTCATACCGACGATAACCCCGTGACCGCGGAGTCATACCGACGATAACCCCGTGACCGCGAGTCATACCGACGATAACCCCGTGACCGCGAGTCATACCGACGATAACCCCGTGACCGCGGAGTCATACCGACGATCGCGCCGTGACCGCGAGTCGCGAGTCATGACGACGATCGCGCCGTGACTGTGAGTCATACAGACGATCACCCCGTGATCCGCCAGTTACAAGTTACTATAGGTACCTGTAAATTGTTACCCATTTTTTTGTTTTTATAGATCAGTGCCACAAATGGTAAAAATTGATTTCGTATGTCTTTTTGGTAACTGCAATACAGTACTTTCTTTTCATGCACAGAAAAAAATCCCGTCTCGTCCCGTCCCGAAAATTGGGAAGGAAATAAAAATCCCGTCCCGTCCCGTCCCGAACTAAAAATTCAATCCCGTCCATCCCTACTTAAATGACAAGCCTACTCGCAAAAAAGCTTGTCTGGACAATATTTTTACAAATGTCCCGATCAACTCCTGCTCCACACACATCGTTCACCCTGACATAGCTGATCACGAAGGCCTGGAGTTGAGGCTAATAACGGCATCAGAAGCTGCTAAACCATATATTGAGGAAATTATGCACCGCAGTCTTTCCCCAAGGTGCTTAAACAACCTTAAAGCTGAACTGGGGAATGTGAACTGGCCTAACATCCTGAACAGTAACCGTGCGGCCGATCAGTCAGCAGAAGAGACTTTCAATTTATTTTTTAACAAGCTGATTGATATTTTCAACTTAACTTGTCCTGTTAGTTACCTAACCGCAAAGAAGATTTCCGGACGTAAGGACAATAGGCCTAAAAGTGGAGTGGCCTGGTATAGTGATGACCTCAAGAAACTTAAGGAAACAGTTATGGCTTACCGTACTGTCTACATGAACCTTAGAACTGATGCCTCGTACAGTGCCTACAAAGAACTTAGAAACCTCTATAAAAACGTTGCGAACAGAGCAAAATTAGCCGCAAATGCGGACTTCATTGAGCGATCAGCAAACAAATGCCAAGCAGCGTGGACGATAGTAAGGCGAGTTTCTGGAGAGAAGAAGGAGGTCAGCAACAACCATTCTGCCGAGGACTTCAATAGATTCTTCATCGACTCCGTAAACGATGTTCGAGCCAGCATTCCTGTGAGTCCCCTGCCTGCGGATCACTTCCTGCAGCAAGTGAAGAGGCCCAGCACCCAACTTGAGTGGAATGAAGTGTCATGTGATGATGTGCTCAGTGCAGTGTCAAAAATGAAATCCTCAAAAAGCAAAGATGTGTATGGTCTCACAAGCAATATTGTTAAACACATTATCTTTGAAATAGTAATGCCCCTTGTCTTTTGTATCAACCTATGTCTGAAAGAAGGTGTTTTCCCAACCTCCCAAAAAATTTCTCGAGTCGTCACAATTTTCAAAAAAGGGGAAAAATCACAGATTAAAAATTATCGTCCTATTTCTCTGGTCCCTATAATTGGCAAGATCATTGAAGCTGTCATCAAACCTCAGGTATGTTCTTTTTTTGACACAAACAAAATTTTTTCAAATTTTCAATTTGGTTTTTGTAAAAGTTTGTCTACCGTGGATGCCCTGGACCACCTTGTTTCTAAGATTTTGAGAGCTTTTGAGGAGTCGAGCTTTGCTCAGATCACAGCTTGTGATCTGAGTAAAGCATTTGACTGTATTGATCACAACATACTCATCACTAAGCTGGAGTACTATGGCATCCGCGGTATACAGCTTAAGTTTTTTGATTCATACCTGAGAGAGAGAACTCAATTCGTTGATGCAGGAGGCAAGATGTCAAGCTGCTTGAAAGTTAGCTCAGGTGTGCCACAAGGCTCGATTATAGGCCCCCTCCTTTTTATCACAGTCATCAATGACCTACCAGCCAATATTAAAAGATCCTCTACCATCATGTTTGCGGACGACACCAATTTTTTGAGTGTTCATCCCAACTTTTATGATCTTATGTCAGTAACTGAGCTCACAACTGATTCAGCTTATATGTGGTTTAATGCTAATAGCCTTTGTCTTAATAAGAATAAAACTCAAAATCTATTGTGTAGTCTTAAAAACATTCCAGTAGAGTCACAAGATGTAAACAATGAAAATGTAATTACAGTTTTAGGAATAAAAATTGATAAATGTTTAAGCTGGTCTCCTCAGATAGATTTGGTTTGTGCAAGATTGTCCAGAGTAATCTGTTTGCTTAGAAATCTTATGGGTGTTGTACCTGAAACCTACATAAGGGTAGCCTACTTTGCATTTTTCCAATCCATAATTAGCTACGGCTTGATTCTTTGGGGAAACAGTAGTCACATAAGTGAAGTGTTAATACTACAAAAGAAGGTAGTTAGAATAATAAACAAAGCTCCAATTGAAGAGCATTGCAAGCCATTGTTCATAAGAAGTAGAATATTGACTGTGATTAATCTGTACATATTTATGTGTTTACTTAGGGTTAAGAAAAATACTAGTTCCCATGTTTATAGGTTTAATATCCATTCACACAACACACGTAATCAGTTCCTATTAGACGTGCCTTATTGTAGGTTAAGTAAATGTAAAAATAGTTACCATGTTATTTCATTAAGATTATTTAATAAGCTTAGCATCAATGCCAAAGAATTGGACCTTAAGTCATTTAAAAAAAGGGCTCAGGATTGGTTACTTTTAAATCCTTTTTATGACTTAGAAGAATATTTTAAGGTTGACGAAGTTAACTTTTAATGTCCTCACATTTCCACATTGTTTTTTATTTGTAAGCATATGTATAAGTATAGCCTATTTTGACTTGTTTTTAGGCTTGTTTTGTTTTGCCTAAAATAGGCTGTTTATGTAATAGCTGAATTTTCTTGACTTTTGTCTATTGCATTTGTTGTAAATGTTGAAGGACAATAAAACGTTTCTGATTTCTGATTTCTGATTGACTCACAGAACTGTTGGCAAAGCGAACACACCTTACCGAGTTTGTTTCCAAAGGTACAGGGATGTTTCCAAACATGATCCTAATTTAGATTTTCAAACTTTAGGTACCTTGACTTCGTCTTCCGACACCACACCATCTTTGTTCTGATCAAATGTCTGCCTCGCTTCCAGTTCGGCTGCTGTAATCCTGAAAATGTTCCATAATATAGTTGTATTAAAGACTATTCAGCGTATGAGATTAGTAGGGCACAACTAAACACACACACAGCCAAAACAACCTTCATCTTCATTAACTGTTGCTCAAATACTGAATCAAACTGACGAAAAACCAAACTGGCCAAATCAACTTCACCACCATTTGAAATTTCCTGATTCCAAAAACAAACTAAATTGAATACCTCAAAGTCGTAGGCTCAAAATTATCAAGGAGGGCGCTTTAGATGTCTTTGCAAGAAACTTGACTCAGAATTCTATATCAAGTGATTAACTAATTAGTTAATTCCAGAGCAGTGTCTACCACACAAATAAAACCTTCTTAAAAAGTATCATTCAGTCTCATTCTCATTTCACAAATGCTGTTAATTTAACCTGCATAATATGCCTTGGAATGTTTGTTACAGACTAAGACCAGGTGTTTCCTATTTGTTAGTATTGGCATTTCTATGTTTTTTTTTTTGGTTTCTTTTATAAGGCAACTTTCCAAACCCTGGTGTTGTTAATAACACCATCAATTGTTAGGTAGCATCAATAATTGATATCCCAATGAAATCATTGCATCTGGATTCAGAATCAATATAATTTCGAATTGAACCAGCGACTCTCAGATTTGAAGGTGACTAATATTTTTTATATTTAAATCTCTGTAATGTTTGACGCCTATTCTATGCTCTATGTTCAAAAATAAAGTATTCTGATTCTAAATTATCAAGGGCAGCTAGTTCAACTTTCTAACCACCAAAGCTATTTTACTGAAGTAAAATCTCAAACATGCTTCAAACTTTATCAAACATTACAACTGGGTAAATAAATAGACAATAGCCTTAATTGAAAAATAATCAATCCACCTACTTGCCGTCCTGATTCGAGTCTATGAGTTGGAAGTGTTCAAACGCTTCTTGTTGTTCCTGCGCCTTCTCCTCTTCTTGTTTCTTCTCTCTCTCGGCTTCCTCCACCAGTCTGTATGCTTCCAACGCAACTGATTCAGCCGCTTCTGCTTCCTAAAGGAGAGGGTTCTTTCTTTAGAGTAGTTAAAAAAACTGTATTAGCCTAAGTACATATTTGTTTAGATATTGTGTTGACTTTTGTTAAGCTGGCAAAGACAGATAACTTAATGAATAGGCCATGCATTTGGCATAGACTACCGAAAGTACAAACATGCAAAAGCAGAATATCTTCTCTTTAACATAAATTTTCTTAAAAAAACCGGGGTCAAAATTTTCCTTACCTCATAAACCCAAAGCGGTTTATAGACGGGGACGTAGAGAACGGACAGTTAGCGTCTGCAAGTGCCTGTTGCACTTACCACATACTTGGAATTATAGGGTGCCTTAACTTTGCAGTAGGGTACCTACTTTTCTTAGTAAATACTAAGTGAGTGCTACTACCATGTACTTGCAGCCAGAAAATTTGCGACTTTACATTCCTTTAAGGCCTAATTTGCTTATATTTTTTCACCTAATTAATCACAGAGTGCTATTGATATTTCAGAAAAATCAAGAAATTGAACTTACTCTTCAGGAACATTAGGACCAAGTGAAGACAAGTAACTGTACTGTAAAATCAAAATTAATTACAACCTCATTTTAATTTAAAAGAAGTTAGTGGCCTCTTTAACGCTAGCATTGGCCCATCCACAAGGACCTCTAGTCTGTGGGTGGAACGTATCAAGTATGGCAAGGGGTGAGTCAATATAATACAAGAGTGAGTACTGATATGTTAGTCGCATCTCTAGTGTGACGGGTAGTCACCAAAAATTATTTTCTAAATTTTGGGATTATATTTCAAAAGTAAAAGACCTGGTAAATGGATTTCACAATGCATATACCAGTGTCAGAACATTGGCATTTAGTAGACAGAATTCTTGATGACACGTAGCTTGCTCAATCGACCGACCCACAAAAACCGTAGACTTAGCAATTGTACTTTGGAGAGACTGAGGTCGGAGTTGACCGGAAGGAAGACACTTGGCCCCAGTAATATCACGGGGACACTTCGCCGGTCTCCGGGTTTTTGGTAAGGCGATTACTTTATTAATATTTAACTTTATAATTTTTGTGATTGTCCAGGCTAACTTACCTTTTTAAAGTCAGTGATTGATTGATGTTAATCGTAATCATTTTTATAATAATTGATTTCATTTATAATTTGTGTGAATAAATATAGTTACTATTAAATTCCTGTTTGAATATAATAACGTGTCAAAAAGAATTATAATTATTAGAGTTTTATATAAATTTCATTTGCTTAGGCCTACTTAAATAAAAGGAGCCTGTAATTATTTTATCATCCATTTTTATTATTGTCTTTATTATTATCTTTATCATATTGTCCACCCATTTTATTTGAATAGTGATTAAACATTCTTTTACCTCACACTAAAGTATTCTTATTATTTTAAATCGATCCCGGTTACGCCCCCGGTCACAATTCCAATCGTGGCAAATGGTGGAGACAGCCGTGTCTTAAGTTTTTACTTAAGAATAGTTTTTTTGTGTACATCAATAATTTCTTTTGTTTGAGTTACATCTTATATGTCTATAATTGTTAGGCCTTTGTTATTATTACCTGGACAATCGTATGTTTTTGTGCATGCTAGAAAGTAAGTAATTTCTATTTAGTGTTGTGTTTTATAAAAGTATTATCTATTTTTGATTTTGGGCGCGTGATAAGCGATTTAAGCCGTTTGATATACCCTCGTTGAGAATAAATAGCTTGACGACAGTGAGCTGCAGCTCATGCTTAATTCTCGTTGTTAGGCCTCTGTATTAATCTAGTTTTAAAAATTTTAGCCACTCTTTCGTTTTATACATCTTTTACCAAGTATTAGGGCTCGATTATAATTATTATTTTATTAGCTTATTTACACGAATATTTTTGTTTTGTATTATTTGAAGATTGCTTATGCGTGTTATTTAAATGACGATTGATAACATGAACGCTGTCTAAAGTTGAATTTTATATCTGTTTATGTCTTTTATTTTGTACCTATTGATAGGATGCGATAGGCTTCTATAGCGAGTTAAAAATTAGTAATGTGTTTCTTTAACGTAGGAATGTGTGGATTGATTTTGTTACATTAGCTCTGTGAATTATTTTATTTAGATAATTTTTTCATGTCATATAACAAAACTATGTGTAATGGCGAGTAATGGACGCACTAAGTTTGTCAGACATTAAAAGCTCTAATAGAAAGGAGGTATTAAACTGGTATAAAAATTTAGGGCTAACTTATCCGGTAGACGCTGATCTAGACTATTTAAGAGGGAATCTTAGATTGTTAAAACTGAAGCACGATCAAGATTCCAAACTTACTTTGTATAGTTCACCAAGTGAGTTTCAAACTTATGATTCAGTTAATGAGTATCATAATGAGATAACTTTGGATAATAGACAACTTCCATCTACCGCTAACCCCGCCCCCGTATATCAAAATACCGACATCCAGACCTTAGGTGCCGGCTCGGGATCGCATACCGTCGACCAGACCAACAGTTCACTTCATACGCTTGAACCTTCAGAAGCCGTCACTATGAATAGAGAAAAATCTCCTTTTTATCAACCTGGAAATTTCACGGGAAAAGCTGGTCAGGATATTCACATATTTTTTAACAAATTTGAGCGCGCATCCAAGATAAACGCATGGGATGATAATAAAAAGGTCTTATATCTTCCCATGTATCTAGAAAACGCTGCACTAAGTTTTTTTGAAAATCTTGAAGTTAAAAACCCTCAGGCTACCTATGAAGCTTACAAAACTGCTTTCTTATCGAATTTTGCACCGGTTGAAAGCAAAGAACTGCTTATGCTAGAGCTAAACTCACGCGTCCAACAACCTAATGAAACGGTAGCAGAATATACTGCTGACGTTGAAAAATCTGCCGGCTGGTCGACTCGACAATGGACGAGTCTAAAATCTGCGGTCATATTCTAAAGGGGTTAAATCCTGCGATCTTACAGCAAATTTCTATTTTGGATAATACCACTCTAGGATTGTTAATGGCGAACATTGCTAAATTTGAGCATGGCAATTACTTGTTAAGGCGTAGATTTGGGGTATTGGAGCCTAAGCAATCCAATCATGCTGATATTGAAGCCAAATTAAATTCTCTTACTGAAATGGTGCACGAGATACACGTTTCTGCTAAAACCGACAGAGTTGAACGCTATGGTAAAGATAGAGTCGACAACAGATCTCAAGACGACAGCAGGCGGTCTCGTAGGGATATCTCGCCCTATACTCCACATAGCTCTCGTAGTTTACCACGTCATGAAGAAAATAGGTCGTCTAGTTCCCAAAAGTATCACCGATCACCTGCCAGATCACCATACCGCGAGGAGAATAGGAGACCAAGTTATCGCCATTCCCCCGCCCGAACCAGCTATAATAGTCGAGATGAAAGAGGACGTAGTCCTTACCGATCTGAAAGCCCTTACCACAAATCACGTTCTTATACTCAGCTTAATTCGTATAGTGATCGTGACCGATACCCCCGCAGGGAAAATGTACATTATGGGGGTCGACCTGGTAAACAGGTGCATTTCTCTAACTTCCCCAGTCAGCCTTGTAGGAATTGTCATAACATGGGACATTTCACTGTTGACTGCCGTGCCCCTCGTTATCAAAAAAACTAACTAGGCCGGGGGATAATGAACCTCCCCCCGCTGGCCAAATACCTCGGAAGTTTAACGACAGTGTACATAGCATAGATAATGATGAGTGTAACATTTACAATCCATGCGTGCAAAAGCAATATCAGCAAAAGCATGTAAGGTTCCTTTCTGACTTTACAAAACAAATGAAAGCGGAAAGTGTTTGCAGCTCAGTTGTTACTCGGGGAATCAAGAAAAGATATCCTTTGCACGTGAACGGATTAATGGAGGGCGGTGAAGTAGCTATACTCTTAGATTCTGGAGCTAATATTTCATGTGTAAATAGCAAGGAGCTCAGGGAATCAAAATATATTATCAAGCCAACTAACGCACTCCTCACTACGGCGGGGAAAACCCATTTAAATGTGTTAGGTGAAGCAGAAGTGGAATTTCGCATAGACTCTAAGTGTTTTGTACATAACGTGTTTGTAGTAGAGGAACTAAATTGTTCTTTACTGCTAGGAAATGATTTCTTGTCTCAGTATTGTACAGTACTCGATTATGATAAGCGAACAGTTACGTTCTCGTGCCAGGGTCAACGTACAGAGTTGCCGATGCTAGGTAACTGGACACGCACTTCAGCGCGCAATGATGAGTCAGCCGCTACACGTAGTGCCCCAGTACAAATAGTCTCAGTCGATTTATTAGATGCTTCCCAAAACTTTACACTAGATGCATCCAACGTGACTCATAATTTTGAAACACTTTTCCACGAGCCCGATCCCCAAAACGTGACTTTAAGCCCAATTTCTAATGGTGTCTCTGATTTTGTAGAATCTGATATTCTAACGATAGTACCTAAATCGGACCCTCTACCTCCTAACTTCTCAGGAAGTATAACTGATAGTGGCGGGAACAAAATAGATATAAACCCACAGTTAACGCCTTCTCAATTCAAATTAGCACAGGAGCTAATAAATTCTTACAGGGACGTGTTTGCTAAGGACGATACAGACTTGGAGGAAGCAAATATTCCCCCGTACGAGATAAGAGTTAAGTCCGATGAACCCGTAGCCCTACCTCCCTATCGGTTAGGCCCCAAAGAAAGGGAGGAATTAGATAGACAGGTGGACGGTTTATTAGAAGCTGGTGTTATTGAACACTGTCAGAGCCAGTATGCGGCACCTACTTTCATGGTGAAGAAACCTGGGGGGAAGTTTCGTTTAGTACATAATTATAAGAAAATTAACGAACTAATAGTGGATGACAAATATCCTCTCCCCCGGATAGATACTATCCTTGAGACCTTGGAAGGTGCGTCATTCTATTCTCAAATGGACGTAAATCAGGCATTTTTTCAACAGCCAATAGCCCCCGAGCATAGGGATTATACAACTTTCATAACCCACAAGGGGTTGTATCGCTATACCCGTCTCCCTCAGGGAATGAAAACTAGTCCAAATGCTTTTCAGCGATCAATGAACAGGGTTTTTGCGGGATTGCTGTATCACGGAATAGTTTTATATATTGACGACTTGGTCGTGTATGGTAACACTTTTGACTCGCAGCTTAAGAGTTTAGAAGAGACATTCAAAAGACTTAGGACCGCTCGTTTGAAGCTTAAGACATCTAAATGTCATTTTTTCTACAGTAAAATTGAAATATTGGGGCATGAAGTACAGCCCAATGGTATAAGGCCCCTCCAGGAAAATATTCGGGCTATACAGGATTTTCCCCGTCCCCGTAAAGTCAAAGACGTGCGGAGTTTTCTGGGTACTGCGTCATACTATAGAAAATTCATCCCTAAGTACAGTGAAATCGCTCATCCGTTAACGCAGTTAACCAAGAAGGAGCACTGCGATTCGCGTAGCTTACCATGGTCAGAAGAGCATGAAACGGCCTTTAAGGCATTAAAAGATGCGTTGACTACTCCACCCTTACTAGCTCATTTTAGTGACAACCTTGACACAGTGGTTATGTGTGACGCAAGTCGAGTAGGAGTCGGCGGAGTGCTGTGTCAGTACCAAGTGGACGGAACATTGCGACCCGTTGCTTACGTCAGCAGAACGTTGAAGAATACGGAGAATCGTTGGACTGTGTCTGAATTAGAACTTTTAAGTGTAGTGTTTGTAGTAAATTATTTCCGTTCGTTGTTGCTAGGTAGACATTTTACTATTTACAATGACCACGCTAGTCTTCAGTATTACAAGAACATTAAGAATTTGAGTTCTAGGCTAAATCGGTTGGCTATGAAACTGATTGACTTTGATTTCACGATAACACATAGGCCTGGTGCGGTAATGAGGGTCCCGGATGGACTGAGCAGGAACCCCATCAACGTGGAAATAGACAATGAAGCAGTTGCTGAGGAGATGCTGATAAACCTGGTCACTCAAGTTAACATTCACAAACTCCAGTTAGAAGACGTGTATCTCTTAAGCATTCGTAATGCTCTTCACGATCCTGTAGGAGCACGTGGGAAGATTAGGAGAGCCTCTAGAATGTATGTCTTAAAAGACGATATTCTTTACTACAAATCCTACTTTAGGGATGGGAACAAACTTTTACTAGCCGTCCCAACTGCTCTAGTAAAAGATATACTAAATGCATTCCATGATAGCTTATCTTCTGGTGCACATTCGGGAATAACAAAGACAGCGTACAAAATAGGAATGCGATACCATTGGCCGACAATGAATAAAGACATCGCTACCTACGTCCGATCCTGTTTAGATTGTCAACTTAGGAAAGCCGACAAGCGAAAGCCTGCAGGTTTAATACAGCCTATAAACCCTCCTTCTACGATCCCGTTTATGAAGATACAGATAGATTATCTCGGTCCCCTTCCTAGATCCAACAAGAAACAATATATAGTTGTGGCAACGGATGTTACCACAAGATACGCAGTCACCAAAGCCGTGGAGAAAGCAGACGCAAAAACTACAGTAAGATTCATATTGGAAACAATACTACCAAGATTCGGGTGTGTTCAAGAGGTCCAGACTGATCGAGGGACACACTTCACTGCGGACATCTTGAAACAGCTTCTCGACGCCCTAGGAATCCAGCATAAGAAGAGTTCGGCATATCGACCACAGTCACAGGGTCTCACGGAGCGCTTCAACGGGACGCTGTTGGACATGCTTCATTTCTACTCCAACAGCCAGCATACCAACTGGAGCAAGTTTGTGGACAATGTGACTTTCGCCTACAACACGTCAATACAGGAATCCACCGGACACTCACCATTCTATCTGCTGCACGCTTATGAGCCTCTTCATCCCATCGATTTGGCCATCCTCCCAACAATCCCGGACAACGACATCTTAGAAGCAGTCAAGAGAATCCATGATGTGCGAGAGAAAATCCCGGACATCCTCCACAAAGCCCAGCAGCGCCAGAAGACCCGTCATGATGCAGGACACACACCACGCCATTACGATCCGGGTGACAAGATACTTCTAGCAACTCCCCATTCTGGCGAAGGATCGAAGAAGTTGGCCCCCTCCTATCGTGGCCCATTTGAAGTGAGGAAGAAGCTCTCGGACCTCAACTACGAGATTCATCTTCAAAAGGCGGGAAAATGGACAACAGACGTAGTCCATGTAAATAGGATGAAACCATTCTATGATAGAAGAGAGTAGTTGTAGAGTATTGTAGTTATATCAATTAAGTAGGGATTATTATTTGGCGCAAATAAATTGTACTTGGATTTTCTCTTAGGCAGTGTAGTAAATGTAATACGTAGAATGAAAGTTTTTATGTTATAGGTACTATTGCAAATCAACAATTGGTTAAAGCAAATCTCCTAAAAAAAAGGTACTAGGTAGTAGTAAAAAGGGTTATTTAATAGTAGGTAGATTTAGGTGTAATACATTATAATACATTGTAATCTAATAGGTTAACAATCCACACATTTATTCATTAATTAGAAAATTAACTTAGTTTTTACCCTACTATCACACAATCACTGATCTTTATGAGTAGGAAAATTACAACAGCAACAGTTTATAATTGGCAAATGATTTTATCTCTTTTTACTTTCGAAACTGTTGCTAATAATTAATTGTTTTTTTGTTCGCCTTGCCATAAACCCATAAACAAATTATAAAAAAAAACTTTCTTTATATTACATAACATACATACAACCACTAACACATGTTGTTTCTTTTCTGTTTACATATATCCATGGGAGCTGAGATGCCGACGACGGTCAACAACACATCGCTGAGTTGCACTTAGTCCGCAAGGTCGCCGCCACACCCGACACTAGTCTACTATCTACGCTGACGCCACCAGTCTTGGCCACAACCTAATCCACAGCCGCTCTACATCTCTACCGTCTTCTCATCAACACCAATTAAGAATCTAAATTTGACATTGTTAATTTTCAATTGCACAGGTTCCTTTTAACAGACATGGGGACCATGTCTAACTGGGCGGGGGTAATGTGACGGGTAGTCACCAAAAATTATTTTCTAAATTTTGGGATTATATTTCAAAAGTAAAAGACCTGGTAAATGGATTTCACAATGCATATACCAGTGTCAGAACATTGGCATTTAGTAGACAGAATTCTTGATGACACGTAGCTTGCTCAATCGACCGACCCACAAAAACCGTAGACTTAGCAATTGTACTTTGGAGAGACTGAGGTCGGAGTTGACCGGAAGGAAGACACTTGGCCCCAGTAATATCACGGGGACACTTCGCCGGTCTCCGGGTTTTTGGTAAGGCGATTACTTTATTAATATTTAACTTTATAATTTTTGTGATTGTCCAGGCTAACTTACCTTTTTAAAGTCAGTGATTGATTGATGTTAATCGTAATCATTTTTATAATAATTGATTTCATTTATAATTTGTGTGAATAAATATAGTTACTATTAAATTCCTGTTTGAATATAATAACGTGTCAAAAAGAATTATAATTATTAGAGTTTTATATAAATTTCATTTGCTTAGGCCTACTTAAATAAAAGGAGCCTGTAATTATTTTATCATCCATTTTTATTATTGTCTTTATTATTATCTTTATCATATTGTCCACCCATTTTATTTGAATAGTGATTAAACATTCTTTTACCTCTCACTAAAGTATTCTTATTATTTTAAATCGATCCCGGTTACGCCCCCGGTCACAATTCCAATCGTGGCACTAGGATGCAAACCCTCGACTGAGTCACAGATCAGTTCATTTAAAAAACAAAAAGTGTCAAAAGTTGAAGTACAACAAAAAGACATCCACAAGAGAAACGATTCACAGCTATAAGTTGATCAACACCAAGGAACCTTTTAGTAAATTTATCTTGATAAAAATGTCCATTTGAGATAAATTTTGCTCTTGGTTTAGATTTGATGATTTACTGATAACCAGGACTAGATTCGAGATGGGTGGTGTTTTAGAGCCTCTATAGAAAAAGTGTTTGAATCTATAACTATTTTTGGGATGATGTACACACTAGTGCTAAGATTGTGTTGTTAGCAAATTTCCCTATAGAGAAGTAGCTATTACTGTAGTTCTCATGGTAACACTTAGGCCCGGGACCGATTTACTTTTTCATTTTGATGTCCCCAGAGGCCAAAAACACCATTCGTTCAAATTTTAGCGAATTTCCCTATAGGGAAGTAGCTATTACCGTAGGTCTCATGGTAAGACTTAGGCCCGGGACCGATTTACTTTTTCATTTTAATGTCCCCAGAGGCCAAAAACACCATTCGTTCAAATTTTTATATATGTATATATATATATATATATATAGGTATATATATATATATATAGATTTATATATATATATATGTGTCCGTGAACACGATAACTTGAGTAGTTTTTATCCGATTTTGATGAAATTTGGTTTGAAGGTGTAAGGCGGGATAAACTTGAATGAGTTCGCGATCCAGCATGATCGGACCATGGGAACGGGGTTTTATGGGGGGTTTTATGGGGTAAAAATTGGTTTTTCTCACTTTTTACCCTCAAAACACAAAATTTCCCAATTTTTCTCTAAACCTTCTTAAAGAGCTTAAAAAAACAAACAATTCAGTATATCAAAGTGTTTTTGTACGGTTATTGGTTACGGATAAAACTAAAAAAATGGGAAATTTAAAATTCCCATGTTATTCTTATGGAGAATATTGTAAAATGTTGTAGTTTGCTTGTTTATGGATATATTTTGATCAAACTTGGCAAATTTATTTATTTTATAGTAAGCTATCAATATTTTACTAAAAACACACTACTTCATTAGTTTCCTTGTAGCAGCAAACCTAGGTACTCGTTAAACCTAATAATGTTATTTAAATAGATCAATTGAAAATCAATTCGGCCAAATGGAAATTCGCTTAGACGGCAGGTTTGCTGCGGCGGGGGTATTTATATATGTATATATACATATACATATAGATTTATATATATATAGATATATATAATAAGTATGATTGTGATTAGGGCTACTATATATAAATATGTGTCCGTGAACACGATAACTTGAGTAATTTTTATCCGATTTTGATGAAATTTGGTTTGAAGGTGTAAGGCGGGATAAACTTGAATGAGTTCGCGATCCAGCATGGTCGGACCATGGAAACAGGGTTTTATGGGGGGTTTTATGGGGTAAAAATTGGTTTTTCTTACTTTTGACCCTCATAACACAAAATTTCCCAATTTTTCTCTAAACCTTCTTAAAGAGCTTAAAAAAACAAACAATTCAGTATATCAAAGTGTTTTTGTACGGTTATTGATTTACGGAGAAAACTAAAAAAATGGTAAATTTAAAATTCCCATGTTATTCTTATGGAGAATATTGTAAAATGATGTAGTTTGCTTGTTTTTTGGATATCTTTTGTTCAATCTTGGCCAATATATTAATTTTAAACTTAGCAATAATTATTTTACTTAAAACACACACTTTATTAGTTTCCTTGTAGCAGCAAACCTAGGTACTCGTTAAACCTTATGTTATTTAAATAGATCAATTGAAAATCAATTCCGCCAAATGGAAATTCGCTTAGGCGGCAGGTTTGCTGCGGCGGGGGTATTTTATGCTTGCTTGTATCTCCAATGTCTTTAGGAGTGAAAGAGAGGGGTTTAGAGGGGTCACGTCAGGGCTATAGAACAAGGTTTGTTAAAATTTCAACTCACTAAAAAATCCACTCACCTGTTTCAATATTTCTTTTTCCTTTTTCACTGCTTCTGCTTCAGCTTTGTCTCTTTCCAGCGACTGTGCTCGGCTCTAAGAAAAATTTAACATGAGAAAAAATTATTATTTTCCAGTATTAGTCTAGGCTAACTTACTGTATATTTTTATACCTAATTTCATCACATATTTTGTAATAATTTAAAACAAAACCAGACAGCATGTAAAACTGGACAAAAACCATCTCAAATTCCTCCTACAACGATTTGACATACTTAACTTGGTTTGTCAGAACAAAAATTACTGGTATGACAACGTGAACTAGGATATGGTTAGACTTTTCCTAAACAATTTATTTACAGTTACAAAGGAGTACTCAGTTATAGCAAGTGGTAATAATGTAGTTGAAATTATAATAATTACCATAATGTAGTTGAAATTATAATAATTACCATAATGTAGTTGAAATTATAATAACTACCATAATGAAGTTCCTTACTGCAGGCCTTTATTGAGGAAATAATTTGCACCTTAGACCTTATATGGTTACGGTAATGTTGTGCTCTACAACCAGTGCTCGATTTGCGGGGGAACGTGTCGGAACGGAGTTCCGGTATTTCTCTTTTGGAAAGATAAAAATATTGGTATAAATAGGTACTAATCACATTAAATTGGTTACAGTTCCGGCCCTCATTTATTACAAATCGAGCACAGTCAACAACAAAAATTTTCAATAGGGTCCGAATTACAGTACCAGTTAACCCTTCAGAGTGCACATTTTTATCAATGTGGTTTTGCGTGTAATTTCCAGTTTCATAGATCTTTCAACAAGATTATAAGTTAGGCTTCCCAAAGAAGCACACCAATTATTAGAAGCTAATCACATGAATAACTTATATGAGCACACTTTTAGTAAAATCAACTTGATTTTTTCATCTTCCAATCCTACATTTAATGCTAAATAAGTTTGCAAGAAAGAAAATTGACAGAATGTTGACCATGTATACTATACTAAGACTTTGAAAACTTCGGTTCAACAAGTTGAAGAGGCTACTTAAAGTATAGGCCTATCACTTGTTTTGACTAGTCACAGACAAGCCTACTTACCAACTTCTCCTGTTTCATCTGCTTGCCGCGAGAGATGAGTTGCTGCCGCAGTTCGCCACCTTGCCGCAACAATTCCGCTCTCTGCTTGGCCTGCTGTCTCGCTTCTTCTCCCAAAACGTAACAAGTGTCACTGCAGTTGCCCGTCAAGTATTCATCCGACGCGTCGCAGCAATCTGTTATAATATGACAAAAACTTTCATTGACAAAAATTCTAAAGTACGAATTGGTTGCAAAAATTTGAATTATATGTAAAAGGTCTAAAGATAAATAAGGAGTTCAAGGGTTGATTATTCAATTTCTGGTATATTTTCAAAACCAAACCCAACATTTGTCATCATAATAGTTAAATTTACATTATTCAATAAATTGTAGCCTTTTATAGACCTATTCTACGAATAATAAATACTAAATACTCTGACCAGGGTTATATACTAATCTAAGGTTTGATATCCAAGTCATTCTTCAATTAATCAGAAGGAAGCCAATTAGATTACTGAGAAAAGTCAGAACCTCTTTGATATTGTTATAAAAACTGGACTCAGCTATCCTTAATCATCAGGTGTTACAAGAACCAGCTGATCTGAATAAGAAACAAAGTTTTTAACTCATTAATTAACACTCGTTCTTCTATCATATTTGCCTTAAAATACGCATCCTAGACAGCGCCAGATCTACCACGTGTAGGGCCGTAAGCAAAAGGGAGCCACACTGTTAAGTAGGTCTAAAAAAAATTATTTTTTTAAATTAAGTAAGATTAGATTAGGGCGGGCCTGATGATAATGATGTCCACCCGTATTTTCATATAGGCCTATTCACGATTCTGCCAAGATTTTGGATGACAATGATGATGTCCCCGTGCTCGAATGAGATGTTCACGATTTCTTTGCGGTCGTGGGTGGTGATGATGAAGTAGACCTACCCCCTGATCCCAGAGATATTCCTTTCACCGTGTTCACGGATGATGATTTTTATGTCCATTCAATCGCAGATGCTTATAATTTCTCTGTGACTAAGGGAGATGTTCATGATTGTGCCATGATCGTGGTAGGTTGCACCTATACTTAGGGAGATGCACAAGAAGGCTGCTCGGGTTAATTTGACAAAGTATACCTAATCAATAGGCTATGTACTTTAGTGGTACAGTTTTTAAAATTAAGGCAGTTAGAAATTACTGAAGTAAAATGCTGTACAACTCACCACAAATCCCATCATTGACTCGGGATGAAGGTATGTTGAGAGGTTTGTGTCCAGCGTTAGTGCAGTGAAAGACACCATTCGGGCAAGCCGGAGTGCCAGGCTCATCCGTACCATCGTGGCAGTCACAGTAGTCATCATTCACATACTTAAATGGTATTGTTCGCAAACCATCGAAACATGTAAATTCAGTACTCGGGTCATACAAAGACACTTCTGAAAACAAAAATTACAATTAGACCATAAGTTAGGCTATTTTCTAACAACTTTCTGATGATCACACAAAATCAGAAACGAAAATCAAGTAATTTACCTCAGGCCTAATATAATTCTTTAAATTTACTAATAAGAGAAACCTAAATGAATAAATAGGCCTAGGTTAAGATTGGATAATACAACCAAAGATAGGGTTCCTCATTTTGCAGGTTTAAACAAAATATCTGTACTTACTTGATATTGAAACACCCCTTGGTCGTAAAATTTCACTTGATACATTTATATTAAACAAAACTAACATACAACCTATCTTAAGCGAAATATTTATCATTATTGTTGTTAAAGTAACCCGGTTTAGAAAATTAGGTTATGATACGGAGGGACTTGAAAACAATTGGTTAGAATGGGAACCATAAAAATTGAAAATTTTAAAATCAAAGACCTCCAAACGTAAACAAACCAACCAATTGCCTACATCCACGAGTAAAAAGGGGCTGTCCATAAAAAATATTGGCAATTGACATTATATTGTACAAGCACGAATACTACAAGCGTAAGTTAATGGGGAAAAAGGATCAGTTTATGTTAGCATTACAGTTACAGTAAATGGCCATGCTTATGCTAAGATATAATAAATAATTAAGCCTACCTTTACCATAGTCATTGGGTCCATGCACTATGCAGAGTCGGAGAGAGAGGAGAAATGGTGTAAATCCATCAAACATAATAGTTTTTTTTATAAAGAAACTATAATTATTGACTATTAACCGACCTACCACTTGTAGGTTAGTAGTGAATGCTATAAAACCATACTAAATAATTAATTGTTATAAGCCCATACTACATCATATACATATATACACTAAGTAGCAGATAATCATTGTCCATACCCATTTACTGTACTCCTATCCTGTTTTTGTAATTTTCATTTTTTCACCAAGGAAAGCTATGTTGTGTTTGTGTTCTTTTTGTTCTTTCCTTCCACATTCGAGCAGCTGGAACTTAATAAACTTGAAGGCTTGAAGGGGAGGGAAGGGAAGGGAAAAGAAAAGGGAAGTGAATGTTTATAAATACTGGGAATAAGTTGGTTAAGTAGTAATACTAATAGCATAGACAAAAGCTAATAGTTTCTCATTTATTTAGCTGCCATATATTGTGAATAAATGTAAGCATGTTTAATGTATTATTTTAATTTTATTGTAATTTTATTCCGGTTAAGTATTGGCCTTATATTATAGTAGTATGAAATAACTTAACACTAGTTTACTGGTAAATCAACTCAAAGAAAAGGTATAGGCTATTTTATAAGTTAAATCTTGGAGTTTATAACTTAGCCTAGCCTATGTTTATAAACCTGTGAAACTTGGATAGGTAACAACTCTTATCAAACTTATCGAACATCAAAATATCGATTAGATTGATAACCAGGCCTACATCTAGCCCAACCAAAAACCAAACTATCAATACATAACGATGGAGTCGGATATCAAAGTTTTGCCTAGAAACCCCTCATGGTTTTAGCTTAAGTCAAAGAGATGTTAATCTACTAACTTATATGTTTAATCAGAACATTTATAGGCGTTAATAAAATAAACAACAGTCTCTACTTTATATTATAGGTTTTCCTAGCGGTTTCTTTTTTTATTGCATTCAAGAGTCGTTGTTGTTAATTGCTGGGGATCGCCTGAGATGCCTAAGGTATTTTAGAAGTTAGAATTCCCAACTAACCTTTAGATGGTTAAGACATAGGCCTAAGTTAGCTTCAGCTATAAACTTTATTTTGTTGGCATCCTTACCTATAAGTCTACTTGCACCATTATACACTTCCCAATAGAACTTTTTTGTAACTTTGTTTGATTCTGTTGTAAGGATGTATTCATCTGAGTTAGAAGAGTTGGTAGATGATCCAGGACTGCCTGAGAATCCCATTGGTACCAGTGAAGATACCTCTTCAAGGGTCAGACTTGACGCTAGCGACGATCTAGATGATTCAACCAATATTGATGATGTAAGTTAACTAGCCTATTGACCTTTTAAGCCCCAAAGGCCGATATTATAGCAATTAGGACTATTGACATAAAAAACTTAAGCATGCGACTATGGGGATAACTCAACAAAAACAGCTGAAATCTGTAACTTACCTGATGTGACGACAAGTGCTGTGTGACTGTTGGGTTTACTAAATGTTATCTTATAAAGTCGTTAAAAGTTAATTTAAAAACATTTCAAAATTTAAAGCCTTATTGATAAAATAACGAACTTAATAAAAAATAACTAAGTTAAGTTAAATATTTATTATTTAATACCCCCCCCCCCCCCACCCAGCAAACCTGCAGACTAAGCAAATTTCAACTTGTCTGATTACATTTTTACTAGAATATTTCCATAAAATAAGACATATTTATTCCTAATTTAAATAACATTAGATTTTTAACGAGTGCTTAGGTCTGCTGCTACGAAGAAAATGAAACTTTTGACCACGTTAATAGAATAGGATGAAACTAAAATTTGCCAAATTTGATCAACATATAAGTTATCCGGATAAACAAGTAAACTACAACAGTTTTCATTTTCTCCGTAAGAATAACATGGGAATTAAAAAAAATTGATAATCTAACTTAAATATATTGAAAAAAATTTAAATACTGAGAATATACCTAACTTTTATAATGGCCTCTAGGGAACTCAAAAAAAAAAAAAAATGAATCGGTCCCGGGTCCAGGTCGTACCATGAGACATATAATAATGGCTTATTCCCTATATGGGAAATTTGCTATTAAGGATATACTAGCTTGGCACATTTTCAAATTGGCAGGCTTTGTAATAAAGGATGTAGGTGTATTTAGTGGTAATAAGGGATGACTGGGTAGCTGAGTATTTATGGAGCTCGCCTATAGTAATCAAAAGGTCGCCGGTTCAAGCCTGAGAAAAGTTTGTAACTTTACTATGGTTCGAAACAGGACCCAGCTGTCCTGATCTGGCTTTCAATGATCCTGACCACAGATAAGTAAAATATACAGAGGAAACATGCTTATGGAACAACCGTGCGCTTTTAGCTCAGGAATGGTGGGACGGAAATATACTAGTACCGAGCCAGTAAGAGCCCGAACGGCTATTGTTTACAACAGCAAACGTACCATACCGCACTGGCTCTTTCTACAGCGTGAGTGCTATAGTACGTGATGGTGAGGATGGGGGGAGGAGAGCGAAAGGGGATGAATAGAATTTGAACTAGACACAAGCAACTGGTGCTAGACATCACTTAAGTGTACCATTGAATGTTTCCTCTGTATCTTACTTCTCTGTGTCCTGACTAATGAAACAGCTGGTCTTAGTCAGTAACTGTACACTACAGAGATCACCTCACTTCATTCAACACTCATATTTCACTCATGTTTGGGTTGAAATACGCACCTAGGTGTCGTCCTCATCTCAATTGGTAATGGTAATAATACTGTGATCTACAGCAAAGCTGTAAAATTTTTGTTTGTGAAGACATGGCGGGGTTTATGTCCATGAACTTTTATCTTGTAATTTAAACCTCAGTAACTTAGCATTGTTTATTGTATATCAGATGACAGAATAGTTTTGAATCCTAATTTTCATATCGGGAATGTATTAAACCAACAATTAATTTGTTGATACTTTCTAGATTGTGTTATGTGTTTACTACCATTCTGAGGCCTTGGCTGCTGCTGTGTACAACACTGGGACATCGGAGGTAATTAATTATATCAATTAAAGAAAAGCCTTTATTGTTAACCTCATTCATCAAGTTTAATTTCCTGTTTGATTGTGATTTGAAGATTTTATTTTTATTTTGCTCAGAAGAGCATTTTACTGATATAATTCTTGTTTCTTTATGACATGTAGCCTTTAAAGATGTATAAACGATTAGAATTCTCAAATGACAGAAATTGTTCAGCCTTTCATCAATGAAAATTACTTGTTTTTCACATAATTCTCGAAATACAAAGAGATTATAGCCCAATTAATATTTAATAAATTCTCTCTCGATTTTAGATGCAGATTATGTCCAGTGAAACAGATTTAGCTCCTGATTTTAAATTGCTCTGTAACCTCTATCAACAGTTTAAACCTAGGTGAGCATAGGTTATTCTTGACTCTTGATTCTTGATTCCATTGTTGAACTTAAAAGGTAACGATCAAAAACATTGTTTAAAAAGAAAAGTTAAATGTGACAAAATATTTTTATACTTGCTACAAAATTCTAATGTAAAATGAGTCTTATTGACATTATCGTAAGTGAATATATATTTTTTAGCTAAATCATAGTTGTGTAAAATAATGATAAAAGTTCATTGAAACCATTCTGTAAAATGCATCTTTTTAAATACAGCCACGTCGTGACCAGTTCGTCACTGTCGCAGCCGTTCCTACTGAAGGTCCATGGCCTTATCACTGGGCAGGATCTGTCAGTTACGCCGTCTGTCGATCCTCCTACCTACTCTGAAAGACTGCACTTCATACCTGCCAAGGAGTTCCGTAAGATACAGAGGGTGGCCAAATTATTAGACTAGACGTATGTACTGTAGTTTAATGCATTTTTGACTTAACTTTGAATTTGGTTAGAAAACATGTATAAACTAAAATAAAACTGCCTCATTTGGTATGGACTACAGTACCTATAAAACCAATTTATATTATGCTTGAATGTTTTTCAATGTTTTTGCCAAAGGCTGTGATACAATGCTGTGTCTTCTTTACAACACTAACATGTTTCATAGGCTACACTACCTGTAAAAGGAGTGTGCTGGAGTTGAAACTTCCGATGGAACTTGAAGACGTCTCAGAGGAGGACAGACACACCTACATCATGTCTCAGATAGACCTAAGCTCGGAGGTAAAGTGGAGAACATTTGTTTAGTAGATTTTATTGAGTTTAATGTATGTTTCGCATATTTAGTAGACAAATTCAGGAACATAATTCATCTCCTGTGATGTTTTTTGTAAGGAAAATGTAGTAATCCTGGAAAAATTATCATGCTGGCAGGAAAAAAACTGATGTAAAGATAATTTGGGCTGATTCACAAAAGCTCACATCTACTACAGATGGCTACTCGAATGTTTAACAGAACCTTAAAATCGTTTTTGGATTGGATAAAGGGTTGGCTAGGTCTGGCAACAGTTTAGGCATAGCAATGATATAATTGAAAGAGTAGGTCTGTAATTAATTACAAGTAAACGTGGTATAATTAAAAGTTTGATAACAAAATATTGTAACATTTTTAAAACTATAAAATACCACTTAACAATATGCCTTGACTAATACAAAGAAGAGATTAGACCGCTGCTGAAGAATTCTCATATCATATGGTTTATCTTTTGCAAAGGTTCGGTGTCGATCTGAAGAATATTTCATTCGAGCCTTCGTGCTCTTCTCTTCATTGCTCACCTAGGGAATTTAGGGTAGGTAATTTAGATAATTTTGTAAGAGTACTACAGTAGTTCCGCACTGCAGACAAACTCTTTCTCGGCTTATACTCTTCCCATAGTCAAAAAAGTATATTAAATGTGTTATTGTTGATCTTTTTGCAACATTTAATAGCTCAAAATTTTAACACAAATACCAACATTGAAGGATGCATTTCAAATCTTATATTTTTAGGATAAAGAAAAATGGAGTGATGTAAGACTTTATATTTTAGATTATTCTCCCTGCAACTCTTCTTTAGTTAAACCTGAACATATAATCTATTAACTATTATTATAACCCCCTGTGTTATTATTGACAGGGTCTAGTGGCGGCAATTGGAGGGCTTTTGTATTTCCTGCAGCGTTCTCTGACCAAAATCAGACTAGTTGCGTCAATCGAGATGCCCATTCTAAGGATTTCATATATTTCAATGTAAGTTGACTAAAATTTGTACGTGCTTAGTAAGCAATGAGAGTTTTTAGTTAGCTTTGCATTCTTCTTCAATGTAACTTCCATGCTTTATTGCTATATTATGAATTCAACAAAATGCAAACAAAAAAGTTGCCACTAACTTCAACCTCTTCTCCATATTATAGTCAGAGTTTTGAACAATTTAATGTTGAGTTATTTGACAATTTTGTGGTCAGGCAGCAGTCAAACTCGTACAGACAAAGTGTACTTTTCATATTAAAACTAGTTGAGGTTCGCAGGAGATTTTGAATGCTATTAGAAAATAACCCAATTTCGAGAAGTAAAAATTAATGACAAAATTAAAATAAAGGATGGAGGATAATAGGTAAGTGATCAGTTTCAAGAACCGATTTGATCGCCGAAGGAAAATAACTGATATTTAAGATGGACTGATCATGTGACAATGAGGGGGACAGTTAAACTAAAACATATAGAGAAGAAGTTCCCCTGGAGCCCGAGAAAAGGTGGAAAAGATTAAGTAAGTCATGTTAGTTGAAAGACATGATCAGGTTAACTGGTGACGTAAAATATATCTATGTAAAAAGGCCATTGGAGAAGTAAGTAAATAGATTTAATAACAGTTGTTTTTACGACTATCCCCTATAATAAACAGGTAATGCACCAACCAATTCAACTGTAACTATTCACTGACAAAATGAGAATGTTTTATAATAAAAACCTTTGGAACTTTGAAACCTAGAAAGTCGCAACCGAATTCTAGGTACTCACTCGTTGCTTCTTTTATTTTATTTTCAGGAAGGACGTAGTTTGGATTGACAATGAGACCTTGCATGCTCTCAACATCTTCTCCCCGGGACTGCATCCGTCCTCGTTCAAATGGTCGTCCAAAGCCAACGAAGGCTTTTGCGTCTTCTCCCTCCTCAACCACTGTTATTCCACTGTCGGCTCCAAACACATGAGGTGACCTGTAAACTTGTAAATACAATAACTAATGAGCTTGTATACTGGTCATTGTTATTGGCTAAGCCAGTGGGGGAGCGAGCTGGTATATAAGTAGATTGCGGGACTTTGGTCCCTGAGGTCCCACGTTCAGATCTCATTTATGGATTTTATTCAAGTGATAATGCTGTGACCCCTTCTAGGTCCAGCCTGAATTAATGTGAAAAACTATTCCAGGCTAGAAACTAAAAAAAATAAAATAATATTGTTCAAGTTATTTGAATTTTCTAAGAAAGAATCATTATTATCATCGGAAGTTTTGGCCAGCAGGCGTGGCAGTGGGCAGGGCTAGTGCCACCATCTTGTCACCAAAATGTTCTACATTCAGAGTACAAAACCAACTTGTATATTTTACAAAGTTTCATTTTTGTTGTATTTTCAGAGTGATGCTGTCTCAACCAACCAAAGATATCAATGTGATTAAGAAGAGACAACAGGTCATCGCTTTCTGTTTGAGGTCAATCAACGAGCAGACTGTGAAGTCTTTGGCAGACTCTATAGTTAATGTCAAGTCTGTAATGGTAAATACAAGGTGGACAGATTTACATATTTAGTAATCTATTTATTTTTGCCTTTATTATATTCTTAAAACCATTTGACAGAGTCTTATTACACTGTTGTGGGCATAATGTATTTGTTTATTACTCAAACAACTTTTTTTATCCCTTCAGGAGCATTACTAGAGACCGCTTCCAGGGTGGGCTACGGTTATATTCAATTTATGTTTTTGCGAAGAATGGCAGGTGATTTTATGGCAGATGAACATAGTATGTTTGTAGATTTTGTGGATGGAAAGTGGACATTCCTGCCGATTCTGTAGACATTTTTGTTGGTGTTAGAACAGCTGATAGCTGATTCAGGACACTTTTGGTACTACTTACCGGTGCTCTGCAGAAGATCTGTGACCTTGTATATTGCATACCGTAAATAAACATAACCCAATAACAACTTTTATATAAAATAAATCAGGAAATCATTAAATAAATTTCTTTTATTTGACAAATTAATTGTGAAGCTAGCATTTGGGAAGGGTAATATATTTATAATAGAAAGTAGCTTTCGATATCAATCTCAAACAGTAATGTATGAGATTAAGTAAGATTTTTCTGGATTTTGTTGTAACTACTTTTGTAATACCGTAGCTTGTATTTTATTTTCAGAAAATCCTAACACGAATGACCAACGCTCAAGCTTCAGTGAGTCAATGGAAGACTTTTTACAATGTAAGAGATTTTCCTCAAGTATTATCTACCATACTTCACAAACAAACCTATTAATAAATCAACGATATACTATATACAGGGTGAATCAGACTACCCATTCACATACTTTTACAAAAGCCACCTGTGTAACTAACTGATCATACTCGTTTACCCACTTCTGGAATAGTTAAGTGATCTGATATTTTTGTAGGGGTCTTTCTTGGTCTGAACCCAGAAAGTCCAAAAATTTACATTTTCAAATCCCAAAAAATCCCTTAAATCCCCCTTTTTTGAGGAAAACAGTTTTTTTTACTGCTATAGATCAAAAACGGTACGAGCTAGCAAAGATTTGAAAGAATTTTCATATTCAAATTTCACATAAGTGGAAATTTCACATTGTATGAAATTTTCATAGTGGAATTTAATTTTATACAAGACACTGTTTAGAGTTTTTTTGAAAATCGCACTCCTTCACCTTCGAAAAACACCCTACTTCAAAAATTTGTATAATGTCTTGGATTTTTGACGTCCTTTTATTTTTTAAAACTACTTTTGTGACATATATTTTTGCTTTCCCAACTTTGAAAGAAAAGGGCCTAAAGTGACATTTTAAAATAGTAACCCTCTATAAAAATTATTAATGGTGGATTTTCAATAAGAAAATGTAGTTTTTTAACGCTTGTTGTGCCAAACCGTTGTGTACGGGTTAATTTTCTGATTCACCCTGTATTGTATAGGTTTTAAACTAATCTTTAAATGATACAATTATGATATGTTTCATAAAAGTATTGGATACATGTAGTAAGATTTTGCCGCAAGATGTGAATGCTGAGCCTCATTTCACTGAACTGAAAGTATTATAATAGGAACAGTCTTCTTTATTTTCAGCTCCAGGATTCAAACATTTCAATTGCTATGTATGGTTAACTAAAGGTCCCTTTCTATGAAGATGAAATTCCACTAAAAAAGTCACAATTAATTAGGCCTATGTAGGTGATTTGTAAATAATCTTTTACACTTTTTACCTGACTTTCTTGACAAATAATACATACATAAATGTCTTCTCCACGTCCTTAGAGTCAATGACCCTGGGTAATACAGACTACTATCACGCTGGAGTTGTCAACAAGTACTGGTCTTCCTGATGGATCCAAATGTTGATTGAGGATTATGGGTAGGGATGGATCCACAATAGGGGCAGGGCAGTGGTTGGTTGAAATATTGTACATGTGGTGTAAACATTTTCTTATGGAGTGAACTTAATCTGTCAGTTACATTTTTGTCTCTGACTGCAGCGGATGTTGTTGAAATAAACACATTTAAGATAGATAATGTTATGATTTTGATAATACTAGTCAGAATAACTTATTGTAAATATTTTGTTGACTTTTTGTATATCAGTAATATTATTTTTCCTGGTCCAGTACATAAAACGTGTAAGGCATTTATAGAACTTTCTACCTTAATTCATTCCTCCTTTCAGACAATTTATAACGCTGTACTAGTTGGGGAAGTGTGCAAAGCGAACTCTACTGACATCATATTCTTCAGAGAGGTGACAAATAAAATAAACACAATAATATAATAATTTAAAAAAATATTATAGTAATTTTGTATATTTTACTTGATTTTTTCTTCACTCAAATGTTTTTGAATTGTATGAAAAAGTGTGTGTTCTTCACCGTGAGGTCTTATGGTATTCCTGTGTAAGTGGAAAATACCTAACGTAATGCTGTGATATTTATTGCAATTTTTATTTCAGACTAGGAAAAAATTAGTTTGTTAACAGTTGGTATATTTTTCCCACATTAATTTATATTCAAATTCACAAATCGGTAAGCATTTAACCATCTTGTCACAGAAAACATACTACTATAACCCAGAATTCCAACCGCATGATAAAAAGCGTTGAGTACTTTAAGAGAGCTTTGCCTACGAATTGACAGGCAAAGCTCTCTCAAAGTACTTAACGCTTTTTACTATGCGGTTGGCATTCTGGGTTATAGTAGTATGTTTTCTGTGATCTTGTCAAGCAAACAGGTCTCGATTGATTTTCTATTTCTGTAATGTCTTGTCTCACATTATTTGTTTAAACTGCGTAATGAGCACCAGAAAATCTGCTCTTTACCACAACCAGCTGAGAGAGAGTGGATGAGGAGCTTTTTGGTAAGCGAGTTTGCTTCACTCCACCTCCATCATTGTTTTTACAAACTAAAGAATTAGTTTAGTCTGCTTGCCACGGAAATAAACAAATATTTATTAGCAAAATTCCCATGTAAGGGAATAAAAATGACAGTTTTAGGGAACAAGGATTAGGTCTCATGGTAAGACCTGGACCTGGGACCGATTGGATTCTTCATTTTGATGTCCTCAGTGTTTATTTGCATTTCCAATCACACACAAATTTTTATTTTGAATAAAATATAAATTTACTATTTACTGTACTAGACCTTTGATTGTTAACTTATATTTTATTCAAAGTCAAAGTCATCTTTATTGTCACAAAACGTTTTTTTTTATGCTCTGGCACAGCCAGACAAAACAGGTGACATTGTCAAACTATACTAAAATAAACTAGCTTATATTGGTAAAAATAAATACATAGTAGGTAACAAAACAAACAATTCACATTGATTTATCTTCAAGAAACTGACCAATACTATAATAATTCTTTTCCAATAAAAATTCAAAAATTTTTTCTTTAAAAGATTTTAATCCTATTATAGATTTGTAGTACCCAGGCAAATTGTTAAAAAATCTTTTACCCATATAAGAAGGTGTCCTTTCCACAAGATTTAATCTGTGTATAGGATATTGAAAATCTGTATAAAATCTAGTGTTATAATTGTGTCGATTATTTTCACTGAGGAGTTTTTCAAAATTTGATTTCACATACAATAAACATTTAAGAATGTACAAATTAGGGACGGTTAGAATCTTTAGTTCTTTAAAAAGTTGTTTGCAAGAATGTTTTACGGGTTTAAAAGTCATAATTCTAAGTATTCTTTTTTGAAGTTTAAAAAGTTGATACGAATCAGATGTGACGCCCCAAAGCTCTATTCCATACTGTAAAATTGACGAAAATAAAGCGTGATAAATCATTAGTCTAGTGTTTAAATCAACAACATTTCTTAAGACCAACATTTGAAAACATACTGAATTTAACTTTTTAGAGGTGTTATGAATGTGATTCTTCCAATTCAATAAACCATCTACATCAATTCCTAAAAATTTAGCTGTGTTGCTAAGATTTATTTTTTCATTATCAAAATAAACAAAGCCTTTAAGATCGTCCCTACACTGTGCAGTTTGAAATTTTACTATTTGTGTTTTAATGTGGTTCATTTTTAAACCGTTTACTTTAAACCATTTTGACAGATCTTGAAGAGCTTGATTCAAGGCTAAACTTAGTTCATGACTGTCTTTTGATTTAATGATGGCTGTCGTATCGTCAGCATATAACAACAAACTAGGTTTAACATTCTTAGGTAGATCATTTATGTACATCAAAAACAATAACGGTCCTAATATAGAGCCCTGAGGCACCCCCATAACAATCTTTTCCCATTCAGAAGCATACTTAATGTTTTCTTTAATAATAACTGTTCTTTGAAAGCGATCGTTTAAATATGATTTCAACCACAAAATAACTGATTCTGAGAATCTATAGGAGGATAATTTATCAAGAAGAATTTGATGGTGTACACTATCAAAGGCTTTGGATAGATCACAGAACACGCCAATAGTGCTCTGTGACCCATCCAAGCTCTGTGTTATTGAATTTACAAAATGAGCCACAGTGGAAGTGGTACTTCGATTTTTCCTAAAACCAAACTGTTCATCAGCTAATAAGTTATTAGATTCCAGAAAATAGGACATTTGATTGAATGCAATTTTTTCAAATATTTTTGAAAAAGAAGGCAGGACAGAAACAGGTCGGTAGTTATCTGAATTACTCTTAGAACCTTTTACTTTCTCCCCCTATACCATAGTATATGGAGAAAGTATTGTTTTCGTCAAAATTTTCGAGTTTGAGTTTTGAGTGGATATATTCGTTTTGGGTCCCCCTGGACCCAAAAAAGTGGTTTTCGAAGTGATGTCTGTGTGTGTGTGTGTGTGTGTGTCTGTGTGTCTGTGTGTCTGGATGTGTACAGAGCTAGAGACTACACCTGTGGTTCGATTTCGATGAAATTTGGTATGTAGGTTCTAATCCATGGTATCTCCAGGCGTTTTTTTCATTTTTTTGAAATTTTGATTTTTAATGGGGATTTTCCTATAAAAACCCATAAAAAACCGGAAAAATCAGATTTTCTCAAAAATGACCCGAACGATTTTGATAAAAATTTAGTATGTTGTAGCCCTTTAAATTCTGAACAAAATGGTACAAATCCCATTTCTGTAAAAATTACGGTTCAAAAGTTATGGTAAATTATGTTATTTTCCCATAAAAATCCCATAAAATAACAAAAAATAGGATTTTAGACAAAAAAATCCGTTTTTATTTAACATAGTATGTTATGATCCTTACAATTTTGATAGGTAGTTTTTCTCATTTCTTAGAAATTTTTATTTTTAATGGGTATTTTCCCATAAAACCCCATAAAATGACGGAAAAAAAAGATTTTCCCAAAAATGGCCTGAACGATTTCGATAAAAATTTAGTATGTTATAGTCCTTTATATTCTGAACAAAATGATACAAATCCCATCTCTGTAAAAATTACGGTTCAAAAGTTATTGTAAATTATGTTATTTCCCCATAAAAACCCCATAAAATAACGGAAAATCATATTTTCCCAATATTGGCTCGAACGATTTTAATAAAAATTTAGTATGTTATAGTCCTTTAAATTCTGAAGAAAATCTTACAAATCCCATTTCCGTATATTTACTCTCACCGCTTACACATGATAAAGGTTGTTGACAAACTTATGGGAGAAAGTATGTGCCAGAATGCTGATACCGTTTATTTTAAATAATGGCTTCACCTCTGCATACTTCAAATGATTAGGGAAAGTGCTATTGGTTAAAGTCTGATTGATGATTATGGACAATGGCTCAGCAACAAACTTAATTACTTTTTTTAACATAGTAGTTGAAATCCCATCCCAACCAGCCGTTTTTTTATCACTTAGTGACTTGACTATTTTGATAACTTGCTGAGGTGTAACTAAACTAAAGTTAAAAATTGGAATATCAGGCCTATGTGTGATTGATTTTTTTACTAGTTCCATTGCCTTACTCTTGGAAAAATTTACCCCAAAATCCTTCCCTACCTCAATAAATTTAGAATTAAAGTGACTTGCAATAACTGTGCCATCTGAGACTATTCCCATTTTTTACTCCCCACTCCCAACAAGGATTCTTAAAACCTAGTTCCTTGTGCTTTATGTTGATCACCCAAACATTATAATTGTTGAAAAAATTGATATAGTTAGGGCCCACTTAAAGGTGTAATTAGTACCCAGATTTTCTACTAAATTTTTAATACCACGATAGAGTTTTAATATCTTGCTATAAAAAAAGCGGTATCTATCTATATATTTATTACGTAAGCCGATTCTTTGCGTCAAAATTGTGGGCGACCGGGAAGTCGTAGAAAGACGGGAGAGGGCTCAAATTAAAGGTCTCAACCCCGTGACGGCGGGAAAAATAGTGAAATTCCCAAAATCTTAACAAAAAATTAGATATAACGTAAAATGTTCTCCATAAGAATAGCATTAGAAGGCATTTTACTGCTGATTTTTGTTTACTTCAATACAGCTGATCGTGATTTATCATCAAGCAAGTAAGCAATATTACATTTGGATTACTCATTTGCCAGTCAATTCTGCAATGTAATGTATAGCCTACTATACAGGGTGTTTCAGTAAAGCGTAGCGGGCTATGCAGATTCAGATTCTACATGCAAAAATAAGTCGAAAATGTAGAATAACTTTTTTTCGATTTCGGCTTAGTTTGGCCGTAATCCGCCATTTTGTATTTTTTTGAAAATAATTAATAACTCAAAAACCCTTGGAGATACTTTTATGAAACTTGGTACAAACTTTAATTCTACAGGTATAAACATTCTCCGAAAATATCTTTGATCAGGCTCATCAAATTTCAAAATGGCGACCATTTAAAATTTTTGTTTTAATGGCCGGTTTTCATTGTATTTACTTAAAAAATTTTAAATGGCCGCCATTTTGAAATTTGTTGAGTCTGATCAAAGATATTTTCGGAGAATGTTTATACCTGTAGAAATAAAGTTTGTACCAAGTTTCATAAAAATATCTCCAAGGGTTTTTGAGTTATTAATTATTTTCAAAAAAATACAAAATGGCGGATTATGGCCAAACTAAGCCGAAATCAAAAAAAGTTATTCTACATTTTCGACTTATTTTTGCATGTAGAATCTGAATCTGCATAGCCCGCTACGCTTTACTGAAACACCCTGTATAAAACCAACTATATAAAGGGACAACGTTACCCATAATAATCAAGACTTTTTATTTATGTCAAAGTTGAAATAAATTGTTTTCAAGATTAAAGAAACGATTCAAGATTAAATGAAGATCTTCTTTGTTTTGATTTCAAATAATATGTTAAAGATTTATTCCACACTTTTTTGTAAATTTACTAACATTTATATTTGAGATGTATTGTAGTGTTTAATCAATATTTTGTATGAAGTGGAATAACCTCAACGGTTACTCTTTGAAAACAATTTGGGAATAAAGATTAAGAAGGTTCGTACAGGTATTTGTTCATTAAGTACTTAAGTACTTTGTTGCTCCAAGCAAAAAATGTTCAAATAATATAGCCTAGCATGCTCGGTAGTAAAGGCAGCACCTATTTAACAGTAGAACATAGAGATAATTTCCATTTTTTTTTAACTAATCAAAAATATTTATATCGTGATTAGTTTCGATAACTGGGTAATGGAACCCTAACCAGTCACAAAATAGTTAGTAATTAGACGTTGATTGGGCCCTTTTTTGGTAGAATATTTAAATCAATCGCACCTTTGGGAGGATTACCACCACATATACAGGGCGTTTATAAAAGAATCATCAGGTTTTAAAACATTTTATTGACGTTAATGTTAAACAAATACTGATATAAAACATATCAACAAAAAGACTGTTAAATTTGTCATAGATACCCCTACAAGTGCTCAATGTGCCATCCATTAGCCGTGGAGCGAATTTCCAATCTATGCAGTAACTTGTCCCATACACCGGCTAGCATCGCAAGGTTGGTTGATTCTACGGCATTGCAAATTCGTCCAGGGAGCTCTTAAGCGTTTGAGGCATTGGCGGTACATAAACTTTGTCTTTTACATGGCTCCATAGAAAAAAATTACACACCGTAATATCAGGAGATCAAGGGAGCCATTTGAAAAGGGTCAAGTCATTATCGTTACATCTGCCAATCCACCTCTGAGGTAGCTTCTCATTGAAGTTATGAACATACGAGTAGATATTAAGGAGAAGGATGAGGCAGAGTTTTCAAACTAGCGATACCACCTTAAAATGCTTTTGTATATAAGAGGAGTCTGTCTAAAATGCCTCCGAAACTCAAGCTGGGCGGTTATTAAAAATGAACTTGAGTCATAATAAAAAACAGAAAATGTGTTTTCTTGAATTGTAATCATTTAAAAAATGATGCGAACACGTCCAAGAAAAAGAACAAAACTGATTATTGAACATCTAATTATAAAACTTGGAAACGTGCTTTTTAAGCACATGTTTGAAATATTAATGTGGTACAAGAATTGGCTGAGATACATGCCATCAAAACCTGATGATTCTTTTATAAACGCCCTGTACTTACACTAGGCTAATAGTGTTTTTTTTTTGTGTTGATCAGAAACAAATTTAGGGTTAAGTTCTGTCAATGGGATGCCTTTACTTATGACTAATTTTGTTAAACCTTTACAAAATGAGCATAGAAATAATAACTGGGTAGGGTAGGGATGCTAATTTAGCGGTTTTGACCAAGAACTAAGTTTATCTCAACACACCATTTTTTGCCGTTTCTTATTTGACGAAGACAATTTCTAATACTGTATTTCAATCGGGGAAGCCTTTTTATCAGCATTAACCAAAAAACCAAAGGTACCTCAATAAACCAATATTTATTCATAAACATGTTTGCTGCCGTTAGCAGTTACACCTCTGGAGTCATTCAAATTCTTTATTGAAAATAACATCAACAAAAGCAAACAAAGACAAACAACAAACTGTTTTTTTTTACACAAAAGATATGTTGTACTGGGATATCTATCCTGACACATAGATAATTTGATTCTGAGTTTGTTTGAATATTACAATAATTTCATTTCCATTTGAGCTTTTTAGGGACTTATGTCCCTACAAGCCACTAGTATATAACTTATTTTCCAAATTATTCAACTTTATATGTTGATATATGTTTACAGATAGCAGATTGTCTGTGTGACTCAATATACCTGATGTCTCACTGTATTAACAGAGTAATGGATTTTGAAAAGTCCGTCGTTCAGGGCAGGATAGTCGTAAAAGAAGGGATCTCAGATGATTTGGACAAACGTAAGTATTTGGTCTTAAAATATGAATTTAAACCTTGTATCGTTGTTGAATAAGATTGGGGTGAGTGTGATCATGTACTTATATTATACTTACCATTGAACAAGTTGAAGGAATCTATAGGTAAGCTAGAACAAATGCTCTCCACTGCACAGGATTCTGGACCGTCTGCTTTATTTATCTCCAGCTACTGCCTTCTTCTTGTTCTTTTTCAAGTGATTTTCTGCAAGCCGTTTTTTTTCTTCCAATTTTTCTGCTTCCTTGCCGGTTCCAATCTAGAGTTTGCAGGCTAATTGTTTAAATTTTCTTAAGGTGTTGCTTATCCATCCGTATTTTCTTCTTTTATGATTTCAACTTGGTTTATTTCGGATATCCTCCATAACTCCTCATCTCCGACTGGATCTTGGATGTTAATAATTTGTTAGAGACATCTATTTATACAGTTTATAAGCAGAAAATCATATTTTGGTTGATTGACCATGTTAACCTGTTTCCCACCTAAGGATTGATATTTTAATTGATCTTTTCTATAAACATTTTACGTCATGTGCCTATTCATACATTTTATTTATTTCCTAGCCACAGAATTTCAATTAAGTAATGGAATTATAGGACCTAACCTAGAACTTTCACTGAGCCTTAAAAAAGTTGCGTTTTAATCTGCTGAGGTTTACGCCAGAGTTTAGGAGTGCTGCTGTCGCAATATTTTAATGTGAGGGCGGTAAAACACTTCTGAAAGCAGTGTTCTTAGATTCTGGTGTAGACTCTAGCAGCTTTAAATGCAAAGTTTTTTTTGCTCAGTGATATATTCCACGCACAGATCCGTAGTCTATGTGGGCATATGCAAGGTTAAAAGACCCTGCCAACTTCCTTAAAAAAAATAGTTTGCATGATAAGTAGGCCTAGCACTATCTTTTTAGCAATTTGTTATAAGAATCCCAAATGTCTCATGCTAAGGTGGGTTTTTATTTTTCAAGTAACAGAAAACCGATCTCGCTTGTGTACTCTGATGGACCAGCTGGCAGAGGTAGAACTGCAAGATTTGCCAGATTATGTAGAGTCTTGCTCCCTCAGCTATATCCCAGAGTCCGGATTTTTCCTGGCTGTTCCCCTCTGGCGTCCGGACCTTACAAATGAAGACTTGGAACTGCCTGACATGCATTTTCAGGTAAAATAGTTCTTACTTTAAAATTCAATGTTGATGGCTTTTTGCTATTTAACCCTTCATGGCCAAAACGCCAATATATCACCATACTGAGCTACCTTACTTTAGATCCAGGACCTACGTAGAACTACAAGAGGGTTTAGGATTGGCCAGTAATGAGGTAGATCAGGCTGACACATTCACTAACAGGTGGCAAGAGACCATCAGTGTACCTAATGTCTTGTAGCAAAAGTATTAATTGGTCTACGACATAAAAAATCTTGAGCTATGGGTTATGGTAAGGAGTCAGGACTGTAGACCAAGGAGTTTAAATTCTGACTCAAGTCATGGCTTGATGTGCAACTCATAAGAAATAAACTTGTCTGAGGCAGAGTTCCTCCTACAATGAACAATGGCTTGCTCAATTGATTCTAAGAAGATGAATTAACTCCTATCAAAGCACTCCTCATCAGGATTTTTGTTTTTAATTTGTTATTGATTCTTGCTGTTTCCAAGTTTCTCCAAGCTTTAATAACTTGTTTCCTGTATATGTTTGAATTTCATTCTTTTGAGTCTAGACTTATATTTTTCAATAATTTTATCTGAAATAATATAACAATAACAAATTATTTTAATTGATTAGATGCCAGTTACTGGTGTAAACTATTAATTTATAAAATGCTGAGCCAGTTTGCTTTGGTTGAAATGAAATAAAATTAAATGGTTCTAACTTGTCAATCTCTTTTTATTTATCTGTTATAAAAATACAGGATACAAGAGGTTAATGTGTTCCAAACTTTGTTTACCTACGACCGTTTTTAAACTAGTCGTTTCAGTTCAGTTCTTAGAATTGAAAAGATTCACTTAACAGTATTGCTTTACAACACAAGCAACGAATCAATGATGTTCAAAGATTGAGAAAAAAGAAGTAAAATTGTAATGCTTGGAACTTTAACTAATCAGCTGTTTACCAATTTAATTGTTTATGATTGGTGCAATTAATGGTTGGTAGAATGAGTCGTTCACTCACCAACCACGGACAACTCAAAAACCCACACTGGGGTGGGAGGTTGTTGCCACTGTCAGTGGGAATGAGAGGTTATAACCTAAAACATAACTTCTCAAAGAAGTTATGAGTAGTTATTGTTAGTACAGTCATAAAAAAAACGGCCGTAGGTAAAGTAGAGTACGCAACTCGCGTAATCTTAACAACACTCGTAGAAGTTTTTAAGGCACTTGTCTTTTTAAGACTCGTACCTTAAATTTCTACTCGTGTTGTTAACACTATCTTCACGCGATCGTTGCGTAAACTAATATTTATCAACAGTATATTATTAAATGGAATTTAATTTTCTCTCACTTTTCAGTTTATTAATGAAGACTCAGCCCACTACAAGAGTTCAAGATGTCATGGTAAGATATAAACTTGTTTGGTTGCTGTGCAATAACTATTCCATCTAAGCTTGTTCTGTTGATATGATAAATATCCAAGCCCAACCATCGTTTTCACCAATGAAATAAAATGTGGTTGTAGGTTTTAAGAAATACCAGGGAAGATCTTTTACATTTTACCCCCTCTGTCAGTTAAAAAAAAAATCAAACTGGTTGTAGGGTTGGGCTTAGAGGACACTGAGGCTGCTCTCCTGATGGTAGACTATATGCTACTACTTGGGAGCGACTTCAGTCCCTGAGGTCCCCAGTTCAAATCCTGCCAATCACTAATGGATTTTAGCTGTTTGATAATGTTACAACCCTTTAGGCCCAGCCTGGAATAATGTGTGAAATGGTTCTGAGCTAGGACCAAGTGTCCTAGGATGGATAAAAACTACATTCTAGTATCACTAACAATAATAATAACTTTGACTATAAAAACACCACTTTGTACCCACTATCATCGTCATGTTCACCACAATCTTTTCTTTTTATTTTAACTACACATTACATTTTCACAGTCAATTATACACTTGCAAGCATAATAAATTCTTTTCTTGGTTATCTTAACTCATAGGTACAAATTACTCAGTCTACGCAAATACATCCATGCTTATGTTGACTTTTATCTTTGTGTGAGTATTTTTAATCTCTCTCTCTCATTTCAATTATGATCAATTTGTCAGAAGAAACTTCTTATGTTCCTGTATTATTTTCCAGAGCTTGACAACATGTTGGGAGACTGGCTGATGCAAGGGATGGAGATAGAGTCGAAGATAATTTTGAAACTGGTGCAATACATCCAGCGCAACGTCGGGCCCTTAGTCAAACTGACTGCGCTCATCGCTGAACTCGATTGGTACATAGAGTGATAACAGCAAACTCGGCTTTATTATTTTGCCAACATAAAATTTAGTCTAAGAAGCTATTTTAGGCAGCTAAAAAGCTTTTATTGTTTTAAAAAGGTTAGTTTAAGCGACAATGAGACAAACGGAAAGTAAATAAAAGAAACGTCTTATAACACTTAAAACATATATTTACGCTTATACTGTTACTCACAAGACGGTAAATATACAAAACAGATGGTAAGTGGTGATCGATTTCGATTGGACACTCCAATCATCATCAGACCCAATAGGCGAATTCTTAGGCGAATCATTCGCCTATTGGGTCTGATGATGATTGGAGTGTCCAATCGAAATCGATCACCACTTACCATCTGTTTTGTATATTTACCGTCTTGTGAGTAACAGTATAAGCGTAAATATATGTTTTAAGTGTTATAAGACGTTTCTTTTATTTACTTTCTGTAAATTTAATAACACGTACAATGCTGATCAAGAAGTTATTTAATGAGACAAAGTGAAAATCAATCAACAAATTTGATTGGTCTGTAGAATCAACTAAGAAAACACACTGCTAGGTCACAAATAATTTTTGAAAACCCGTCAAAACAATCCAAGATTGGATTCAATGTTTTATTTATAAAGATTATTCCAGCCTCTCACAGTCACCATATTGACTGCCTATAAATTTCAAATATAGTCTTTTGGCACTGGCGAGAGCTGCCCGAGACTTTAACCTTGTCGAGCCTCAGGTGACCTCGGACAAGCAGATACACATCAAGAGAGGACGAAACATTCTACAGGAGCTGTGTGTGGAGATGTTTGTACCTAACGACACACACTCTAGCGTGGAGGACGGGCTCGTCAAAATACTCAACGGTCCTAACGCCAGCGGCAAAACTGTCTATCTCAAACAGGTAATTAGTAATCACCATCAAAATTGTTTTATAGTTGGGTAGCTGAGTGGTTATAGTGCTTACTTTGTGATCAAAGGTTGGCTGGTTCAATCCTGAGAATTGTCATTAGTTTTTATAATTGTTTGAAACTTAACCCAGCTAACCTTGATCATTGGTATAATAAATGGTCCTGGCTAGGAAGCAGCAGATCTTGGTCAGTATAAGGTACACAGTTTGTCTCACTCCGTTGTCATATTGCATTCATATTGTGCTCAACCAATTGGTGCCGACTTACGAGCGTTACTCGTACAGCTGCTGCAGGCTCGGCGGCTGACTTACGAGGGACGCTCGTGTCACCGCTAGGCAGCCACTAGTTAATTTTTTATTATTTTTCCCCCTTTTTGTTTCATCTTACTTTTATGATGTTTATAAATGTCTTGCTTCATGTTTTGCGTATTTACTCATTTATTTTGTGAATAACAAACAAGGTTGTGTTAACCCAGTGGAAACCAGATATCACCAAATATGTGACGTCAGTCTATTTTAATGTGACAAGCAGTCTATGGGTAGAAACCGGCCATCGCAAATGTGCGTTGCTGGTCAATATGAATATAAAATTTAGTACTATTGCAGTAGCCAACGTGTCTAATACCGCTAATAAATAGATGTGTACATTTTGTTTGCGTTATTGACCAAGGTTTTTGTATACAGGTTGCCCAGATCGTCTACTTGGCACAGGTGGGAAGCTACGTACCAGCTGAGAGTGCTACTGTAGGTGTTGTGGACCAGATCCATTCTAGGATACACCCTGTAGACGCTGTAGACTCACAACTGTCATCCTTCATGGTGGATCTCAGACAGGTAACCAACACAAAAAAATACAGGTGAAACACACAAAGTGTGAGGTTGTTTAATGTTAATGCATTGATTTCAAATTTTAAGAATGAGTAAATCTATTCATTTCTCAAATATCTAATCTAAGCCTATGGCCACATTGAGTTTTAGAAAACATTTACTTTTGAGGAAAATAAAAGGAGGTAACATTAAACGTTGTTCCTTTTGTTTCAAGCTTATGTACTTGAGAAAATATTTCACCTTTTTCACCCTACATTATAACATTGAATTGTATTTTGAAAATGACGTTTGTGATAGATACACTTGGTTCAATCGAAAATCTCAGGCTTGTATACTTCTTGTGGGAGGCATATTTTGCCGTCTTAAAATGTATTTGACAAAAAACATAAATTTTTAACAGATCACTCTAAATACATATTATTAATCCATTATTACCTTACAAACATTTTTTTCAGATGTCAATTGCTATCAGGAACTTTACGTCCAACTCACTGGTCATTATCGATGAGTTTGGGAAGGGCACTCCGGAGGTCAACGGCCTAGGGCTACTCGCGGCCTGTTTAGAATATTTTGTAGCCAAGAACCACGAATGTCCTCACCTCTTTGTGTCAACACATTTTCACTCTCTGGCTAATCTGCTTCCCCCATCAGATAACATCAAGCTTCAGGTAAGGTTAATTTGGTTATCCTTTGTTGAAAGTAGTAGCCTGTTCCTTGAATAGTTGTTTCCTTACTATCAGACCAGTATAATAACGGTAAAACTGTATTCAGACTAATACAAAGTCTGTTAGGTAGAATAAGTCATTGTAGAAAAAAATATTTGATTTTTCTCTTTGCAAGGCGGTAATTTGGAGACTGAAACTCTACAAAATGGCAGCTTTGAAGAATTAAATTAATTTTTAACTAGTTATATTCTCACGATTAGATGTGAGTAGAATCAAAAGATACAGACACCTTAGGCCTACCGCACACGAGAGACTTTTTGTCGGCCGACTATTTAGTCGTAGTCGGGAGTCAAAGTCGGCCCCATAGTGGTAAATCTGAGCGCGCACACGGGCCGACAGCAGCAAGACAGTCGGCAGACTGTCTTCAGACTGTCGGGGAGGTTTGGTGCTGACCGATTTTCCCGCCGACTGCTCCCCGACTCAACTGTCGTGTCTTATTGATAAAGGCACGGAGATAAGTTTGAGCGCGCACACTGACGACTAAAAAGTCTGTCTGTCTGGCAGTCGAGTGCGTTGTTATCATGTGTATTATTATTGTTATTGTGATAAGTATTGTTATTTGTGTGTTATTGTTACTATTATGGCTTCGACAACCACCAGTGCATGTGTTTTGAGGGACGAGAAAGTTGATAAACTTATCAATGAAGTTGAGGCACGGTCCCCTCCTTTATAATAAGGCGTTGAAAGAGTATTTGGTCATAATAAAAAAATAGCAACCTGCAGCAAACCTGCAGACTAAGTGAATTCCCATTTGCCTGATTTAATTTATTATTTAATCTATTTCAATAAAATTAGGATAAACGAGTACCTAGGTTTGCTGCTACAGGGAGGGTATTCAGGATGTGTTTTAGTAAAACATTAATAGCTGAGAATAAAATAAATAGATTTGCCAAGTTTTATCAAAATACATCCATAAACAAGCAAACTACAACAGTTTACTTGTTCTACATATAAATTACATGACAATTTTAACATTAAATATTTGGAATTTCCCTGTAACCATTATGATAACAATTAGCATGCTAAATTATTAGTTCTTCAAGCTCTGCAAAATGCTTTCTAAAGAAATTGCTGAATCTTTTGTTTTTATAGTAAAAAAATGGGAAACCCCCATTTTTACCCTATAAAACCCCCCATAAACCCCCGTTCCCAAAGTCATGCTGGTTTGCGAACTCATTCGAATAAAATACATGTAGATTTACACTTTTGTACAAAATTTCATCAAAATCGGATAATTTTGTTCGATCTTGCTAACGAACAAATATATACAGTATATATGTGTGCGTGTGTGTGTGAATTTGAACGGATAGTGTTTTTGAAACACTATGTGTGTATTTGAAGCTGGGGTAATCAACACTCATTCATGACCACATGAAAGATTTGTCCGGATATTTCCTCAAATCCGAGTATAGAGATAAATCTGGCCTTTCAAGGTTCTTGGACTATAAATTAGATGCACCCAGTATTTTCTCTTAAGTTTTCTTCCACGAAATCTTGTCAGTAACGCACATATGACAGCGGTTTCTGTCATATACATCCAAATCAGTTAAGTGGAAGACTGGACTCACTGATAAGATAATGATAAGTTTCTTTGTACACTGGCCACATGTACTGGATAAAGTGGCCAGTTAATTTCCAAGCAAATTTTGTATCCACTGTGTGTTTATATTGGAGGAAATAAATTCATTATTTCATTATTTGACACTCGAAAGACGACTAAACAGTCGTGTCGTGTGCGCACCCATAGTCAACGACCAAACAGTCTTGACGACATTTCGATTGTCCCCCCGACTCCAGCCAGACAGATGGCCAACAGTCGGCCGACAAAAAGTCTCTCGTGTGCGGTAGGCCTTAATGGATAAGAATCTATATATTTAATACGCTAGGCATATTTTTGTCATAATTGTTTTGGAGCAGTGGTGCTACCGAGCACCATGTCCAAGGTGTCATTAGAAAGGTCTTAGCATGCGGTTTTGCCATAAAAAAAACTTTGGAATTCCATCAGGGCTCTGCCCCAGTGGCTTTCAAAGTTCCCATGTTATTCTTATGGAGTAAATGTTTGTTTACATTTGAACAGATGAATACTTTGAAATTGACACTAATATTTGAAACAGCTGGTTATACTAAAATTGGAGTCATGAGCTATAAGGATTTATAAGATTAGTTGAAAAGATTGATTGTAAAAAATCAAAACATAACCAAAAAATCGTTCCGACATAATGGAGACTATAAGACTTCGAACAGGAAGGCCAATAGGAGGCCGAAGAACTTTAACTGGTATCAAAATTCATGTTTTCGGCCCCTGGACTATATTGTTAAGACAATAATAGGTTTTTTACATACCTCAGTCAAATAGTCCAAAAATGGTATTGCTCAACAGCTTACATGTTTCGTTGCGAAGACAACATTATCAAAGCTTGCAACTCGTCAAAAACACATTTAAAACACGAACACGAACACAGAAGACATTAATACGGTACGAATACACAATTGACATTTAGATAGCGCTATCATAATACTGATTTGGTCCGGCGCGGCGCGGGGCTGCTACCAGCCCCGCGCCGCGCCGGACCAAATCAGTATTATGATAGCGCTATCTAAATGTCAATTGTGTATTCGTACCGTATTAATGTCTTCTGTGTTCGTGTTCGTGTTTTAAATGTGTTTTTGACGAGTTGCAAGCTTTGATAATGTTGTCTTCGCAACGAAACATGTAAGCTGTTGAGCAATACCATTTTTGGACTATTTGACTGAGGTATGTAAAAAACCTATTATTGTTTTAACTGGTAGACGCGAACTAAATACAAATAATACTATTATAAGATTAGTTGAAAAGATTAATTGTACAAAATCAAAACATAACCAAAAAAAGTTCGACACAATGGAGACTATAAGACTTCGAACAGGACGGCCAATAAGAGGCCCACGAACTTTAACTGGTAGACGCGAACTAAATACAAAATAAATTTATTTGATTTGATTTGATTGTCGTTGATAGCCGAATACAGCAAGCACCCTTCCGTTTTGGGTTTAAGTGTGTTCTCCAACAGCCGCATGAAGATTTCACATTCAATTTAGGACTGTTGGATAATCGCTGCATAAGCTGTTGATTTTGGAAGACAAGGAGGCGGGTAGGACTACATCGGAAACAGAAGAGAGGAGATATTAGATGAGTGGCAAATGCGTTGGGAGCAGAGTGTTTTATGTTAACCTTTTAAAGGTAAACGTTGGGATATATACCTAACATCAGAAAGAGACTAGAACAAGATTGGAAGATGGGCCATTATGAAACGCAGTTTGTCACAGGACATGGAAATTTTCAAGGTGAATTTCACCTGGTGGAAGAGGAAGTATGTAGATGTGGAGAAATAAAAACCACGAGTCATGTATTTATGAATTTTTTACTTCAGGAGACAAATAGGATTTAAAAAAACGCCTGTAATACTTAGCAATTGCTCGAATTCGAGCAACAGGTACACTAGTGTTTTTATTCATATGTTGATACAGCCTTTGATTAGCACATGTTCTCTGTAATTCTTCATTGTACTGAACTGTGAGAAGAGCATGCAATGGGTTTTAAATACTTTAAAATTTGAAAAATATTTGGTTACAAGAAGGGTTAAAATTCCATAGTTTATTTGGTTATTGGTCTTAAGAAAATAAGGATACACTGATGGTACTTTTCTAAAAAGAAAAAACTGCTGGTACAAAGAACTAAATAAGTGCATTGATATTGGCTTATTGTGATATTTTCAGACCGTAAAATCAGCTGAATAGTTGCTTTATTAAAAAGCATTGACTAGTTGCTATCAATTTTCATGGCACTGCGTTCTCCCTAGTTGTGTTCCTTTTCTGTGAAGTTTGTGTTTGTGAAAGATCTTTGATTTTCGAGCCAAGCCAAGTCTAGCCTAAAAGCTGAGTGGTCGAGCACCAAATCATAAAAAATTGCTGTGCCAAGATTTTATTCTTGTGATAGCAGAAAGTGTCTGCGCGTAATTGCGCAATTGAAAATGTATGAAGTCTCTAGAATTTTGGATTGTGGTAATATTATGTATATGGCTGTACACTTCAAATTACATTTTCCTTATTTCCCGGATTGCAATATAGTAATTGGGCACTTTCACTAACCCAGCACTAATTAGTTACCACATTATGGGGCCGGACTGGTGAGAGTTCACTGTAGTTTGTATTTTCTCTTTGTTGCAGCATCTAGAGCACATGTTGGACAAAGGAGAGCTGGTGTTCCTGTACAGACTGCGCGATGGGGTGGTGGGGGAGAGCTTTGCACTGAGGGTGGCACAGAATCACGTATTGACACGTCCATGGGCCGACAGAGCTGCTCAGGTGAACACTAATGGCAGAGTGAAAATAGTTTCACCATTATTTTCAACCACTCTAGCACAATGTCATTGTGTTGATTGAATTGGTATAAATAGGAAAACACAAATGTATCAACTAAACGTGCTCTGGAGCCAGAAAATCTTCTTTTAGCCATAATGTGAAGTGTACTATTCAGAGATATATAGTCATATATGCAACTAGTTATAGTGTGGTGGTTGCTGCCAATCTGAACTAATTTGGTACCAAATTGTTTTGATTGGCCGGAAATCGTTTAAAATAATCACAATGATATATTCTTATCACAGAAATACAACACCAATTACAAAAACAATGTGATTTTCTCATACAATCATGACCAGATCGTAACAATTTCTGCACACACTGTGATCATCTTCCACAATCTTAATAATATCCGCGTAAATCTATTGTGATCACGGCAACACTTGTTCTTCTTACGACAATGTTACAATCTGATAAGAGAACCAGCAAAACCCTGTTATGGGTGCTTGGTCATATAGTCATTAAAATTTCCCTGTTCCATACAAAATTCACAGATTTTCCCCAGTCATAAAAATTCATGCACGATTCCTGGTTTTTCTCAGTTCTCAGGCTGGACACCTTGGTTCGTACAGTAACCTTTTACTCCAACAGGTGGTTTGTACAGTAACCTCTTGCTCCAACAAGTGGTTTGTACAGTAACCTTTTGCTCCAACAGGTGGTTCGTACAGTAACCTTTTTCTCCAACAGGTGGTTTGTACAGTAACCTTTTCTCCAGCAGGTGGTTCGTACGGTAACCTTTTGCTTTAACAGGTGGTTCGTACAGTTACCATTTGCTCCAACAGATGGTTTGTATTAGTGGGGTTTCGTTCAGCAGAACTACAGTGCACTTGTTTAGCAGCAGTAAGTTACATCCATCTTAAGAAGGGGTGAAAATGTAGTAGGAGCTTAATAATTTATGTTCTTTTCGAATGATGGGGTTGAATTTTTTGTCTGTAAATTAATAAAGTAGTTTTTTTTTTCGTTATGATAAACAGTGAGTAAACTGTAATCATTTAATGTTAAATCACCTTGACACTCTTAAGCAAGTACTTTTTCTCATGTAAGGTTCTTGAAGCTCACATAGACATGGTGATCAAGTATAATAAAATGTATAGATTTTAAATATCATCAAAATGATATTGTTTCGTTTTTTTTTTTTTTCTAACAGATTCTGCATACACTGAAGAACTCTGGTAGTTTTACCGCAGACAGTGACAACAGACTAACTCGAATGGCAGCTAAGTATGATTTTCCAATGTTTTATATACATATATTTTTTTTATATATTTAACCTAATTTGTATATTGTGACGGGTGGATATTAAAATCCGTTATCAAAATATAATTTAATGGTAAAGTAAATAATAATAAGATATTTAATATTAATTTTCATACTTGTTGCAATGAGGGGGAAATGGATTAATTAACGATTAAAAAATGTGTAGGAAATTTTTAAGATAATCTAGAATGGCGTATACCGGATGTCCCATAATATTGGGTGACATCATCTCAATTAAAAAATGTGTAGGAAATTTTTAAGATAATCAAGAATGGCGTATACCGGATGACCCATAATAGTGGGTGACATCATCACAGCCATGAAAAAATAAAAGTGATGGAATGTCAAGTTTCAGATAAATTAATGTATACAATTTCTTGTCATCACTTTTAGAAATTTTGTCATATCAAAGTCAGATTTGTGGCATTAATTTTCTTTTTTAAATGATGTGCTACTTTATAAGGGTTGCCAATTGAAAATTTTAAGTTACCCCCAGCACTTAAGTGCTTTTAAGTTATACTATTTGGGATGGGGAGTGAATTTCAAAATACCACCAAAAAGTACATTACTTTACTCTAGTAACGTCAATGGAAGCTTGTTTGAATTTATGCTGCCGTTCACAAGTTAACCAGGCGTGGACTATTATGGGACACCCGGTACATAATTCTGATCTACTTTGTGATCTTTTGAACTATCACGGAAACATTGTTATTAGGAGGAGTAAGTTCCTGAAAGACTTCAGTAAGGCAGAGTTAACCGAGGAGAAACTGAGTGAACTGAAGAAAGAACTGGTCGGTCTTCGCCTTTAAACACACCAATAAAGAAACCAGACCTTCTATATGAGATGACTTTTTTCGAAAGTGATTTTTTTCTTTGTAATTTTACACATTTGGTGTGTATGGTTTAGCAGTGTATTGATTTAGTGGTTTTGTCTGAATTTAAAGTACTCTGTTCAGAATCCATCTAATTTTTTATGGAGTGTCTTTTTTTATAATCTATATTTTTAACGAGTGCATCAAGTTCAAAGCTAGACTCTCAGAAAGTGAATTACTTTAAGGGCAAAACGTCTGACAGTGATTTAATTTGTTTGAAATGTAATTGTGTACCTGTAGTATGAGTTCTCCAAAGTCAAGTTGTTTTAAATCTAATGCACTGAGATGATAGGAATGTGTATTTTGCAGACAATGTTAACATTGGTTAAATAATAAATAGCATAATGATTCAAACATTTTATTACATAAAACAATGTACAATAAAAATGTAAATAAGATTGTGATCCATCTAGTCTATAAGCTATAAAATATGCAATTTGTTCTTAAATAAAGCGTTTGCCATCAATAATTGTTAAAATATTTTTCTCATTTACTTCCTGCACACAGTTACAGTATAATAAATTTTACAATAAAATTTTCTTACATTGTGTTTCACATGCAAAAGGGTTCTTGACTGATCAAGAAACAGTTTTACAACTAGGTTTTCAATCAGGAGTCTACAGGATTTAAAACCGTTTTAACCATTCTGAATTCTTATTTTCAGTAGCATGAACAGACAGCAACAATTTAAAATGTACACATTAAAACATGAATACTACATGCATTTTTACAAAGTGGCATAGTTACTGATTATCAAAAATAGGATACTCATTCAAACATAAAAGATCATATAGTTTTGTTACAAATACAAGCTAATATGTAAAAAATTAAAAATTATAACTACATAAATGCAATGTACTCATTTCCACTGACACTTTAATGTAGGGTTTGACAGTTAAAATGAAGCTTGTTGGAGGATACTATATTATAAATAATTGGGTAAAGATGTAAAACGTAAAGTTCACTCGGACTTGACAGCTGAGTTCTAGAGCTTCTGCCATCAAAAAAGCAAAGATAAATCTCAGATGGTAACTGAAGCAATCCTGATTGTGATTTTTACTCAAAATTGTGCCGAAAGAATCCTCATCACAGAGAATCACAATTATTTGTTCAATTGGTGGAAATATATCTTTAGGTGGAATTCTAACAGCCAGATCAAAGTTGATAATCACAAAGTTTTGGCGAGTCAAAATTTGGATTAAAGAGCAGTACTTTTTCACTTCATTTGTCTTTACCAGCGGAGTTCTTTTTGAAAATTCAGCTACACTGAAGTAATGTTTGCAGAAGATTAAAAAAAAAAAAAAACCTGTAGAAGGTTAAAAAAGTAGTTGCATATGCAGTAGTTTAAGTTTCCACTATTATCAGAGTATTGAGTCCCAATTCACATTATGGCAAACATATGTATATTAGGCTAAACGATATTTTAATATCTGGCTGTTAATAGTAAGACTCTTTCTGCCAGTGGGAAATAAGGTAGTGGCTATAAATTTCACATCCCATTGTTGTATAACCGATAGGACTTGGGCCAATTAAAAAGTTATTTGACAGACTAATTAATTGTAATTTAACACATCCTATTTTGATTTTAACTCTCACTATCTTATTTAGAATAAGAAACCACTCAAAAATGTACATCTATACAGTTTGATATAAGTACAAATATAATAAATGCTATTTAATATTGGATAAAATTTCAAAATTGGGTGGGATAAAATTGCAGTACACCACAAGGTTATTATCCTGGAACACTTAACATGTATGACTTATTGGTATGCAATGGTATGGGTTGCCTATACAACAAGCAGGTACGATATATACGGTGACGAGGAACATTTTATGTGGAAGTGACGCCCTTTCTAGCCACGAGCAAATTTAGGATCGGGTGTTTCTTGATGTAGTCTACTGCCTTTTTATGAGTCACCATAGTAAAATCATAGCCGTTACACTGGAAATTGATCAAATACATTTTATTAGTAAAGGTGTTTGTAACGATATACAATTAGACTTCAATAAATTAGGCAATGTTATATGGTTTTGAATCACAATTGGGCCTACATAAAATTAGATGTGCAGAAATTTGGAATAGAGAGTGAATGGAGTAGGATTCAGGCAGGGAAATTAAGTTTGTAAGAGGTATTAAAGGGGTATCAAGATTGGATAGAATTAAGAATGAAGAGTTGAGAAGAGGAATAGTTGAAGAAAGTTTGAGAGAACGAGTAGATAAATCGAGATTGAGATGATTCGGCCACTTAAGAAGAATGGAAAATTATAGAATTCCTGAATGAAGAAGACCAAGAGGATGACCTAGAAGAAGGTGGATTGACAAGGTGAGAGATGTGGAAGCAAGAGTGCAGTGGCAGTATGTGGAGGAAGAGGAATTGTGGAGGGACTGTAGAAGATGAAGAGGCCTAGTGAACACCCAGACCTGGAAACTGGAACGATGGAGAATATGTATGTATGTAATATAAGATATGTGAGAGATAGTTGTATTAAGTTTGAAGAATATAGCCGAGCGAATGCTGAGATGCAGGTGACACAACGCACGCAAGCAAAACTTTGCTTGTTTGTAGGTGAAACTTCACCTACAGGTCTTTGGAGTTTTCTCCGCAATTGTTAAGCTTACAAAAAAAATCAAGCATTTACAGAACATGTTTTAAGCTATACAAACTGGTTGAGAATCTTAAAAATAAAAAATAACGGACCAACTCAATCACAAAGGCACATACCTTGTGTCTGAGTAATTTTACAAGTGGCGTAAAATCTTTGTCTTTGCTACAAAATGTATCATGCGTGTTCCAGACAAATACACGCGTGTGCCCCAGCTTACGTGGCTTTGTAAAAAAACATGAGGACACAAGTTTTCTGCCGCTTGTTGCGTTGCGTAGCCTGTGTCTTAGCCAACGACCGGCCTTTAGCTCAGCTTTCTTACATACTTTTCGGGCATTAATTGTTAGCTCAATTAGAATTTTTTTGGCCATACTCCTTTCCAATTATATTTCCTAATTAATTGTTTCTCTTATGTTTAAAATAATTCCTACAAACTTATCCTAATATAAGTTATTTAATTTTAAACAAATACTAGTAAAAGATATTTGATGAAAAACTACAAAAATTCATACATAAGAAGACACTCTTCATGAAAATGGATCTCATCTAGAAATGAGAAAGAAAAGTTCAGCATAAGTTTAGGACTCTTACCTGTAGTATTTTATCGTGCATCCGCAAACCAGATTTTGATGCTGGGCTCCCTTCATGTACCTCTGTTACGTATATACCCTGGAAATATGAAATAATTAACAATCTAAACTAAGCCGGCCGTAGCAAGATCAGATAACACGGAAAATAGTCAAACAAATTGAAAACATGTTGAGAATCATAAAATCAATAATATTTCTTTGGTTTTAAACCTACTTGAGGTTCTAAACTTGTCTTTTGTTAAAACTACTTCCCTTTTCTTGGGTATTTCTGCTATTCTATCGGTAAAGCAGTACAAACCCATATACAACCCCTATTTTTGAGGCGAGGAATCTTATGGAACCATCGCCGCCCCCACGACCCCCCCTTTTTACTTTCAAGAGGGGAAATGCCTCCCAAATAAAATATATATGTATTTTTTTCATTTACGTTGATTTATTATGTTATCCTCCATAATTACAGTCATGTGCAAGTACCTAAGGCTTGATGGCCATTTTCCAAGTATAGTCAGAGGAAGCAAAGCAGTCGTATCGACGGACAGGCTGCATAGAAGGCCTACTGTGACAACACATGGATATAGTATGTGATTTCATGGTACTCAATCATCCACAGAGTCGGATAGGTAACACCAAAGGTTGGGTAACCAAATATCAGAAAATTAAGATCTTATTGTAATAAGGATTTAAATAACATCTTGATCAGCATTGTACACGTGTTATTAAATTTACGGAAAGTAAATAAAAGAAACGTCTTATAACACTTAAAACATAAATTTATGCTTATACTGTTACTCACAAGACGGTAAATATACAAAAAAGATGGTAAGTGGTGATCAATTTCGATTGGACACTCCAATCATCATCAGACCCGATTAGCAAATGTTGTGAAGAAGATTCGCTTATTGGGTCTGATGATGATTGGAGTGTCCAATCGAAATTAATCACCACTTACCATCTTTTTTGTATATTTACCGTCTTGTGAGTAACAGTATAAGCGTAAATATATGTTTTAAGTGTTATAAGACGTTTCTTTTATTTACTTTCCGTAATAAGGATTTGAAAACCATATTGTGTTCAATTTGATTATATCATACTGGATCATAATTGCATTATAAATTTAAAATATTGAGGTTCCATTCAAACTAGTGCCATGCACATTGCACAAACTGCGGAAGATTATCCTGGCAATCTGGCATAACAACTATTAATGAAAGGAATCATACGCACAAACCGTATTCATTCATGCAAAACTCCACAGTCAACTTACGTCCCAGCAAAAATCATATGAGGATTTGTTTGAATTTGGAAAATGTACCGTGAGTTGAACTTGAACTTTAAATACTTTGTTATCACTAGGCCTATTGATCATGCACATTCAAGCTAATCTCATGAAAATGAGTATTAATATTCCTTGAGTGAACTGTTAAACGAAACTGTCAACTTACGTTATCTGTATAGCCTTGTGGACTTTTTCTGTAATCTTGGTCTATTCCACCTCCAATTTTGAAGCCACATTTTAAGACTTCTCTGCCTTCATGATCGACACCAGCTTCCTTTTGTAAAGTGATTGGAATCTAAAATAACACAGAAAGTCATAAAGATTTAACAAAATAATTAACGTAAATCATTAAATGAGTAGCCTATTAACTTAGCCTACTGTATAACTTACCGTATTAAGTTAGTTAAACTAACTTAGCATATTAAACGCAGTCTATCCCAAAACATGTTGACCACATAAAATATCTAAGTTAGGCCAATTTGACGAGGTAAGTTAATCAAATTACTATCACAACAACAACAACAAACCTGTTTTTAGTAAAACTTTATTAGCCAAAGAGCAAGATAACCAAAGTAAAATATTGAAGAGTAAGTAACTGGCAGTTGAATTTTACGTCGGGTCCGGACTAACCTTATAATAGTTTAGCCTACTTATAATTATCTAAGGTTACTTATACTAATAATAGGGTCTAACCTAGACCTAATAACAAGTTACTTTCATTCGTACAACATAGCTTACAGCCTACAGGGCCCTTAGAGTACCACTGTCATTATCAAAAACATGTAAATCTGACAGATTATTAAAAAAATACAATCTGATTTATTGTGTAGAACACAAACAACAGCATATCACTGTAAGTTACTTACGCTGAGACATTCCATAGCCGTTCCGGCTTGGTGCTGAAATGCCATTTTAGCACACATTTCATAACCTTTTTAGAGAACTTTTTAAGAGGAATAAATGACCTAGGCCTATAAAAATATTCTTTTCAAGAAAACAGTTCCAGGTAGGCCTAGCAATCACACAATCATCTGGCACTCCCTAACAAAATTATTAATAACAAAACTGATTTGTATTGAAAAGGATATTTGAGTTTAATCAAAGCAGTTGAATGCAAATACTATCCGGCAAATAATATTCGCGGACCTAATTTATAACTATATGCAATTTAATTAAATGTGGAACACCCTAAACACTGATGATAGGAGGTAGTTTAGTTTAGAGGTTGTGTTGTGACGTTTCGAGTTTACAGAATGGAAATGGAACAGCAGTCCTTCTTCTTCTTGCCAGGCGTGTCACAGCAGTTCTTGGGGTATCTTCTAGATATTGTCATAGATTAAGATATTATCATACCTTATTTTTATATTGTTTATGAGATCCAACAAAATTTTATTATTAGAGTCAGTTTATGCGTTTATACGAGTTACATTGTGCCGTGCGCGTCACTTTTATATATATATATATATACTCACGCTAAAAAGGTTGATGTTAGATAGTGCCAAGACCAGGGTTTGGACCGTTCCCTTTAAAAACCGTTAAGAAATGCCATTAAGTTACCGTAAAATAACACGCCCAGTCCAAGTCCAAGCCCCTTGATGACATTACCGATTATATATCTTCTTTGGAAATTTTTAACAAGCTACCTAGCCCTATCAAGCATCTTGAGAGGTGAAGCAATTTTATTTTTTTAAGAAGCTGGCCCCTCTCCTCAAATACAAGGATTATTTTGCTTTGACGACACATTTTCCGCATGTTCTTACTGGTCCACCTATCCTCATGCCAAAGTTCGAAAATGTATGTTTTTTTTATTTGTGTCAGTTTTTTTAAAACTTATATCTGTAAATTGAAATTAGGACACTATCAAACAAATAAATTGGTTTTTTGTAGAGATGGTAATGACAATTATGGCATGTAACGGTTCGATATCACGATTATCAAATTGGTCGTTTTTGTACTTAATTCTGGTTGGCTTACACTATATAGCAATATTGTTCCATTGGCAAAAGTGTAGTTCTGTTGTGTAATTAATAATAATGTAGCAAATTAAGAATAAAAGTAGTTATTTTTAATCACGGCCACCTTTAACTCCAGGCCTCAGCCTGGTAGAATTGGCAACGTTGCAAGTAGTGTTGCCTAGTGCCAGACGTCCCATAAGATAACATTGCAGACAGGGGACACTAGCTCATTCATTCGTGTGTTGTTAATTTTAATTTTAATTTATGAACATAAATTTATTAAAAGATTGAAAATAAAACATATACTGTATAATTGAAGGCCAAAACAGTATTTTTATTGAAAATCTATTTTTGTACATTTAAAGTGAAGTCAATATTTTTATAGACCAGTAACCAAGCTTTATTATGCATAAAACATACACAAATAATACCATTAGCTGCCTCCAAACAAAACGGCTTTTACAACCCTACTTGCGATGTTGCCACTTCGAAGGCCACAGTCTGGAGTTAAAGCATAAAGGTGGCCGTGTTTTTAACAGTTCTATGAGTATACCATAAAACTACATGACATTTTAGCCAACCTACCTACAGATAGCACTATATTTGTAATTGTAAATAGCTAGCAGCACATGGAACAGAAAAATGTAGAAGGAGAGGAGAAGTCGGGGAAAAGAAAGCAAGAGGAAAAACAGGAAAGTAAACAAACTCTCGGTCTTATCTTAACCTTTCAATTCAATTTATTTCATTACTTTATCACATAAACTTTTTTCACAATTTAAAAGCATTCATATTATATTGGAAAATTCGTCATAATACATGTTGGTAGGTATTTACGAACTAATTTATTTACTTGAAAATGAAAGTATGTTAATCTCTTGTTGCTGTAGGCCTAGGCAGCCTACCTAGCTTTAGCCAAAGGCCCATTAAGTTACTGGCCCAGTAATGGGGATGCTCAATGTTTAAACTGTAATGCAATGTCCTCTACTCAGTTCATTAGTTTATAAGTTAGCCTAACAGCCCTTGAATGTTAGGACTGAATAAAATCTGTTTTGCGTTCAGAATTACTGCTACAATACAATAGTAAGTAAAGTATCTAACATAGGCCTAGTTCTGTAAAACGCCACCAACCGAAACAATGAGGGTGAGGTCATTACTGGTACTGGTAACCTACCATGTATTCTGTCTTGTTTTGTTTGTCAACCTATTTATTAAGTTACACCTGTGTCATTTTTCAAAGAGTTGCAGAGAATAAACACAAAAGCTTATTGAGATCATTCACAGTTTGAGATCATGTGAATTGTTTCAGGCTGCAGTTTGAAACTTAATTGCTGTAACTAACAACACAATGTCTGCAAGTCAAGCAGCAAAAACCATCTTACTTATGGGTAAATGTCTTCCTACTGCCAAAGAAAATGCAGTGAAAGTTGCAATCAGCAGATTTGAACTGAATAAATACCTCAATATTGTAAGTATTTTGTGAGTTAAAAATTCTTAAGAGTATCAATAATCCTAGATGCCTTATACAGTAGACTCTCGCTCATCCGGACTAATGTGGCGGACGTCCGGTCTGGATTACAAAAAATCCGGACTATCGAGAGTTGACTGTATATCAATTTTGTTCCAGGTCCACAGTATTGATAGCCATGCAAATGCAGTTCCACCTTAAATCGATAAATTGATTTTTGGTACTAGTTGGTAGAGAAATGTCTTCTTATTTAACATAATAAATCACTTATTATTAAAGTACTGTAATAATAAACCATACTCTCCAGTTCTATACAATTTTTGTCTAATTATAACCTATGATTTTTACCGCTGTGTTATCAGAGTTTTTGATTAGGCCTATCCGAGGTAGTCTCGGTCCCGTATAGCTTGGATAATTGGAATTCTACTGTATACTGTGCCACTAAAAAAAATCACAATTGCCAATCCGGATTAGCAGGAGTCCGGACAAGGCCGATCCAGATGAGCGAGAGTCTACTGTATATAGTTTCTCAATACAAATAAGACAAATACTTGTTACCTGTAGGCCTACTCTATACTCAGAAGGTACGGTACTCAAAGATCAACTCACCGTAAGGTAGGCTATGGTATGACTAACAGTTTAACATGTTCGCTCTGACAAAATCTTCTGCGGTTTTTAAAGTTTTTAAGAAGTGTACCACTGGTGGTGAGCACAGTGGTCCCTAAAACTCTGAAATGTACCACCGGTATAGACAATAGACAATATTCTTTATTTACATATTCGTAGAGATACCGTAGGCCTATTCTTTTTTGTGGCGATTACACAATACAAAACAGTATTATGGAGTTTCTGTGGTAGCTTACAATGAAATACATTTGTGTTTCAATTCTATAGCAAAGCACCGTGTTACCGAATAATTGTTATTATTTATCATAACACATCAGACTGTTTTAAGTAGCCTATGTAAAATTAAATGAAAACTCGTTCAAATCAGGCTTCCAAAACAGCAAACACAACCAAACACCTTGGCCGTATGCATCACTGTCTGAATCTGTTTCTTTTTGGCTCTGGAAGCCCAATCATTAGCTAGTTGTTTGCCAGATTATCTCTAGAGTTGCTACTCAAGCAAAAGTCATTTAGAACTTCATGATGTACTGTTTTACCGAGGTCACAGGTGGTGCACATCGAAAAGCTGTTATATATATATACAACAGGTAGATGTGTACCATGTCCAGGTAGGTCCTGGTAGATATGGTCCATGGTTTTTATTGGCATAATTCAAATATAATTTGTACCATTTTTATGTAGGATAAGTAAGTAGTGTATGTTGAGTTTAAAATAGATTGGTTTACATCCATTTTGTTATTCTTAAGTCTGTAGTTATTTTAGTACACATATTGACTTTTGATTGAAATTAAATCTGTGCGCCACCGGTGTACACTTTGGAGCAAACGTGCTAACACTATATTTACCATATTTTACCAGAATCAACAATACCGTATTGTATTCCTTTGTTTCAGTATTTCAAAAATGTTGAACTTGTTTATGCTCAAGATACTAACAAAGTAAGTAAAGTAGGAGATATTGTCTTGCTGGAGAAGTTACCAGAAAAGATAACAACAATGATACAACATAGAGTCAAGAAAGTTGTATTCCCTCTTGGAGACGTTACTGATCCAATCACAGGCAAGAAGGTGGTCTTCGACCAATACAGGTGAGCCGATCAAGCTGTGAACCTATTATATACGGAACTAAGCATAGACAATAACTTAGACTTATTGATTACCGCACTGATCATAGTAGACTGAGACTGAGGGTTGAGCAGTGGCCGCTGACATCACATGTTGACACTGTTGACAGTGCAGCCACCACACACATAATTACCTATCTCTAGCGAGTTAGTTCATATATGACAGAACCTATGAAAACTGCTTAGATACATTGCCAGCTAAACACTGCAATGTATTAAACAAAATAATATAAAAGGACATACTTTTGACCATAGCTTAAAAGTAGACATCCCATTTCCTTGATAAGGCTTTTGCATAGGGATGAAAATAAACGCAAATGAGTTAGCTGCACCTAAACACCACAGAGTGTGGGCTAGCTATTGTTGATTTGTGTCGTACACACTAACTTTTTAACCGTGTCAAACTAAATGAACAACTTTATGCTACAGCAACTTTTCACTCCATATCAACTAGACTTGAAACCTAAGGGAGAACATATCATTTTGACAATAGAAAAACTGCAAGAAAATCATTCAACTATAATATAGTTAAAATAGTTACGGAAAGTAAATAAAAGAAACGTCTTATAACACTTAAAACATATATTTACGCTTATACTGTTACTCACAAGACGGTAAATATACAAAATACCCCCGCCGCAGCAAACCTGCCGACTAAGCGAATTTCCATTTGTCTGAATTGATTTTCAATTAAATATATTTTAATAACATTAGGTTTGACGAGTACCTAGGTTTGCTGCTACAAGAAACCTAATAAAGTGTGTTTTTGAGTAAAATATTGATAGCTTAGTACAAAATAAATAAATTTGCCAAGTTTGATCAAAATATATCCATAAACAAGCAAATTACAACATTTGACAATATTCTCCATAAGAATAACATGGGAATTTTAAATTTACAATTTTTTAAATTTTCTCCGTTACTAATAATCGAACAAAAATACTTTTATATACTAAATTATTTGTTTTTTAAGGTCTTTAAAAAGGTCTAAAAAGAAATTGGGAAATTTTGTGTTTTGAGGGTCAAAAGTGAGAAAAACCAATTTTTACCCCATAAAACCCCCCCTAAAGCCCCGTTCCCATGGTCCGATCATGCTGGTTCGCGAACTCATTCAAGTTTATCTCGCTTTACACCTTTAAACCAAATTTCATCAAAATCGGACCAAAATTACTCAAGTTATCGCGTTCACGGACGTATATATATATATATAAATCTATATATATATATATATATATACATATATAAAAATTTGAACGAATGGTGTTTTTGGCCTCTGGGGACATCAAAATGAAAAAATAAATCGGTCCCAGGTCTAGGTCTTACCGTGCCACCTACGGTAATAGCTACTTCCCTATAGGGAAATTCGCTAAAAGATGGTAAGTGGTGATCGATTTCGATTGGACACTCCAATTATCATCAGACCCATTCGCCTATTGGGTCTGATGATGATTGGAGTGGCCAATTGAAATCGATCATCACTTACCATCTTTTTTGTATATTTACCGTCTTGTGAGTAACAGTATAAGCGTTAAATATATGTGTTAAGTGTTATAAGACAATTCTTTTATTTACTTTCCGTAAATTTAATAACACGTACACAATGCTGATCAAGAAGTTATTTAAAATAGTTATAAACTATAGAGGATATCATCCTCTTTGAGCAAAAATTCTGGCTACAGCTGGTCCACATAAATGGGACGTTTACTTAAGCATCCATAGTCTCTATCCCATTACCAAAGAGCACCTTTTTTACAGTTGATTTTTTTATTATGTGGTATTTAGTGGATGGAGTTTTCCATTGCAGAGAAAAATATGTTGCCTGAAAGACCAATTCTTCATTTCTCCTATTTTTTAACAACATGTTAAGTTATGGTAATAGCCTTATGGTCGGTTTAGCTTAAAGCCGTTGATGATCGATTGGCGAGATTGAAAACAAAACCTTTAGGACAAAAGCACCAGTACCACATTTGAACCGCTGCAGATGATTTAATCACGGCTATAATGTAACGTTAGTATTTTTTTAGTAGAAATGCTTAACCCTTTGAGTTGCTAGGCCATCAATTCGTATTTTTATTTTGTAAGACTTTTTTTGCCTTTTAGCTGTTCTTGAATTGAAACTGCGTTGTTCTCACTATTTTATTAATCAGCCTAATTTGGAATACCTAATAGACAGTCAATAACAAATAAACAAAGCAAAGTCTTGGTATTTGCAGTAAACATTAAATGACACTGTGTTTTTTGTTGTTTAAGTTTTCTTATAAATTGTAATGCTTATAGCATTATTTGAAACTAAAATCTCATAAAATCAAAAGGCATCTTGTTTACAACGTAATATTGAATTAAAACTTGATTTATTTTGATAAGGTTATTAATAGACTTTTTAGGAAAACCCTGTTTGTTAGTAAAGCCTCAGTAACACAATTTATAATCACTGTCGTGGTTCAGCTGAAAAAAATCATCAAAACAGTCTTGACTAACTAGTCCCGCTACAGAGTAACGCATTGAACAACTAAGTTGTAGTGCCATCGGTAGCGCTATCTATTAGCGCTTGTTGAGGTCAGCTCAAATACCAGTTTTTACTCCATATTCTCCAAGCAAAGATAGCCAAGAAGGCTAGGTCATGTGTCACTTGGCCAGTGGCATTCACTTGTTCGGGTTCCATTCCCGTCCTGTGTGGCAAATAATTGTTGCTTGTGTGTTTGTAGCAATATACTACAACCACTGGGGCATAGTGAGGTGTTCATAATCCTTGGTTTAGACATACACCTTGAATCATCGGATTGGGCGAATCTTTTAGCTAGTTAGTGTATCCTATAAACATGCAGGTCACCAAAGGCCATTTTGCTACTTTTTGTTAAAATTACCTTCCTCTCTAAATCCCTTAGAGGTTTTAGTGAACAACGATATATCGTTGCATAGCACTCACAGGGTTAAGTAAAGTTATTTTACACCAGATCCTGTTAACGTGATCACCATATTACGTTTAAAAATGAACTTATCAATGGAACTTTGATATTTTTCAGAGACGACTTGAAGGAATCGCAAAAACAGTTTGGAGAGGTAGAGTCGGCATTTGACTATGAAAAAGCTCCGCCTCGAGGATGGCAAGAGGGTAAAAAGGACTTTACGGCCAAACCTGTCTACAAGAAATACCACGTGTTTGAAGACGATGACCAGCCGTACGCCAAGTAGATCTTTGTATAGTTAGAGTTTGTAAATATAAATTATTAGTAGTTATTTGCTCTTCAATCATATAACCCTTTGCATTTGTAGAAAACATTTGCTCTATCAATAGATGAAGTACCGGTACCTTACTTTCTTGGATATTAAGTTTGATCAAATATGAAAGTTTTAAAACATTTAGACAATTTTAAACATCATTTTATCATTTTATCACATTTAACAATTTCTTAAGTAGGCCTATATAAGTGCAAACTTTTTAAATCAATTAGAAAAAGATTTAGGAGAGTTAATTCATTGATTTAATTTAAACAAAAAAATATTCATTTTTGATGTTCGAAAGGCATAAGTAGGATGACTAGGTTGTACGGAGATACGATATCAAAGCCCATTCTGAACTGATTATTTCTGACTGGGACTGTGGCGTCGTCCTGTTATCCAGCTACTTGAAGGTCACTAATTGTTGATATTTAGTCATGATATGTGGATGCGATACCCCATGGTGTGGATTAACGTCACACTAGTGATTACTACGACTATCCGCAGTACTATCCTGATAATTAGACCAATTCGTAAAATTATAAGGCAAAAATGTGGTTCGGATTCCACTATAAACTGTGGGTCCCTTAGTTGCCATTGGCTTTATGCGCTATTAATTAACAGCTGTATCCAAAGAACATGTCGGCCTTAGTCAATAACAAGACTACAAGATCGCACCACTCATCTCCATTCATACTTAAAATACCTACCTACCTTTGTATGATTGCCATTTCAATTAAAAGTATAAAGTAAAAATTAGGGCCTATAAAGTATTTGAATTATCAACAATTTGTGGAAAATCTATAATATTTAGGCTCATTTTGTAATAAATGGAAAATTAAACTGCCCACTACTTTGTTGGTCAGCGTTTTGTTCTGAACCCGATTAAAAAATATCTTCAGTACGACAGTAGCTTTATTGAGCTTTTTAAAGTAACTGGTGGTCACCAAGCCTTTTGAATTTATTTTTAAGAGGGGTTTAAAATAAAGTGTGTGGTTTAGTCTTAAAACTTTTGATGTTTGATAATAATATGAAGTAGACTTTTCTATTTTAATTTGTGTACGGTAAACTATTAGATCTAAATAAAAATTTTTTACTCCAATGAATCTAAACTTTATGAATAAATGTATTTTATATTTTGGAGAATAACTAAACTTTATTGTTTAATGTAATGAACTCTGTCTATGCTATTAACACAAAGATGGTGTATGACCATTGTTATTATCAGGCATTGCAATGTAAAGTACATAATCTAATGTAAATTCATGAACAAAAATTCTTTTTTTTCTGTGTTATGAAATAGGAAAGTTTATTGTCATTTTTGTAAAAACATAGTCATGGTAACGAATTAGAAATAATCAGGAAACCAGAATTCAAGTTAGTGCAAGACAAATTTCAAGTATTATAAATTTGAAAAACCCAGTTAGTTGCCGCAGTCAAAATGTCTTCAAAACACATATGTGCCCATTGCAACAAACCTATCAACGAGGCAGTGGTAGTTGCACTGGGCAAGAGTTGGCATAAGGAGCATTTTTTGTGTGCTCACTGTAAACAGCCGCTGAAAGATGCCAAGTACATACAGGAAGACGGAAAGCCGTACTGTGAAAAAGACTGGAAGGCCCTGTTTCAAACACCGAACCAACCTAAGTGTGCACAATGCAACTCGCCCATCCAAGACACAGTGGTAACAGCCATGGGGAAAACGTGGCATAAAGATCACTTTGTTTGCACCCACTGCAAAAAACCGTTCAAAGACTCAAAGTTCCTGACAGAAAACGGACTACCTTATTGCGAGGCAGACCACAAAGCTTTGTTTCAAAAAGGAGGCTCGAGTGGAGCGATTTGCGCTCAGTGCAACAAACCGATAGCAGACACCGTAACGCAGGCCATGGGTAAGAGTTGGCATAAAGAACATTTTGTGTGCACTCACTGCAAAAAACCGTTCAACGGTTCGTCATTCTTTGTCCAGGACGAGAAGCCGTATTGCGAAGACGATCATAAAAAACTCTTCCCGTCTGGAAACTGTGCTTCCGGCTCCAACCCTTTGTGCGCTCACTGCAACAAACCCATCACAGACACGGTTTTGACAGCGCTCGGTAAACATTGGCACAAAGACCACTTTGTTTGTGCTCACTGTAAGAAGCCCATCACAGAGGCAGAGTTTAGCACCAAGGACGGCCAAGCTTATTGTGAGAAGGACTACACAGCACTGTTCAGGAAGAAGTGCTCAGGATGTGGAGAGCTGATAAAGGATACAGTCCTGACTGCCTTGGACAAGCATTGGCACAAACAGTGCTTCTCCTGCAATAAATGCAAGAAACCCATCAACGCACAGCAAGGGTTCACAGAGAAGAATGGGATGCCTTTCTGTATGGGTTGTGGAGTGTAGGCTCATCTAGTGTAAAGTTTTGGATAGGGTAAAATTGGTTAATATATCTTATTGAGAACCTGATTCTATTTTTTTTTCTTTTTTTTCTGAAAATGTAGACACAAGTAGAAATTAGAAAAAAATTAGTACAAGTTGCAACTTAATATCTAGAGTTTTTTACTCTTTGAATATTCAAAAAAAGCTGTCACCACTCTTTTAAAATTTAATAATCACTACAATTATTATTGTGTTTAAAAACTGTACAGTTATCGAGTTATCCAATAAGTTTAGGATAAAATTCAGGTGAACGGGTTTTCCTGATGAAATGTATTTCTTAGCGAATGTAAGATAAATCTTTGTAAATGCATAGTTTCTCTAACTAAAACTTAAATCGTAATTGACAGGGGACCTTGAGCTTCATGACCTGTGAGGAATGTGTTCAACTGAATTTAAACTATTACAACCTAACGCTGTTTGGAATTCATCACTAGAATTTAGCTATAACGTCAAGACTGGTTTTATGCTAGTCCAGTGGTTGCAGTCTTTTGACAGGTTAAATTCCCATAACTTGTACAAGCAAAATCCATAGTAACAAGTGTAAAATTATGAAACCATCAAATAAGGAAATACAAATTTCAAGTATTGTGTAAAAGCAGAAGAGGCAATGGCTACCGAACAACGTTCAGATATCTACCAAGCTTCTGACGTACTTGAGATCTGCTCTCTCTGCAAGAAACCCATCACGGACACGGTGTTGGCAGCAATGGGCCGAACTTGGCACGTTGATCACTTCACCTGTGTCAAGTGCGGAGTGTCCATCAGGGAGAGTGGGTTCTACGTGGTGGCAGGCAAGCCGCACTGTGCAGACGACTACAAGAGACTCTACGGTAAGAAGTGCTCCGCCTGCAATCAGCTGATTGACAAAACAATCTACACAGCATTGGACCGACACTGGCATCCCAGCTGTTTTGTCTGCCGCAGGTGCAGCAACCCGATTTCAACCAAGGAGTTTGTAGAGAAGCGTGGCATACCTTACTGTATAGATTGTAGCAGGAGATAACTGGTATTGTAAATAACAACTTTAAAAATAAATTTGTAACAAAAGAGTGCTTAACTAGTTCCAAAACGTTGTCTATGATTTTGAATGATTAAAACCAAATGATTTTTTTGAATGATTTTGTTTTTTGGTTTGATTAAAACCATGTGGCTGACTTGGGAATTGTTTTGAAAAGAGATCATTCAGCTAGCTACCCTGAGAAAGATATAATTTTTCCTTTCTAAATGATACTTTTTTTAAACCACAGGCTTTTTTGAGGAGTTTAGGATTACAATTTAAATTAGTTATTGTAGAGTCAATATTTTTGATTAACGAATAAGAATCATTAGTTAACAACCTATTTTATCATACTTTATTTTGGCGTGTTACATGAAAATGGGGTTTACCTTTATCATAACTGTACAGCACAAATTTTTATCCATACACTTTTTATAATTTATGTTTTTCAACCCTTCTGTTTAAAATCACTACTAACATTGTTATAATACTGCAGGTTTTTCCTTTAACGTAAAAAATATGTCAATTAAATAAAATAAACTGGAGACTACATTACAGAGTTTACAAGCATTGAATACTTCTACATTATATTTGAAATGTAAAACAATATTTTCTAACTGTTTTGACTTGTTTGAGCTTGTTGTTACTTGGTTTGGTTTTAGTGTACATTTAATAACAAATTATTGTGGGTTTCACTGATTAATTAACCTAATTAAGATAGATGTAGATAACCATTTTGAGTCTTGGACAAAATCATTAGATTGGTAATCTTTTACTTAAACATTACCCAACTGTTCCACTACAGGATAAAGTCCAAGAAGAAAAAAACTAGTTCAATGTAGACCAAACTTGTTCTAGTTTCTCTGGCCAACAATCAATTTCAACGAGTGACAATAATTGTTTGTTTCCTGACTGACACACAGATTAATGAACCAATCACATCAATTGACTAATCACATCTCTGAGCTCACAAGCCGAAGGTATCCAGTCGAGGCAGGTTTTCATCGACGATTGATTCTACGTTGATTTTATCTAGAATTTCCTGTATTTTCTCCTTCAAAGGTTGTTCCAGAGTGTCGACTATTATGTGCCGTATCAGTCTTGGGAACGCGTTTATTATTCCCTCGATCATCATAGTGAGTGTCATCGGTTCGTTCATCTTGACCTTTACCCATCCCAGTTCAAGGTCCAAGTCGAACAGTTGTGGTTTCTTCCTTACATCCAGAGATTGGTGCACAATCGCCCTGACTTGTAGGTGGTCCACGGTGAAGTTGGTTTTGCCGCTTTTCACTATTCCGAATGTTTGTCCACTCCATTGACACTGCCCAGAGAGTTTTCCTGTCATTACGTGAATGCCGATTTCAATCACTCCCGCGTCCATGGATAGCGACAGATTGCCGACCCGGTGGAAACGGGACAACCCCTCCACCCAGAAGTCTGTGATGTTGACGTACACCAGACCTCCAAGCAAGAAGGTGTGGTCGTTGATGTTATACGGGTCGTAACCGGCGTTCTTGCAATACCTTCGCCCCTCGGAGAAAGCTAAATCCACGGGGTTCACTTTGTTGATGAACTTTGTCGAGAACTCTTTGAGTTTCTTGTTGACGTCGGTTCTGATGACTGAGTTGACTCTCTCGAGGATTTGTGGTTTGATGCTGTTGAACAGAGCGTCCCCCACCGCGCTGACTGCTCCTTGGAACATGGAACCTGTAAATCAAATCACTTTTGTAAAACTTTATTTATGTTTTGGGAGTCTCATTCACCTTACCTTACCAAGGGTTGGTATTCATCTTGAATCAAGAACTAGTTAGTTGTTAAACAAGCCACTGAATATAGTTCATTGCAGGCATAAAGAGTCATAGTCAAGTGGTTTGAGCGTTTCCCTCTATTTTCAATAATTGCTGATTTATTACGGAGAAAATTTGGTTCTGGATAAAGTTATCAATTTCTTATGCTGATGATTACTAGTTAGTGATTATATTTTATGTTTTTGACAACAATCAACAATGTTAAAGACAGAACCGAGGTATGAACACTCCTTAAACAAAAGGAAACATAAAAATCATTAAAAAATGTAACTTACGTATGCATAAACAAAACAAAATATTTATAGTTCTTCACAATACTAAATTTACCTTTTTACTTTACATTAGAAATAGACACCTTTTAAGAACTTAAAACAATTTGGAAAATGGAAGATGTTGGCAGTAAGTCTTAGTCATATGTTATTTATTTATTTTATTTTGATTGTTGTTTGTTTATGTTTTGATTCAGTTTGTTTTGAGTTGTGGTGAATTTAGTTTCATGATGTTACAGTCAATAAATTTAGTTTAAAGAATATATGTGTTAATCTATATAAGCAGGGGTTTTAACCTTGACAGTAAAAATCTTAGAATTTAAATCAAGTTTCATAAAAAAACAGTACTAGTAGTTTCAGTGGATAGTACTAGTTTTAAATTTCAATGGCAAATGTTACGAACCCAAGAAGCCGAGGTTTTTGAAGTCTATTCTCATGTCCTTCGTAATCATGTCCATTTGAGAGTCAGCGGCTTCTAGATATCCTTCAGCAGCTGTTTGGATCTCAGCAACGCCTTCTGAATCTACATCGAGAAGAGTGACATTGAACGGTCCTGCCGCTCTGGTGAAGAACGATCGTAGAGTGTAATTGCCGAGAATCACCAATCTCTTCATGTGAAGGAGGATGTATACCTAAGAAACAAGTTCAAATTTAGTTGAGTTAAAAGTCACTTCTTGTGATGAAAGATCTACTTGAAAAGGAGTACCTATTTAGGTAATACTAGTTCTTTTTTGCCGAATTGGTTTTAGTATACTGTTCACTTACCATGGGGGTAACTAGAAAAATATAAGTATTTCAAAATATTCCGGCACCCGTTTTGTATCAAAATATTGCTAACGTTTCGGTATTTTTGCAACACTATACAGTTAGCAGCTAGTTTCTGGTCTTTTTATGCACCTGATAGTTTGGTTGAAAATTTATTTTGAATTGTGTTTTTTAAACTGTGTTGCAATTAATTGTATGTATGGGTTGTGTTTTACTTAGCCTACTCTGTATTTATTTGTATATAGTGTGTTCATTTATTTATTTGTCAATACTGTGGCAAAAAATATTGTACGCAATTAATCCGGGATGATGTTTACGGTATGAAATCCCACGTGAGGCATGCTTGTAATTGAACCCCTACTTTTCAGCCTAATTGAAGATTCAAATATGCCATGGTTATTATTATATGGTTATTGATTGAAAGATTATGCCATTTACTCTAAACAATTACAAGAATTTAACTGAGAATAGAGTTATCATGAAGTATCGTAAGATGTAACTCTGTATACAACCAAACTGTGTTGTAACTGAACAATATTTCCCGATGGTTATATTTTTCCCCTAGAAGTTTCTCGGGCAACAACAGTGTTTTTAAAGCCCAACTTCTTCATAAATATAGTTATGCAACAACATAGCTTACATAACGATTGACTAGTTAAAATATTTACCTGCATTCTGTCCACATCTGTGTTTATATGTTCCACCGTAAATTTGGAAAGGCCGTAAACTTTCATGTCTTTGAAATCCATCGTGCCGACCGAGAGTGATTGCCTGAAGTCTTGCATTGTCATCGGCTCTGGAAAAAAGCTCTGCCCTGGAATTACTACTTCTCCGACCTTTTTGTAAGTGATCAGAACCAACCTTATCTGGTCGCTTAGTTTGTTCACTTTGTCCATTGTAAACTCTATCATTGATTTTTCTTTGTTTTCTGGCGTAGCAGCTTCAGGCGTCGCAGTGCTGCTTGGGCTGTAATATGGAAGTTCCTCATCGTCATCTTCTGAAGATGATTCAGGTGTTTTCTCTGATGTTTCACTTTCAGTCGTCGAAGAAGATTCAGGAGTGGTACTAGGATTTACCTCTGTGGTTGTTTCAGATTCAGTTTCAGTGGTCGGTTGAGTATCGGTTTCAGCTGTCTCAGTCGTTTCGCTAGCCTCTGTTTCTGTTGTAGTTTCAGCTTGGTCGGTTTCTGTTGTGCCATTCTGTTCAGGCTCTGTGGTAGGTTCAGGATCTTTCTGTGTGGTTGTTTCAACAACAACAGTCGGTTCTGGATCTTCTTCATTGTGATTTTCTACTTCTACAGGTAAAACTGGCTCTGAATGTAAGGTCCTGTTTTTTTCTTGTTCGTTATTTTTTAATGTCTGATTATTTTGTCCTAACGAGTTTACAGAGTCGGATGTAGAATCTAGAGATCGTTTTACTACTTTCTTTCCCTTTGTTTTCTCGTTACTCTCTGAACTTGAACTTGAACTGCTTGAACTGCTAGAGCTTGAACTTTTTGTACCGTTTGAAAAGGTTTTAATTTCTTCACTTGACTCAGTCTCTTGGGAAGAACTTGAGTCTTCTTGGTTGTCTTTAGATAGAATAACGGTTGAAAGAGTGTCCACTTTCTGCTGCAAATCATTGACTTCTGATTTATCCAAAAGTTCTTCGTCCGCTAGTTTTCCATCTTTTGAGAAAATTGCAGCTAAAAACAAAAAAGAAAACTTAAAATTTCAAAAAGAAATGTGTCTTAAAATCAGTACATGCACAGAATCAATTGCTTTCTTCTCAATGGTTAAAAACACGTAACTTACAAATTTGTTTGCAAAATATCTTTGCTACAGCAAAATACCACACAGATAAAGCCATCTTTACCAAAAATGTTATATTTATTAACATTCAATGACGTATCTCGACTTGCCATAAACCTTGAACTATATATATTTTTTGTTTTTTAATAGCTTAGTTTATCAGTTCTTGAACTTGACATACTTAGATTATCATGAATAAAATATATGTGTTTAGTAGGTACAGTAACACCATCAAGCCAAAATAATCCACATTTTATTCTAAACAGAGGAGAAGATAAATCTCAAAGAAAAGATTTATAGAGAGAAAAATAAAAAACAGGGGTTAAGTTTGTGTTTTACATTGTTAAAAATTTTCTTTTAAAATTTACCAACAGGTTAACACCATATTTTTTTCTAAATGTCAAAAGATATTCAGTATCAATAACGGTAGAGAATAAATCAAGAGTTCAATGATCAAAAGATCATGGAGCTTGCTTAATTTAAATTTCACAATATTACTGATTTCCCTTCAAGTTTACACAACCGATCAAAATTCAAGAAAACATTAACTATTAAACCTAAATATTCATGAATATCGATGCTGCATTGAACAGAGATAGGGAAATTAAATATTCCCAACCCAATTAGTTGTTATACAAGTTCACTATTCACATTTATGTACTTTATACTCACGATTGTACTTTACACTAACCAAGCATGAGGACTGACATAAGCTCCTAAATTAAGATATAAAAATACCAATAGTGCAATGCTTCTCTTATTGAGTAAATATTTTAGCTAATTTGATCCAATTTAACTTAAAGCCGGAAACAGCAAATTTTGCATTCATAAAGTTACAAATTTAAACCTATCGTGGCACTTAACATAGTTAACGTCTATATATTTAGCTAAAAAGTAGAAAATAATTTATAAATATGTGGAGAGTATAAATACTTGTGAGATTTAAAACAAAAAATGTGGGGTGCATGCAATTGATAATAATACATTAATTCAATAGTTGGAGGTAATTGTAAATCATCTATTGCATGCACCCCACGTTTTTCGTTTTAAATCTTACAAGTATTTATACTCTCCACATATTTATAAATTATTTTCTACTTTTTAGTGCGTTAAAAAACGTTTTGTTTTAAGAAGTTTTTTATTTATAAATTATTTCTATTCATCCACACCCATTTTCAATCCAAATAGAGTTTTCTGGAAGAGGGAGTTGGCAGTACTGGCTCAAAAATAAATTATAATTATAGATAGATAGACATTGTTATATTGTAGCACAGAGAATAGACCATTTATGGGATGGTCTATTGTTGTGATTGTAGTCCCCCCCCCAAAAAAAATATTCAGTTTTTTTGCTCAGGATAAAAGTGTCTTGAATGTCAACAAGTCTATAATAGAACCATTTTACATAACATGAAGTTCTTACAACATAGATACAAAATTTAGGAAAGTGTAAAACTACAACTTTTTGGTATGGTTACCTTTCTCAGTCATATTATCACACTGCTCTTAAAATTAAAATAATAACAAAATGTGTAGATGTTAAATGATCAACAAATGGAGCTAAACAAAATACACTCATATTAATAATCTTGATTCCTGTAGACAATTTTGCATTGCATTGGAAACATATTCATAATAAACTAACCTAAACCTTGTAAGGAATACCTTACAAATATACCAAATAAATCTATAATGACTCAATATCTTCTAATAAGATTTTTAGACTAAAACTTGTTTTGTAAGTAACTAAAGTGATATGACCTTATAAAAAACTGTAATGATGTACGGTATTATTATTGCACATGGATTGCATTATAACTTTATCTTTTGTGTTTGTACTTAAATCTAGGTTGCTTGATTAGCTGCATTACAGATAAAAATTGTCACACAGGAAACAGCTGAGTTTACAGCTTGCTTATCAACATTGTTTTGATTAGTCATAACTCTTGCTTGCATGCATGTTTTCCATGGCTTATCATATAAAAGACATGAATCATGCTTTACTGGATATTACTATATAGACGTGGTTACCGTATTAATATGTTCTTGCTTATTTTATCCAAATTTTAGACATTGTTGATGCTAGTTTGGGCTAATATTTTAAACATTTTCTAGATAATAATACATTGTTTTATGTAATTTTAAAGTAATAATTAAGGTGACTGAAATAATTTGAAACGGTAAAAGTTTGTAAGTACCAAATATTATCAGCACATGGAAACAAGGCTTTTTTTATGTGAAAACTATAAATCCAGCCTTTTTTGATTTTTTTGTAACCTCTGCAAACATATTCTCAGAATAGATACATGACAAGATAGATGTAATATTTGTCTTTTTTACTTGGTTTTATTAAAGTAGTTTTATAATTAAATACATTAAAGTCAAATTCAATAATTAACAATACAGGTAATCATATTGAATCAAAATATGTTTTATGGATGGTGCTTTGATGTTTTTTTCTACAAAATATTTACTACTGCACTGGTTCTATATACAATCCTATTTGGATTTGTAATTCGTCCCGGTTTTTTGCAACAATCACCAGTGAACCAATAAATTCCCAGTGTCCTAAAAGGAACTCTCAAGACAGTAAATTCTCACATATTCTAAAAATACCCCCGCCGCAGCAAACCTGCAGACTTAGCGAATTTCCATCTGCCTGATTGGATTTAAACTAAAATGTCTCCTTAAAAATATCACATTTATTCCCTATTTAAACAGAATTAGTTTAATGAGTACTTAGGTTTGCTGCAACAGGGAGGGTAAAAAAGTTTTTTTTTAATGTAAAATATTAAAAGGTACTGTGGTTTGGTAAGAAATTAATGTATTTTCCAAATTTTATCAAAATATGTTCATAAACAAGCAAACTACAACAGTTGACTTATTCTCCATAAGAATAACATGGGAATTTTAAAATTACAATTTTTTTAATTTTCTCCGTAACAATTAGGTGCATAATAACGCTTCAATATACTAAATTATTTGTTTTTTTAAGCTCTACAAAATGGTTTAAAAAGAAATTGTGAAATTTTGTATTTTTAGTGTCAAAAATGAGAAAAACCTATTTTTACCCCATAAAACACCCCATAAACCCCCGTTCCCATAGTCCGATCATGCTGGTTCGCGAACTCATTCAAGTTTATCCCGCCTTACACCTTCAAACCAAATTTTATCAAAATCAGACAAAAATTACTCAAGTTATCGTGCGGATGGACACATATATATATATATATATATATATATATCTATATATAGATATATAAAAATTTGAACGAATGGTGTTTTTGGCCTCTGGGGACATCAAAATGAAAAAGTAAATCGGTCTCGGGCTTAGGTCTTACCATGAGACCTACGGTAATAGCTACTTCCCTATAGGGAAATTCGCTAATATAATATAATAATACTAGAGCTCGATCCGTGGTCAAAAACTCAACCAAAAATATGTATTGTACAAAATTATCTATTTTCACACCACGCTGTAAATAAAACATGTGATTGGAATTTCTTAATTTTTTTATATTTTCTGTGTATTTTTTTATTTTCTCTGTTTATTTTGTTGTTATTTCGTCACCAACATGGCAACCCATAAAAATCGATGTTAATTTATTTTGAATTTTAAATTTATTTTTTGTGCTTATTTTTGAGTCTATTTTAATTCATAAAGGGTTTTTGCACATCTACAGGCAAATATATTTCTAACAATATGCGTAGATTTTCCCTGATGCACAGGAGCTGAGAAAAAAGGTTTTCAAGAAACAGCTTGTATTTTAATATATAGAACTATCCTTTGAGTTAAATCTCCATAAGAAAAGTTTAATTTGCATTTTTATTTTTGACCCAATTAACATAAATATTTTCAAAAAAAAAAAAAAAAAAAAAAACCTGCACACAGGACCAATAAAAATGTTAACCAAACAATTGCTATGACAGTTGTAAATAAAAGTAGTATTTCGTAAAATTTCCTCGAAAATGTTTTTGGAATCCAATTGGAGATCGACAGATCAAATTTCCCGGTGACGTTTGGTCCAAACTAATATTTACGCGCAGATAAGTCAGTAGCCAATCGTCACTGATAATACAAAACTGTTATTTTAACCAGCTCTTGTTGATTGTAGCTTTTAAAACACACATAGTTGGGAACAAAACCATGTTGACTCTATTGTGATATTTGCATTTTAATACAGCATTAGAATAGAAGAGAATAATTTTGTCCCCTCTTTCCTGAGAAAATTTTTGTAAAGTCGTGTGTTGATTATATCCGTTATTTATGTAACATTATGAAATTACATGAATTATCAGATTTATTTTCTAAGAAAAGTGTTTTACATTTTTAATCATAGGTACATTTGAACTAGGTATTTTTTGTCACTGGAAAAAAATTTTACAAACAATTATTTGTGAGGGATAATAATTTTGCAAGTTTAGCCTATTTGAAATCACAAAGCTGTGTGATTTTCAGTCCACTAACTTATATTTATATAAATATTTTTTAACTAAAGCAAATAAATGGGAGTATTTTGAAATAGCTACAGAGAACGTATAGTATCAATAAATAAATATATTCACAATAGGTGCAAATTGTTAGGTTTTTTTTACTTATCTAGACTTTATTAGCGAATTTCCATTTTAGGGAATAAGCTACGAGTATTATTAGGTTTTTTGTAGGTTCCTGGTCTAAAAAATGTATTTAGTAACTTTGAAAGTTCTGGTTTGGTTTTATGTTTGATAATTTATTAAAACAGGATATTTTAATGGAGTGTTTCCGTCTACAAAATAAAAAAAAACTCGTTTGTATCATGAAAAACTACAAAGTATTTTGTATCTTACACTTCTAACATAAGTGTATTTATTGGTTTGGTATAATTTAAGATCTGTTTACGTGAAGTTATGCACCTATAAAATAATTATAATATAATATAACCTATAATTAATAGTCTACCTAATTAATTATTTAAGGGGATACATAATGAATGTTGATTCAACATAGTTAACTGGCATTATTAATTTGCATATACAAATTGTACATTGATTTTTTACATTAGTTTTTTACTGTGTTGATAAAATAGGAATAACTCAACTCAAATCTCAAAAATGTTAAAACCACTTCAAAATCATTTTGTAAATTATCTTTGTGAAACTCCTTTCAATCTATCACAGTAAAATTGTTTTCCCAACTTTATAATTTATGTAATTATAACTTATCCATTGGTTCAATCACACTACGGTAGCATACATAAACCGCAAGTCATCAATTGCACGATTAAAATTCCACTGTTGAAGGGACACTAGATAAACTGCTGGTCATTGCAATAAAATTTAAAATGTACAACAATAATTAATACCAAAAACAAAACTGTTCAAAACCCATAATTGTTTCCTATTACGAGACTTTTCAAATTAAGAATTTTTACCAAAGTTTCAACAAATCATTTTTCACCACTTATAAAAATATTTATATTGCTTATAAACATATATAAAAATACTTACATGCGGTACAGTGCGCAGCTAAACACAGTAACAACACCAGAGCTCTGTTGTACTCCATGGTCCGTGGGATACTGAGGTCTTAGGTCAAGTATCTGGATCTAGATGTTGTCATTGGTGGACAAACAAATCCATTCATCGACACACTTGGCTTTGATTTAAACCGAGTGTAAACAGTTTTCTTTGTGACCCACGCTGGTTTATTGGGTATGGATGACACAGGAAAAGCCCAATTAATAATGTTTTGACTGAAGGCCGAAAGGTGGCGCTCATTGTCTCACACATTTTATCACGATTTAAATTCAGATTAATGGTGTATTGTAGGTTTTGAATAAATATTGTTTTCATCCTATTGTAAAATAATAAAATTACACTATCAGTTGTTGATTTGTTTTGCGAGTCGCTTTGGCAATAGACCTAGATAGATTGTGTAAAATAATCGGGTTTAACAATTCTTAATAATATTTTTGATCATGCAATAAATTGAGGATACCCAAACGGTTGCTATAATCTAATGAAAACGTGTTTCATCTCAATTAAATGATATAATAATTTTGAATATTTTAAATCTATATAAATAAAATTAGAGTTTTGTCTGTACATTGCTTAGAATAATGAACTTTTTGGTTATTTTTACATTTCATAGGTCAGAGAAACCGAATCAAACCTTATCTCAATTTCTGTCTGTCTGTCTGTCTGTCTGTCTGTCTGTCTGTCTGTCTGTCTATCTGTCATTCTCTTGGTAACGCTAAAATACGCACTTTATTACAACTACTCCTCAATAACTATAGCACTGTCCCGCCTGAAACTTATTTTCCAAATACTATACATATATGAGATGGTTTTAGACGTATTTCATCGAATATGAGACAGTTAGATATTTAACAGTAAACCCTTGAAAATCAAGTTTTTGTCGATTTTTGACGTGGAATTTCTGGAAGCCCATGTTAACCTTATGAGAAATGAAATTATTGAATCTTAACAGCTGTTTCAATTAAACAAGTTGGTTCTGTTCTGTGATGTTCAATAGCATTAAAGTTACAAGGATTACCAACAGGGTGCAGCACTAGCACTATTATTTCTTTTACATTTATGACAACAGCTAATTTGCAACCTGGAGGCGAGTGAGCGTAGCGAACGAGCTAACCTGAAGGCAAGTGAGCGTAGCGAACGAGCTAACCTGAAGGAAAGTGAGCGCAGCGAACGAGCTCCAACATACAGGTGAGTGAGCGTAGCGAACGAACTTCAACCAGGACGTGATTGAGCCATGCAAACGAGATCAGATAGTAAAAATAAAAGTAAGCCTACCGTTATAGGATCGACCGGCAGACACAGAGGTAATTTAACCTTTTATTGATTGTCATACCGATCCGGAACAACAAAAAACAACATAAAATGAAGCTATGTATAATAGTTTGGCCAGCATATCTTAAAATATGCAAACCAACTGCTGTTCGTTATATAAGAAGGTTTCAACTGAATATTATAAGATCCCCGTGCGTAGAACGGGTACACAGCTAGTCCCATACTAAAATAGTTGTTAATTTATTTTAAATATTTTACAAATTAAAGGACAATAGATCGACTGTGTGAAAATTGGTTTTTATAATTAATTCGTGATTGTATTATTCTTGCATTAGAAAATAAACAAATTAAGGATACCAAAAAGGCTGCACTAATTTTCTCTGCCTACCCAAAAAAGTGTTTTATAGTTATTTTATTGCGATAGTACAATTAATGTTGTGTTGATAATTATTTGGAAATCATTACTTTTAAAATCCCATGGTAAACTTAAAAATAATTTTTGTAAGTTGTTAATTTTGTTGGGAAATATTTGCAAATTGAATTACATTACATTGAATACATAAAATAATTGGGGTTCTGCAATTACTCATTTTATTTTGATTAAAAATAACAGATTAACTGTAAGGTGACCATAATCTTCTGAGGGTAGATAAACACGTTTAATTGTTTTTATTGCAACTAATATTTAGTACCAATGGCGTAATAATGATTTTTATAATCAGTTGGGGTTTTTAAGTTGATATTTAAATTGAATGTTAAATTTTGGTTTCCATATTTAAAAAAAAAATAGCTAAAAATTAAAATGTCAATTGTTGGCTTTTAAATAGAATATAATAACATCATTATCATTCTTTTGCTAGTACATTAGCATCCTTGTCAAAACAAATTTTCTGAAAATATCTTCTAAACAAGTCTTAATTAACTGAAGCCAAAATATTACTGTATTAGGTACTATACCAAACTCCAAAAGTATGATTTAAATGTAACGTTTAACACTATATAGATCAATACACTACAGAAGTTGACAGTTTCGGTGTGTATGTCTGTTTGTCTGTATGAATGTTTGTTTGTCTATGTATCTCTATGTATGTGTGTGTGTTTGTTCACGTGAATACAAAAACCTCTAAAATTTTTACACATATAGATTGAATGACCACGAATTTGATGAATTTAACCATAATTGTCTGTGCTATTAACATTATTACATTTATGTCCTTATAATTCTCACAGTTAACACCCAACTTACTTTAATACATATTGCTCTATTTCCTGTTTCCTTTTGTTTCTTTACTGATAAAGTAATTTATTATTTTATGCATGTGTTCATGTTAATTAAACGTTTAAAACACAAATTGAACTGTACAAATGAATAATAGTTTTCACCACAGTATACTAATGTGAGATTGTATTGGCTGCACTACAATTAGTGGAAAAAAATTTCAGCCATAAATAATTGTTCAAAATCAAAACTACCTCAAATTATTGTTCACAGTGAAAAATAAGTTATGAACATCATCTCAAAGTATTAGGTGCTAATAGGGTAACAGTTTGTTTTACAATGGTTAGGAATGTGCAACACTTCTAGAGAATTTGCATCAGCATAAAATAATACAAAGGTGTAGTGTGTGTAACATAACCTTACAGATAGCAGCATCCACAGAGCTGCTGAATCAGTCAGCTGATACAGTTTCATCTATCTTATATTTCTGTACAGCATTGGATAAAAAGATCAAATGTCCAGTAAAAAGTGTAAAATACTGTACAATTCATCTATCTATCTATCTATTATCTATCTATATTATTAACTAGCTGTGTACCCGTTCTACGCACGGGGATCTTATAATATTCAGTTGAAACCTTCTTATATAAAGAACAGCAGTTGGTTTGCATATTTTAAGATATGCTGGCCAAACTATTATACATAGCTTCATTTTATGTTGTTTTTTGTTGTTCCGGATCGGTATGACAATCAATAAAAGGTTAAATTACCTCTGTGTCTGCCGGTCGATCCTATAACGGTAGGCTTACTTTTATTTTTACTATCTGATCTCGTTTGCATGGCTCAATCACGTCCTGGTTGAAGTTCGTTCGCTACGCTCACTCACCTGTATGTTGGAGCTCGTTCGCTGCGCTCACTTTCCTTCAGGTTAGCTCGTTCGCTACGCTCACTTGCCTTCAGGTTAGCTCGTTCGCTACGCTCACTCGCCTCCAGGTTGCAAATTAGCTGTTGTCATAAATGTAAAAGAAATAATAGTGCTAGTGCTGCACCCTGTTGGTAATCCTTGTAACTTTAATGCTATTGAACATCACAGAACAGAACCAACTTGTTTAATTGAAACAGCTGTTAAGATTCAATAATTTCATTTCTCATAAGGTTAACATGGGCTTCCAGAAATTCCACGTCAAAAATCGACAAAAACTTGATTTTCAAGGGTTTACTGTTAAATATCTAACTGTCTCATATTCGATGAAATACGTCTAAAACCATCTCATATATGTATAGTATTTGGAAAATAAGTTTCAGGCGGGACAGTGCTATAGTTATTGAGGAGTAGTTGTAATAAAGTGCGTATTTTAGCGTTACCAAGAGAATGACAGATAGACAGACAGACAGACAGACAGACAGACAGACAGAAATTGAGATAAGGTTTGATTCGGTTTCTCTGACCTATGAAATGTAAAAATAACCAAAAAGTTCATTATTCTAAGCAATGTACAGACAAAACTCTAATTTTATTTATATAGATACGCTACATAAAACTCTGTAAGCAATAGGGCCTTTTTTGTTTTAAGATTTAACCCCACATATTATATACCAAATTGCTTATCTAGGTGTGTAGATTTGCAAACTGTCCTTACAATTTTTGAAAAAAGTCCCCATATGTTATCCTAATGAAGAACAATAAGCTGGATAATTTAATTGCTGTTAATATTTTAGTTGCAATTTAAGGAAACGTGTGCTACAAACATTTACTGATTTGGTTGTAATGAAATGTTTACTCTTTGAATTTGGGTTGGTGTAAATATTACAATGGAAGAAAGCAAGAAAGCCTGGACTATTAACAAAACTGAATTAACACTGTGCTGCATTTCTTGAGCGATCATTGAAAGAGCCGATTTGCAAACTAAGGAAACATAGGAAAGTCATAGAACACCACCAAGTAGAAGAAATAGAAGTAATGTTTTTAGCGAATTTTCCATATAGGGAATAAGCTATTTTTAGAATTTACTAGTGTCCCTGTTGCTCGAATTTGAGCAACTGCTAAGTATTACAGACGTTATTTTAAAACTAATAACAGTCATAAATTCTGATGACTTTAAAAGATTCAACTCAAATCTTTTCTTTTCTTTATTATAGACAACCTAATGTGGCTATGAGTGGAAAATATTTGTAGAAAACACTAAAAAACAAGTTCAGCTGCTTTTGAAAAATGATAGGATATTTACAAGAAATGTTGATTACATCAAACTGTTATGTACATAGTGAGTATTTCCATAATCTTTGAGTCGACTCTTTTAAAGTCATTGGAAATGATGACTGTTATTTGTTTGTAAAGCCTGTAAAACTTCGCAATTGCTCAAATTCGAGCAACAGGTACACTAGTTATAAAATATTAAAATTAGCAGATAACAGTATAAAGCGCATAACAGATATTTTAATAGTAGTTTTTTTTCTTTGGCATACACATTTTCATGAGCCAAACTAAGCCCTTAGAAAATATATTTATGTTTTGCGAGAGGGGGGATGAGGCGGCACCATCTTGTTTGAGGGGTTAGAGAAGCAGCCCTCCTTATAAACTATTTTGTTATAAATTGATCGAAACATATGCTTAGGATGCCTAAAAGCTATAATTCTCTTCAAAACTTATAAACTATATATAAACTAAATTTTTTTCTAAAACTTGTAAAACATCTATTATTATTATATTATTAACACGCTACAAAAAACTTTATGTGAACAATAAGGCTTTTTGTTTTAAGATTTAACCCCACACATATATACCAAAATGTTCGTCTAGGTGTGTAGATTTGCAAACTGACCTTACATTTTTGAAAAGTTCCTTGGACTCTGCCCCAGTGGCTTTTAAAGTTACAATGTTATCCTTATGAAGAACATATTTGTTTATATTATGATCAGCTGGATAATTTAATTGCTGTTAATATTTTAGTTGCAATTTAAGGAAGCATCGTGCTACAAACATTGACTGACTTTGTTGAAATGAGATATTTACTATTTTAATTTGGGTTGGTGTAAATATTACAATTGAAAAGAGCGAGAAAGCCTGGGCTAGAGAAAAAATATGCCGTACTAGCTATATACAAATATTTTCTCCAGTCAAATCCTAAAAAGCATGGCAGACAAAAATCTGCCTATTCTTGTACAGTAATTTGAAACAAAAATATTATTTTTTTATTATCTTAGATAGCACATTTTGAGTTTACATAAATTAGTAGTTTTGTTATTCATTTACTTTTTCTGTTTGGTTCTGTACGATCAACCACTTACTTCTAGTTTATATATACATAAACATGCAGATTTTTTTAGAAGCTTTGCTTTGTCATTTACTTTTATGAATTATTCAACATTAAAATTATAGGCCCTATACCTGTATCAATTTTACGTAATTTATTTTGAACATTGTAGACTACCAGTTTAATATAATTAAATAGAACCTTTTGTACTTTTGATCAAATTATTTTATTGGTGATAAAATTTTATTTGATATTAAGTTCTTAAATACATAAATGTTATTTAAAAACCAAAATAAACTGTTATAAACTACAGGCTATGAATACAACCGTATTCATTGCTAAATGTTGTAGCCTACAAGAGAAATTGGTCTTGAATCTAATAACACACATAATTATCATGGAATATTGATCACGTTTCTTAGATGACTAACTTACTAACATATTATTATGTTTCTGTATGTTGTCAATAATTGTAAGTTTCATTAATTTTCTGCCTAAATTTAAATAAATTTGACTCATAATTTTTTCTAAATTCGAAATGCTTTTGACAATAAAAAAAAATTGTTTCAAAACTGCAACATTTTCTGGGGGAGGACCCCAGAAACCCCCTCCCCCCCCCGGTGTTTGCCCCCCCACAAGGATTTGGTGAAGCCACTGAAATGAATGATGATGAGACATTTGCCAGAGAAATATAATTTTTTTTTATAAGCTCTATCTCTTAAGGGAATAAATCTATATAATAATAGGCAAGCGCATGTTTCTTTAAAACCCTTTTTCTCAGCTCGTGTGCATTGTAGGAAAAATATACGCATAGTTTTAGAAAGATATTTTCCTGTTGGTGTGCAGAATCCCCTTGATTATAAATAAAAATAGGCTAGAAAGAAAGCTCAAAAAATTAATTTGAAATTTAAAAAATTAACATGGGCATAGGTTGCCATGCTGGTGAAGAAATAACAATGAAGTATAAACAGAAAGTCAAAACAAATGGAAGAAATTCAAATCACATGTTTGATTTACAGCGTGGGGTGAAATTAGAAAAGTGTGTACATTAGATATTTTTGGTCCAGTTTTCGACTACTGGACGACCTCTAGTCTTAAATGAAATGGTAGTACAGAATCACATTTTGGTGTCATTTGCTACTTCGTTTCATCTATAATTATTAATTTGTCTATATTATGGGGAAAAGACTCTGAGGGGGGGGGGTAATGCCTGAGGACTTATTCTTTTCCACTCATACATTGGAGATTGAATGAATAACTGAGAGATCAACTACCCTACTCTCTTTGGTAGAGTACTGCCCTTCTTCTACATCCCTGATATAAATCCATCCAGCTGTTTTTCTCTTAAGCATTCTGATTTATTTACGAATCGTTCAATGTACAGTACTGTTATTTTTAATGTTAAGCCGGCTCCAGACATGCGCCGTAGACATCTACACGTGTGTTGTTTTCCTGAGCATTTGTTTGTTTCGGGAATAGCAAAAATATTTGTTCACTTTGATTTGTGCAAAAATATTGACAATGAACGGGAAAACACGATCATGAGCATTTGCTGCTTGCCAAATAGACAAACACCTATCCACATTACTCGCGATTCAGCGAGTCGCTGCTCGGTGCTTGGCGAATGGTGCATGTCTAGAGCCGGCTTGAGGGCTACTTCTTTGGTTATATGGTATTAGGCGCATCATTGGTAAAACAGTTCCAGTCCCAGTGTCTCAGATGAGCTTGCAAGTCTCTTAACTGACAGAGTGATGTAGGACATACTTTGTATATGTTTTTTTAGCAGAATCCAGGCCACATAGGCTGTAGTTTAACCTCCAAATAACGATAAAACTTGTTTTAAGCTACTTACATTTTTCCCTGAGGGAGGGTCCCCTGATCTCTTTGTAAGGGGAAGCCCAAGGGTATGAAGCCCAACATGCTATTCACCCTAAACCTGTGCCTGGCTAATTCATTGACTTTAAAAACCATAGTAGACATGTACCTCTATGTAATGTGCTTGCTACATTTTCTTCATACCTTAGTAATCGAAGACAGGTGGTTGCAATTGATGGGGCTCTTTCGGGAGAACTCAGGGTTTTTTTTGTCCTAGGACGCTAGGCACGAGCCCGAAATTGTTTTTCACATTACTTCAGGCTAGACCTAGGGGTTACGGCAATATCACTTAGATGAAATCTATTGGTGATTTAGCGGGGTTTGAACCCGGGACCCCAGGAACTGAAGTCCCGCGCTCTAACCACTAGACCAGCTCGCTCCCACAAGAGAACTCAGGGTGGAACACGGCTACTTGGACCTCTCTTGTTCCTGCTAATGGTGAATGATTTTAGGTGTGGTGACGAGGCTCTCATGTATGCAGACAATTAGTATTGTACAAAGGTAGTCCTTTGTATTAGGTGGAAGCTCGGTGACGGCAATTGAGGAAAAGATGACCCTGGAGCTGACCTCTGCCGAGAATTGGTTTAAGAACAATAGACTTCAGCTAAATGTCGACAAGACCCAAACCCTCATCTGCACCTTGGGTAGAACTATACCCGCTAACATCATACCTCAAGTAAAGCTTCTTGGCTTTATGATTGATAGACGAAAACTCTCAAGGGTAGTATCTCTACTTCGTAAATTTAAGAACAGCCTGAATGAATCGTATCTCTTGACCATCTACTATGGCCTTTTCCACAGCCATTTGAGTTACGGCATACTGCTCTGGGGTCACTCCCTTAGATGTGAGGCAGTGCTGAGGTTACGGAAGGCGGCCATGCGAGTCATCACATCTAGTGCCTGGCGTGAACATAGCAAAGCCATCTTCAGGAGGTTAGGCGTGCCTTCAGTCCACTCGTTGTATATTTTATCCCTTAATGGTACACGTCAAGAAGAACTTAAGTGAGTTCACAACCAGAGGCGATGTCCTCTACCAAGCTACACATAGCTGTGCCAAGATAGATATACCCAGACCCCACCTAACAAGCGCACAGCGCCGTTTTGCGCCATGGCATTGAAGCTGTTCAATAAGTTCCGGAGAGCTTGAGAAACCTTGAGTCCAAGAGGTTTGAGAGAACAATGAAAGATCAGCTTACTCAGTCTGCCTATTTCTCCATCAAGGAGTTCCATCAAGGAGTTGATGATAATCTAGCGAGTAACTGACTTAAATCCCTACTCCCCCCACCAAGTTTGTGAGTTGTTCTATTTGTACATTTGTTTTATTTTGAAATTTGACAAGAACATTTTATTTTACTAAAGTGTTTTATATCTGATTTAAAATTAAGAAAAAAACTGATACATCAGTTAATCCAGCTAGTAAACCTGGTCAAAAACAAAGAGATGGTATTAAGGTATCAAGGTGTGTAGACCAGCAGTAAGAACTTTTTTAATGACGTAGAATATAGTCAAATGAGCATCTCATAGAGTGCACTGCTAGACAAATTTGATTTTTTTGTTTAATTTTGGTAAAATTTTTAAATGTGGCATAAAAAAGCCACAGCTTACCATTATCATTTGAATTTGGCTGGGTTAAAAAGTTTGCAAGTGAATAATATGATACGTAAACGCGATAACTTGAGTAATTTTTGTTCGGTTTTGATAACATTTGGCAGGATAAATGGGAATGAGTTAGCAAAACCAGCATGATCGGACCATGGGAACGGGGTTTTATGGGGTAAAAATAGGTTTTTCTCATTTTAGACTCTCAAAACATAAAATTCCTCCCTCTCTCTGTTAACCATTTTTAAGAGCTTAAAAAATAAGTGTTTTTGTACAGTTATTGGTTATGGAGGATAAGTAAACTGTTATAGTTTGCTTGTTTATGGATTTATTTTGATCAAACTTGGGAAATGTATTTATTTTTCTGAGCTATTGACATTTGACTAAAAACCCACTTCATTGCCCTCCCTGTAGCAGTAAACCTAGGTACTTGTATTGGATGTTGGTCTACAATGAAACACCGAGTAGCATAGGTACATAAGACTCTCCTTAAAATTAGAATGTTGGTAGTTCGCAAGACGAGTTGAGTTCGGTAACATTCAATGGTAAAAGGTGCGATACATTAAAGAAGTTATTTGTCCGAGTTTACACAAGGCAGATAAGGCGGCAGGTCACATGCCTCTTGTGTATTTTAAGCTATACGAGATGCAAGAAATCTGCCCGCCATCTGGCTTCTTGTAAACTTGGCTTTAAGATGACAAATCTTCAAAGCTGTGCAGCTTTTATAAATGGGCCCAGGCCCAGGGTAAAATCCCCCCATAATGTAGGTGGATAGGGTCACAATTCTCTTGGGCCCATAGCGCATTACATGCATAACCGCGGGTCTGGTGGTAGGCGGGCAGGCTAGCTATCTGCTTCAGGTAACTGGATATACACTTGAGGCAGATAACATGCCCCGTACCCTGCCTGTTCTACTGGCCTCGTGTGAATGCGGCTTAAGGGAATACGTTTCATTTATGACATTAGATATGTTGTTTGAACCCAGTGACAAGACCTGTATACAATAATATATTTACCTATTTTGCCTGAGTACCTACTAATTCCTTGGGTACCTTGTAACTATTAGGTAGGTACCTTGAGTACCTACTAGTTCAAACTACAAGACCTTCAGGCAAAATAGGTAAATAAATTATTCGACATTAGATAGTAAAAAAATAGTGTGTACAGATTTGTTAAGACATGTAAATGCCACAGGTGATGAAAAAGAAAAATACAGGATAGCTCCAATATTTCTCATCCAATCATTCATCGCATCCTGGTCACCTTAAGGAGTAAAAAATGTAAAAATAAGCCTTAAAAACTAAGGTCATTGCAGTTTTTTGTTGTTTGCGGTAATCTTTTACATATTTTAATGAGTGCCGATTTTGTGTCCATCATACGGCAATGGTTTTGGATTAATTTTTGTAATGTGAATGATTTATGATTTTTATATTGTACCGTATAGTCTTAATCCTCTATACATTTGCAATGTTTTGAGTCAGTGAAATAATTTTTGAAACATGAATAGACGAGAAATTGAGGAATTATGCGCTCCATGTTAAAGTGACGGCCAGTGTCGACAGCCGAGAATCTCTGTCCGACCGCCTCTTAAGTATATTGTAGTGTTATATAAATTTTCTGTTGACGGTTAACTCTTACTGAAATGTTTATCAAATGAAAATAGTGTACTTTACTGTATTATGTTGTGATTTCCTGTTTTACTGTAATGCTCACAGGTAAATTTGGTTCACAACAAACTTACTTTTGTTTTAGCGAATTTCCCTATAGGGATGTAGCTATTACCGTAGGTGGCACGGTAAGACCTAGACCCGGGACTGATTTACTTTTTCATTTTGATGTCCCCAGAGGCCAAAAACACCATTCATTCAAATTTTTATATATGTATATATATATAGACTTATATATATATATATATATACGTCCGTGTACACGTACCTGTATTGAGTAATTTTTGTCCGATTTTGATGAAATTTGGTTTTAAGGTGTAAAGCGGGATAAACTTGAATGAGTTTGCGAACCAGCACGATCGGACCATGGGAACGGGGCTTTACGGGGGGTTTTATGGGGTAAAAATTGGTTTTTCTCACTTTTGACCCTCAAAACACAAAATTTCCCGATTTCTCTTTAGACCTTTTTAAAAAGCTTGAAAAAAAAAATTTAGTATATAAAAGAATTTTTGTTTGATTATTAGTAATGGAGAAAATAAAAAAATTGTAAATTTAAAATTCCCATGTTATTCTTATGGAGAATATTGTCAAATGTTGTAGTTTGCTTGTTTATGGATATATTTTGATCAAACTTGGCAAATTTATTTATTTTGTACTAAGCTATCAATATTTTACTCAAAAACACACTTTATTAGTTTCCTTGTAGCAGCAAACCTAGGTACTCGTTAAACCTAATGTTATTAAAATATATTTAACTGAAAATCAATTCAGACAAATGGAAATTCGCTTAGTCGGATGGTTTGCTGCGGCGGGGGTATTTTAATACATTTTTATCCAAATCTGAATTTTAATTTATGCGCTCCCAATTGATCCAGATAGCTCTTCTACTTCGGTACAACAGATTAATTCTACATCATTTGTTGTTAACGTTAACCCACTGAAGCCGTTTTACAAGTGCAGCGTGTCATGGCATTTTGTTACACAAAAGTCCACTGGCTCCTTAGGGCGTTGAATTTCACCTGGTTTAATTTGGACATATCGTCTTGATAATACATAGAAAAGTATCGTAAAAATAAATTGAAATACATAAAAAATTACATTTTGAAATAAATCATATTGTGTCAACCTAGGGTTAACCTATCCAACCTATTTATTGTATGTGTAAATAGCTTCAGTTTTTGGAAGTTTAAACGGTGAGCCGATCAGTCCAATGAGAGTGAAGCAGAGAGTCCTAAATTTATGGAGGATTGTCCATGAGTTTTCTCTTGGCTATTGCTCGTCAATTGGCTAGTCGACATAGCAATAGTGGCAGGACTTTTCATTTTAACAGCTTTGGACCTAGAATACAACTCTGTAATGGAGAAAATTTTAACATTTATTGTTTTGGATTTTAGTGAATTTCCCTACAGGGAAATAGCTATTACCGTAGGTGGCACGGTATGACCTATAGACTTGGGAACAATTAACTTCTACAATTAGCCTTACTTGTTAAAAGATTTTGTAACTTTAGGCTACAGGAGTTGAAGTATAAGACAATTTTGTTATTTTATCGTTGAAAATATTCTAAATGCTAAACAGATAAATAAAGTTTTTTTTTTAGGTTCTTGTGTGCTATAAACTAACCAGACCATCAGTTTTAAATATAGGCTTATAAATATTATTTAAATTTTAAGCAATTGTGAGAAAAATATTAAATCAGTGTTGAAATTGTTTTGTTACAACTTAAAATCACAAATACCTTAAGTAATATTGGTGTGATAATCTGTATTTTTAAGACATGGCTTAAAAGAGGTACAGTAATAGTTTTTTAAATCAATCCTACTAAAATTTGGTAATGCCTATTGATATTTTAGGTAAACAACTAGACTGAAGTAAGTTAAATTTTTGTTTTAATTTCTGCTAGACATTTTAACAGAGTTGAATTTGTTTGTACTATCTAGAATCCATATTAAATAACATCAGTTTGTTATTTATTTTACAACGTAGTATTGAGAATATAATAATTTTAAGAGGTTAGCAGTAAACAAGTTATAGGCCCACTACCACTGTGTTTATGCCAATTCAACCCAAACCCAAACTCTAGGTGAAGAAAAGAAGCTAACATTTGGGACAGTCACCGCCACCTAAAGAAACGACGCGATTGGTAGACAAGTAGTAGCAGTTCTGATGCGTAACAGCTGTGAGAAGTGTTCCCAACATAACAGAATTAAAGTTGCACTCTTTTCTCCCTTATCGCAATCCTTCGACAGTAAGTTAACAATTAAAATTATATTTGCGTCAAAAACTATATTATTCTGCATTACTTAAGCAGAAAAAACTTCAAAATTACTGCTCAACATAATATTTAACGAGTAAGTGTACATCGTATACATGACCAATTTGAAGAGATGTATATTTGAGTACTGTGGTTCACCGCCACCATGATAAATGTTTCCTTCAGCTCCCTAGACACCGACCGACAGTGAAAATGATTTGGTATTTTGGTGTTTATACAACTGGACTTATAGAAGTTATTTCGTTAGTAAATAATCAGTTTATTAACTACTGAAACAATTATTTAGTTTAGTAGGGTATTAATTTTGATTCACATTTGGACTCCACCTTTAAATTCAAGCCAACGGGGCACAGCACAGCGAGCAGCTCAGTCAAAGACCAATGAGGGTGCTTTCCAGAATAATTCCAACTCAAAGAGAATGAAGCAAGTGGTTTTCTGTTCTAGCACTACAACTGGAAACTGGAATTTTTAATGTTAGGTGCATATATTAGGTGAGGTGGTGAGTTGTCTTTAGAGTTTTATACATCTAGTTGTAAGAGTTAGATGTTTACAAAATAAAAATCAAGAACAGTATTTTTATATGAGTTAAAAATGAAATTAGTAAAACACATTTATCAAAAGGGGGTGCAAAACATCTCTTCAGCTCCCATGTGGAAAGTAAATATTTAAAAAGTGTATGTATTTTTGTAGTTTAATACCTGTTGGAAGAAATTAATAAGTACATCCTGTTACACTGTCTTGATTCTCACCTTGAGAGACCAGAAGAAATTCTCGAAACATCAGCAGTCACCAATTCCGATTGGAGTGTCTGTGGTAATTCCGCAGGGTACCTTAGATGCTCTCATTTGGTTTAAGCTAATGGAGTTAGTGAAGAGCTCATGAATGACCCTTTCAACTGAGAATACATGTCTGTCTTTGCGCATAAGGTGTTTTATAGCCTACGGGTACTAAGTATGACTGAATATTTAGCACTGGCACACACCTAGCTAGGTACTAGGCCACCCTCACAAGACATTTATTTCATAATTTGTTTGAAATCGGAACAAAAAGGAGATTCGAAGAAGAGGTAAATTACAGTAGGTATTGTAACTTAAATGTACCTACCGGTACCGACTTTGTAAAAACCAATGTTATGTTATTGCAGGTAAGGGGCAGGATTAAGCTACCACCTTTGGTTAGGAAAATATTTGGACTTGCTCCCTCCCTCCGGATTAACATGAGTAGGCATAAATACGGGCATAAGGGACTTAATCGGGACAGTTGGCAAGTCTGGAAAGGGGTGTATGAAAACTGAAGAGACTTTCTGTTCAATAATTTCATCTGTAACTTAAATAAACTTTTAAAAGAACGTATTTGGCCTTGTTTCTGTTGTTTTAGATTAAAAGGCAATTTTAGCCTAATAACTTAAGTTTGGATTAACCCTTGTAAATCACTATGACCTAACTTAGGCCTACGGGACAAGTTTTAATAAGCTTTCCTTTGTCAAGTAAGTAACTTAACCTACTTTCCTATATAATTAATAATTTTTAATATTATTAAGTGTAATGATGGTTAATGAGGTTAGGTGTTGATCCCAACTAGGACATCCATTAATCTCAATATTCAATTTAGGATTAGGCTATCTTTATGTGGTGGGAATAAGGTTAGGATCAAATACTCCTGTAAAAGGTTATACAGTCTCAAATTTGCCATATACTTTTATCATCCTATTAGGAGAACCAGGTTTACAAAATTTGTCTTGCTGGCGTAGTGGTTAGCATCTTGTCCTCTGACGGGAGAGTGACAGTAGCTTACCTGATTACCTGATTACCTTCCTCTTCACCAAGACCAGCTTTGCCGGATAAAGTTAGTTTTGATTGATGCATTTATTATTTAGAGGTTAAGATAGCTGTTTTGGACAATGTTTGTCTTCTACATCTAAAAACTCCTCTGGAGTTAGGTAAAAGCCAACATAAAAGTTGCATTTTTGTCTGAATCTTGGAGCTTCTTATTTGAAAGGATGGTCACTCCTACAGTTTAAATTAAATTTTATAATTTTCCCTTAGACAAATAAATATCAACTGAAAATAATAATATCAGCTGATTTTCTTGTGAAAGTAGGTAGATAAACATTTACTAGAAACAGCAGCGCTGTTGTTTGTTGATTGTTGAATTGCTTGATACAAGCAATTGCCAGAGTAAGTTGAAGAAGCGGGGAATCTACTAAATATAAGGTTGTGTAACAAATCTTAAAATTCTGCTTTATAACCAGCAAGTAAGTTAGGCTATCTAAGTTATGTTAGTTTATTGTTTTCAGAAATGCAGTTGAGAGTCATACCTGATCCTGCTTCCAAGGGTACTTTTGTTAACACTATGACCTACCTATTCAAATAAACATAAATCTTATTGTGCAGTGCTCACTGCCTACTTAGTTATGTCTTACTTTCACGGTTTTTGGCCCAATTTTAGTTTATATTTTGAAGCAGTATATCTTCAAAAGACAAATCAACAATATGGTTATATAGAGCTCACAATAGCCTACTAACTAAATTTTTTTATTTGTAAGGGTTTAAAAACATAGATTGGCTTAACCCTTTGAGCCTCAGTATATGTTGATCGTCTAGTAACATAATCAAACCCTTATTTCCAACCATCTATGCAAACATTAATCAAATATTAGGCTAAAATTATATCAGGAATATGCTGCAACCTGATTGTCAGCCTAAGAAATAATACGCTTGCTTTAGACAAATGGGTTTGGATCCTGTCTATATCAGGTAGGCTATTAGCCTATAATGCAACTAATGAGTTTACCGAGGCTGTCTGTGTCTTTGGCTTTGTGAGAGGGACCCAAAATAAGCAATGGAAAGCTCAGTTCACTAGTGCGGACGTTAATCCACATCAGGGTGTATGGCATCCACGGATCATGCCTATAAATATCCACAATTCGTGACCTCCACGTAGCTGGAACAGGACAACGCCACGGTCCCAGTCGTATTTATGTTCATGAAATGAGCAGTAAGAATATGAAATATGCTCTAATTACACCAATGAAAGATCCTTGACTGACTCCGGGTTAAATCTACAACACAAGTATCTTCTTTCCTATGTAGTTATGTAGCTCTAACACTAAACCAATATGTTTGCATGTTTAAACATAAAATGCAATGTATGTCTGTTTGTCGTATGTTTCTCCTTTATGCTTTACCAAACCAGCAATCCCATCATGAAGATACTTTGGGAAGTTGTTCTATACACTCACTGTGGAAAGTTTCTGCCAATTCCCATTTTCAAACTCCCCCAGGGCTCCACCCATTGGCTCTTATGGGTATTCATATTTAAAAAGAATCAAAGAATATCGACAGATGTTTCAAATAATAAATCAGCGTATAATTAAAAGAAAAATATGTACTCAAATGAGTTATTTTATAATTATTAACCAGTAGGCCTACTCTGAAAAGAGAAAGCAAAAGCCTACTTCTTTCTCTAGATAGATATAAAAAAGGCTTGATTGGTGCAGCATTTAAGCCTAAGATACATAATTTCTACCATAAATGGCGATTAGAAGATAAAGTAATAAATTTTGTATCATAGGTTTTAATAGAATAGCAGTTAACTTCCCACGTCCCCAGAGTTTAGAGAAAGTTTGGTTAGCTTTTATTAAAAAAATTAATAGTCGATAAAAGAATAAAAAAATAGTTTTTGGATAAATTACAATCACAGCAGATAGGCTCTCTATTTGAATCTTTAACATTTGGTATACTTAAGCCTCCACACAAGTCAAATGTGGTTGTTGCAAGTCTAGTGGTTAGCTTCTTGGACTTTGGTACGAAAGGGACGGGTTTGATCCGTAGTACACTCTCAAATCATATGGGCTACCGCTTGCTTTTAAAGCATTTGAGAACACTGCAGTACCTCCAGTGAAAAGCCACTGGTGTAGACAAGAAGAGAAAAAATTAAATCTTAATCAAAACTTAGACCACTTGTATGCCTTTAATTACTTGTAGGCTAAAGAAAGAGTAATTTTTAGAAACAGCTGGCTCATTTTACAACATTGTTTAACTAAGCTTTACAATGGTCAGGACAAACATCAACAAACTGGATAAATATTGAATGAAGTGGTGTCTATTATTTTACTTTCTAACAGTGTGTTTTTTCTTTGTTTTAGGTTAAGGAGAGCAATAGTGGACACCATTGACATAATAGGTAAATTAAAGTGTAGTAATTTCTATCTTTCAGACCTTATTATTCTTGTAAAATGTTGGCTCCAATGACAATCAATTGATTTAGATTCCTTCACCTAACCTTGACCTTTTCACTTAATATTACATTTGTTTCTTTTCTTGTGATTGCTTTACCAGCTAGATAATACCTAATAGGCTATTACCCTGCATGAGGTATCTTTAATGAAGATATATAATCATTCACTTTCTGCCTAGCATCTTGTAGAGCGTATTTAAACTTTATTTTAACTATTTGCTAAGGAGTGTTAATGAGACATTTACCATTGTATAGTTACATAATGGCACAATGGTTATAACTTCCAGTGAGTCAAAAATTGAACCCCGACATGCTTGCTATTCGAATGAGTGCACCAGAAATCAGGAATTAGAAATATAAATTCTTTATTACATGGACTTTGAGAGCAGTAATTGTGTTAACTTTGTTAACACAAATACATACATACGATATGTATGTACGTTACAGTATGAGTTATGTCAATTAAAAGCAAGATGAGAAGAATAGTCTTTATGATAGTTTTCTTATAAACTCCTCCACTGTGTAGACTTGATTCTCGGTCAACCAGGCATTAACACGTTCGCTGCAGGCGGTTCAGTACTGACCTATGGTGATCGCAACCCTCACGCGGCCGGGTCAGTACTGACCCAAAATCCACACTGCATCACATCAATCTGTTGCTCAGTGCAAGCCTAGCTTCTGTCGAAGGTGGACCTATAAAACGTTACTGTGTAGTGTGTGGTATGCTTTTTGTTGAAGTTGTAGGTTGGTGGTAAATTTTCCTGTCAAATCCCCGTCTGGCAAGCCTAGAAATCAACTTGTTGTCCTGTCTTTCTCCCTCCAATTGGCAATACAATAGGACTGGCTACGTTCCAAGCAGTGTGGCTATCTGTGGCTGTTTTAGCGAACTACGTTGACTCTCGTTGTAACGTAATACATCACCATACGTTATTTGCTATTCGACAGACCGAAATTTGAAGGCCAATTGCCCGTCAATCTGGCTCGCTGGACGCTGAGCCGCACCGGGGATATGCCTGCCATTGATTGGCCGAACGTGTTAAGCTTGCGTTTAGTTTAAAGCATCACTCTTCACTCATTAGAAGATTACAGTTTGGCAACAATAAAAGTGTTAGAAATTCTTGAAGTGTGTCTGGTATTGTAAGGTCTTCTGATGTCGTTAGGGAGACCAAGGCGATCTATGCGGAGGATGGCTCTTTGGATGTAGATTGCTGTGGCAGTTTGAGGTCTCTCCCTTTTTAAAACTTTTATACCACTCAAAAACGTAGGCCTACATTGTTCCCCAAGTTCTTGTTGCATAGGTACATATCGAGCCCCACAAAAAAAATTTCATTGACACCTTGCTCAATTATACCATTTTACAACAAAAGGCAAATACACAAGCTGACAAAAATTGAAAACTGGCCGAACTAAGCAGCCGTGTAACCGGCTAGAATATATGTATGTCAGGCGAATTGGAAGTATGGCATTTGGCCTGGAACACAGTTTATCTCTATGAAAACTAGTCTCTTTTCTTAAGTCTTTTAATTAGTCTGGGGTGACTAGTTTCGGGTACAATGACCCATTTTCATACCCACATCAAATTAATTGGTCAATGAATCCGACAGAAGTCTTCGTTAATACATATAAACACACGTCGACACATTTGTGAACTGTCAATAAATTGTGAACTATATTTGTCGACGTGTGTGTATTAACGAAGACTTACACATTAGCCTATTGCGTCATGAAAACTGGTTACCTTTGTACAGAGAAGTAAAATATGATTCAGCTTTTGTTATACTTCTGTGATATAGCTAATAGAAGAGTTATATTGTTTGGCAACATATTTAAATACTATTTTAGCTTAGTTTTTTTCCTGAAAAGAGAGTTAAAACAGGTTTTAAACAACATAAGGAGAAAGTTGAACGAAATTGACCTAACCAGGTACAAGTAGGGCCTACAGGTGATAATGAGCTCCTGCATATTTCTAAGCAGAGAAACAAAGATTAAAAAATAAGATAATAGGAGAGTAGTAAAGCTTTTATGATGAAAAATTAAAACTCAGACAATATTGCAAAGAAAACTTGGGTACAGAAGAGTCCCACAAACTCGGTGTAATGTGGACTGGAAGGGTGCCGAGTTTGTGAAATTCCGGGTTATCGGGAACTAGGGTTAAAAACATGAACAATACAATTTTTAAGCTTATTAACTACTTCTTTTATTTATATTTATATTACAAGTTAGTATTAAGTCATCAGACATAGAACAACAAATCATTTGTATGAGCTGAGAATGATTTGACTTGAGCTGGCTCGAGTCCATGTTTAACTCTGACTCAAAAAATCCCTAATTTTCTGAGCCAGGTGATGGCCGAGTTATCCAGACTGCCGGGTTATCGAGTGCCGAGTTTGCGGGACTCTACTGTAATAAATAAGGAAACAGGAACAAATTTGAATAGGACTAATAGTTCTACCATCCCTGTTCTAAAAATTAGAATAGGCTACTGTTGTAAAATCCTTGACCATTTCAAACACTTTTAATAATCATTTTGGAGCCATTGAAAAATTTGATAGGTACTGATATACCATACATAATCATATTCAGCTTCAGGAAACAACCTGCTCGGAAATAATATAAAGGGTAGACTTCCGTATCTGATGGCACAAACAACCGAATGAAACAATCGACTATTCGATTGTTTCATTCGATATATCGTTTGGTTAGTTAGGTTAGGTTAACCTTACCTAACTAACCAAACGATATATAGAATAATCAATATATCGATCGATAATTTCATTCGGTTGTTTGTGCCAACAGATTCGGAAGTCTTCCCAATATAAAAAATCCATTTTCATTTTGATGTAATCTAGTGAAAATGAAATAAGTAAAATCACTTTGTTCTAAAAATCACAGTTCGATCATAGGTAGGATCATAGCCTACATTCACACCAACACTGGAAAGTGGTTGAGCTTTTTTGTCCATCGCTTTTGGTGCGTTAGACTTGAAGTCCGATCAAAGACGTTGTCCAAAGCTAACAGGAATTTTGCGACTTTTTGCTTATCCTTAGTCCTTATGTTTGTATGTCAAATAAAAATTTGTTTAAAAATAAATTTGATTTCTATTTTTTATAAAATGAGGGAGAAACATAATTATCTAGGCTACGTACCTTATACAGTCAAAACAGTTCTGAATTTAGTCACTAAAGGACAATGTGCATTTCAGAGCTTTTAAGCTCTATCTTCAGGTCCGTGGATATATTTATCAATCCATCTTGCAGATTCGTCAACATTTTGTGACTGTGACTCCGGTATCTATAGCCGGCCGGCACATGTACCTGTATAAATGTGATGAATTATGTGTTAGGGTTATGTGTTTTTAATGGTTAAAAATGTTGACGAATCTGCAAGATGGATTGATAAATGTATCCACGGACCTGAAGATAGAGCTCAAAAGCTCTGAAATGCGCATCGTCCTTTAGTGACTGAATTCAGAACTATTTTGACTGTATAAGGTAGGTAACCTAGATAATACTTTGAATAACAGTTCAGGAGGCAAAATAATGAATGAAACATAATTAATGTTTGTAAAATTATATCACTAAATAATCCATGGCATTCATACTACGTAAAGAGATGGGTTTAAGTTAGTCTCACTTGAAAAGGTGGGTTATGATTAATTAATTTCATTTAAAAAATAAAATGAATTCTTCACTATGGTTTTTCATCTTATGATTATTTTCTTGATTATTCTTGATAAGTCTTGATTATGGCTCAAAGCTACTTCATTTAATAGGAAACAAAATAAAACGATTTGTCTGTGTAGAAAAAATCAATGAGAGAATACAAAGTCCATTAACTGATCAGCTAAAGCATCTAAAGTCATAACCAAACTAGTCAATTATAGGACACAATTCCAACCAGTGTTACACATTTCAATTTCAGTTGCTTTATGACTAAGTTAGTCAGCATTTGTGAAAATAAATAACTATTTGTTCTGACAGCCTCTTACAAATGAAATAATGATAAGGGTGTTTTTAAGTATGTGAAAAACAAAATTAACTTCTAAAACCTATGATTTGAAAAGGAACAAACAGGATTACTCCAGTAGGTTATATACAAGCTGAAAAAGCTACTTTCAGTCTGCTTTATTCAGGTCCAAATTTTGCACATTCCAAATTGTCCTGTTGTGAAGCACGGTTTGGGTCATTTTCAGACTCTTTAAATACCGTATCTCTATTGTCAATTGCTTCTAAGATATGGAAAGATGGTGGTAGCATTGTATTAGCAATATCTTAATAACAAACATCAGACAACATTCTCATATTCACCACGATAAGGCTTAGCTCATCTGGATCAGATCGTAAAATAAAAATTTCAATAGTTACTGTAGCCTATCTCTAAGTAGGAACAATAGCTTTCTTGTAAAAGTGTGGTCTCAATGTACCGTTACTATTTACCTACATTGAAAGCCCTTTGGTCTGAGTCGATTAAGTAGTATCTTTCTGTTGCAGGAAACCTTTAATTAAGACTATTCCTCATATTATGGTGCCATACGAGGTACAAATGCCAAATTAAAACCTCTTTTTTTATAGGTCTGGCCTTTTGAAAATCCAGTCTGTGAACTGGATATTCAACAGGTCTTGGAGAAACAAAAATAAGTATAGAAGTGGATTCACAGACTTAGTCAGCTGGCCAGTAATGCAAATCTATACATCCATCAACAATGTTTTTCAAATCAGCTGTAATTTGAGTAAATATAAATTATAAAATGGATGATTCTAGAGGTTGTTTGGTGTGAAAATAAATTGTGGTTAATATATTTCATTATTTACTTTCGATAGCAAACCATCCTTTATTTGAAATTTACTGATATTTATCTTTTTTAGGTTTTATTGAAGAACCTTTATCAATGGAGTAGTAGATGATGATAATGTAGTAACAACAGCTCAAGAAGATTTCTGATCTTCAGATAATTTTTCAACCATTATTAAATAACTTGGTAAGATTCATGTGTCAGTTAGTGATAATGTAGCCTAATTATAACGTTTGTTATTCATGTTGCCACATAGACAAAAGCGACAAATCCAAACTTAACTAAAAAATTAACTATCTGATTAAACAATTTTTATTTTTTATTTAGGCTATGCAAAGCCTAGTTTAAAGTTGAAAACTAGATGATTGTGCTGTCAGTTAATGTAAAATCCATACTACAGATCAAAAGCCATATGTCACAGGGGCGGCTCCAGAGGGCAGGCCAGGTAGGCCTACCTAAAATTTTAGTAGAAATTTCAAAATTATGGATTAATATAGAAATTTATTCATATGTAAATAAAGGAAAAGCACTCATACTCATTATTTTGCGTTTAAATTTTAAAATTCCCGCCTTTTTAGGGGGAAAGCCCTTTAAACCTCTCGTCCCCCAACAAACCCTTTCTTGATCCTTGTCAGGCCTACCCAAAAAATTATTCCTGGAGCCGCCACTGATATGTCACTCAAAATATATCATATTCTAAATTAGCCTGTTTATTTTCTTTGTTGTGGGTGATATTTTTCATATCTCCCTTACCTCATAATAAAATAACACTCTTATGGGCCTTTAAAAAATGCTGGAACGTACATGGCTAAAAAAAAATTATGCTGTGTAATAATAATCGTCAATTCAACAACAAAACTACAACACAAAATTTAGAAACGATAAATTATTTTTCAATTCAACCTCTGATCATGTACCCCTTCATCCTTTTTGTTCTAGGTACTTTTTCAAGTAGCTAATTTAGTAATTTTATGATCTCTCTAAAATTGGTCAGAAGGTAACCTATTATATTATAACCGGGGACCGTAATCATTTTAGAGAAGTTCTTTTTAATAAGGTTTAACTGTGTCTTTAGTGTCACTACAATTATTTTTGCAAGATCTTCTGTAGGCCTATATATACTGACATAGCCAATGCATTTATATGTTTACCTACGGCCAAGTAAAGAACATTATTTGATCAATTAGGTAGGTAGTTAAACGTTTTTGTGTCGTTACAGATGAGCACAATGATGTGTGAGACAATAGCCAATATACCTGCTGAGGAGAAATCCTCCTATGTCCTCACAGAAGACATGATAGATGCCGCAATGAACGAGCAATTTGCCTATCAGGTAATCAATCATCCGCTACTTCAAAAATAAGTAAAGCTAGGCTTACTAAACACATTTTCTCTAGGCCTGTTGGAATGAAAGAGCCACAATGGGAATTCAAAAAAATGCTTTAAATTTGTTTTATGTCATTACTTTTCTAAATAGACATTTTAGTTGATGCTACTGAATAGAGTTTAAATAAAAGCATAATATTACTTTTTTTAAAACATTGGTAAGCTATTGTTAAAGTAGTGTGGCACAATCTGAAAGCAAGATTCATTGATTTTTTAACGAGGCCTACAGTGGAAGTTCAAACACCAAGGGACCAGTAATAGTATTCATACTAGGCCTATCCGAACATTCAAATTAGATAATTTTGGTAAATTGTTAAGTACTACTTGATGGCAATACTGTTCCAGAAAGGTTTCAGTAAATGTAAGGGCTTATTGTATCTTAACACTTTACAGTGTAGGTATACAAGGGTTGGCAGGGTAATTGTGGGCTGTGAGGCAATGTTAGGATGGTAGGAGAGGAAAAAACAATAGACCTTGACTAGGTTATGCGGAGTGCAGAATTATGCTGCATTACAACACCGTGCGGTGTTCCGATGCCATTTTTTTGTGAATTCATCTTAAACCATAGTCGCCATTTATAAATGGATGAAAAATTATAATTATATTTGAATTGTCCATGGACATTGGTTATATGACAGATTTGGAGACTGAGAGGAAAATTCTTAGTTTAAGAAGTTTTTGAATTAAACAAGTTAAAATCGAGCAAGTTAATTCCACTGCTTGAAATAGAATAGTTACACAATTTAACCCTTCCCGGACGGGCAAAATCATGACACAGAACAGAAAAAAATTAAAGGAAAAAATAAAAATTAATTCTCTTTTTATTTGTGTTTTGTTATACAAGTATACATAAAATAAACAAAGTGGAACACTTCATACTGTCAAAATAATTTTGTACTCATTTTTAACTATGCAGATATATCCGCCACCCGTCTTTGAAGATATGACCATGACAACGTTAGGCCATAAATAAAGAACAATATGTAAACAATAAATAAAGACAACATAGTGTTGAGTGTGAAACGTTGAGGGGGGAGCGTAGGAGAGGTGGGTGGTGCGCGGGAGAGGGGGAATCGTGGGAGACGGGCAGGTGCCGGAGAGAGGGGGGAGTGCGGGAGAGAGCGTAGCCACGGAGAGAGCAGGAAAGTGGCGCCTTGGTACCGGGAAACATCTAGTTACTGCTCAAGCACCTGCCAGTCTGGCAGTCTGTCTGAAGAGAAGGCGGATATATCCGCTTCCCATCCGGAACATAAAAAACCATAAGCGGAAATATCCGTCACCCGTCCGTGAAGGGTTAAGTGATATTTATAGCAGGACCTTTTCAACGCACAAATTTAATTTGTTACAAATAATCATGATTTTCTTAGTAATGGATATAAGTAGTAGTGAAAAAATCTATTTGGTCAATATCTGATTTAGGCCACTCACTATTGAAGTAGATTTTTTTTAAACTTAGGCTATATACCAAGCTAGATCAATGACTTGTTCTAATTATGACATTTTATATAATCTAAAATCTTTTTGTAATTTACAGGAGGACTTAATAAGTGAGGAAGAGCTAAGTTCACCAGAAGAAAGTGGAGATCAGGACTCTCAGGAAAGTCTTGTTAACGAAACTGAAACTGTTCATAACACACCTCCACCACCACCAGACTCTCATGTTGACACCAACACAAATACCACTCCATCATCAAACATGGTTCCAACCAGTTCAGTTGTCTCCAACAATAAAATGAGCGTGCTAGTAATTGAAACCGGCTTGGATAAAAACGGGAGAAATTATATACAATCTGTTGCAGAGTCACGAAAGGAGGATGAAAGTGCACAAACAAATACTGAATGTGGGTCGGATAAAACTGTAGATCAGAACACTGGTGATAGTAAGGTAGATGTACCTATTTTAAAGACGATTTTGTCGAGTAATTGTAAAGACAGCATAATTGATCTGTGTGATAGTGAAGTGGACGACTTTTTAGAAGAAGATGATGCGACCGAGAATGAGGTGATTGATGACGAATTGAAGTCTGTAATGGAGACAAATCTGATGGCTGAGATTGGAATGACTGTGAAGAAGCCTGCACCAGAGCCAGAAAACCGATTGCCTAGGATATCTGTGAAGAATATCGCTCACATATCCACCCATGTCTTCAACAGTCTGTCAGAAAACGGATGTACTACTAGTGATTCACAGTCAGAACAACCGAAGAAGACAAATGAAAATCCTATAAACAATAATTTCTCCCCAAAGATTCCTAATTACAACCAATTGAGACCTCTGAACGATACTCAAGGAACGATACAGATAAACAAAATAGCCGTTCCCCATTCAGGCTTTTTCAACAATCAAGGCCAACGAATGAGGTGTGTTTATGTCAAGACCACATCATCTCTGCCGTACTTGGTAAACACACCTACTCAGACGATCGCTAACAGCTCAGACCTGAGATATGTGGTGACGGCTGCGTCACTAGGGCAGAAGCCATCTATGCCGGCAATTGCTACGTTTCAAAACTCAAACAAAAGTGCAAATTCCCAAACGTTGATGTTACCAAAAAATGCCAAACTGGTGACTGTTGCTAAGAAAGTGCAGAAACCTATGATGCCACCGACTAACCCTAAAGTGATTCAGAAGATAAAAAACAATGTCATTCCTTTTGTCACTGATATGCTTAAGAAAACTCTGTTTGACAACCCAATGAAGACCTATACAGCACCAGACACTTTCCCAGAACACCCGACTTACACGTGTATTGATTGTAATGACAAGTAAGTAGTATTATAGTTACTAGTTGTTCTGCCCTTGCTTCGCAACGGGGCAAGAATACATAAAAAAATTTGAATCTCTAAATCTACTGTGAAAAAAAAACATTTAAACACTCTTATACCATAGGTACAAATTAATTAAACACGGATATCTCAAATGACGTTCTAACTCATTAAACAATAAAAAAACAACAAAGAAAATTTCTAATCCCCCAGTATACTAGATATTTAAATTACAATCACTTTGGTATTCGAAAAAATATTTTGAGATGGTAAATAACTCTTAAGCGGCTGTTTGAAAATAATGAAATTAACATTCGTCTTATGGCGAGCAAATCCAAGATAGCCGTTGGCTTCCATGGAATCCCTTGGAAATCAATTTCCAAAACAACAACGAAAATTTCTAATCTCACAGTATACTAGATATTAAAATTATAATCACGTTGGTGTTTGAAAAACTATTTTTGGCTAATAATTAACTCTTCAGCAGCTGTTTGAAATTATCCAAGATGGCCGCTAGCCTCCAAGCGGTGGACTCTTAAGCCAAATTTGATCAAAATCAGGCAAAAATTACTTGAGTTATCACATTCACCAACACATATATAACAATTTGAACAAATCGTGTTTTCTAGAGTCCAGGGCGTAGGTCTTACTGTGCCACTTAGGGTAATAACTAGGCCTACTTCCCTATAGTGAAATCCTCTAAAACACACATAAAGTTGAATTGGTTGATCATAAGGACTGTGTTAATTTTATTAATACACACAAATATGGAATTAAAACTCAATAAAATTGGCTAATTATGTAATTAGGACAAGCTCTAACATTCACTTGAAAAGTTAAGATTTGACTAAACCTGCACAGAGATAATTCTATTTTATTACTGTGATAAGATATTGTAAAATGGTTGGTTAAAACAACCAGTTTAATAATTTAGGGTGGATAAACCAACTTCCATTTTTGCCCAGACAAAGGCAATTCTGAGTGAATGTTGATCCAGAGTCGGACAAGAGAAGTGGACCTTCCATGGATATTATCAGATCTAGAGGCTATATCAGTCAATCCATCAATCGATCAATCAAAACCATTTACTTACTGTTGTAGACATTTTACAATGCATTAACAGTTGTCAAGAAATACATAATGCGTTAATTCAGCAAATGAATACTTACATCTAACCCATATGATAAGAACTAAAATTTGAAAAATACAGGCACAACTAAATAGAAATATTTTGAGATTCCTCCAATTAATATGGACATTTTTATATTAAATAGCCTATGTTTCTATTTTTTATTTGAAATTGTTCATGTATTGAATGTTTGTTTGATCTTTGAGTATTTACGGAGCACTGTCTGTAGGCCTTAGTTGTTTTTAAATCTGGTTTCTGTGACGTCGCCGGTGTGACGACGTCTTAACTTGACAGGAGACGGGACTAGTGAGAAATAAAAACTACATAATTAGTTAACACCACGGGCTGCACGGACCGGGATAAAGGTGTACGATTGCAGGACTAGGACGGACTGACGTAGTGGTTAGATGCACGGGTATAGCGTGGTCGTGGCAGCCAATGGGAATTTATTAAAAATCACCTGATATGACGTCACAGACGTGGCGTGATGTACACACACACTTACATTTTATTCAAATCTGGTTTCCTACAAGAAACGCTGTTTTACAAATATAATATTGAATACATAAAATCATCAAATATACTACAGTTTCATAATTAATAATTATGTTCACTTGAATTATCTGAGAAAATTTCTAAATTATTTTTGACATACAACAAAACTTGCAGGATATATATTGCAGTAAAAGTTAATATTTTTAAATATAGGTTTACATTTTTACAGTAAGTTCTAGAGCTTATACAACTTACAAGCCTTATTGCCTTTTTTTTGCAATTTAAATAACTTTTTGGTGTATGATTGGAAACCCCACGCCAATATTCCGTAACTCTCTATGTATCTGTGCACAATACACTGTTATCAAAACATCTTGTGTTGTACAACCTTTTAATCTCCACAAGTAGTATATACCTTTCGACAGCTTGGTTGAGGTTATGTCAATGTGATACTTCCAATCTGATTTTGCATTTAAATTAATTCCAAGAAATTTAAAAGGTTTTACTGTACCTCATTTAATAGGGACTGCCTATTTGAAATTCAAGTTTCTAAATCTTGCAATTTATTTAGATTTAGGTATTATCTATTAATTGCATTACATCACTGAGAAATCAGACTTGTAGCATTTTGCAGTATGTGATTCACTACTGATGAATAATGATGTTTATGTGATTAATAAAGAATAGATCGTTTGGCTTTAGATTAGACAGAGATAATCCGAAGCCTGTAAAGAATAGATGAATTTAATAGAAGGAAAACCTGATCGTATATTTTCTTGATTGTATGTGGCAGGGATGGTAATAATTCATTTTCTTTTCTTTAGGTTTCTACTGAAGACCAGTTTGTCCAACCACGTTGAGAGGCGCAGCATCAGTATTGGCTATTGGTGTCAAATATGCAAGGCCAGCTTCCAGTTTTTCAACAAATGCTCTTTATCTATCCATTTGCGGAGCCATAATATGTCTATGAAGCAAATTGATATGAGTTCTGTTCAAATCACTCCTATTGCGAAGGAAATGGTAGAGAAAGGAATTGTAACAGCATTTTTCAAGGACGGCGACTTGAACTCAAATAAATCAATGATCTATGATAAACCTCAACCTGCTGTAAATCTAAATGTGGCCAACTCGATATTGAAACCAGTGCCGGGTGTGTCTGGACAATCAAAAATTGTCAATCAAGGCTTGAGCTTAAATGAAAAGATCAAAGCATTGACATCTCAAAACAAGCAGTGTTCAGGTAGGACCATAACGCCCATCCTCCCTAAACCTGCAAATCCAGTGAAATCAGTTTCCTTAGTCAACAAGTCTCAAGTTCAGAATCAGACCAAAGAATCTTCTGCTTCCAACATGAAGAGTCTTATCCTCTTCTGTAATAAACTGAACCAGCCACAAAATGTCATGGGGAAATCTGCTGTCAATATTGTACCTCCAAATGTTGTTTGTGACGTAGATACGATATTAAATAACTCATCTGCTGCAGTGGAAACTAATGATAGTGAAATTGTCAACGATGATAATGCTGTGCCAAACCAACAGGAAGAAGAAGAACTTGTTGACGTTGATGACAGTTCGGTGTCTTCCAGTATTCCTACACCGGTTCTTAATTCAAGAAATAAGGAGAATGGTAAAAGAATTAAATGCATACTTCCTAGTAATTCTAGTAAACGAACCTGCAGTGAATGTTTGATTTATTGTGCAAATATCACTAAACATTTAAGTGGAACTGGTCGACCCGTGCGGTTGGATCTTGCGTGTAATGTTTGCCAACTTATATTACCGTCGAAATGTGCGCTAAAAATTCATACTAGAATTCATATGAAAACTCCACCGTACAAGTGTCCAGATTGCGGCAAGGATTTCACGACTTGGGATGAACTTTATGCCCATTTAAAATTTTCTTGTGGACATTTTGCTAAATGCATACGTTTTATTTGCTTAGGATGTAAAGCACATTTTCCAACTGGAGCCGGGCTAACGGAACACATAGTGACACATCACGGCAAAGATATTTTTAAATGCAGTTTGTGTCCTGTAGCTTTCTACAAAAGAAATTCACTGTTGAAACACATTTTCCATGACCATCCCAATGAACCAGACCCAGCAGATGTAGGATTGGACTACAAACAATGTGACATGTGTCCCAAAAAGCTCTTACCTGAGGAAAGCTATATAGATCATGCGAAAGAACACTCCAATTCAATGATTTATGGGTACAAATGTTCAATGTGTAATATCGTCTACGCTAACAAGATGGCTTTTATAATACACCAGATCAAAGAAAAAGCTAAAAAAGATAAGATGGAGAAGTCTATAACTGACAAAGCTAATCCTCCAGAAGAAGATATGCAAGTTTCAGACTCGGATACAGATCTAGTTGAAGAACCCGTTATTATTCGAAGATATCCTGAAACTGAATCTGTGGATGAAAAAGATCCGCTGAGTTTGGACGATTGGGAATGTACCCAGGAACAGAAAGTCAAAGAGAAAACAACGGAGCTGTGTATCGTATGTAAGAAAAATTCTGTTGTCTTACTCCCGGGAATTGACCTCAACAATCAGTCACTATGCTGCAAGCAGTGTGTAAAACCAATAGACGACAATAGCTCAACAGAATCTTTTTCATCCAGAAGAAATTCAAAAAGTCGTCCAAAATCTAGAAAACTAAGTACCTACAGATCATCAAGCTCCGATGATGTAAAAAGTTTCACCGCGAAAAGAAGAACTAGCATTACATCTCCCGACAGTTCGGTTAACGAACTTTCACAAGACCCTCTTGCTGACTCTCCACCAAAAAAGAAAAGTCGAAAGAAACCAAAAGACAAACGGAGTGTACAAGGTCAAACTCATATCCAAGGCCAAGTAATAAAATCAAGATCACTCAACGAGCTGTGTCACAAGTGTTCAAAGTGCGAGTTTGTCTCAGAGGACAGAGAATCTTTTCTGGTACACATCACGATACATAGAACTGACCCAAACACATACCAGTGTCTCGAATGTGGACTTTGTTTTGTAGTTTTACCCTCTCTGGAAACCCATCTTCAGATGCACCACGGCATAAAAGATGTTAATAGTTATACACAGAATAATACAGCTAGTTTACCGCAAAAAGCTAGCTCCTCGATTGAAGAAGAAACACTAGAAAACCAATGTCCAGTGTGTTTCGAAGTTTTTGGCAGCAAGCTATCACATGATAAACATTTTCGTATCCATGGAATGGCCTTTATGAGTAGACTGAGTAAATCTCCATGAAGAAGTTTCATGTGGATACCCATCACACTTAATATACGTAATTGTACATATTACCAACCTTAAGTCTTCATGCGTACAGTAATTCATTTCCGTTACTTGAAAATATATATAGTAGGCAGATGAGTCAAAGCCAGGCACATTATTAAAATATTTGCTATTGCATACATTGTTCCTTTTTGCGGTTAGGTGTGTCAATCTTGCATAATGTTGTTTGATTCTACTTGATTTTTTTCTAGTAAACTTTTAATTTTATCCTAAGCTATTTACCTTATTTTAAGAATTTGTCTGTTAAGCTCTTATACAGAATGTAAATATAAACTGTTTTGATTACCTCAAAGAGCATTTAATCTTGTACTTCCTGTTGATATTGTTTTGACATTATGTATATAATTATTATGGTACTATTTTTGACATTAGGTAACACCAGAGTGTGTGCTGCTGTTTGATAAGTTACTCATATTTTGATATTCTTTGTCAGTCAGTGTGAAATGGCAAATGTGCACAGGTCAGAAAAAACAATGTAGAAGTAAAACCAATTTGACATCTGCACACTACAGGACAGCAAATAATAAAAAAAAAACATTGCTCAGCTTTTATGCAGAATGAAGCTAAGCAAAATTTAGTTCAATCTAAATACTTACCATTCATTTGGAACTATTATACTTTATTTACAAGCAATAGGAGTGCACTTTGTTATTGTACATTTTCAACGTTTCTGTTCTCGGGCTTAAAACCCAGAAGCAAAATTTTCTTGTGTCAATCAAAACAGTATAGGAGGGGTCAATAAAAATAACAAATTAAAATTACATATCTCAATAATTTAATTTGTCACAATAGCTCAGATAACATTCTTAACGACTTCGTAATTGTTTGTCCGACAAATAAATGTGACATTTTAGTGTCAACTAGGATTTCCTGGCAATGCTGTGTGTATCCTAAGTCCATGCATGTCTTTTATTTCTTCTTTCAAAGCCTAAAACATGAAACAATAAAAAAAAACATACACACAAGCTAAGATATATGTATATCTCTTATTTATTTGTACCACCAAATGGAAATCATGAAGTAAATTTATTTATTCATACATGCCAACAGCTTAGACAATACAAGCTAAGCTGCATTGATTTAATTTGAATCACTGTTGTAAGCACGGCCACCTTTAACTCCAAGCCGCGGCCTTCAAAGTGGCAACGTCACAAGTGGTGTTTTAACAGCTGTTTTGTTTGGAAGAAGCTAATGGTATTTGTGTATTTACGAAAGATTGGTTACTGGACTATGACAATATTGACTCCACTTAAAATGTACAGATATCGATTTTTAATTCATATTGTGTTGGTTTTCAATTCTGTATATTTTATTTTCAATATTTTAATAAATTTATGTTCATAAATTTAAATCTAAATCAATAAAGTGCGAATTAATGAGCTGATGTCACCTGTCTGCTATGTTATCTTATGGGACGTGTCACTAAACAACACCATTTGTGATTTTGCCAATCATATAAGGCCACGGCATGTAGTTAAAGGCGGCTGTGGTTTTAAGAAAAAACTGTGTAACCTGAATCACAGAGAAGTTTGATATGGAGGAGGAAACATGCTTATGGGAAGACTGTGTCCTTTCCTCTAGTATGTTGTGACAAACAAGGCCTGAGCAGTGTACACTTTGCTGAAATTCCTGTCGCAAAGGGTCTTCCTCCACCGTGAGCATTATAGGGGGCATTGGACGGCAAGGGGGTGGTGTTGGACTTTTCCCTAGACACCAGCCACTTAGGCACCATTTAAGTGTGGATGTTTCTTTTGTACCTTACTCTCAGTGGCCTAATAAATAATTTTTGATAACTAATTTGAAATATAATAATTAAATAAAAAAGCCTCCAAATTTTGCAATTCGGCATTTAATTTTGATGAAGGATGTTTTTTTGTGATGTCAAAAAAAGACACAAACTGCAAAGACAAATGAAAGAAAACGAATTTTTGATCGCTTATCAAACACATTATGACACAAGATGGCCGGCAAAAGATAATTTTGTTTCTTGGGGCTGTGGAATATCCCCTGGAAAAATGTGGAATTGAAATCCTAAAAACATATTTTTATACATATTTGAACTCTAATATGCTCAAGCTAATAGTATGTTAGCTAATAAAATAGAATATATTTCGGGGAGGGGGATATATCTCTCCCAACCCCCCTGGGACCGCCACTGAGTGAGCTTAATCATATTTTTGGTAACTCTTGACGCTCCAGAGACCAATTCATCATGTTATCATTGTAAGACAAAACTACCAAACAATCTTGTTAACGTGGCTTAGTTTACGTTTTGAAATGCAATAAACAATAATAAACTACCTCATTGACTAGTCTGTGTTGCTTGACTATAGTGAGTCCTTTAAATTCACCTGCAACCACTGCTATTTCATACATTGCTCCACAGCCACCTGAAAACAAACAGTTTCAATCCAAATTCAACACAAAGTATTCATACAGTTGAATGACTTTAACTCGCTCACAATGAACCCAAAATTAAATTCTGTTCTCACTAAACTCTTCACTAATCTGTCGATGAATTTAAATGGCTTTCACACCTTTAGCACTTAAAAATCAAACTACAGCGTGCACTTCACAGGCGGCGGCAGTCTCAATTGGCGGCACAATTTCAAATGCTCGAAACCAGATGTAAACATGGCCGATTGTTGCCGAATTTCCGGCGCAGTCTTGCCAATAGATGCATGTACACAGCGCAAATGTCAAAATTGCCAATCGCAGCGCTAGAGCAGAGAAATTTTTAAACGGTACTTACTTAAAAAACATGCCTCGTATTTTGAAATAACTTGAAATTTAATAGCTTCTTTACAGTGGGTGAGTCTTCTCAGTAGGAGACACATTTTAAACATGAACAAAATTAAAATATTTCAACATCACTTTGTCACTTTCATTTGTCCCGTGCGAGACGAAGGTTTGTAAATAGATAGGTTTATCTTATAAGACGTTAAATTACCTTCTTTCCGTCAAAGTAATTCTGATGTCTATAAGGCAACCGGTTTTGACGCCTGTGGCATCATTGTCAAGCTAAACTTAGAATCTATCACATAAACACAAATAACAATTATAAAACGCATGGCCATACAGACTGTCATTCATTACTACATGGTGGCAGGTGTAGGTCTAGACTTTGACGGAAGGCACATACAGAATGAAGTTATCATTTCTACTTATGCCACTTAGTCTTGCAATTGTCAAATTGTAACTTTCCATTCTTTATTATTGACAAAGTGGTCGGTGACCATGTATAAAGAGGAAACTCGATAACAAGTTGCTTTATTTATTTGAAGTTCATTGTTGGTGATGGTGAGTTAACAGGGCCGTATTTCTAAATAGGCTAAGTAGGCTGCAGCCTAGAGCGGCAAAATTTAGGGGCGGCAGATTAAAAACATTAAAATAATTTTTGTTTACGTGCAATATTATTTTCCTTACAAATTCAAGTATACATGTCATTTAAATAAAGCTTTTAGAATATTCATACATTCTTATTTTCTATTTCGACATACGTATTATTACACAATCTAATATGTACAATCGCATTGCGCCAACACGCAGCGAGCGGCGATCTGGTGTTGGCCACACTGGAAGCTGGCGACTCTCAGGCGGGCTGCAGCTGGTGGATGTACGACCAGGAGCGGCAGCCACGACGCCGACGTGACAGCCGACAGCCCCCTCCCCACCACTGACACTTACACTACCATACAGTCAGTCGGTTTTGTTAATCACTCAATGAAGTACTTGTATTGGACTATACACAAAGTTTTTTTGTCGTTGTAAATATTTCAACTAATAAACCAGTGATTCAAATAATTTCGTCAACTTAAATTTCACCTTGCAGAACTATCTAAATTTAATTTAACAATTTTCCACTATTAAAAGATATTCAATACGGTAGCACAGAAATGTATACATTTCTTATATATTAGAATGATCTCAAATGTATTTTATTTGACGTAACATTAACATTATAAATCCAAATATTTATGATATTTTGTAATATGATACATTTCATTCATTTCATTTTGTAATATCATGTTATTTTGTATAGTATACAGGTGGAGTTGATTGGTATGATTATATAGTAATAGTATTCGTAGGTTATATTTTATGTTTGCACGTGTATTTTCGATCGCCGACCACCGAGCGGTACCGTGCAGATCGGCAAAAATTAGTCTGTGCGCATGAATAACCAAATATTACCACGAGGTAGAGCGGGGGTAATTTTCCTATAAATATGTTTTCAGCAGTAAATATGTACATATATAAGGGGCGGCATGAGGACTTGTAGCCTACAGGCGGCATAAAGGTAAATCCGGCCCTGTGAGTTAATGTTGTTCAAAGGTTTATTGCGGACATTTTCCATCACGGTTGTAAAAAACAATACACAACGTTTCGGGATCTGGAATCTGATCCCGTCCTCAGGTGAAAAAACTTAACTAACACATTACAACTAACAATACACAAACGCCCAACCTAAGTTGGAATACACTACAGAGGGTAGCAGTCAAAAAATATGCACTGTATAGCAGTCAAGTCATGATACAACATGCAAATAATAACCAATTACAAAACACTATAATCTATAAAAGGTGTAACTAAAAAGCTCACACAATGGAACACTAATAGCACCGTTCGCAATGACTTAACCAATGATACTGAAGCAACATGGCCGACCAATCGGAAACACGGAGACAACAGAAATGGCTTCCGGTGGAAAAGTAAAACCAACAAAATGGCGGAGCGATGTACGATGCCGCAAGATGGGTGTTAATTCTGTTTATTCCTATCACGAGTTTTACTACGAGTTAACGTAACATGCGAAATTTGAGGAGAACTAAATAGATAAAAGAACAATAAATATAGAAATAACGAGTTCTTCTCAAAATTCGCATGTTATATTAATTCTTAGTAAAACTCGTGATAGGAATAAACAGAATTAACCGCCATTTTGTTGGTTTTACTGTTTTGTGATTGGTTATTATTTGCATGTTGTATCATGACTTGACTGAGCTATACAGTGCATATTTTTTGACTGCTACCCTCTGTAGTGTATTCCAACTTAGGTTGGGCGTTTGTGTATTGTTAGCTGTAATGTGTTAGTTAAGTTTTTTCACCTGAGGACGGGATCAGATTCCAGATCCCGAAACGTTGTGTATTGTTTTTTACAATCGTGATGGAAAATGGCCGCAATAAACCTTTGAACAACACATTGCTTCATTTAACTGTCCCCATGAGAGTCTTGTTATCGAGATTATGCCGTAAAACCTATTCAGGCCTAGAGCCCTTACAAAAGATACCTGACATTGTAAGATGATTATAATTAGGCTCGGAAAGAAAATCAGAGAGGATTTATACTTACTGTGGATACATTTTTTTTCAAACAATGATGTGATTTAATGGAACACAAAAATTACAAATATGTTTATCCTAATTGTTGATGAATTAAAATAGTTATTTTATTGTTAAATGCTAACAAAAATTGCTATTTTGATGTCCGTATGTGACAACTTCTGATATCCAACATTGAAGAGGAACATTTTTGTAACTTCTAGTTTCTATTTGAAAAATGAGCCGACAGGCTAAAAAAGTGGTTGCAACCCGAAGAACTAGTACAGATGACAGTTACCACAGGTTATTTTAACCTAAAATGACTTAAATAACCATTTAAAGACCATGTTACAAAGGTAGTCTTCGTTGTATATGATCATTATTTCTGTGATTATCGAAATACAAATAGCTTCCGTTCTTTAAAGTTTAGAACCACAGTGGACCTCCTTTTAAGCGACCTCGCATTAACTGATAATCGGATTATCCTCCTTCAATTGTAAAATATTACAGTTTGTTTTAACCGACCTTGCTTTGAGAGCAGTTCTGTTTAACCGCCGCTTTCTGGGAATCTTGGCATTTCACGCTCGGCGATGGGAACCATACGCTTATCTCCACAGGATGTGACTAAGAATAGCCTAAGTTATTTTGTATTTATAAAAAAATTGTATGCCTCTTCAAACAGCTGCTATTTTTGTAATATAATCATCTAGAATTATGTTATCGCTGGAGTAAACTAACAACACAAATTGTTGGTAACAAAATGGTTGCTTGTAATCTTAAATTTTCGACGATATTAAAGATAATTTTTAATGTATTACGATAGATTTGGAAAGCATCAATTAATATTACTGTACACTACTAAAGTTATTAAAATAAGATTTTTTTATTGACTTTTGCCTACAACTGTAATTTATTCCGCTGAAAGTATTTGACTTAACCGTGTTTTGTACGTTTATTTGTGACTTTTCTATCGATGTGAAAAAAAAGACATAAGTGTAGTTTATTTTATGCATAATGCAAGTACGACTTCAAAATAAAGATTATACAATTCCAAATGAATTGCCCTTCATATTGTTATGTTTTTAGGGATTGCCCGTTTTAATCAGGAATCGCTAGGGGCTCAAAAGCGCACCCTAAAAATCCGCAACGATGACATCATAGTTTAGTTCAAAATTCCTCCATTAACAGCGTTGTAGTAGAGCTGTCAGATCTCCTCTTGAGGGAACACCATTACCGCAATGATACGGAATTCAGTCATCGGCCTCGGTGGTGTAGTGGATAGCATACCGAGCTGATAAACCGAAGATACTGGGTTCGAATCCCGCTGGCAGCACTAACTTTTTGTCAACAATTTTTTTTTTCATATCAGCAAGTTTGGTTGGTTTGGTTAGGTTATGACAGTAATTTTATAATTAAAAGGAAAATTATAAAATTGAATTTTAGGCATTTATAATTTTATTTTATGAACAAAACTATTTTTTAGATTAGTAAACCTTCATTCGATTTTTTCATTATCAGCACGTTTGGTTAGTTTGGTTAGGTTATGACAGTTTAATTTAATAATTGAAACATTTTAAAATTAATTTTATAATCTTTCTTAATTTTATAATTAAATAGTGAAGTAAAAATTACGCGCTGTGCTCTCTACTACAACGCTGTTAACGGAGGAATTTTGAACTAAACTATGATGTCATCGTTGCGGATTTTTAGAATGCGCTTTTGAGCCCCTAGCGATTCCTGTTTTTATCGACCTTTTGAGTTATTCGACCTAGGTCTGATCCCATTAGGCGATCTACTGTAATAACTCTGTTACATTTAGATGGATAGATTTGATTCCAGCAATAGCAGTTTGCGTACAATCCCCAATTACAGTCACTTCTGAAATGCATCAAAGTTACTACAATAGTCTAGGAGTAAAGGATTTAGACTGGGACCGTGGCGTCATCCTAATCCAACTACTTTGAGGTCACGAATTGTGGATATTTATAGGCATGATCTGTGGATGCAATACTCCCTGGTGTGGATTAACGTCTGCGCTAGTGAGTAAGTACTAGTGAGTACTACGACTATCCGCAGTACTATCCTGATAATTAGACGTGCTGTGTAGGTTCCTTAGTTGGCATTGGCTGTATGCATATTAATTAACAGTCCTGTCCAAGGAACATGTCGGCCTTTGTCAGTAACAAGACTACAAGATCGCGCCACTTATCTCTATTCATACTTGGCTTAAAATACCTAAAATACCTACCTTTGTATGTTCCGCATTTCAGATGTGTTATGATGTACATTGAATTCAAAGGAAATAAAAGGGGGTTCATTTTAAAAGTGAGTCAACTATAAATTCAAAATGAAATATTCTAAAAACTGAATGCACCTGACGACAAATTTAACAAGCTTATTTATCTTACCAGAGGCATCTGTTACTTCTATGTACTCGGCAGAGGGAAACCTTTTACTCAATATTTCACGAATTCTAGCTTCTGAAGTTTGAATCTTTAGGTTTCCCGTCTGATCAGAAAGTGTTCGACAGTTTTGTGGCAAGAGCTGTCTTCTGAGAAGAGTAGACCGTGGAAAAACCTAAAAAATGAATATGTATAATTCCATGTTCCTTTTTTAAGATTGTATTGATAAACCCATTTTTATAAGTTATGATTACTGAGGCTTATAAAAAATAATAACCTTAACTAAGAAATAAATACTCTTCAAGAAAATGTAATGAATGGTCTTCGTAACTTTAAAGTTGTTTTAAGTTATATTGTTAAAATTTTCCCTGGAACCCGGTTGGGTAGACTTCCGTATCTATTGGCACAAACAACCGAATGAAAATATTGATTATTCTATTGTTTCAATAGATCGTATGGTTAATTAGGTTAGGTTAACCTTACCTTACTTAAATCGAATAATCAACGATCGATATTTTCATTCGGTTGTTTGTACGGGTGAGTCTATCTTACCCACCCGATTTCCATTCAATTGAAATGTAGGCCTAATACATTCATTTGCCAACTGATTTACACCAATTTTACAGTTTATACCATAGGTTACTGTAACCTGGTAATCAGAGCTCGGGTACAGTTTCTAAACTGGGCTATGCTGATATCGATTTAAACTAACGTACTATCGACTTGATAAGTAAACCTTCGTGCAATTTTTTTTTTCATTATCAGCAAGTTTGGTTAGTTAGGTTAGGTTATGTCACTTTCATTTAATAATAGATATATTTAAAAACCAATATCGATTATCAATCAATATTTTCGATTCGATAGTTTCAATCAATATTAGCATAGCCTACTTATTGCGGTCTTAACCCCCCTTAAATTACCCCCCAGGTACATATTATTAATACTGTCGTGTCCGTAAAAGTGTCCTCTATCAGCTGACACTCTCGGTAATAACCTACGCGGCCGTATTTTTCCGTAAAATGGCCGGTCATAGATGTTTTCGGGCGCGATCACTACTTATTGCTGACTTACCCCCAGGTACAAGTACATGATGTTTATCCTGTCATGTCCGTTAATGTGTCCTCTATGAGCTGACACTCTCAGTAATAACCTACGCGGCCGTATTTTCCCGCAAAACGGCCAGCAATAGATTTTATAGGGCGTGCGCACTAATTATTGCTGGAGTTATTGCCAGGTTCACACCAATTGAAACTGTACCCCAGAGCTCTTATTTTTAACACTAATAGGCTAGTTTAACTTTGACTTGTCATTCGTCTATCATGTAATGGGCTTTTTATGTAAACATTATGAGGTTGGTAGCAACAACACTAGGGTTTAAACAAATAACTATAGTCTACTAAATATGACAGTCCCGTTAAATGCTTGGTTACAATATTTTAGATAAAAACAAAACGTCAATGAAGGAAGTGTGTCAACCACAAAGATACATACCAACAAACACGAGATATATTACCAATAAATCAAGACTAATAATCTGAATTTTAAGGGTATGTAGGCCTAGGCTGCACTTTACTTTACGTCCAACAAACAACCGAATGAAAATATCGATTATTCGATTGTTTCATTCGATATATCGTTTGTTTGGTTAGGTTAGGTTAACCTTGCCTAACTAACCAAACGATATATCGAGTTATCGATGTATCGATCGATATTTTCATTCGGCTGTTTGTAGGATGTAAAGTGCAGCCTAGGCCTAGGCCTACCAGTAACTTAAATTAGCTTCACTACACTGTTAATACTGTTTGATGAAAAAGAAATTGGCTTAATTAAGTACACTTACATTTACCCAGTTGCTGCAAATATATTTTGATAAATGGCCAAACATCCTGCTAAATGAAAATTGAACTGCCTTGTCAAATAGAAATGATATATAAAATTTAGGAGATTGTATTCTTATCCTAGATTATTTACGTTATTTGACATTCTGACATTCATGCTCTACAGATCGTCTGTTTGTTTTGAGTTTGAAGAATATAACCAGCTGATATTAGAAAAACAACATGTTTTTGCATTGAATAATAAAAAAAGGAACAGTGTAACGAATCGATACCAAGATCAGTCCGAGTCCGAGTGAGTCCATTGCCATTTGCCAGTCCAGTCCAGTCTGGAGTCTGAATTCGTTGTCCTGTTGTTTTGTTTTGTTTTGTTTTTGTTTTCAATTGAACGAGGGAGAAAGGAGTAGTAAAAGCAAAAGGACTAAAGAAACTATGGGAAATTCGATAAAAGGAAGGTAAAAGGAGAAGACAGAGGAGCCAGGACACGGTCAAAAACACACAACGCAGTACAGGAGGAAGAAGTGGGGAACGGGGAACCAAGAAGTTTAAGTTTTGTTTACTAACTAACTACTCTAACCCCCTAACCTAGTCTGGCTGGACAAGGTGAGAATTTATTATCTAAATTGTTATTCCTAATGTTGATTAGGCTCTACCCTCAACGTAAATGTTCGCTTTTACGTGATTCACTAACTTAAATTAGAAAATTATCAATTAACGCATTGAGTTAAAGGTCTGTGAGACCTGCCTAGAACTAGGCCTATTTAGTGTCAAATGTTTTGGAGGAATGTCCAACAACTGTAATTCAACAGATTAACCATTTTAATGGTCTATTTGACATTAGGCCTAACACGTTCGCTACTGAGGGTTGTAGCCTATAAATGCGACGCCACGGTCATTGCCACAGACCGAGGTAAACTTTTACATTTGAATATTACACATAGACCGGCTGTCACTTGGTTTACAGTACACACAGACCACGGGCGAAAATCTGTAAAATAGTGATCATTTACACTATAGCCTAAGTAATACGCTGCAATCGTGTTTGTAAATATTTTATTCTTGTTTTTTATATTTTTTATAACCTTTTGTAATGTCGCATGTTTGCGACGTCGGCTGCACTTTACTTGACGTCCTACACTCATTCGAATGAAAATATCGATCGATATATCGATTAGCCTAATCGATTGCTTCATTCGATATATCGTTTGGTTAGTTAGGTAAGGTTAACCTAACCTAACTAACCGAACGATAGGCCTATATCGAATCGAAAAAACAATCAATGAGTGTAGGACGTCAAGTAAAGTGCAGCCGCGACGCCCAGTCTACAGCGAAGACAATAGTGAAAATTATCATAGTTTTCTTGAAATAGCCCAAACGCAGCATTATATGCAACAGTTCATTTTTGTTTGTGTTTTGAGATGAAAGTAGGCCTAACTTAAGTAAAAAAAACCCAGATTAGGCCTATTCAAGAACAGTTTATAACTGAACAAATATAAAAGCTACATAGGATAATGCAGCATACATACTGCATACATACATACATTGATGCAGAAAAGTAAAGACCAGTTTTTCCAACTATCATATGACGTCACCAATCATCATATCCACAGACCAAGCGACGCAGTTGTGCTTCAGACATCTCTGTAGACCACTGCAGGGAATTCAGTGCCTTCAAATAAACCGTTACAAAGCATTGCAATAACATTATAACCCCGACGCAAACATCCGACGGCAGTCTATTTTAATGTGACTAGGCAGTCTATGGGTAGAAACCGGCCGTCGCATATGTGCGTCGCTGGTACATGTGAATGAAAAATTTCATACTATTGCAGTAGCGAACATGTTAAGATTGATTTTATTAGAATTGATTTAGCCTAAGTTATACAGTCCTAACTTACCCCCTACCCCCCAGGAGCCTAATTTAACAGGCATACAGTCCCCTCATACCAAACTTTCTTCCTGGCAGACTACCCTAGAGGGCCTTGTTGTTGTTACCATAGTAGGGCATTTCAAGACCTCTCTCAGCCCCGACATATATGGAATGACTACTGTTATCCTAAAACATCATCGATATTGTTGCCATTCCCCTTTGTCAAACCCTAAACTCTTGCAGGTCCGTGAAGTTGGCGTACCCATATTAGCGTATCCACTTTTGATCATACCAATCGTTAGTTCATCGTTAGTTCTTGATAGTTCCCAAATTTTGTCGTTAGTTCTCAAAAAATAAAAAAGTTATAGCCGATAATAAGTGGGTACGCTAACTTCACACTTCCGGGTTCTAGCGCACGCCGTTTCCTGATGAGAAATGTTTACATCTATATATCAATCGTTAGTTCTTCGTTAGTTCTCGATAGTTCTCCAATATTAACGTTAGTTCTCAAAAAATAAAATAGTTACGAGGCATACAAAGTGGGTACGCCAACTTCACAATTATTATAGAATTTCCAGCGGGCACACTTTTTTGAATAAAAATGCTTACATCTATATACCAATCGTTAGTTCTTCGTTAGTTCTCGATAGTTCTCCAATATTAACGTTAGTTCTTAAAAAATAAAATAGTTACTAAGCATACCAAGTGGGTACGCCAACTTCACAATTATAGAATTTCCAGCGGGCACACTTTTTTTAATAAAAATGCTTACATCTATATACCAATCGTTAGTTCTTCGTTAGTTCTCGATAGTTCTCCAATATTAACGTTAGTTCTCAAAAAATAAAATAGTTACGAGGCATACAAAGTGGGTACGCCAACTTCACAATTATAGAATTTCCAGCGGGCACACTTTTTTGAATAAAAATGCTTACATCTATATACCAATCGTTAGTTCTTCGTTAGTTCTCGATAGTTCTCCAATATTAACGTTAGTTCTCAAAAAATAAAAAAGTTACGAGGCATACAAAGTGGGTACGCAAACTTCACAATCATACAATTTCCAGCGGGCACAGTTTTCTGACTATAAATGCTTATATCTATATACCAATCGTTAGTTCTTCGTTAGTTCTCGATTTTTCTCGAAAACGTACCCTCAACTATTCCTTCAAACATTCACAGCATCGTTATTAAACAGTTTCAAAATATGTTCAAAATTAAAAGTGTTAGGTTATTAATATATACCGAGAATAAATATTGTTATCTTATGATAAATTAGTTATAATAAATTATTAATTGAAATTTAGTTTAATGATTTGAAAAAAGGGGATTTTATTCAAGTTCCATGCCTTTAGCCGGCTCCAGACTGTACCCACGCAAAGTACAGAACAGCAACTCGCCGAATCGCGAGTAGTATGAAAGCAAATGCTCGTGCTCGTATTTTCCGTTCATTGCCGGTATTTTTGCACACATCAAAGTTAAGGAATATTTTTGCCATTCTCGAAACGAACAGTTGGTAGGAAAACAACACATGTGTGTAGACACATGTAGATATTGATATAAGCATTTATAGTCAGAAAACTGAGCCCGCTGGAAATTGTATGATTGTAAAGTTTGCGTACCCACTTTGTATGCCTCGTAACTTTTTTATTTTTTTAGAACGAACGTTAATATTGGAGAACTATCGAGAACTAACGAAGAGCTAACGATTGGTATATAGATATAAGCATTTTTATTCAAAAAAGTGTGCCCGCTGGAAATTCTATAATTGTGAAGTTGGCGTACCCACTTTGTATGCCTCGTAACTTTTTTATTTTTTTAGAACGAACGTTAATATTGGAGAACTATCGAGAACTAACGAAGAACTAACGATTGGTATATAGATATAAACATTTTTAGTCAGAAAACGGTGCCCGCTGGAAATTCTATAATTGTGAAGTTAGTGTACACTTTGTATGCCTCGTAACTTTTTTATTTTTTGAGAACTAACGTTAATATTGGAGAACTATCGAGAACTAACGAAGAACTAACGATTGGTATATAGATGTAAGCATTTTTATTCAAAAAAGTGTGCCCGCTGGAAATTCTATAATTGTGAAGTTGGCGTACCCACTTTGTATGCCTCGTAACTTTTTTATTTTTTGAGAACTAATGTTAATATTGGAGAACTATCGAGAAATAACGAAGAACTAACGATTGGTATATAGATGTAAGCATTTTTATCAAAAAAAGTGTGCCCGCTGGAAATTCTATAATTGTGAAGTTGGCGTACCCACTTTGTATGCCTCGTAACTTTTTTATTTTTTGAGAACTGACGTTAATATTGGAGAACTATCGAGAACTAACGAAGAACTAACGATTGGTATATAGATGTAAGCATTTTTATCAAAAAAAGTGTGCCCGCTGGAAATTCTATAATTGTGAAGTTGGCGTACCCACTTTGTATGCCTCGTAACTTTTTTATTTTTTGAGAACTAACGTTAATATTGGAGAACTATCGAGAACTAACGAAGAACTAACGATTGGTATATAGATGTAAGCATTTTTATTCAAAAAAGTGTGCCCGCTGGAAATTCTATAATTGTGAAGTTGGCGTACCCACTTTGTATGCCTCGTAACTTTTTTATTTTTTGAGAACTAACGTTAATATTAGAGAACTATCGAGAACTAACGAAGAACTAACGATTGGTATATAGATGTAAGCATTTTTGTTCAAAAAAGTGTGCCCGCTGGAAATTCTATAATTGTGAAGTTGGCGTACCCACTTTGTATGCCTCGTAACTTTTTTATTTTTTGAGAACTAACGTTAATATTGGAGAACTATCGAGAACTAACGAAGAACTAACGATTGGTATATAGATGTAAGCATTTTTATTCAAAAAAATGTGCCCGCTGGAAATTCTATAATTGTGAAGTTGGCGTACCCACTTTGTATGCCTCGTAACTTTTTTATTTTTTGAGAACTAACGTTAATATTAGAGAACTATCGAGAACTAACGAAGAACTAACGATTGGTATATAGATGTAAGCATTTTTGTTCAAAAAAGTGTGCCCGCTGGAAATTCTATAATTGTGAAGTTGGCGTACCCACTTTGTATGCCTCGTAACTTTTTTATTTTTTGAGAACTAACGTTAATATTGGAGAACTATCGAGAACTAACGAAGAACTAACGATTGATATATAGATGTAAACATTTCTCATCAGGAAACGGCGTGCGCTAGAACCCGGAAGTGTGAAGTTAGCGTACCCACTTATTATCGGCTATAAATTTTTTATTTTTTGAGAACTAACGACAAAATTTGGGAACTATCGAGAACTAACGATGAACTAACGATTGGAATGATCAAAAGTGGATACGCTAATATGGGTACGCCAACTTCACGGACCTAACTCTTGCCTAAGTGCTGGCATATTTCCTAGGATTCTAAGGGTGTCTAGAACCGTTCCCATCTAAAAAAATGAGATCCAGTGTACCGGTACAGAGCTAAGTTACAGAGCTATGTCGGGTTGAAACCCACACACTGTCCAATATGTTCGACAAGACGTTGGATCCCGACACGTCCGTCCAACATGTTGGATAGTGTGTGGGGGGCTTAAGGGATGATGAGTGAATTAACACTCAATAACTTACCATAGCCTAAATTTCCTTCTGTAACTTAGTGAACTAAGTTTTAACTTATTAGTGAGTTATTTGTGTAGGTAGGCTATTTATTTGTGTGTGTGTGTGTGAGCGATATCTTGTATAGCCTAAGTTATGTTTTGTAATCCTGGTGATATTGTAAAAAATACGGGCAAACATACAGGTTATTAACCTGACATCAAAAATTAGGATTACTTGGCGAGGTAAATTGTACAATAATCATTATTAAGTTTAGACCAAATTTACCTTTTTTTGAAACTCATGAAAAAATTGGACACAAACAGACATATGTCACTCCCTTCTACAGTCACCATTCACTCATTTTCGAACTACGCCCAGTAGCTTTCAGTCAAATAGTGTCCCCAACTTAATTGGTACTGTAATGTTAATAAATTTTAGTTATTTGGTTAAGGTTTACATGGGTTCAGTTTAAAATGATCAAAAGGTTAAACTGACTTTAATTTGATCAAACCATAAAATAAATTGTTTATTTTATTTTAGATTATAACTTATGGCAGACGAAGAGATGGAGAGTGATCAAGAATTATTACCAGTTGTCACAGATGATGACATTAGAAGATCATCAGGTGATGAATTAGGTTTTGTCAGTGGATGGGATGAAGATACAGACGGAGTGGAAGAAGAGCTGAACCCTCATGGTAATTTATAGTTTTTAGGTCTTGAACAGAGAGGGATTTTTTCTGTAGCCAAATATTTATACTGGTAGATAACTCATGTACCTTGGGCGACGCAATGTATTTTAGTACTTAGAAATAAACATGTAGGCCTTTACTTTACTTTACTGCTGGGGCGCTACAAATCGCAGTCGATTCTTCGCCTCGTAGATCAGCCTCTTCCACGCTTCTCTGTTTGCTGCCATCTCCACTGTCCCTCTACAAAAAACATGTAGGCCTAATGTTCAATTATCAATATTTGAGGTGAAGTCGCCATCTAGGTGCGTATTTTAACCCAATTATATGTATAAATACATATTTACTTACTGTCTTTGCAATCTTTATTTGGTTATAACACTACGACCGTTTTGGAGATTACTCCATCGTCGGGTGTAGTCGTACAGCTAAAATACAGTACTACTAAAAAACTAAAATACGACTACACCCGACGATGGAGTAGTCTACAAAACGGCCTTAGTGTTATAACCAGATAAGTATCAAAAGTTGAATATATAGTTATATTTAGACCTACAATAAGTTGTCCTTTCAGTTACGGTTGTTTGTTGGCGTTGAGTGAAGTCAGCAATTTGCGTCAGATTTTTCTGTCAGGAGCTCAATTACGTTCATTTTCACTCTTAAACTGTATACAGTTTATAAACAGAATTCATAGGAAGTTCTCTTCGTAGTAAAAAGCTCTACATCAACAATATAAAAATATAAGAGTAGCTAGCTGGTTAGGCATATTTATTTAAGAAGTTAATACCAAAGAGGGTGATTTCCTAAAATAATATTGGGTGCTCTGCTCTGGTTTATTAACATTTTTATTGCTTGATCCTAACCTCAACTCTTACTATTTTTTATATTAGGCTAATCATTTTCAGCGTCACCAAACAAGGAAATATTGTGGGCTGCAGAAAATGGAGAAAATGAAATAATAAAGAGACTGGTGAAGGAGAATCCTTCCATCGTGCATGTGAGAGATCAAGACGGTTATACTGCTTTGCACAGAGCCTGTTACAACAACCATGTGGAGACTGTGGAGGTAGGAGTTGCCAATTGTCTGTTTGAAAGTAACCTTAAGTTATTGAACTACATTTTGAGTAAAGGTCTTTTTGGATACTAAACAAAAACAAGACCAGCCATTAGAATTTCTATGAAAAAAAGTTGTAAAATGCCAAGTTGTCTTTGATAATCTAACAGATAAGGGGCAGGAGGATGATGAATATATGAACATCTTGGATTATCATACATTTTTTAAAGATTAAATATGACCATTAGCTTATATTTTTACATACGTATGTGTGGGGCAGCCGGATGTATATGTTTTTAATTGTGTGGCATCTTCCGGAGCAATGTTTTATCTATTTAAATATTATTAGTTTTTTTCATATTTTGTAAAAAAAGGTGTGAAGATGTACCTAAAGTAATACCAAAACACATAATCCTGATGGATGATCAAGGACCCCGATAGGCAGTTTGCAGGTAGGGGGCCTATTGTAACCTTTTTATTTTGGTTTATCTATTTACATCAATAATTCTATCCTATTTATTTAATTAAGAGTCCTTGGAGCCTAGATTTCTAACTCGTAAAACAATTTAAAAACTACAAAGAAAATTTCTAATCCCACAGCTCACTAGGTATTTAAATTCCAATCACACTGGCGTTTGGAAAAATATTTTGAGATGGTAAATAACTCTTCAGCGGCTGTTTGAAATTAACAAAATTAACATTGCTCTTATGACAGGCAAATCCAAGATCGCCGATAGCTTTCATGGACTCCCTTGAAGAACAATTCATAACTAGCCTACAAAAAACATTTCTAATCCACAGTTAGTTTTTTTTTTTTTTTTTGTCTTAGGACGCTAGGCACGAGCCTGGGATTGTTTTTCACATTACTTCAGGCTAAACCTAGGGGGTTGCGGCATTATCACTTGGATAAAATCCATTGGTGACTTGGCGGGGATCGAACCTGGGACCTCAGGGACTGAAGTCCCGCGCTCTAACCACTACGCCAGCTCGCTCCCCACTAATTCACAGTATAATAGATATTTGAATTATAATCACGTTGGTGTTTGAAAAAATATTTTTGACAATATAAATAACTCTTCAGCAGAGTTAAATAAACTTAAAAATAAATAAACATTGCTCCGGAAGATGCTATACAAGTGGCGAATGTACACCAGGTTTCACGATACACCAAGAACCTGGAAAATCTAAGGTAAACCTATGTAATATTTGTTCTGAAAGCCAAGAACAACACAAACATTATTTTCCAATGCAGTAGTAATAGCCAAATTATCATAAGGTACACCAAATAGTTCATGTAATTTACTAGTCTACAAAATTATGGTATGACACTTTTAATATAGCGCGTAGGGAGGGTATGACACTTTTAATATAGTGCGTAGGGAGGGTATGGCACTTTTAATATGCGTGTGGGGGGGGGGAGATTCATGTTGCTGCTGGCTCGTTTTATTTCAGCTGATATCAGCTGTTGGCGTTTTGGATTATCGAGGGACTGTAGCTTTGAAAACCACCAAACGATAGCTGTATTTAATTTATCAAGATTGAGTGTATTTTCAAATGTAACTCTGGGTGCCTTTGAAAGTACAGTAAGCCTATTAGTCATAGCATTTTCAATTTTAGTTTTGAATACATTCAACACTGCTTTTAATATTTTTCTGCTCACGGTTTCTTCATTGGCTTATTCAATTTATCAGTATATTGTATGTTTAGTCCAACGCCTGTGTTTGACCATCATAATGATCCATAGGAGTGGGAACGTCATCAAGATGGCGGATAGCTAAAATAATCTTTAGAAGTGCTCTCGTTTTCTTTCAAAATAAGTTATTTTTAGCATACAAAATATATGTATGTATAGTGTGTATCAATAGGCCTTGAGACTCTAAATTTCTTCAGGTAAGCTGAACTTTATCTCTTAAAAAAAAAACCAATACTACCAACTATACAATCTTATTTCATGGCGGTTTATGTTTGCACAGTTATTGATACAGAGCGGAGCAAACATAGCAGCCAAAACAGACTGTGGCTGGCAGCCGCTACACTCGGCCTGTAAATGGAACAATGCTGAGTGTGCGGCCAAACTGCTGGCTTACGGTGCTGATGTCAATGCTTTAACGGATGGAGGTAGAGTTGGAAATGTTTAGGTTGTGATATGAAAACCCAATGTTTTATTTAAAGCCATAAATTCCTTGTCAATGACAATAGACAACTCAGTCGAGGATGTACCAATGCCTATCCCATTGCAGGTCCCCGTCCACTCAATCATCAAATCAGTATTTGCTTTACCTGTGCCTATTTAATAGGATGAGGACACAGAAGAGAGCATTATAGTTCTTTAAGTTGCTGAATAAAATGGATAAACCAACCCATAGAAATAAAACCCAACTTTACCCAAAGTCTAGTTAGCAATGCAAATAAAATCAAGCAAAATTATAAGTTTTCAAAATTTATCCTCCAACATCACTATTGTTTTTTTCTTTCAAATAACAAAGGCTACTTGCAGCCACTGAATAAGGTTTATATTCATTGGCCACAGGTAGGCCTGATCCGCGACCGCCTTCGTAATTTGAACATACTATAATTCCTTATTCCTAATAGACAGTTCAAGCTATGTCACATGCAAAAACAACAAAACGTCACACAGCATCAACATTTGATTGGACGTTTTAGTTACGCCAATCCATTGTTTTATCTCTAATTTAGCTGTACCAATAACTCTACTTACTTACTGCACTTATAACTTTGTAGAAGAGTTAACATTATAGCATGTAATGTAACATTGTAGTAATGTTTTTAAAGTATTGTAATTTTGTCGGTGTAATACTGCACGACACTGTATTTACGTTATTGCTAGGACCCTTCTTCTTCACCCTCCACTATCAGTCCAATCCCCCCTGCAATAGTCAAATTCAAGCTGTACATAAAAAAACTGCATAAAACTATGCATCATTAACATTTGCAGGCCTCCAAGTCGTCCTACTTTTCCTACTTTTTAGTAGGAAAGTAGGAAAAGTCCTACTTTTTACACATTTGTCCTACTTTCCTACTTTTTTATAAAAATTATGTCGATTTTGCGATATTTTATTACACTTATTATTAATGTTTACTTATCAATATTTCCCAATGAGAAGTTTTTTCCTAAAAAATATGACTGACTGAGATATATTTTTTATAAAACAATCTGTTAAATGATTTTAAATTTTAATTTATAAGTTCCAGTACTGGTAGTATCTGTATGGTTAATCTTATCAACATTGTTATTGGGTGAAAACATTTTTTTTTTCAAAGACATGGCAATACTATTGTGATAGAAAATAAAAATTGTGATTATTATCAGTGCTTACTATTCTGACATGTCTTTTAGATTCCCCAATGAAGTAAACTGAGGGGAAATCAATGCTCCTGGGGAGCCCTGGGATACTAGTTCAAAAGTAGTTAACTTAGCACTTATCGGTCCAGTGTTTCCCTGATTAGCCTAAACATGATTTTTTGACATAACTATATTCAAAATAAATTAAGGCTTAAGTTCAAGTTTAAATGTCCAAGTCTCACTGGCTCAAATAGTTTTTACTCATTACAATTCAAACATTCCTACTACTTTTAAGATAGCTCTAATCTAACTAATTCAAAATACTTTTGGAACATATTTTTAGAATTTTATATTATATATAGTTTTGTACTTTATAGGCCTACTTAAATAACTATTCATGCTTCTGTTTTCCACCCAAAAAAATTCATTTTACTTTTATATTAATTTTAGTTCTGAAATATTAAATAATATAAACAAAAGAACAAATTTCTTATTTACAGCACCATTTTAAACACAAATTAGGGCTGGTTGGTAACGTTAGGGAAACATATTTATTTTTATCCTTTATTTAATGCTGCTTGTCCTAAATATTTTTTTGTGATGACTGTAGATAATGACACCTTAACATTTTAATTTCTCTTGTGCGTTACTTCTGAATATTTGGTGTACAATCTCAGCTAAAACTTTATCCGGCCTTTTAGTTGAAGATTTTTTAAATAAAAATAATTAATTATTGATATTAATTTTAAAATTTATATATAGAATTATTTTAGTTATGTTTCCAAATTGTCTGGACATATTTTGTGGACTTCTTTCTTGGGCTAAAGCCGGGTTTTCCTAGGCGCGGAAGCGGAGAGAGGAACGCGGAGAGCGGACTCCACTTGTCTTAGGTAATTTAATGTTTCTGTTTTCCCAGAAGCGGAGCGGAACACCATGTTAATTTCTTTTCCGCTCTCCGCGTTCCTCTCTCCGCTTCCGCACCTAGGAAAACCCAGCTTAAGACAAACATAAAATTCCATATAAGTATGGGTCTAAAATGCCTAGATTTTAATTTGTCGGTCTGTTTGTGATTTTTAAGAATTATTTTATATCTTGGGCATTTTTCAAGATAGAACTTTTAAAATTGATATAAATGTGTATTTTAGAAGGTGATAAGAGCTTGCAAAGTTTCGATCCAATATCTCAAGCCGTTTCAATATGGCAGCCATTTAAAATATTTAATGCCAAATTTAATTTGAAACCGTAAATATTTAGAATATAGTTTTCTGGATCAAAAAGATAGAGAATTCAAATACAAATCAAATGAGACCTTGTTTTTTAATATTTGATGACAAACAACCAAATCAGTTTTTTCTAAATTTGTTTACGCAATTTAATAGGACTACCACCCACCCATACTGCTCTGAAAAATAACAAATAAGAATACAGTATGGTAGTGCTATTAAATTGCGTAATCGAATGTTGAAAAAAAACTTATTTATGGTTGTTTGTCATCCGATTTTACAAACAAGGTCTCATTTGATTTGGATTTGAATTCTCTATCTTTTTGATCCTGGAAACCATTTTCTAAATATTTACGGTTTTCATGAAATTTAGCATTAAAGATTTTAAATGGCTGCCATATTGAAACGGCTTGAGATATTGGATCGAAACTTTGCAAGCTCTTTTCACCTTCTAAAATACACATTTATAACCATTTTAAAAGTTCTATCTTGAAAAATGCTCAAGATATAAAATAATTTTTAAATGTCACAAACAGACCGACCAACAAAAATTTAGGCATTTTAGACCCATGCATACTTATATGGAATTTTATGTTTGTCTTAGCCCCAGAAACAAGTCCACAAAATATGTCCAGACAATTTGGAAACACCCTGTATATTTATATACACTATTCTATTTGATAAACTATTGTGTATGCTAGTATTATTTGGTTTTTAGCGAATTTCCCATATAGGGAATAAGCTATTACCGTAGGTCTCATGGTAAGACCTAGACCCGGGACCGATTTACTTTTTCGTTTTGAGGTCCCCAGAGGCCAAAAACACCATCCGTTCAAATTCATATATATATATATATATATTTATATATATATATATATATTTTGTTATTGTATACATCAATGAGGGCTACTTTAAATGTTATTAAGCAAATCAAAATACCACAGTACCCTAGAAACATTTTATTTTATATTACTTACATGTTTCGGACATTAATGCCATGATCACAGTATAGTATATAACCTATTAGTTTCTTTTATTTACAAACATTATTAGATATTTCTTATTAAAGAACAGGTGATAATTTTTATATTAAGGGAAGGAGGTGTTTTCTTTAAGATGTATAATTTCATTGAATATTACGTTTTGATTTTGAATTTGTGTCAAGTTTAGTAAATTGTCTTTGTCATTAATATGGTGAGTATAAATATAAGTCTTCCTTTGTATTCATTTTTTCTCCTTTATTTTCAATATCCAGAATGTGCATGTTTTTATTCATTTCTGAGTATGTATGGTCGGTCTGAAGTATATGTTCGGCGTATGAGGATTTTTGTGTTGTCATATTGTTTGATCTGATTGCCTGTATATGCTCTTTGTATCTGACTTCAAATGTTCGACCTGTTTGACCAATATAGTATTTTTCACAGTTGTTACATGATAATTTGTAAATTCCTGATTTCTTATATACATTTGGTGGGTTGGGTATCGGATTTGTTCTTTTTTGTATTATGTTAAAAGCGTTATTCCTTGTTTTATAACTTAGTTTAAATTTTGAGTTCGGTAATGTCTTTCTTAAGGTTTTGTTTAAGGATGAGCTGAATGGAATACATATAAATTCTTTCTTTACATTTTCTTGTTCTTCTACTTTCATTCTTTTAGTTTTTTCATTTTTTATTAATTTTTCAATCATTTTTTCTTTGTATCCATTTGTTCCTGCAATTCTTTTTATAGTTTTCTTTTCTATTTCAAAGTTGTCTTTAGACATTGGTATGTTAAGTAGTCTAAATACCATTGATTTGAATGTAGAAATTTTGTGTTGCCAAGGATGGTTTGACTCAAATGGAATGATTAGGTCAGTTTGGGTAGGTTTCCTATATATATTGAAATTATGTCGATCGTTTTCTTTAGTAATTGTTATGTCTAAGAAATTTATCTTCTTTTCTTGTGTCTCCATCGTAAATTTAATTGTTGGGGAGATAGAATTTAAGTATTTCAAAAAATCTTGATATGAGTCTTTATTGCCGTTGTATAAGCATAATATATCATCGACATATCTATACCAATAGATTATATCTTTTTTAAATGGATTTTCGTCGTTTATGATTTTTGATGATTCTAGATGCTGCATATATATGTTTGCTAGAATACCAGAAAGTGGAGAACCCATAGCCAATCCTTCTAATTGTTTGAAAATTTTGCCATTGAATTCAAAATAGCTTTGATTGATTGCTACTCTAGATAGTTTCATAAGATCATTTAACTCATTTTTTGAAACCTGTTTATTTTTGTTTAAAGTTTCTTGAAGGATTTGAAGGGTATCTTTTGTAGGAATATTTGAATACATATTAGTTACATCAAAGGAGATAAAAATTGCATTTTCAGGTATTAATTCATCCTTAATTTTTTCAATTAATTTATATGTATTGTTGATACTGTATCCAGATTCAAAGTTTATCTTATGTTTTAGTTTATTATTTAGGTACTTACATACATTGTATGCTGGGGCATTTCGGTAGTTAACAACAGGACGTATTGGTACATTTGTTTTATGTGTTTTAGGTTGTCCTCTAAATTTTGGTATTATTGGATTTATCATTTTTAGTTGTATCATGTCACTTTTATTTAAAGTTTTACATTTAGATATTGTACTATTAATTTCTTTACTGTATTCTAGTGTGGGATCTTTAGAGAGTTCTCTGTAATTATTGTCTTCAATAAAGTTTTCTACCTTTTTGAAAATGAAAAAACTAAAAGAATGAAAGTAGAAGAACAAGAAAATGTAAAGAAAGAATTTATATGTATTCCATTCAGCTCATCCTTAAACAAAACCTTAAGAAAGACATTACCGAACTCAAAATTTAAACTAAGTTATAAAACAAGGAATAACGCTTTTAACATAATACAAAAAAGAACAAATCCGATACCCAACCCACCAAATGTATATAAGAAATCAGGAATTTACAAATTATCATGTAACAACTGTGAAAAATACTATATTGGTCAAACAGGTCGAACATTTGAAGTCAGATACAAAGAGCATATACAGGCAATCAGATCAAACAATATGACAACACAAAAATCCTCATACGCCGAACATATACTTCAGACCGACCATACATACTCAGAAATGAATAAAAACATGCACATTCTGGATATTGAAAATAAAGGAGAAAAAATGAATACAAAGGAAGACTTTTATATTTATACTCACCATATTAATGACAAAGACAATTTACTAAACTTGACACAAATTCAAAATCAAAACGTAATATTCAATGAAATTATACATCTTAAAGAAAACACCTCCTTCCCTTAATATAAAAATTATCACCTGTTCTTTAATAAGAAATATCTAATAATGTTTGTAAATAAAAGAAACTAATAGGTTATATACTATACTGTGGTCATGGCATTAATGTCCGAAACATGTAAGTAATATAAAATAAAATGTTTCTAGGGTACTGTGGTATTTTGATTTGCTTAATAATATATATATATATATATATTTATATATGTGTCCGTTAGCGCGATAACTCGAGCAAAATTGATCCGATTTTGATGAAATTTGGTACAAACGTGTAAACCTACATTTATTCGAACGAGTTCGCAAACCAGCATAATCGGACCATGGGATCAGGGGTTTATGGGGGGTTTTATGGGGTAAAAATGGGTTTTTCTCATTTTTGACCCTAAAAACTTTAAATTTCTAAATTTCTCTCTAGACCATTTTGAAGAGCTTAAAAAAACAAATAATTTAGTATATTGAAGTTTTTTTAAATGTTCATTGACTACGGAGAAAATTAAAGAAATTGTAAATTTAAAATTCCCATGTTATTCTTATGGAGAATAAATAAACTGTTCTAGTTTGCTTGTTTATGGATATATTTTAATCAAATTTGGCAATTTGGCTTATTTCATACTAAGCTATCAATATTTCAATTGAAAAAACACACCTCAACATCTTTCCCGTAGCAGCAAACCTAACTACTCACTAAAATTAATGTTATTTAAATAGGAAATAAATCTGAAAATTTATAGGGAATATTTTAGTAGAAATCGAGCCTGGTGAATGGAAATTCGCTTAGTATGCAGGTTTGCTGCGACGGGGGTATTAATATATATTGTATCAGCAAAAAAGTTTGATTTGTATGTAAAATTAAGTCCTACTTTTTGTTGAAAAAGTCCTACTTTTCCTACTTTTTTGAGGTCAAAAACCACTTGGGGGCCTGCATTTGATTGGACATTTTCTTAAAGTAGACTTGAGTGAAGTAGACTTTCTAAAAGTAAGTATTGTGACTATGTTGGTGTATATTATATTGTCATGCGGTTTATGTAACGGATGTTTCTCCTCAGATTTAACACCGCTGCACACCGCAGCTAGCAACAGCTACGCCAGGGACTGTCTAGAACTGCTTCTGATGCACCACAACATCAGGCCCGACATGAAGAACCACGTCAATGAGACGGCATTTGAGATTGCTAGGAGGAGCGGAAAATATGCTGGTCTCTTTGAGATCACCGAACCTTGCTTTCAACTGTGAACTGCAGTAGTTCATTGTTGAGATGAAGAATATTGTTGAAAGGTAAATACACAGCAGAGTCCCACTGCTGAACCTTATTGACATTACCAAAGTGTTAGCCGGGAATGCAGTAAAATTACATAAAAACTTAATATCCGTTATTTTCCGCAATTGTCTATTGGCGGCTATTCCTAATTTCCCAATTCCATGCAAAATTTACATCTAATTTATGGGTTTCTCTGTTTCCCAATCGGTTAGTATTTTTGCTTTAAAAAAAAGATAAACAAATTTTAATATTATATTTACAAATTGAACACACAATCTCCTGCAATCAAGGTGTAGTAGTGAACATCTGCGATCATGGCTGAATTGTGAACATTATCTAAGGGCCGGTACACACACACCGACTTGGACTCATGTGAGTGCGACTGTTCGTTTCGTGCTGGCATACGACAAAGTCGCGTTACCTCACGACAGTTGTCGTATCGGTATACGACTCAGCAAACACAACAGCGAACTCTACTGGCTTTAGGACTACTAACCCAGCTAACCCAGGCATACAACCATGTATAAACAGAATGAATGTGTATGGAAAGTTTAGTCGTTGCTATGTAAAAAAAACTTGTTTTTTGTTATGAAACACTTTGCAAAAATAAACAAGAATTTATGTAATGCCATTTATGTACTATTTATGTATTTCATTACACATCCTTAATTTGTCTAATTATATGTGTTATCTGTTAAGGAAATGTTAATTTTTGTTGCCCTTTACAATAAGTTACCATTACAATAAGTTATTCGTGTAAAAGTACATACAGTAGACTCTCTCTACTTCGGCCACCTCGGGATTGGACCACCGGCCAGACTACAAAATGGCCGGACTATCCGGGTGTACTTTCAAAATGTATAATACCCCATTTAATGGATCACCTATGGTTAAAAAATCAACAAAGACGTTGTTTAATGTTAACCTATTTGAACAATTACAATCATTCACCTATTTTGAAGTAGCCTACATAAATTAAATAATACTGTACTACACTTAACCTCTCACAACCGTTGCCATGATAACATCTTGGAAAACGTCTAAAATCGCAAAAAAGTTGGTTTTTGAACGTTTGTAATTTAATAATTAGTGTCGCAGACCAGTTTTAAATAGCTAAAAACCCAGCTTGGCGCCCCGCAGTCGTGTCCCGAGACGCACTAGTGTGTATACACCGACGCGACAGCCGTATAACGCCATGTCCCGCTACGACTCAAAACAGTCGTGAGCCCATACGACACAACTTGCCTGTCGGACCCCCAGTCGGTGTTCCCCCACGCCCAGTCCTCCACGACTGCTGTCGCACTAGTGTGTACACCCCCATGCGACTTCCATTGCCTACTTTGTTTCTCTACTTGTCGTGCAGATATACGATTTCATGAGTTGTACAGGGGCACGACAAAAGTCGGTGTGTGTGTACTGGCCCTAAGATCAGCGGTAGAACCTCCTCTGTGATCGTGGAGACCGTGACGAGACGGTAAATTTATTATTCTGCTTTTTCAAATAGAAGCAGAATTTTAGGGGCCTGCAGACCCCTAAAATTAGTTATAATTATAAGTATATTAATGTCTTTTGGTTACTGACATTTTCAGGTGTTCTTTGCACTACTTGGTATATGTAATGTCTTTTGGTTACTGACAATTTCAGGTGTTCTTTGCACTACTTGCAACCACATCACACGGAAGCAAGATCAAGATCCGTTTGATCACCTCCTACTTCATAATTCATTATGACAACTGAAGTCACGAAATCTTCCAAAATGGGAGCCGTTAATTTCATACGTTAACTTCATTTGATTACAGAAAAGGCATGTGGGGAATATATGAAAAAGTATTTTGAAATGCTTTAGCAAGTACAGTAGAGTCCCGCAAACTCGGCACTCGATAACCCGGCAGTCTGGATAACCATCACCTGGCTCAGAAAATAAGTGATTTTTTGAGTCCGAGTTAAAAATGGACTCAAGCCAGCGCTAGACAAATCATTCGCAACTCATACCAAGGATTTGTTGTACTAAATCTGAAGACTTAATACTGACTTGTAATAAAATTATTAATAAAAAAGGCGGTTAAAAAGCTTAAAAATTGTATTGTTCTTATTTTTAACCCTAGTTCCTGATAACCCGGCATTTCACAAACTCGGCACCCTTCCAGTCCACATTACGCCGAGTTTGCGGGACTCTACTGTAGTTAAATTAGAACAGTTTGACACCAAAACTTGTGACTAGGAAACTGCCTCCCCCCACCCGATCTCTGGCATCAATATGACATAGGAACCAGCTTGGGAGGGGGGGTAGTTGTCAGGGGGTCAGATTTCTGGCGACTTGACAGCCTAACTTAAGAGCTTACGTTAATTAATTGTTGGTGTGTTTTTGACTTGTAAATGTATCACGTTTTGTCACTTTTTAGCCCACCGCCCATTGGATGGTTGCCAGAGGATGTGCGAAGTATCGGAAGGAATTTGTCTGGAGGCATCCACATGATAGAAGAAAGCACTCAGTAGGAAGGTGAAGATTTGCAAATGCTAGAGGATTCATTTTGTTAGATCTAGATCTAATTTTTTAACACTTGAAGAAGCACGGTGTTATGAAATTATTCACGTTGTTTCACAGAAATTTCACATTAGACCGAGTGAGATTGATTTGTTAATTCATAGTACTTTTGTTTTGAATTATATCACCTTGAACAACAATCAGGTCAATCATTTTACCTTTCTGTTACCAAATATTGTAAAACATGGATAGGCTGTAAACTTCTTAAACACCCAGTTTATTTTCTGAAGCTTAAAAATGATTGTATGTTCAACATTTAAGAAACAAATGAAATATAGTATAGGTTTTGTATTGTTATGGGAGATTCTCAAATAGAAATCAAAATCGAAAGATTCTTAATCACACATTAAGATTAAAGCAATTAAAATTGAAGGAACATGCAATACAAAAGTTTCTGTTTTATCATCAGTCACTTAACAAATTTTATTTTATGCTATTCGTAAGGACTGGTTATACCATAGACCAAACATTTCATTAAATGCACATAGTGTAAAAAAACCAAGCTACTAATGGTAGAGGTCAATATTTTAACAAGTACAATTACCTTAGCTCAAGTACTGAGACATCTTCGACAGCCTCGAATTATACATTTTGGATACGTCTGAGGAAAAACAAAGAGCCTTTAAGTAATTCTAACATTTATTGTTATTTACACTATGTCCTTAATATCACAGAATTATATACTTCTGACATGTAGTTCTGAGCCTTCCATGTTCTCTTAATCGGATTGGATGGATCCACCAAACAATGTTCTGCACGGTAATAAAATTAGGTTCTGGACCGTTCCCTTACAAAAAACTTTAAAAAATGCCAGTGGTAAAGAAAACACTTACAAGAAATGTGAAAAAATTGAAAAAGAGGTAGCCAAGCAAAAAATTAAAGAAACGTACAAAATTGATCAGTTTCTTAATTTTATAGCCATTTTTCAATAGTTTTCCGCTATTTCTCACATTCTTCAAGTGCATAAGGCCTGCAAAAAAATATTCAAATGCCTTTTTTTAGTTTTAGTATTTGTAGTCTTGTGTTAACTTAGTTTTAAATGAAAACCCTTTTGTCCTACACAAATATTTTTGTAGCTTTGTATGCTTACCAAAGACTTCTAATTTTTGGTTAGAACATTATTTGGCAGACATTATTGGTTACCAAGTCACCAATCGTCTTGAGGCACTCTGTAAGTCCAGTTATCACTCCTCACCATTTGGATTCCAGCTCCATAATAGGGAATGATATAGTAAGAGCCATCAGCTGGTCCGACTACTTGGGTAGCTATCAATATAATATCAACGAGTTGGCCGAGAAACATAAATCCCATGGTGCAGAACTTGAGTAATCCGAGTGCAGGGTAACCGAGGTAGAATCTGTCGGCTCCAAACATTCCGAGGAAAATGGAAAGAAGCATTGCAGTTTCAAAGTGGTAGCCATTTCTGGAAAAGATATATAACATTAGGGGGCATATAAGGGTTTTCTCTGTAACATTCCGTTTCACCCATCCTACTTAACTTTACCGATTTCTACGATTTAGGTGTCATTTGGAGGCTTATGATCTAGCAAAGGATAACTAAAAAGTTAATTTCATATAGGGCTTTGCCTAGTGTTTGTAGGCCTAATATCTGCACTTCACGTTCAAATATCTAGTGGTGCAGATCAACTTCCCTATAACAGATTTAAAGGTGAATTAATAACAGCTGATCCTAATTTTGAATAATTTCATTACAGTAACAGATAATAATCACCAAAGACGAAAACAGGTTGATGAAAATGGATATTAAATTACCAAATTTCAATTTAAAATAGGGACGCCACCTAGGTGCATATTTTAACCCAAATATGAGTAAAGGATAAGTGTAGAATGGAGTGAGATGCCTTGTGTAGTTTTGTTATAGACTAAGATCAGCTGTTTCATTAATCAGGACAATTAAAAGCCCAATGATCAAGGGCAGCTGGGTCCAGTTTTGAACCATCAAAAAACTACTAATTTCTCACAGGAACGAACCGGCGACCTTTTCTTTACTAGGCGAGCACTAAAACCACTCAGCTATACACTAAAGATGATTGTTAATTTTGATTGAGGTAGGTAAATCACTCTTTATAATATGATAGATCTTAAAATTCAACAAATTTAATTACAGTAAATGTAAATTACAACATTAGTATTTTCCACCTATTAACTGTCTTATGCTGGGGCCACATATAGGAGTTTTTTCACGCAGAAACGGAGCGTAAAAACACGCAAAAGATTTGAGTAGCATTAAAACAAATATGTACCCGCTACTGCGGGGAAACACACCGCGTTTGCAGGGTTGGTACAGTCAGGGAAGACCTGGAAAAGTCAGTGCATTTGGTTGGTCTGGAAAAGTCAGGGAATTATGAAAAAATTCTGGAATTTCTCCTAAAAGACTACTTTTTACAGATATGGTACATTCTGCACCTAAACATGTTTTTATCAGTGTGATGACTAATGGCAAAAAGAACGACATAAGCACTGATGCACATTTTTATATCGATAGTATTTATCGGTACGGGGAATGAATCGTTATGTACATAGTTTGAAACAATTTTTTTATTTGGGAGTGATTAAATAAGTTAAATATTTAATTTTTTTTCTAATATTTCTTGATTTTGATTGGTCGATATCGACTTGGGGTATACCTGGAAAAAGTATAATAAGTTATCAGTCTGGAAAACCTGGAAAAGTCAGGGAATTTGGTTTTCCAAATTTAGTACCAAACCTGGTTTGGCAATCCCTATTACATTTAATGCTGCTTATATTTTTTGCATGTTTTCATGCTGCGTTTGTGCGTGAAAAAACGCCCGTGTGGCCACAGCCTAAAGCAAACATAATCTTTGAATGGTAAATAAAGGCAGAAGGGTATAGTGTTATTTTTTTTTGTCTCAGAAACAAGTTTTGAATTCCATTACAGTACACAATTTGTGCAGGGTCCCCTCGTAAGCGTTAATAGAGATTTAACTATAGGCCTACAATAAAGGTACGCTAGTAAAGACTCTTAAAGTTTATCTTGGAAAAATATCAATATGTTCTTGTATTAGTTTTCTCCTGTAAGACAACAACAATACTTGCTACTTAGTGGTGGTTTAGGGTTGACATAATTAGCCTATTGAAAAGTTATATATGTAAACGCAAGTTTGGTAAGTTACTTCATTCTACTTTTCATTTATTTAATTTAAATAATATGACCTTTATCCAAAACAAATGCAAAGAATAGGCCTACATTATTATCAGATTGAATTTTTTTAGCTAGGCCTACTAAAATTTCAGTACCGTTAATTAATCTGGATTTTTCATTGAAATACAAATGTCAAATCCTCGTCAAAGTTTTTACAACTGGCACTCGGCCCTGCACTCCCTTGGTTCAGTGTCGTTCTCGTCCCAAGTGAGGACGATTTGGTAATTAGTATGAACAGAGAGCCAGAAATTATTCAAGGAATAGGATTCCAGCACTAAGTAGGGTACAGTTCTTGTTATGGCAGTTCTTAGAATGTCCAGCTCTTTCTATATAAGTTAGGCCTACTTTTATTTTGTTTTGAAAAAACAATCTAAAATATCATACATTATTAGTTCTATTTGTACTTACGTCCAGCGACATGGTATTTCTCTTGTAAATGTGTTGTTACCCGACTTGGTACAAATAAGCCCTTCAGCTGCTTTGCACAAAACTAAACAGAAAAAAAAACAATTCATCGTTAGATTAGATCTAAGTTTTATCACATTTTTTAAGAGTCGGTTATTTGTTTGCACTCTATTGACACAATCTCCAATACCAATGGATAGTGTCAGTGGTATAGTGGTGCGGGAACGCATGGGAACAGTTCCCACTCTGCTTTTTCTAAAGAACACATATTTAATTGGTAAGTGACCTGTATTTTTCTGTGAAAATGGTCACCGTTTTTACACTGGAAAATTTACGACCACCACTGGATAGTTTATTCAACAATAAAAAACTTTATGTCTCTAGCTACGGTATGTGTAGGCCTAACAAAACCTAGAATCAGTAAGCTATACAGAAGTTAATAATATCTACAATAACAATAATGTGGTAATCATAAGGTCATAAATAACTTAAATAGACCTAAAAAATTTTAACTCCTATTCCCTGTCAAACTATGTTAAGCGATGCATCAGTAATGTGACATGTAGGCCTAAGTTACTATAGCCAATTTAGGCTATGTTTTTAATTTTGCTGCTAATACTCGTTGTAAAAAATTTACAAAAGATGGTGAACTTTTCTTTGATTTTGTTTACAAACAATTTATTCACGGTTCCCACAATCTCAAGGACAGATCTCGAAGGAAGTCGGTTTTATAAATGACTACAGAAGAGGATATCTTACTGGCGGCAGCCTCGTGTGTGATCCTATCTAAGAAACAACGGAGACTGAGGTGGTACTGGGTGAGACCATTACATGGGTCAGCATAACCTTTAATTTTGAAAAATCTGTGCATGGTTAGGCTTCTTAACTAGGATATAAATAAAACCCAAAACAAGTTAAATAATATCATTTGGCTGAGTAGCCCAACTAGTTATATTTAACATAATTTACCTTCAGCTGTATTTTGAGGGGTGCAACCTCTCGGTTGTTGAGTTTTTGGATCGATGTATGTGTCAATAACCTCAGGATGAGGGCAAATAAATTGGCCCATTCTCAGTTTACTGCAATCAACCTCAAAAGTACCAACATCTTTGGTTTCTACTACTCCAAGAATAAGAATTGCAACTAACTGTAATAAACTCATCGTTATGACGTCTGGGCATAGTTTAAAGTTCCATTTGAAAAGGTTTACTGAGTAACGTCTATGAATGTAAAAATTGAATCATTGAAATTAATAATAAATCATTAATTACATTCTTCCTGGAGCTTTTGACTTGAGTGCCGTTGAGGTTATGTATGTTTAACGACGCAACGAACGAAATGACAAACGAAAGCAGCAGAAAGCATTCTACTTTTTTGACGTTACGTTGTTTTCGTTTAGGAAAAGGAGTAGGGAAAAGTTGAATTGAAACTGTTATCATAGATTAAACATAACTTATTGATTTAGCGATAAGCTAAACATACCTATAGCATTGATTATATTCATGTGGGGTTAATACGCGCATTGAGTATACACTTTTCTTTTTCTAATATCAGGGAACTGAAATGTAAACATACACATAACACAGATGAAAAGGCTTGGTTTAAAATAAGATGAGAGGTGTAGACTACAAGAACAAATAGTTCATTTCATTCCTTAATAGCAGAAGAGGTGCCTTTCCCCTTCAAGGTCAGGAGTGCAAGCGCAAGCCCCCAACATATCATACTACATTGACTACATACCCCTTTTTCCTCCATTAATAACAACAAAACTACCCAAGGTTATTACAAGAAAAATTATTTTCTTTTAATAACCTTGACAGCTACCTGCCTCCTTCTAACACAGAAACCAAAATTTCAAGAGTTAATTTACGAAAATAAAAAACTAACTTTCTGTTTTGAGTAAATAAACATTTTTTAGCTTTAGTGATTATACATTTAGTGTCATATTACGTAGTAATGTATTAAACATAAAGTCATGACGGAAGTGAGCTAGTCTAGTAGTAGAGCGCAAGGCTTCTGACCCAGAGGTCCAAATTCGAATTCTGCCAGTCAGCATATTGGATTGTATCTAATTAACAACACTATAGTGCCTTTCTTGACCTTACCTACCTGCCATGCGCATGAATCTAGAGGGAAATCGTTAATTGTTGATGTATATGAGACATAAATATACGGAACATTTACGTCGATTAGATTATTTACATTTGTAATATTATTACTTGTATTATTGTATTATTGTAGTACAAATAATATTATTATTTGTAATATTATTAAAATGAATTTTAGTAATTCAGTACATCCAATTTATGAAGAAATATGCAAAGACATTTTGTTTAAATCGATTAAAAATAAAATAAGACATCATTTATGTTGAACTACAACAAAAGTAAATAACATTTTTCTTTGTAAATATTTGAAATTATATAATATGCACATTTTACATGCACTTCAGAATACTGAACTTTATAATACTTTGATTGTAGTTTACCAAGATTTACCTTTAAAAATACGTAGATAACATCTCGTGTGCTGACTGGGGTTTGACTGCGTTGACCACAGTATCCTCTTCTCCAAGTTAGAACACTCTCATTATGACATCCTTGCCCCTTATTGGTGTCCTCTTGCTTTGGATAGTTCTTACCTTTCAAACAGGGCGCAAATGACTGGTCCATGATATCTCGAATCATTTGTCAAAACCAATTCTGTTAAAGAACATAGTTAGTTCATTCATGGACTCTGGGATCCATTGTTTGACTAGTTATTTTTATATTTGACGTCAACGATCTATCATCTAATCAGCATATGGACCTAGCAAATTGGTCCAGTATGCCTATGATACAAGCAACTCTTGCGGATCAGTGCAAACAATCTTTACAATCTAGAAACCAAAATGTTTAAGAGATTTAAATTCGTATGTATGGTTCAATTCAGTAATTTAGTTTATTTTTTTAACATCAATGTAAAAATAAACCGTTAACAACTTTTACTAGTTATTGAGGCACGGTGAACCAAGTGAGACCATAGCGGTCGTGATTTATGACTCACTCGTTTAACAAGTTCATTTTATAACGTTTGCGTACACTGCGAAATTCCTCCTAATGCCTCTGGAGTGCACAATACAACCGTTAATTACAAATGTATCAATAACAATAGACTGAACAAAAAATGTATATTTAATCAATGGTTTAACTCTATATAATCTATTATGAAATTTCTCCAGGATGATTTAGCAGCTGTTCAACTCAGCTGTTAAGATCGGGGCACCAACTGTCAGCTGATTGTTTGTATCATCATCATCATGGACAGCAAGCAGCCAGCAGTGGGCGAGTCTTTATCATTATGTTTGCATTTTGTAGTTATGTCAAATTTATGGGAATAAAACTCTAGTTAGTTTGATCAAAACTATGGTTTATTTGAACATATATCACAATAGTAATCGACGGTGGAGCATTTAGTGAAATAAGTTGATGGAGACTTGTCCAAGTGTGTAAATAGGCTTCTTTTCCCAGACTTGATCTCCTAAGTTAACGAAGAAAATGTCACACTTTAAAGTATCTTATCAAGAATTTATACAACATTCATTTTCTCCTTCGATTGCTGTGATGTGTAGCCCTTTAGTTGATGATATTTGCAAGAAAAATAATCTATCCTTTACTGAATTGATTCAACCTTTTTGCAAGCTGCAAGTTGAAGGTAAGGAAATTTTTGTTAGTCCTGTTTTGGGTTCTTATAACTTAGTCTAAGTATAGGTAATAGACATCTCATCAGCATTTAGCAATAACAACTATTTCTATATCTATATATATAGGCCTATATATATATATATCAGCCAAGGCTACCCAATCCAATTTATCCAGGTGGATGGGCCTGGGCCTAACTTACTTAAGTCTTTACTTAGCGAGTAAATTGATTGTTCGTCCAAACAGTGGTTTAACCTAAATTTACTACTTTTTTGTCATATAAGTTACTATCTTCAAACCATCAGTTACTTTTTGGACCATACCTACACTTAAGTTAATCAAGAATATTCAAGATTCTGAAGACTAAACTTACCGGTTCTTCGTTCTTTCCATATGTTAGTTTTACCTATTATTATCCAGCCACCTTTGTTTTTCTTCAGAATGCTTCTCAGTACGCCATATGCTACCTATTAATTTTCTTCATTTTGCTAACTTGGATTATCAGTAGCCTAAGTAAGTCCTTATTTATGTGTACCGTTACCTTTCTATATGAATTTCAATGTTTTTCTCTTCTTTCCTAGTAGCAGAAATTTACATCTGAGTTAAGTTACCCTTATTAGATTTAGTAATTGGATATTAAATTCTACTGCCACGGTTAACTCAGTGTTTTGTTAACAGCAAGCTATCGAGAGCCATCTGGAACTATAATTACTCTTAAGAACTTCCGCATAAATGTTTCCCACGTGGATTCAAGACCCCCTCAACCGACAATGGCTAGGAAATTTCTCAACGAGTCAGTCAGTAGTCATGTAAATGAAAAGACTACAACTATGACTGTGGGTGAGTCAACTTAAGGTATTTTAGAGCCATGGTATGATAAGATACGTTATGACAGTATGTAGGCTATTAGCCTACGGAACATGGTTTGGCCTTACTTTTTAGGAGGTCTACAAAGTGATTAAAGTAATTTAAGCAGTGTTTCAGATCATGATGCCTAGTGATGTGGGCCGGGTAAATACCCAGTGGGTAGGTAAATATAAATTGGGTATTTACCCGGGTATTTACCCCAGGCCCGGGTAAATACCCAAAAACTGGGTATTTATAATTTTTATTAAAGTTAGAGAAGATTGAGATGTTTTTTTGCAATTATTACCCTGTAAGGATAGTAAAATGATGATAAAATGTGTCAAACAAAATTTCATATGGTCACTACTAGCATTTTACTTCTGGGTTTAATCGCCATAAATACCCAGGTCTGAGCATAAAGCTTAATCGGCATAAATATCCTGGTCGCATGGTTGCACTGGTCCTGACTACTTATGATTTTTAATTTCTATGATAGATAGATGAATTTATTTTATTGAAAGTGAAGAAAAAAAATTTGTAAAGTAATAATAATTATTTAGAAAAACAGGAAAATTTTACCTTGTAGTGGCCTATGTGTAAACAACTTCAGAAAATAATTAAAATTCAATCTGTAGGATGGCAGGATTTAATAATATTTTCTATTTTTTTATTTTGTTCTAGATCTTTTGTTGGTATCAATGGTGTAAAAAAAAAAAACTAATTTCATAAACTTGTGATACAAAACATTTGAATCTATATAGCACAATAAATCTTTCAACAATTCCTGGATATTTTTAAATTAAAATAATTTTGTTTATGTTATTTAATTGGTTATAAATTTATAAAATGATAAAAATTTAAATAGCCAGAGCCTTTTTTAATATACTATTTTTAGTAAGTTAAATTTATCTGACGTTACTCGATTTAAAACAGGAAACCCCATTCTCAATCAGAAACTTTATTATTAAAAAAAAGTGCTAAATCATTAAAAGGTACTAGCAAAGCTTCAAGTTACTGTAAAAGGTGTTAAAGACTATCCTAATTTATCATGTAATGATAACTATACCATATTTGGGGGTAAATATAAATTAATTTCAATCGATTTCATAAATACCCAAAATACCCGGGTATTTATGGATTTTGGGTATTTACCCAGGTAAATACCCAGGGTATTTACCCCGAGTTTTAAATACCCGGGTATTTTACATCCCTAATGATGCCATGTAATTTTAGCATTGATTCTTTAACTAGAGTTTGACCTGTCCAAATTTTACTTAGATTGAACTAAAACGATCTAAAACTTTTTCCCTTCCACACTCATAACTTATCTACGTACACATAATTGTGTTAACTTGAGTGAGCTTGTAGGCCTACCTACAGTTTCCTAGAGAGCCCTATACAATATTTTATCAGATGACATTTTAATTTGATACCGTACCGTAATAAATAAAATTATTGATTTTTTGTTATGGGTCTTTCCAAGAAGAGGACCACCCGCTAGTCTTTAACAGTGCGCTGCAGCGTTTGGCTTAGGTTAGCTTAGTTCAGTTTAATTTATGATAGGCCTAATGGCAAACAAGGTACGGTATTATTTCCAAAATTAAAATTTTTTACTCATGAAACAAGAGGACACTAATGCAATTTAACGTCTTTGTAATTTATCTGTTTTAGAAAATACAACATAACAACGTCTGTTTCAATGAATGTTGTAACTTTGTTTTTTATTATTAGAAATTAAATTAGGCCTAAGTTAAATTGGTCTAAACTAACCAAATTTCCAGCACAGTGAATATTATAGGCCTAATAGTCCTATGACTTATACCAGAAAGAAAGAGTCTTCTTGAAAAACCCTATGGCTTAAAATGTTCATATTCAATACAGTAGACTCCCTCTTATCCGGACTCCTCGGGACGGAGGGCGGTCGGGATAATGGTTTTTCCGGTTAAACCGACGTCCCCAAAAACTTGTTAAAACGGACCGTTTACTGTGATATTCAACTTAAATTTAGGAGAGCATTGTATTTAGTCACGTGATAACTGGTCTCAAATCTTTCCCATGAGAACAGTTGTTTCAGTACCGCCCACTTCCTGCCAATCTAGTCCGGCTAAACCAATGTGCTAATAAAAGTTGTCCGGTTAAAGAGATGCCATTTCCGCTGAGTGTAGTCCGGTTAAACAGATGTCCGGTTAAAAGGTGTCCAGATAAGAGGGAGTCTACTGTACATTCAATCAATAATTATGTGAAAACTATATCCAATACGATAATACGATATATCAAAACTAGGAATATTTCATCTGATATCGTTGGTTCTCTGCGGAACTGTAGCCTACCCGTTAGCTAATCACAGACAAATTTGTTAACTATGTAACATTGATTTTTAAGGTTTAAAATTTAAGTTTTATCCCACAGGACTAGAGTGTTTTAGGATTGCAATTTCTATAATACACAGACCAGAAATTACCAGCTAGAGATTTGAACCTGTTTGCATTTTGATTGTCTGTCTGGATAGTATCTGGGGTAAAGTTGGAGGTTATATCAGCCTAAAGCCTCAATCAGACGACATTAGTATGAGTGCCAGTTTAGGCAGTAGCCTAAGCAATGTGTTAACTAGCACTTTGTGAAACAAACATTAGAGCCAGTAAGTTAGTACTGCTAGTAAATACCCGCTTGCTAGTAATTTTGAACTTGTTTAATGGACATAAGTTAGGTACTTAACCTAACCCGCCAACTGATGTTCAGACAAGGGCGCAAACGACCCGAGAAGTAGTATTTTGAATATTTTGATGTTAATAAACTTTTCTTTATATCTACAAAAATTCAATCTTACCACCTAAAAAGCAATCAGGTATATAAAACTGCTTTAACGAATACATACCTAAATGAGAATGGTTCTAATTTGATTATTTGTTCCAGGAAATGTTAGTCTGGATGTACCCGTTTCTGTTCCTTGGTTTGATGCGTGGCGAGACACTTTCCTACAAGTGCAGTTCCCTTCAGATCACGAGTTCACCAAACATTACCTAGCCTGTATCCTTTAAATTGTGATTCTACTTTAAATGCAGAGCCAGAATTTGTTTGAGTTTCTGCTTTGTAAATGTCCACAAAAGAATTTATAGAATAGTTTGTAATCTAGTAAGCCTAAAACATACAAATATTTAATACTAATAAGGTTTAAATTACCTGGCTTCTGTCATCGATCTTCGGTAGTTTTATGAAACTACAGCTGTTTCATGCCTATCACTGGCACATCTTCAGGTTTGTTGAACGCCAGCTTCTTTACAAAACATCCCTCGGTGTTGAGTTCGTCATGGTTACACAAAAAACATGTAGACATTTACACACACGAAAACACGCACGAAACATTTAAACATTAATTAAAGAACGACTGCGAAACGTGATGCGGCGCCGGTGATGGATAACTCGCGACTTATCCATCACCGGCGCCGCATCACGTTTCGCAGTCGTTCTTTAATTAATGTTTAAATGTTTCGTGCGTGTTTTCGTGTGTGTAAATGTCTACATGTTTTTTGTGTAACCATGACGAACTCAACACCGAGGGATGTTTTATAAAGAAGCTGGCGTTCAACAAACCTGAAGATGTGCCAGTGATAGGCATGAAACAGCTGTAGTTTCATAAAACTACCGAAGATCGATGACAGAAGCCAGGTAATTTAAACCTTATTAGTGCTAATTTTAACGATCCAGAGGCCAACCATCATGAAATATTTAATAGCTAGGTACCCTTTATTTTGGCGTTTTACAGTTATTTGTATCTCTGAGTGGTTGTTTTCCTGAACTAACGGCAGGTATCTTGGTAGTCTCGTCAGCTGAGCAGTCTCCCATGGATCGTCTGCAGCATATATCTGCTCAGCTGCAGCAAATGCAGACAGTGTCCCCTGCCAAGCTTCCCAAGTGGTTCAGTCCAGGCGGGGGGAGCGGGGGTGTGCTGCGTTACCACGTACTTCTACATGACAACATGGATGGCAACACTCCACTGTAAGTTTTGACATCAGACAGGAACAATAATTATTTCAAAGTGAATGTTCTAAGATGTAGGAAGACGTCCGTGAACTGATTAGTGGTATGAGTCACACCTTTATCAAAATACAAAAAACATTATGATGATTTTAAGGTCCTAGGTGGTATAACATTTTAACATGAATAAATACCAACTAGAGGTCATTCAGTGGTCGAAAACTCAACCAAAAATAGGCAATGGACAGACCTTTCTATTTTCACTCACACTTTAAATAAAAAACATGTGATTGGAATTCCTTCCATTTGTTTTGATTTTATGTTTATATTTCGTTGTTATTTCGTCACCAGCATGGCAACTCATAAGGCCCATGTTAATTTTTCTGCACATCTACAGGAAAATATCCTTCTAACAATATGCGTAGATTTTCCCTGCAATGTACACGAGCTGAGAAAAAAGGTTTTGAAGAAACATGCAGGCCTATTAATATAGGCCTATAGATACTTTTAAAAGCATAGCCTATTCAGTTAGGACATAATTTTTTTCAATCTATTGGCATAAAATACTTTCACATTTAACACGTTCGCTGCTACGGACGTTCCGGAACGTCAGACGGGCCACGGCGCCAGGAGCTAGGAACGTTCCGGAACCTTGCCGTTCATTGTTGTTTAATGTTTCCATGGATCAGCCAGCTCGTCACGAGCGTCCTATATTTCTTTGCAGCTCGTGGAGACGTACTTTTCTGACAATAAAAAATATAGTTTCCCAAAATCACTACCAGAGTCGTATACAACAGGGCTTTGTCCCACCTCTTTCCTGCTAGATAGCGACACTACTTTACCAACTGCAACCTGGGTAGTGCTGCTATCTATCAGAATCGCTTGGTACTATGTCCAAAGCCACTTTTATTGCAGATCATTGCTATCCAGTATAAATGTACTGTTGTTTTTAGTGCAATTCAGTGTATCAGCTGCAATGTTACGCAACGGCGAGCGCTAGTTCAGCTCCTGGCGCCGTCCCAGCCTCTAGCGCTCAGCAGCGAACGTGTTAATAGATTTTTCCTATTATGGATAGGATTATATATAGGCGTAGAAACGCCAACAGTGATATCAACTGATTTAGCAAGTGGGAATGAGCTATTTTGCGTACTGTTTACAGGTGTGGAAATGGGATAATTCCCATGTAGTGGAAGAAAACCAATTTTTTCACAACCCTGTTTAGTTAAGTCAACCTTCAATTTCAGAGCTGAAAGCCTGTACGAGACGATGAAGACTACGTACGGAGTGAACAACAGTTTCTTCCTGAACATCAACTCCCAGGCGGCGCCGACCTCAGACACTCAATTGCCAGACCCGTGGAGTCAGTTCATCACCAGGAGATATCATTCTCAGGTAACTATCAGGAACAAATACAAGTAGATCTTGCCATCCAGGAAAATGTTTTACTATACGCTACAAGGCCAGGTAAAAGGTGTTTACTATTCGAGCATGTTTGTACTGTGCGAGGCTTGCCGAGCACCTGATTTCATGCGAGTACTGTAAACATTTTTGCGGGTGACCTGCGCATGCTATTTTTCACCACACTACCAGCAACAAATGTAGCCTACAGGTTGAGTAAAACACAACTTGTACACACAAACAAAACACTTTAATAGGCCTAACTTAAACTGGACTCCAGTTTATTATACCAATCCAACAAATTTCAGGGCTACAAAGAGACCAAAATCAGTTGATTACTGTGTAGTTTGGTGAAAATTATAACTAAAGGCCTTAAAATTATAATTTTATGGCCTTTGATGGACCACTTTAATTAGTTTATTCGGTTGTTTATCTATATTTTATCAATAGGCCTATACAAAAATAACAGCAATATCTCTAAATACTGTTGTCTGAGTTGAGCACACATCTTTCATGGCATGATCTACTTCATCATCTGCTTCAGCTTTTGGTCTTTGCTGATCTTTGTTGTTTGAAATATTCTTGTTTGGCAGCGTGTGCAAGTTATGAAAATGCAAGCCAATTCAAGATTTTGGATCTGCCTGAGTACAATTGTTTTGAATCTGCCGAACCATCAAGCTCTGCTTTGTTCTATAAGGATCTTGCATATTCTCATATAACCATTCTAAGCTATTTGATTACTGATAAACTGCCTCGCTAGTATTTAATTAAATTACTGCTTTTGTTAAAATTTAAGTATTTTGTAGGTTTTGTATTAGCCAACAACTATTGTATTAGGTATGTTTACTAAGTGTGAAATTCATCTTTGTAACAAAAAGAATTAACTCTCTCAACAAATAGTAAACTATTAATAAGTAGTCCAGGATCAACGAAAAAAGGATGTCCGTTTGGGTCAGCAAGGTGAGTAAAGAAAAGAATACACAAACAATTAGAGGGAGACATAATCTTGTAATAAATTGGAAAAACCCCCCCAAAAAAGGATGTAATTTAGCACTTAAGAGAAGATGTTGCTCTTGATGAAAAAGTAAAATAAGCGTTTTAGTTGGCTCATAATGGTGCAAAGTTGTCAGAAGTTAAGGTATTTGAGTTGAGTTTTTGAGGTATTTTGAACATTTTTTAACCTGGACCTGGTTGCCCTTTTCTCTTGAAAAGTGTACAAATTGCGAGTCAAAGATCTATAAGCTGCAAATAAATGTTGTGAAATTCAATCTGGGATCCCATTGGCTATGCAATTGAACCCTATCTCTGATACCTTGTGCCATAGACAAAAAGAATAAAATATAGACTGTCAGCCATGCTGCGGTTACCATAGTTACCATAGGTTCCGGCGCACACCGCTGTAGTTTATGTAGCGTGTACGCCGTAACTTCATGGCGCTCCAAGCGGTGTGCGCCAGAACCTATGGTAACCGCAGCACAGCTGACGGTCTATTATTTAATTCTTTTTGTCTATGCTTGCGCTCTGCTATTTACTGTTATGAATTTGAGCTCAAATTGATTCAGAAATGTTGTTTCAATCACTGAAACAAAACCACTGCTCATAATCAATTTCCCGAGTGCTTGATTTCTATAATATTTTCTCTCAATTTTTGTATTGTTCCTTCCCTAAAGAATATTTGTGTAGCACATCAGAAACCAGTTAATATTTATTTGGAAATATCTCTTTGAAAATCATTAGGAATAAAATAATCTTGCAATATGAAGATAAGCCACAAATCATTTCACTGTCTTCCTCGAGCCTTGTGAAACAAAATTTTATAAGAGAAAAAATTAAAAAATAACAAATAGTGCCTTGGGTTGAGTGCTAAACAATTTGTAGCTGACCCACCTATTGTTTGTGTATCGATCGTGTTAATTAGAGTGGCATGAGAGATTCACATGCAGTAGAACCCTTCCATTACAGTCGCTTGTGGACGGAGTAAGGTCTAGTGGTGTTACTCTCGGTGTCAGTGTTCAGCTCTCACTTGGAGTGGACACTGATAATCTGGTTTCACACCGATGTGCAAGGGTACGACTCCTGGAGATCCAAGTTGTGTGGGGGCTGCGACAAAGTGAATCTTATGAGAATCAACGGGTGAGACAGGTAAACTCAGGAGCTTTTCCCTCATGACTCTACACATTCCAATTGACATGGTCTATACATGTGATGTTGAAGGACACCAATGAAGCCGATGAGGTGATGCGGAACAACTTGGAAGGTTTGACCACCGTAGAGGCAGCTCAGGAGGCGGGGGAAACTTCTCCCTCTACTCCTGTCATCATGCATCCCCTAAGTCCGGTGTCAGACCAGCTGCACAACAGCATCCACGATAAGGTCAGTGTTTTATGATGGAAGGAAAATCCAAGAGATTCGATTATTTAAATAATATTGTTGAAAATAGTGATTTGGCGATTAAATTGGTCCTCGGTACCACCAGTTCTTGGTAAATGTACTGGTAGGCCTACTTGGGAACTGACTTTAGAATCAAAATTCATATAGCGTTCTCAGTTTAACTGGTTTTCTAGTTAACTAGACACTCTAATATCTTGATTTACAGTCGGGACCATGAAAGTTTGCAGTTGGCGGTAGCCAATCACAAGACAAGGCTAGTGGGACGTCGCCATATCGCCTGTTGACGACACTTACTAAATAACTAAACAATGTCAAATCAGCTGGTATTATTAGATTTGGCAACACCGCAATTTGGCTCCTTCAAAGTCAGGTGGTAAATAGGCTCCTCCCTCAACTGCAAACTTTCGTGGTCCCTACTTTTTTTTTTTTGGCGGCAAGCTGCCCCGGGCGCCGTGGGTGAGGGGGCGCCGCCAACCCTAGGGACGGCCCTGATGCTATTTTGAATGTTATTGGTTAAAATGCACCTTTTATGCAAATAATCACACTTGTGCACTTATTAAATTAATTAAGCTATTTTCTGCATTTTTAATTTTTAATCACTTGGTTCTTGCTTTCAATGGCTGGATAGCTTTGGCTTGTGCAGATCTATGAATCAATATTTTAATTCACTAGTGTTTAACTTTGAATGTGAATTTTTTTACTCTGTTTTTTTTCATCTAGCCTAGTCAGCAATTTATTTTTCATCTAGAACACTAGAGCACATCTAGAACAATGATGCATATTGATTGATGGATGTTAGCCTCCGGATTTCTGGATAGTAATTAAAGTGGTTTAAACACCTTAATTTAATTAATCCAATTTGTTGCATTATGTTGCAACCGGTTTCAACTCAGTGGAAACGCTGTCTAGACTTCACATCCGGCCTTCACATGTCGCTCACCGTCTCAGTAAATTTTAGTGTTTTTTTTTTAATGTTAAACGTTAGTGTCCATTCAATGTCCGTGCCAAGTGTTTTACCATTAAAAAAAAAACTACCTTTAAATGAAGTAACAACTTTATACCTTGTACGCCTGAAGATGACTCGACATAATTCGACATAAAGCAATGAATTTAATTAATTAAATCCAGGTATTTAAACCACTTTAAGTAAATGGTGCCTAAACAAATATCTTTGTTAGGTATCAAAGTAAAAACTAAAATTTTATATTACTGTAGCATCTCTTGACGTTTTTTTTACTTTAAAATTGCTAGTTTTGAAATTCTGGGTATGTATAGACACCACATGAGTAGACACAACATGGCCACTCACACCCCTTCATTTTTCTACGTTATAGACAGTAACTTACTACACAAAGCACCATACACAATTTATATGCTTGTGAATTCACCGTAACACAAGTCAGGTTGAAGTAGAAATGTTAATGATTAATCACAATAAGAAAAACTTCACACAAGAATCTATCTTGGTAATAAGTTTGTACAGACAAAAATTGTTGATAGACTTCTAAGACTTATGTAGTTTGATTTATCAGCGTTTTCTTTTAAAGAGTAAAAATTTTGTTAGCGCTGTTATTGCATGGTCAATACAGCACTTGGACGCAAGCAAGGTAGGGTAGTATTATAATCCACAAGTGTAATTTATTTCCATTCCGTCAACTATTCGGACAAAGTGATGAGACAGCCGTCACACAGTGGTGCAATCTGGTCTAATTGTAGATCATTGTCTTTGGACCCCAAGGTCCTGGGTTCAAATCCTTCCAATCACCAATGTATGTATATATGTGATAATGGCAAACCCTCTAGGCCTAGTCAGAAGTAATGTGTTAAACAGTTCTGGGCTATAGCAAGGCCCACTAGAATTACAGGCCATGCTGCAGGATCCATGACGTCACACTTGTGGATAGATTCACTGCCATGTCCCATATGGGTAAATATGCTGGCGGTTTACGTCTGGCAACTTAAGTACAACTATCCACCCTGTGACGTAGTGTTGTGCTGCCCACGCTACAGCATGGCCTGTTTTTCTAGTGGGGCCTTGGCTAGAGCGTAGTGTCCAAGGATGTGAAAGGACATAAAAAACTACTTGTCATACAAACCTGAAACTTGTTACTTAGCAGAGTGTGGTGGACGGTGTGACTAACCACAACTGGCCTGTGACTGCTGGTGTCCACGGCGGCTGTCTTACGGCAGACGACTTGGACAGACTCAGGGAGTTCATCAGCTGTTTCTGTGTCAGCTGCTTGGTGCCTCATGTGGAGAGTCAGATATCACAGCTGACTGATTTGGTAATGATTACATTAACTCAAATTAGTACTTACAGATTAGATTTGAATTATACTATGCCAAAGCACCATGGTGAATATTTTAAGCCAGGGATGAGTGTGGTGTTTATTTATCACAATGTCATCATGACTTGTATGGTATTTTCAGTAATCTATTATCTAGGAATTCAAGTTAAATTAGAAGAGTGAAAATATGCAATCTTCAGATTTGTTGTGATTTGGAGCATTGTATGATAAGATTCTCATGTTTAAGCTTTTTCCTTGAAGACTTTATTTAAAAGTTATTTGTACATTTTACAGATATCAAACAAAAAAGGAATGAGCAGATCATTCCTGAGTGCCACTAAGAGGTGGTTCGGAAGTAAACCTGGAATGCCTAACACCCCGACCACAAATGTTACGTGAGTTTTATCATGTTATTTTTATCATGTTGTTGTTTTTAGTTCTCTCTTCCTTTCTCCCCGGCCACACATGGCACAGTGTCCAGTGCACAATATAATATAGGTTTTCATTTCCATATTACTGCAGTGGAAGCCACGAACCTAGGAGAAGGTGACTCCAAAATTAACCCTCTGAGTGTCCATAGTTTAGGCCTTAATGTCCACCTATTTTTGGCCCCTTTGCAAGGTTTTATTAAAACGGATCTGAGAAGCTTAAAACAATGTTAATTCTAATGTTCTATATACCATTTTGTTTAAAAAATCATGGGCTTCAATATTATATATAAAACATAAGGAACATTTTTTCAAAAAAAAAATTTTTAGGTAAAAAAAATATAATTTCGAAAATTTTCAAAAAAAAAATAAGTTCGCGCTCAATGAAATTGTATAAATTATAGGCCTATAAATATTTGAAAATAGCCACTTTGTTCTAAATTTAATGAGGATTACAAATATATAATCATATAGCGAGGTAAGTTATCAAATAAATAAGTTATGAGCGAAAAACGGATTTCAGTACATAGCGTTTAGCTAAGAATGCATAGCCTAACCATAGCCAGGAATCTGGCTGATAATTTACATCAATATCACTACCTACTTCTTCAGGATCATCAACCAGCACTTCAAAACCACTTAAATCTTCTTATAATGCATCACGTATATCACTACTTTTGATTTTTAACACTAAAACAATGATAAACGTAATAAAACACATCAGTCATCGGTCCGGGGGAACCTAGCTGTTTACAAATACACGCACGTCAGCTGTCTGCTACAATATTTTCGGAACTAAAATGAATAGCGCTTAGAGACAGACCTCTGCAGAAAGCTTAGAATATTACGGAAAGAACGATACCTAACTCGATCCAGTTCAATCCGATTCAGTCAGTCATAGAGCCTTCGCCGTAAACGATGTTTGTGCGTCTTAAAAGCGACGCGTGACCCTACACAAAGTGTGTTGTGCGTCGTTTTTATGACGCGTGACACTCGGAGGGTTAAACCCCTGGTCCTCCAGGGTGGGGGTTGGGCGCTGGGCTGACAACCCGCCCTGCAAAACACATCTGTTACGTATCACCAACAAAAAGCCTCGGAAACTGGACGGAATAAAGGGAAAATGACTCGGAAATGCCCTCAATTATTGCGTTTTGGTACATGGAACATAAGAAGCCTAGCAATACCTGGAGCTAGTGATATTCTAGCGCAGGAGTTAGAAAAATATAATTTGGACGTTGTAGCGTTGCAAGAGACGCGGTGGTCCTTAGCAGGAAGGATTAATACGAAGAATTACCTTATTTACTATAGTGGTGGTGAAGATAACATTTATTATGGAGGAGTAGGTTTTGCTGTAAATAAGAAAATTGCTGAGTCTGTGATACATTTTGAAGCCAAAGATAACAGAATGTGCAATATTAGGTTAAGAGGAAAGTTTAAAAATATATCTCTAGTCAGCTTCTATGCACCCACAGAAGAAGCAGAAGATGATGATAAAGATGGTTTCTATGAACGTCTGGAAGAACAGGTGGAAAAGTTACCAAGGTATGACATGAAAATCGTTCTGGGTGATGCCAATGCAAAAGTAGGCAGAGAGGACATATGGAAACCAGCTATAGGGAAAGAGAGCCTTCATGTAAACTCAAACGATAATGGGTCTAGACTTGCAAGTTTTGCCCTTGCCAACAATTTCAAAATAGCGAGTACTATGTTCCCTAGGAAAGATATACACAAGTACACATGGACATCCCCTAATGGAACCACTATAAATCAAATAGACCATGTCCTAGTATACCAACGTCACAAAAGCAGCATAACAGATATAAAAAGTATAAGAGGAGCAGAATGCGGAACAGACCACTCTTTAATGTTAGTTAAGGTAGCCCAAAGAATCGCAATACATAAAAGAAAGGAAGAAATCTATAATTTACATATTGACACAGAAAAGTTAGAAGACAAACAGGTAACAAGAGAATTCAAGCTGAAACTAGAAAACAGATTCCAAGCTTTACAAAACCTCCAAGTAGAAGAGGATGTAAATAAAAACTGGAGTGTGTTTAAGGAAAGCATAATAAAAACAGCGAAAGAAGTGTGTGGGAAAAAGAAAAGAACCAACAAAAAACCCTGGTTTGATGAGGAATGTGAAACAAAGGTAATAGAGCGAAAGGAGAAGAAAAGGGCATGGTTGTGCAGTCAGTCCACGGAAGATAAACAACAATACAATGAAATAAGTAGAGAAACAAACAGAATATTGAGACAGAAGAAAAGAAGGTACATAAAAAATAGTCTGATTGAAAAAGCAGAAGAAGAGTGCACAGCAAATAATGCACGAGATTTTTACATAAAAGTAAGGTTTTTTAAAAAAGGTTACACTCCAAACCCTTATGGAGTGAAACATAAAGAAGGCATTGTTGTTACAGAAACCCAACAAGTTATAGAAAGATGGAGAGAATATTTCTGTGACTTACTAAATGTAGATGGTGTGGACTTTGCACCAGAAGAAGATAACTATGACGTATACTATCACGTTCAACCAAAGGTTGAGGCACCAACCAGAGAAGAAGTCGAAGCAGCAGTCAAAGCTCTAATGAGCAATAAAGCCCCAGGCAGAGATGGGATAACAGCAGAAATACTGAAGAAGGGAGGGGGAGTAGTAATAGGAAAGCTTTGGGAACTGATTAAAATAATCTGGGAGAGAGAAGAAATTCCAGAAGAATGGAGGGAAGCAATAGTAGTCCCCATTCACAAGAAAGGAGAGAAAGAAGAATGTAGTAATTTTAGAGGCATATCACTCCTTAGCATACCGTACAAAGTTTTATCAAAGATAGTATTAAATCGGATCGAAGAATATACAAATGAACTAATCCTAGATCATCAGGCTGGTTTCATGAAAGGCAGGTCCACAATGAATCAAATATTTATCCTTAAAGAAGTCATATCGAAGTATTGGGAGTTTAATAGGGAGTTTTTTGCAATATTTATTGATTTCCAAAAAGCGTATGATAGCATAAATAGAGAGAAACTGTGGAAAAAGATGGACAAATTTGGAATCCCAACCAAACTTATAAACCTTGCTAGAACAACTGTAGCAAATTCCACATTTTCAGTAAAAGTAAATGGGAGAGTCTCGGAGCCCTTTACAGTAAATGCAGGGGTAAGGCAAGGGGATGGTCTCTCCCCAATCCTCTTCAACCTAGCAATAGAAGAAGCTCTACAAGAAGTGGCAACAATAGATAAGGGAATTTCAATTGGCTCCAGAATTAACATATTAGCGTTTGCAGACGATGTCGTCATTTTTGCAGAATCTTTAGAGGACCTACGCCAACTAACAAAAGTATTTATGGACAAAACAGGACAATTAGGACTAAAAGTAAATGATGGGAAAACCAAATATATGCAATTTTTAAGAAATCAAGGTATAGCCCAAGACCCACTGCAGGTAGATGACCATAAATTTGAAAAAGTAGAACATTTTAAGTACTTAGGGGTTATCTTATCCAGGGAAAACAAAGAATAAATAGAAATCCAAAATAGACTAAATCTGGCAAACAGATGTTTCTACGCTTGCAACAGACTGATGTCCTCTAAGTTACTGTCAAAAAACACCAAAGTTAGAATTTATAAGACAATAATCAGCCTAGTATTATTATACGGAGCTGAAACATGGAAACCAAATAAAAAAGAAGAAAAGAAGTTAATCACATTCGAAATAGGATTTTAAGAAAAATCTATGGACCAATTTATGAAGGTGGTGAATGGAGGAAGAGACACAACAGAGAACTGAGAGAACTCTACAGAGATCCAGATGTGGTATGTGAATTTAAGTGTAGAAGAGTTAGATGGGCTGGACATGTTTTACGAAAAGAGGAGCAAAATAAGTTAAAATTAGTTTTACTAAGAAATCCCGAAGGAAGACGACCGAGAGGAAGGCCAAAACACAAATGGTGGAGCCAAGTAAGGAAAGACATGGAGCAACTAGGAGCAACTGAGGAGGATGCAGAGGATAGAGCAAGATGGAGAGGCTTTGTTGGTGCGGCCAAATATCTCCTTAGATATGCATGGCCCTGAGAGTAAGAGTAAGAGTTTCATTTCCATAGCAACCGACTGTAGTTATAGCAACGACCCATATCAAACACTGCGCTGTTCTGTTATGAAAGACAATGTGATGGTCTCAGTCTCTCAAGTCTCGCTGCGTATCAATTCAATTCAATTCAAATATCTTTATTCGTTTTTATGTACACTGTACAATAAATAGTTTCAAAATAATTCAATAGGATAAACACAGCAAAACATGAGGAATGGTTATAAAAACAACAAATACATATTACAAATCTAGTAAGATAATTTCATCTATCATAGCGACTGAGGGAGGTAGAAAAATCTTCAAAAGAATAAATTGCTAAATTTATTAAAAACTCTTTCAATATTTTTTTAAATTTGTTTGGATCTGTTTATTTTTTAATATTATTTTATTTTTAATACATTTTCAAAATCTATTACCTGCATAAGATGGTTTCTTTTAAAAAAATTTAGTCCTGTGTGGTTGGTTGTACATTTTCGTTCTTATTTCTTAAATTATAAGAATAGGATTTTTCTTTTGGTTCCGAATATGTCTTGTATTTTTGTAATTATTATTGATTCATATATATACTGCCCGTAAACGGTAAAGATTTTTAGGTCCTTAAAATGTTCTTTAGCTGACTTATCACGCTGCAGCTTAAGCATGATTCTAACCACTCTTTTTTTATCTCGTCAGGCCTTCGATCGATATCCTTAGTTCAGTTCAGTTCTTATCGTGATTATCTACTATTTGATGTCTTAAGTTCTTTAACATATTAAAACAACATTGTGTTTATTTAAAAATTGACTGAACGGTATTATAATGCACTTTTTTTTTAAGGCTTAATAATTTAGATAACGTGACTCTAGGAAAAGCTCGGCTCAAAAAAGCTCGAGCTCAAAAATTATTAAAAAAGCTCGGCTCGAGATTGAAAATTAATATTCGCACACCCCTAAAGGAAAGTTTTGCAAATATGTAGCGCTGAAACGTATGCACCGTTTCAGAAGTTTTTCTACATATTTTAAGTAAAATTCTTGACTTTTTGTTCACACCGCATTGTTTCCCATGTTTCAGGTACACAAATGACTCCACAGAGCTACAGCTGCGGAGGCTGGGAGACTTGTGTTTCATGTTCGGTGCGTACTCTCTAGCCTTCAGTGCGTACCATGCAGCCAAGCGAGACTTTAACGGTGATGCTGCTTGGTTACACTACGCCGGCGCGCTGGAGATGGCGGCCTTGTCGCTGTTCATGCAGCCGGCCGACCCAACTCGGAAGGCTTTTGAATACGCAGAAGAGAGTATCATGACTTACCTCAATTCTTGCAGGTTTGTTGTAAAAAATTTGTCGGGATCAGATTCCAGATCCCGAAACGTTGTGTATTGTTTTCTACCATCGTGATGGAAAATGTCCGCAATAAACCTTTGAACAACATTAATTTAAATTGTTTAACTTGAACAAAAGCAGTCAGTACTATAACTAATTCCAGAACCAAGATGCCATTTGTAAACAGGATGAGCAAAATTGGACTGTGTCAATATATAAACATTTTTTCAGTTTCCATACCAAACTGGCACACTGGCCTAGTTTTTGAGAATACCAACTGTTAAATATTCAAACATTTATAGGCCTACATGAACTAAATTAAATTAAACAGCTAGCTTATACTGCAGGGTCAGCCAAATTAACATTGTGATGTAGCAAGTATATGATGTATTGTACAGGATGCCCCAGTTTGCCACCAGGGCGACACTGTTCGCCTCAGAGTGTCTGCGGGGCCGAGGTATGTGGGGCGAGGCAGCCAAACAGCTGATCCGCATGACTAGTGAAGACTCTGACCTGCGCAGTGCTTTGCTGCTGGAGCAGGCGGCCTACTGCTTCTTGGCCAGTCCTCGCCCTCCCATGCCTCGCAAGTACGCCTTCCATCTGGTGCTGGCGGGGCATCGGTTCTCCAAGGCGGGACAGAAGCGGCACTCACTGCGGTGCTACAGGCAGGCGTACCAAGTAAGATTTGACTTTTGGATACTGAAGTATCCAACCCATATGTACCGGCTGTAGCCTATTTTAATGAATGAGCCACTCCCAGAGTTTGTTCAGTCTGAAATTCTATTTCCTTCCTTAGTATTTGTTACCGTGATAGTTAATGAGAAAATTAGAGTTTAGGCACTTTTAGCATTGACTTTTAAGCCGTGTTTACACGAGGCCAGCAGGCAGTCCACCTGACTGGCGCCAGTTGAGTGTGTGAACTGGAAGCCAGCTAACTACCCGTTTAGACGTAGCCAATTGACTGTCGCCAGTTGAACTAGGACATAGAGAAGAGTGCATCTTCAAGCCTTACCCACGTTAAATATTTTTCGAGATCTGTTTCGAGAATTTGTGTGGGAATCTAGTAAGGTGCTGCAAGAAGATGTCATAGTAGTGCCGATGATGATTTCCCTTTGAAAGAATACCTGATGAAACCTTTTGGTGGACCGAACCTAACGTTTGATGAAAAGGTGTTCAATTATAGGTCATAATCTGGTCATACATTTAAAATCTTACTAATATTATAAAAAATGTGAAAGTTTGTGTGTTTGTTTGTTTGCTTGTTTGTTTGTGTGTTTGAAGTTCAATCACGCATAAACCACTGGACGGATTGGGCTGAAATTTGGCATGATGATAGCTTACATTCCCGATTAACATATAGGCATATTCTTACCTCAAAAATCCTTTCAGGCTCCGCCCCAGTGGCTCTGTAATTCCCCATGTTAACCTTATGAGTATTTATATTTAAAGGGAATTAAAGAATTTAGTCCGCTGTTTCAACTAAAAAGTTGGTTCTATGATATGGAAAAGCATTAAAAAGTTATTGGATTTACCAACAGTGTGCGGCACTATATTTTCTTTGCATTTATGAAAACTGAAAACAGCTAATTCGAACCAAGCAGCAACAAAAAAACTGTGATTCGCAATGAGAACTGTCAAAGTAGGATTGTTTACAGTTATGTTTATGTTTTGTTTTTCATTTCATGAATAATTTGGGATATTTTGCAAATTGTTGATAATTTATTTTTCTCTATTGTTTAGGTGAAGTGGTAGAACATTATGGCTATGGTAGATGTGTAATACTATAGAATACTGTAAATTTAAAAAAGCAAATTTTATCAAACTGTGTCCTCCCTTATTGCAAACGTAGGAACATAAACATCTGCCATTCTGGTACCTGACTTTTCACTCTCTTCTGTTTATTCACTTCTAGGTTGCAGGTAGGTACTTCAAAGTGCTTTTATTTTAGCTTTCACTTCAAAAAACCGAAATCATCCAACTCCAATTTATCGGAAAGTTTTTTGAGGGCCGTTTTGCGGGCGTATTTATTTTTATATAGTGGGTTTACTAGTTCCACAAACACTCTTTTTCTTTGAAGGCTTCAATAAACTTAACATTTAACACTTCACCCTACTTTTTTGACAACATGTTGTAAAATGTTGACTATATGTTGGAAAAAAGAAAATGGAAACCTGCACTACTCTCACGCCGACCTGGCTGGACTGGAATGGCTGGAGTCGTTCACACGTTTCCAGTGGGTCACGCCACACTCAATTTTTTGTGGCGGGGGAACTGGACTGGCACGGAATCTACTCCTCAAGCCAGTGCACTGGATAGGCTTTTTTCCACTGGACTGGAGTATCAACTGGCGCCAGTCAGCTGAAATGCCTGCTGGCCTCATGTAAACGCGTCTTTACTGAAGTAGACATCCCATCTACATGGACCCGCTGTTCCCTATTAAAAAAAAAAAAAAAAATAGAACATAGTTGAATGACTCGCAGAGTTTCTAAAGTATAAAATTATATTTCCTCCGTTATTTACTGTGATTAGTTGTTGTGAGTTTGGTGAGTTGGTGGCTCAGTTGGTAGCGTCACGGACTTTGGGCCCAAGGCAGAAGTGTCGTGGGTTCGGATCCTGGTCACCGCCACAAACTTTTATCAGTACAGTTCACCTTTGTACTGTACCGGCTCACCCCTTGCTTTGCTGGATACGTTCCACGCACAGATCTGTAGTCTATGTGGACGGGCAAATGCAAGGTTAAAAGAAGCCGCCAACCTCTTAAAAAAAAAATCACAACGCTAAATTAGGAAACCAAATATTTCTTGGTTTGAACAAGCAAATGAACATGGCAAAGGTAAATTACAGCGTTCCATTTTACACCCATCTCCTGTTGGAAGAGAGCCCCAACACACAACACACATAAATAAACCCCCTGTAATTGTACTAATTAAAATGTATAATAGTACAGTAAAACTCTCTTTACAACTAGACACCCGGTAACTCGACAGTCAACAGCTGACAGGGGCATGCAAAAAAGTAATTTTTTGAGTACATTTAGTTTTATTGTTGAATATTCGACATTTATTTGGAGATTGTTTACTCAATATGTAAAAATTCTCATGTAAGTAATACATTTATAGGTAAAAAATAGTCTGTTATGTAGGCCTATTCATTTTCTAATAATTTATTTTTCTGGATAACTTGACAACCCCAAAACTTGACAACCTCCAAACTAGATAACCCCCAAACTAGACAACCCCCAAACTCGACAACCCCGAGTGTGAGGTAGGTAAACTTGAATTTATTGAGGTTGAAATATTGCAGGTGTACGTAAACAAAAGTTGGAGCCTGGCAGAAGACCATATTCATCACACAATTGGACGACAGGCGACAATGTTGAAGCAGATGACAGAAGCGGCCGACGCCTTCGCTCAGCTGTTACCTCGTGCGAGCAGACAGTCTGCGACTCAGCAGGCAACCTTCTTGCGGGAATACCTCAATACACAACAGGTACTAGGAGAGTCGAGGAAATTCAGAATCAGAATCTCTTTACTGTCACTTGTCTACATTTCATTGCTTAGACAATGTCAAAGAACCTAAGAAATACAGTAACATGCAGTCGAAAAGGAAAGAGTACCAGTTACTTGATTGATTAAAAGATATAACAGAATAAAATAACAAATAACATCAAGTAAAAAATCAACATTCACTGTGAAAACAATAATAAATTAACTACAATTATTCACCAAAGCATCACTGAATCCAATCTTATGAAAGATTGAATGAAAATTAATATTTAAATAATTTATCAAGAGAATAAAATGCTTTACTCATAAACCAACTTGACAGTTTGGAAGAAAACATAGGACAAATATGAATGGAAACTAACCTAATATATGTTTTTTAATGTTTTATGGTTACAAAAATAAGACATTCTTTTTCTTTACTTTTTCAGCAATTGAACTGTGAGACGGGTGAGTTACCGATCCTACCGTTGCCTGTGGTTGACAACGACTCTATCCAGGTCCTGCTGGGCAAACCCCCTCAGCCCCAACTGATGGACAACTTCGAGTGTTACGCTTCAGGGGTGTCTTTCGACCTCCAACCTTCCGATACTCAGAGGTACCGTAGCACAATTTGAATGACACACATTGCAGCTTACCCACTTGGCTTAAGCCTCGGTCACACTAGGCTGTTTGTTAAGCAGCTGATGGTAAATATCACCAGCAGCCAGCAGATCTATAGAGTTTACATTATAACCACTAGCCGCCAGTAAATAGCCGCTAGTTTGTAGGCGTTACTGTTCCTGCACCACTCTTCTTTGACTTCTTTACGTTGTAAACTTTATTTAAATATGAATCACGTAGACTTTTTTCTCCTTCATAAGACCAAAACTGATTTTAGTCTTCAATTCTTTGACTTTGATATGACTCATTATAAGCTGCGTCTATGGTATTCCTGTCAATGTAGTTGGCAGACAAAGCATCCCTCAGGCAAGGATAATTTTGGAATACATTTAGAAATGTTACAATGTCATTTCCGGACCACTTTTTGGTGGCAACCATGTTCAATATTCACGAAAAGAAGTATAAAATACAGTACAACGAAACTAACATTGCATAAACAAACAAAAAATCTAGTCTCGTGTTAGTTCACCAGCCGCTTGTGAGCTACTAGGGGTTCACATTGGCTGGCTGGCACCAGCGAAAAGGTCATGTGACTGCCAGCAGAGGGTAGGCAGCTTTAAAAAGTTAAACATGTTCAACTTTTGATTTCGGCTAGTTAACAACAGCCCGCTGGCATTTACCAGCCGCTAGCTCTGGGTCAGACTAGGCTGCTTGATGGCAATATACGGGCGGCTGGTTAGTAGCGGCTGCTAAACAGCCGCTACTACTACTATGATTTACTATGATTTTACTATGATTTAAGCCGCGGTCACACTAGGCTGTTTAATAGCCGCTTCTAACCAGCCGCTGGTAATATTGCTGAATATTGCCAGCAAGCAGCCTAGTCTGACCCAGAACCAGCGGCCGGTGAATGCCAGCGCGCTAGTGTTTACTAGCCACAATCAGAAGTTGAACATGTTTAACTTTTGAGCGCTGCCTACCCTCCGCTGGCAGTCACGTGATCTCCTCACTGGCACCAGCCAGCCAATGTGAACCCCTAGTATCTAACAAGCGGCTGGTTAATTAACACGTGTATAGTTTGTTTTGCAGTGTTGGTTTCGTTTACTGTATTTTCTATTTATTTTGTGATCAACAGTGAATATAGTTGACAGCAACAAGTGGACAGGTAAATACATAATTACATTCCTAGATATATTTCAAAATTATCCTTGCCTGTGGGACCCTGCGACTGCAGACTACATCAACAGAAATGCCAAAGCTCAGCTTACAAGTTGTTACTGGAAAAACTTGAAGAACAAGGACTTAAAGCAGTATTGGCCCCATTGAAGAAAAAAATAAAAAAGTTTACGCAATACGTATCGAAATGAAGTTTATAAAAAATACCAAAGAAGAATGGTGTCAATAGATGATATGGTGAAAACACATACACAACATAATGCTTTCAAGACATAAGCAGCAACTTTACTAGCGGCTATAATGTGAACCCTTCAGATCTAGCTGGCTGCTGGCGATATTGCCAGCGGCTGGTTAGTAGCGGCTGCTAAACAGCCTAGTGTGACCGCGGCTTTACTATGATTTTTTTGCTTTTGATTTAGATACATTTCTCATAAATCTATGTGAAACATCTAAAACAATATGTGACAAATAACAAATGCAGCTCTACATACTTCAGCCCTTTTGATTAAAATTTCACTTTCTTGTTCAGTTGTTGCGAATTAGATTCAGTTCTCGCTCTATAAAGTTTTATCATAGAGTTCACAATTAATTCTGGACCCTGGAGTTTTCCTTATCCAAGAAAAGAAACCCTACAATCTACAATACAATACTGACTACTTAACTTGCTTATTTTACCATACCACAAAATATGTTGTATTTGTATAGTGATAACTTTTATTACCAACTTTTAATCTATTCTTATATTTTAACTAAAGTAAACTATCTTTTCATAAACTATCGTTTTTTTTTTTTGTTAATACCAGAGTAAGACACCAAGAAATTAAGCGCACGTGGTAAAATTTACTCAAAATTTTGGTTGAATTCAGAGTACTTCACAAGACAATATGAAACATACAAAAACACAGGCTTAAAACTATACAAGATGAGAAGTCTCTCGCAATGTCTACAATCAATAATTAAACCATGCCATTGGCAAGTACAACAGGTCATAAACTAATGGATGGAAAGTCATTTCAAATAGCCGTCAATGCTCCGTTTATTTCAGGTGGAACAAGTTAGAAGAGCAGCTAGTCAGTGCTGCGTTGAGAACTCAACCAATGATCTTCACTCCGACTGTCGAGTTGCTAAACAACAGTACAAACAATGTGAATCCTCCCACGTCTTATGCTGGAGGTAATATTGTATACAAGATATCACATTAACTATAATTTAGAGCAGTTCCCAACCTATTTATAACTTCCCTTGGAATTAGTCTAGAGTCTAATTTCAGAGAGTCTCAACAGTAAAATTACATTTTAGATTCTGTTTGTGTATCAAGTTGTGACCACCTCTATCAAATTTACAGGTGTTTGTTTAGTAATCAATGCTGCTGGCATTAATGCTATTTTTAGCAAGTCAGGGTATCATCAGCAGTATTTTTGTCGAGTTGGTGTCACTATGGGTATTCACAATTTCTAGTATGATTGTCATTTTAGATTTTCAAAGTGACACTTTGATTGTTGACTTTAGATTGTTCAAAAACAGTTAAATTACCTTTAGAAATTTATTAAAAGAATAGATTTTATCTTACCTGAGAAAGTTAGAGTATTAAAAATATTTTTTTTTGCGTTTTTACGCTTAGTATAGGAGTTTGTTCACTGATATTTCGTCCCAATATGGAACATCATCAGAGTAGGTTGAAGATGCTGCTCTTGAATAGAAGTCCTTTATTAGGAAATAAATATCAGTGTTATGTTTTATGACTGTTTATTGTGTATCTATTTGCCTCTGGACTCTGGACATTTTCTCGGGTAAGCAGGCTGAACTCTTCCCTTTTCAAACAAGTCATAATTAGCCTCTTTACTTTAAAGTATAACTTTAACTACCCTAGTTAGTAATACTGTTATGGTATTATTTTGTATTTCAGAGGCAATCAGTGTAAGTGTGAGTCTCAACAACCCGCTGCACATCACGGTGACTCTGCAGAACATGAGGCTACTGTGGAGCTTCACACCATGTGACAGTGGCGCCAGTGTGGACAACTCTGCAGTTGGCAACATTGCTGTCGCTACCACAAGAGTCATAGAGAGGCTTGTCATGCAACCGGACACATCAAGCAAGGTAGAGACTGTGTTGTTTGATAAGAAAACTTAAAAATTGTGTTTCTAAACCAACACTTCTAATTGTTTACCACAGTTTATTTCACTCACACTTGCTGTATGGCAATATACTGTGGGGTAATAGCTCAGGAGCTCACCGGGTCTTTACATGGCAAAAGAAGGCTCTCAGAATTATGTTTGAAATTCCGGATAGGGTTAGTTGCAAAGCATTTTTTGCTGAAAATAAAATCATGACACTCTCTAATATTTTCATTTTTTACAATTTAGTTTCCGTTAAAGAGAACCTGAATAAATTTGTTCCTTGCAACTCAATCCATGGGTATATCACCAGACAATCAAAAGATTTATATATTCCTCAAGCCAGGCTATCAAAATTTATCAAAAGTTATAAATATTTGCAAATAAAACTATTTAATAAACTTCCGATATATTTTAGAAATCAGGAAAGTATTCATTTGTATAGGTCAAAATTATCAGATTGGCTTACAAGTCGTGCTTTTTATTCAGTTGATGAGTTTTTGCAGAATGTAGATTTTTCAACGCTTAAATGTGAGGCCAAGCAGTCTTGATGATTCTTTGTTCTTGTTATGGTCTTTTCCCTGTTAATTTCAAAGTTTTTATTATTACTGATGCTTTATTCTTTTACGATTCTTTTAACTTTATTTTAACATTTTCTGTAGAATATTTAATATTTTATATAACATATGTAACAAAACATGTTGACCTTGTCTATTGTAATGTTTATATTACCAAACGACAATAAAAATTTATTATTATTATTATTATTACTTGAGAGTCCCGATTGTCCGACCCTCCCTCGAGATGATGTATGACGGTCAAATAATGTGGTACTACTGCACAATGTAGCGAGAGTGTGGAAACATCCCCCTTTGCTGCCTCCAACCGTACAACATGGTCTCTAGAAATTCCGGGAAAACCTTGAATACCTTGAAATACCCAGGGAAACTCAGGAATCAAACCAACCCTCCGGGAATCCCAAATAAAACAGTAAATACAGTTGAGCTTCGATTATGTGCAGCCCGGTTACTCATAACGTTGTTTAACCGAAATGTTGGTCACTGGAGTTGCCGCGGTCGCGAGATATTGTCACCTCTGTGCAGGAGACGTTCTCTGCTGTCGTCGAGACCGCAAAATTTGCTCACAGTGTTGTCACTATCGCGTTAGAGGATTACCAGTGTTGCCGAAACCGCAAGATACACTTACACCCCAAGATATACTCACAGGTATTGCTGTGGTCGCAGGAGACGATTACCAGAATAGAATACAATTTTTTCTTGACTATTAAGTTTTTCAAATCAGGCTTACCTCAATATAAGAGTGTTCATCATTGACATAGAAAATACCAAAAACTAACAGTTTACGAACACATTCAAATATTTGATCTAGACTTTAGAACAAGGAAGGTTTAATGTAGGCAGAAAGATTATTCAGGCCCAACGTTGATTAGAAAGGGACTTGTACTGATAAAGTTAAGACTAAACTGCAGTGCTATCAGCCCAGTCCTCAGTGTTTTGTTGTGTTGCAGATAATCCTGCAGGTAGTGCCACTGCAGGTCGGGGAGCTGAGAGTGACGGGAGTGGCGTACCAGCTGGGAGGAGAGGGGGAGGCGGTGGTGGAGGGAAGACAGGTGTTGGTGCCTCGTGGTCGTAGACAACGAGTCTCCAAGGACAGCGGCGCAGTGGCTTACGCGGCAGATAACCGGTTGCGACTCAACATCTCCCAGCATGCTCCAGCAATCAGGGTGAATTTACCTTTACGCAACACTATTGTCGACAATAAGGGTAATTTTAGGTTTATGCAATACTGTTGTGCGACAATCAGGACAATTAATTTAAGGTTATGCAACACTACTGTATGACAATCAGGGTAATTTAGGTCAATTAAACACCATTGTGTTACAATCAGGTAATTTACAAAGCATCAAGATAGAAGTTTTCTTTTCCATAGCATAAAACATCATTTACACTATGAACATTTGGGAAGATGTTATATTATGTTACCGGAAGATTTATGTTATATTTATAATATTATGTTACTGGAAGATTTATGTTATATTTATATTATATTATATATGTTATATTTATTTATGGACGGTATTTTATTATTGAAATTTTGGAAACTATGGTTTTCTTTTTTACTATTGTTGTGCCAATGATCCAATGTTTAAGGGGGGGGGGTTGTAAACATTTTTTCTTGAAATTTTTTATGTGAACTAAATATTCTGAGTAATAACATGAGTCACCGTTTGTCAGGTTAGCTTCAAAAAACTGCAGAAGGACATGTTGTCAGGAGAGTTGACTGAAGTGGCAGTAAAGATAGACAACTGCGGAGGTGTGCCGGTGACCAAGCTGCTGGCAGTGTGTGGTACGCCGGGTGTGGTGGCAGTGGGCCGCCGGTGTGCCGAGGTGATGGAGGTGCCGCTGGACACACCTCTGGTACCAGGCGCAACACTGGAGGTGCCCATGAGAGTGAGGGCACACGACCTCAAGGGCTCTTACACCGTGGATCTTCTCTTCTACTATGAGAGCGCTCAGAACCAGGGAAAACCTTTGTAAGACACCTGATATGCTGTTATAGCTGAACCGTAACTATTCTATTTAGATAAAAAAACTTCTTAGGAAAGAAAATAATTGTTTGTTTGAAGAAGTAAGTTTATTTTGGATTAGACCGCCTTTTACTGCCATCTCCTGAATATAAGGAGGGTTTGAATTTATACCATATTCCCTTTTTGTTACTTAGACCACAGAAAAGTAAGGTACACAGGAAACATTCAGTGGTACATTAAAGTGATGTCTACTTTTAGTCGCTGGGGGAGCGAGCTGGTCTACTGGTAGAACAGGGGACTTCGGTCCCTGAGGTTTCGGGTTCAAATCATGCCAAATCAAAATGGATTTTATCTAAGGGATAACACTGCAACCCCTAGGTGTAGGCTGAAGTAATGTGAAAAACAATCCCAGGCTCGTGCCTAGCATCCTTGGACAAAACCTAGGCGCTGGTATCCAGGAACCCTCATGCGCCTTCATGTACTACAACGTTCACGGTGAAGGAAGGTCCTCTGCCATTAGAACTTCCACACAGTGCTTTCTGCTTGGGCTCTTCCTTGCTTGTTACAAGTATATTTCGGGCACAACATACTAGAGCTGACAGCGCACAGTTGTCCCATAAGCGTGCTCTGTACCTTACTTCCCTGTGCTTAGACCTAGTGAGGAAATATTATACTGTTGTGCTTTTTAAGTCTTAGAAGACTCAAATTGAATTATTAGTGATATAAGGTAAGATGGACTAAGGTTTTAAGGATTAAAAGGCTTAACTGAATGGGACAAAGCCCATCTTAGCACAAGGAACACTACAACGTCATACTATAGCCAAAGGAAAGTTAGATAACCAAGACTCTACGTACCTCACAGCATGTCTCTGTTGTCAATGAATGTCATGAATGTCAATGTTGCAGATATCGGCTGGTAAGGCACAGCTGGCCTATCCTAGTGCATGACTCTCTCCAAGTATGTGTTACGACAACTCGCAGTGCCGTTGCCGTAGCAACCGATCAACCTGAGTCTCTTAACCTCAAACTGCAGGTCCAAAACACCAGTCAGGTTAGTTTACGGACAATTTTAATTCTTTTTTTTCTGTGGACATGATTTGTGATTGCTCGTGTCATCATACTCGGCTCAATGGATACAGTTGACTACCTCTCACTAACACCTCAAATCTGAATCCTTGCCCCAACTATAAAAAGGCTTAACCTTCAGAAATTGTTGAAAACAGGAACAGATATGTTTCTAAACCAAACATAATGTATGAAATACTAGTTTACTAAAAAATGGAAAACATTATATTCTGTACTGAAGTTTTCAGACAAGCCAGTTGTGACTTTTTTGTTTATATGTCTATGGGCAAATATCTATGCAAATATTGCAATATATTGTAAATATATTGGTTGTCTGAACCACTGGAGTATGAACCGAAAGTTTTTGAATAAGAGGGAGTCTGGGTCAAGCAATTTAGGGGTACATTGTGTTGAAATACTTGAAAGTCTGGTAGCCTATAAATTTTAAATGGTCGTAACAATTCTAGATTTAGTCTTCTTTGTGATTTATTTATATTGGATATCCAAGGATGCCCATTAAACCCGAAACACAGAATTAATGGTTCCTTGAATTTTTAGTTTAAAATTCTAACTTTTAAATATTCAACTAAATTTGTATTACACCGAGTCATTATTTAATTTATGAATAAATAATTTATTTCACTTTTATCTTATAAAAAGATAGGGCATTTGCCAGGAATTATTAAGGAAATTGACAGGAAAGCAGGCTTACCTTTAAATAAGTCCATAGAGACACATAAAACATCACAAAATTAAAAGTAGAAATTTTCGTGGTCACTGACCACTTTTTCAACCACTGGAGATTGGAGAAAGTAGAAATTTTGTGATGTTTTATGTGTCTCTATGGACTTATTTAAAGGTAAGCCTGCTTTCCTGTCAATTTCCTTAATTATTTCACTTTTATAAATTGTACTGTGAATCGTACAAACAAGATCTCTGCGGTGTCTTTTGTCCTTAGTACTCGATTAGTTTGGTTGGAGTTCACTACAATGTGCTTTTAAACTGCCCACGATTCTGCAGTTATTGCTTAAGACGTCCCAAAAATATATGAAAATGTTACAGTTAAAATTGTGCATAAACCGTGAATTTCATCTTCAAGTTTGTGTGGGGACCCTGAATATTCATCAAAAAAGAATGCCCGGGTCTTAAACTCATTGCTTGGGGACTATTTTTAAGATAACTAAGTTTTATTTTCCGCACAGCAAGGGAGGAAAGGTTAACGTTGGCATGGGCAAAACAGGTCCGCCGGGGCTGGCTGCCGTTGTGACTTACTCACTCGTCTGACGCCAGGTTCCACTATAATGTTTACGGCAAAATAGAAGGCACAGTATGATAGATTGTTAAATCAATTTCAAATTCACCCAATGATAAAGCGATTAGTTGCTGATTTAATCAGTTTTTTGACACTGAGATGACTCGAGTGAAATATTTGAAAAATAAAAAGTAAACTGTGCTGTATTAATTCAGAACAAAAAGTAAACATGTAATTGATAATAAAAATACTGGTTGCAATGGTGCTAATTGCTTCATATGTTGACTGGGACGGGTGGCGTCGTCCTGTAATCAAGCTACTAGGAGGTCTCAAATTGTGGATATTTATAGGCATGCACTGTGGATGCGATACTCCCTGGTGTGGATTAACGTCCGCACAAGTGAGTACTACGACTATCCGCAGTACTATCCTGATAATTAGACCAATTTGTATATACCAAGGCAAAAATGTGGTTCAGATTCCACTATAAACTGTAGGTCCCTTAGTTCCCATTAGCTGTATGGGTTATTATTTAACAGCTGTGTCTAAGGAATGTCGGCCTAGTCACTAACAAGACTACAAGAACACGCCACTCATCCTACACTCATCTCCATTCATACTTGGCTTAAAATACCTATGGTCGCCATTTAATAAGAAAGTATAAGTATAAAGTATAACAGACACAGAAAGTAATTTTGAAAGGACATTTATTTACCTGGCCGGCCAAAACAAGTTATGAAAAATTTAAAGAAATCCGACAATCAAAAGCCCAAAAAAATTGATCGTCTGAAGAAGTCTTCAGTTAAATCGAATTTCCACAACGTTATTCGTAAAAGATTGAGACTTTATGCCTAAAACATTCAGTTAAGACATCAGATTAAACCCGCCTTAAGTGTACAGACTTTGCCATTTTTATGCTGATATGAGATTCATGACAATCCAAATTTTATCAAAGTATGAAAAAACGTTCTTTTCTTTTCGATTTGACGTTTAAATTGTTTGATTATCTTTATAGTCCCCAAGCAATGGCTGTTCAAAATTGTGGCATACTTTTTATGAGACCCTGTATTAATTCCCCATCGCAGTATCCTGTGTTTGTTTTAGGCCAACGACAGTGTCAAGTGGGTCATGTGTGTAGAGTGTGCTGCTCTGTACAGCGCACAGTGGCAACTGACCCTTCGGGGCTTCCATCCGACAGGTAGGAACTTCATAGTCAAATGTTCAACAAGTTTCGTACAGTAGTTATAAAACATTTACAAGTTTGATTGAATGTGACATTTGCCTAGAGCTAGAGGTTGCTAGGGAGTTCACTATGGAGAATGAATTTTATACATGGTATATCCATGACAATTTTAGAGTTAGATCACTGACGTTTGGTTCTGAGAAAAGTTGGTAGCTTTTTGATGTTGTGAAACTCAGCTGTACCGCGTTAGCGTGTAGTGTGTGACTTGCTTTGTTCACTGTTCAGTTGGTTCCCGCATCGCGCTCCTGCCGAGGCGGCTGGGTCGGTACTGACCTACCTTACTGTGAACGCGGGGAATTTCAATGTACTTTAAAACTATTTTATTTCAATAATATTAACATTTTAAATCTTTTATATTTTTCATCTTTGTTAAAAATTTTCATTTTTTCTGACTCTGTTCTTGATGGGTCAGTACTGACCCATGAATATGACGTCACTTTGTGACATCATATTCACTTCCGATCGTTTTATAATATTGTATTTAAATAAAGACACAAAAAGGAATGTTATACAGCAATAAAGTTTTTTTAGCAATACAATTTGATTTTTTAATCTCCTTTAGCAGTGAACGAGTTAACCTTTTATTGGCATACACAAGATCCAGAAAAACGTTAACAATATTAAAATTCTTATTATGCTTGCAGCTGTGTCACTGGGACCGCAAGAGGTTTCTCACTTTCTACTAAAGGCTGTCCGCAGATCCTCTGTTACCCATGATCCTCTAGTCTCCAAACTCCCTCTGGTGGGGGACACCCCCCTGTCCCCCGCCGCTGAGTTCCTCCCCCACCACCAACCCCCTGCCGGCCCAACAGTGGAGTCCTCGGTAGACCTTCAAGCCACGTTCATTGTTCTTTGGAAGGTTTGTTTGAAATTCAAAGTGTAAACCTCAAAAGAATGGATTACTGTATGTTGTATTTGTGTGTAAAATATTTTGTTAATTTTTGGTAGGGGTTGAAAATGTAGCCGGGATGGAAAATAAAATAGTCCAATGAAATTAACAACAACTGGTTGAATATTTATAAACTAAAGTATTTTTAGTTGATTAAGGTAAATCAACTCAGTTTTTCTTTCAAATTAGCATTTAATGTGAAGGACCGAGTTTTTAAAGCCATAAGTCATAAGTATTGTATTGAATAAACACATTCTTCATTACAAAGGCACTGGTGAACAGGTGTATGGTCAATCGATACGTTAGAAAAACAAAACTTAAGTCACAACAAAATAATAACAAGAACTATTAGATAAAAGATACAAGAGACATTTTACAGATTACAAATTTATCTGATATAGCCTAGTGGATTTTTAGCAAAGAAAAAAAAATTCAAAGAAGATCTTGAAGCAGTGTTAGAGACAAAACAATAATAAAACAATCTGAATCCTATTCCACATAAACTAATGATCAATTAATGTCACAGTCCTATAAGAAATCTGTCAGGAAGTGATATGATTTTTCCACCAAAACATATGGGTTGGTGGGTTGGGGAGATACAGATAAAATTGTTGTACCTTAGTTATTGGACAAAATTGGCAGTTACTATACTGATTCCAACATATTCTATAAAAAATAATGAGTATTGTTTTCAATTTTTAAATATTTATAGTAGACATAAGGACATTGGGAATGGAATGACAACATTAAATTTACTTTATGATGTGATAAAGGTCACAAAATCACATCTATCATATGACAATATCTTGGAAACTTTTTATTTTAAGAACAAACCACAAATGAAGGCTGTACTGAACAGGAATTATAGACCGTGAAAAACATTGTACTATACTAAAAGTAGACTACTAAAACCGTAGCGTACCGACTTTTTTGCACTGTAGACACCAAATTATTTTAAATACATGTAAATAATTATATTTTTCCTTCTTCAAGAAAAAATACATAGGTAAGGTTTTCTTACTTCAGAACAAAACAATTACCTCCACATTTTATACCTTTTGGTTGATGTGACTTTGTGTCTGTGTTAGGCTACAGTGGAGCTGAGGGGAGGAGATGCCCGTAGTGCTGTAGGCCAGCATCACGTCACGCTACGAGGGATTGGGGAGAGCAGCTGGTGGCCTCCGCCTCCCCCCGCCAGTGTTCCTCCACCCCTCACCCCCGCCAATGATATCACAGTGAAGCAGAGACTGGTCACATACTCGTTAGTGCCCCAGGCCCCCGCCACACCACACGACTTCTCTATTGACAGGTGAGATGTTGTTGGTCATACAATTTTCTATGGAGATTTTAAAAGAGTTTATCCATACAAATTTTCACCCTTGCTGGTCGGTTGACATTTTTCTGTTAATTTCTAGGCTTGTTTGTCAATTTACAACCTTATTCGTAAACTATTTTACTTTTAAATATTTCCTTCTTTTAAAACTACAGTAAAACCCCTGCACTAATTGAAACCGCAATCCAAACTGACTGAATCCATTAATAAAATTCAAATCACTTAAAAAATAAGGTAAGCAATGGGAATTGTTCATTATGGCGACGGTTGTTGGTCCGTTTGCCTACGGAATGCAATAGACCAGACAACAACAAAGATCTAATACCGTGATAAAAAAAAAACAAATACAGAAAACAACTGCCAATTATTGAACAAAGATAGATTTTAAGATGAATGTAGTTGAAGCAATATAGAAAAGGCCTTTTGTAGATTCCATTTCCATAAAATCAAAATGGGCTTAACACGTTCGCTGCGAGATTCCCATTGGCGGGGCAGTCGGAAATGCACGCATATAGGGCCAGCACGACATGCTGACATAGTCTGGTTAATCCCCGATAAATGTGGAGGTTACAGTAGACCAACTTGTGTAACACTGCACCTTGACTCCGACCAGAGTCGTACGCACACTGTGCCAGTACGACATTACTCTGATCGGAGTCGAATGTGTGAAATTCCAAAAATTCCGAAATAGCCTCGCCTTTTTATTTTGGTTAGTTGAGGTTTATTGTCTCATTTGTCATGTTTTCTGATCTTTCCTTCTTATTTGCCAATGTTTTATCCTTGTTTCCCAATTTTCATTCATGTTTACACACTTCCATCCTTATTTGCTAAAATTTATCTTTATCCATCAATTGTTGTACTTGTTTGTCAATATTCTGTGTTATGTTGCAGAGTGTGCTTGATTCCAGTAGATCTGTTTGTTCGAAACTGCTCCAACTGTGATGTCATCGTAGAAGTTCAGGCGACAAGAGCTCCTGTTACGTGAGTAGTATGAATCATACTGATAGATTACTGATGTATAAGTTAACGAATCCTTAAAATGTCTATGGTTAAATCCTGATAATATGGCAAAATGCCATAAGCACTCTTTTTTACTCTCTATTTTAGTGTTACTTCTGTTATCTTCACAATTACAACTTTTATAATGCAGCATTTTTGGTAATACAGTAATGCCAATATCCCGAACATGCCAAATTATTGAGGGTCTGTCCCACTACAAGAAGCTGTACAATAGTGTACAAAGATACATAATTGTTAACACTTAAAGTGAATAATTGGGTATGAATTTAAATATCAGAGTAAGGCTCCACCATAGACTAACCAACACAAGTAGACTTCTCATCCCATTGTAAATTTTGAAGCACGTTTTTTGTAAACGCGTAAGTTCATGTACGTGACACATGGACGCTAGTGTCGACGAAACTTTGTTTCTATTATTTTAGGGTTAATTTCTTGATTTGTGCTTTACTGTTTGGTTATATAACAAGGGGACAAGTTATTGTTTATGATTAGATCGTATTATTTGGTTGAACGAGGTTTTAAATGACTGTAATAACGGGAAACAAATTGTAAACAAAACACGACCTCTAAATAAACCGTACAGAACTAACAATAAAATTGTCTTCAGCTGTTCCATAAGGATGAGAAATCTACTAAGGGAGTATGTTTATCTATGGCTCCATTCTACCTCATGTTCATAACATCAAAATGTTATCTAAAATGTTAAATTGTGTAGTGCAATTCAATGAAACATTTTTTGAAATTTTGAAGTGACGTTAAACATGTGTTTTGGTTAGCACACCCTTTCCATATGGGCTTCTATGCTTCCAGAACTGTTTAGATCCACATCAAATAAAAAAAAAAAATTAAGCCATTGTTAGGGGCGGGATTGCAGAAGACGTCTACAAAATTGGAACAGATAAAAAATGTTGTCGTCACAATTGCAAGAGATAACGACCATATCGCTGGAGACGATCATGATTTTGTTATAACCGCAAAAGATTTTGTAATCAGTGTCCTATTCAAAATGAAAAAGTTACTGACACTGTTGGTTTTGAGGATTCAGAAAACAAAATATGCCGATGCCTGGTCAGAATGTAGAAGCTGACATTTACAATTGATTGTTGCAGCAACCAAGGGTACATGTACTCTCCTCACTCTTGTCATGCGTTCCACTGGGTGGGTGGCACTCTGAGGATAGTGGACCTGCCGCCCCACGGGTGTCGTAGTGTCAAGATGTCCGCCGCAGTCGGTGCACCCGGCGCGTACAACCTCGGCTCTCACCTGGTGTTGCGCGCCAGAACTACAAGTAGCGACTTCACCCCTCAAAGTTGGAGAACAGACTCAACTCTCGTAGTTACATAACACTCAGTCAACTTAATCTCTCCGTCTCTTAATTAGAAAGGTTGTGTTATCGCCTAGTTGCTCAATCAACACTTGAGACTATCGGCGCACTTGGTTTTGCGCCAAAGTCAGTAGTGAGTCAGCGAATCTTTACTCACGTAGTGTCGAGGTTCGTCGCAGCTGTTTATTTTCCAATTTGCCATTTTGTAAATACGTTGTGTATTTTTAAGGTATTTATTTTCTATGCTAGGCTTAAAGTACCTCATATCGTTTGTACCTTCGACATTCCTCACCTCAACACTGTTACTCGTATAATTGTATTAATACACTTAGGTACCGTGAGATTATTACACGTTATGAGTTTGTTGTACAGAAACTGTGCTGAAAGCAATGTGATATCAACTGATTGATATGGAAGTTTTATTACATAATTTTAAATTATATTAAATGATAAAATATATTTGCAAAAGTTTGCGGTGGTCTTTTAATTTTTCCTATATTTTTTTAAAGAAATTAAGACTAGGAAATTTGCTATGTATTGTTTCTAATCCTATGCAGAAGAAATTGTGGGATTCAAGAACCAAACCGTGTTTCTACAAAACGTCATTTTATTTAAACTACTTATTTACACTAACACCATAAGTCTAAGTATTTACAAGAGCGCCAAACAGTCTAGCCCAGCTTGTGGTGGAGTAGATGGAGCCAATGCAGTTTGTGGAAGATCTCGTCGTTCTGTCCGGGCCGAGGGTTGCCGCCCGCGTAGGGGTTGGTGGGGTCAGAGTCGTCCAATGGCATGGCCCAGGCGAGTGCCAGGAACGCCATCAGCAGAAACACGATCTGAAACATCAACAAGAGTGAGTAATGTTCGTAATCTTAAAGAGTTTCACCAGTCAGGGAAGTCAGTGAAAATGCACTGATTTGACTAAAGTTGCTGATTTTACCATAGGGCTACTGAATATCTGCTGATTTTATAAAAAGGTCACTAAACTTTCAATAGTTTTACTTGGATTCGCTAAAAATTCATTAGTTTGAATTAAAAGGCATTCCTGACATATTTTACCAGTGCCACAAATCAAACAGTTTGGTCTTAAACCATAATAAATTTTATTTTTATTCATTAAAATAAAAAAAAAAAACAATAGAAAAATGTGTTCTAAAAACATTTTAAGGTTACCCCCTATCTGATAAAAAGATATGGCATTTGCCAGGAAATATTAAGAAAATTGACAGGAAAGCAGGCTTGCCTTTAAATAAGTCCATAGAGACACATAAAATATACAACACAAAAGTAGAAATAAACAACACTGACCACTTTTTTAACCACTAGAGAACAATCTTTTTCTCCAGTACGAAAATTTCTACTTTTGTGTTGTATATTTTATGTGTCTCTATGGACTTATTTAAAGGTAAGCCTGCTTTCCTGTCAATTTCCTTAATAAAAAAAAAAAAAACATACCGTATTTAGTAAAAAAAGTTTGCAGTCTATTTATAAACTCTTACTTGGTTATTTATGATTTCTAAAATATTTCAACCATGCATCAAATTGCTTATTATTCTTGACGGCAAAATGTAACGGAAAAGTTACTGATATTTGTTTAAGGGAACCAGTTACTAGTAGATACATGGCATATACTAACAATGTAGTTGATTATCAATTATCAATCAATTATCAATTAGTTAAGATGGGGACGCCACTATGTGCGTATTTTAACCCAAATATGAGTGAAGGATGAGTGTAGGATGAGTGGCGCGATCTTGTAGCCTTGTTAGTGACTAAAATGCAATTGCAAACAAAAGTGGTAGTTTTAAAAGAAGCTTCTTTCACAAGGGAGAAATTTTCTAATAAATAAAAACTTAGTTGTTGATTTTACTTACACACAGAATCACAACATTACATTTCAATAGTTGATGTAACTACTGTTCCATTATCACCCATTCATCTTTCACAAGCCATAATTCATATGAATTAATTGTTTGAATCAATCCTAAGTTATTTTAATTGATTGATTGATTAATCAGAAACTTATTTGGTCAGGTGCAAGCAGCATAGTTAAGAAGTATATGTAACAAATTCAAGTTGTATAACACTCTTTGTTAGTCGTCAGACATTTTTTATTATTATTTGTATTCAAAGAGCCCGGATTAGGTTATTGTGGCTAGCAGGATTAGACCCAGGCCCTTCAGGACAAGAGGCTTGTGCTTAAAAACTACCATGATGCATTTAAATGTAAATTATATATGTTGAACTTAAAATATATATTTTGGGAAATATAGGCTACTAGCTGTACCCGCGGGCTTCGCCCCGTTTAACTTCATAAGTATTCGCATGGCTCATTCACGTCCTGGTTGAAGTTCGTTCGTTACGCTCACTCACCTTTAGGTTGGAGCTCGTTCGCTGCGCTCACTTGCCTTCAGGTTAGCTCGTTCGCTACGCTAACTCGCCTCCAGGTTGAAGTTCGTTCGCTGCGCTCACTCACCTTTTGGTTGGAAATTAGCTGTTGTCATAAATAAAAAAAAAAAATAATAGTGCTGGACCCTGTTGGTAATCCTTGTAACTTTTATGCTATTGAACATCATAGAACAGAACCAACTTGTTTAATTGAAACAGCTGTTAAGATTCATTAATTACTTTTAAATATGAAAAATCATAAGATTAACATGGGGAACTACAGAGCCACTGGGGCGGAGCCCGAAAGGGTTTTTGAGATAAGAATATGCTTTAATGTTAATCGGGAATGTGAGCTATCATCATGCCAAATTTCAGCCCAATACGTCCAGTAGTTTATGCGTGATTGAGCAACACACACACACACAAACATACACACAAACATACACACAAACTCACAAACTTTCAGATTTATAATATTAGTAAGATAAAATATAAGCTCTGCTGGACATTTAAATGTAACCTAATCTAGCCTAGTAACTTAATAAAAAGATGATCAGTTTTTTAATGTGCTATTATTTTTTATATGGCAGCTAATTACAAAAATGTGAATACAATTTTAGCGAATTTCCCATATAGGGAATAAGCTATTACCGTAGTACTCATGGTAAGACCTGGACCCGGGACCAATTTCATTTTTCATTTTGAGGTCCCTAGAGACCAAAAACACCATCCGTTCAAATTCATATATATATATACAGACTGTCCCAAAAGTCCCGGACCGGTTTAATATTTTCTAAACGACAACAGATAAATCAATAAGATTTGGTACATCAACACCACACCTAAAAATCTACTTTTTTAAGGAAATATCAATTTTCTGTCATATCATGGGGACGTCCCGCAAGGAGTCAGAAGGAAATCTTAAATAGAAGCATAGGTTGCCATGTACATCAAATTAAAGGTCTTTACTAGCAGAATATAATGCCGCAAATTTGAACTCAAACGGACAACCAAGTCAAGAATGACAGTGGTTCAAAGATTCATTTATTTGCATTTGGGGGCACAGCCCTAGGAATCGGAAAAAAATTTTTAACGTAAGCATATGTCGATATGCACATCAAATTAAAGGTCTTCACTAGTAGATTACAATGCCGTAAATTCAAGCTCAAAAGAACGCCTGAGTAAAAAATGGCAGTCGTTCAAAGATTCAAAATGGCAGGTTCATGAAATCTTTGAACGGCTGCCATTTTTTACTCAGGCGTTCTTTTGAGCTTGAATTTACGGCATTGTAATCTACTAGTAAAGGTCTTTAATTTGATGTGCATGTCAACCTATGCTTCTATTTAAGATTTCCTTCTGACTCCTTGCGGGACGTCCCCATGATATGACAGAAAATTTATAGTTCCTTAAAAAAGTAGATTTTTAAGTGTGGTGTTGATGTGCAAAATCTTATTGATTTATCTGTTGTCGTTTAGGAATTATTAAACCGGTCCGGGACTTTTGGGACAGTCTGTATATGTCCGTTAGCGTGATAACTCCAGCAAAAATGATCCAATTTTGATGAAATTTGGTACAAACGTGTAAACCTACGTTTATTCGAACGAGTTCGCGATCCAGCATAATCGGACCATGGGAACGGGGTTTTATGGTGGGGTTTATGGGGTAAAAATGGGGTTTTCCCATTTTTGACCCTAAAAACAAAAAAAAAATTGCAATTTCTTTCTAAACCGTTTAGTAGAGCTTAAAAAATAAATAATTTGGTATATTGAAGCGCTGTTGTATGCCTAACGGTCATGGAGAAAATTCAAAAATAGTGTAATTTAAAATTCCCATGTTATTCTTATGGAGAAAATGAAAATTGTTGTAGTTTACTTGTTTATGGATATATATTGATACAATTTGGCATATTTATTAATTTCATCCTATACTATTGACGTATGGTCAAAAACACTCTTCCCCAAACACCTTCCCTGTAGAGGCAAACCTAAGCACTCATTAAATATAATGTTATTTAAACTAGCTGTTACCCACGGGCTCCACCCCGTTTTACTACATAAGTATTAATAAAACTATTGATTGGTTAAGTTAAGCTGTAATAAACAAAACAGAAATCAGTAATGGTAATACAAACAAATAATAACAGCTGAGGTATTTTTAACATTAGGTAAATGGAAAGTTCCCTTTGAAAAGCAATTACGACCTTATAGGGCAATTTATGAAATAATGGATAGTTTTGCGCAAGGTTTCTCGTCATGACGAACCTTTTAAGTATATGGTTTATGGGGGTGTGACTTGTAGTTTTCTCAAAAGTTCATGGGTACTTTTGGCTTTATATATAGATAGGGATGGAAATAAATATTTTAGTAAAAATGTACCTAATCAGACAGGTTGAAATTCGCTTAGTCTGCAGGTTTGCTGCGGCGGGGGTATTTAACTTTAAGTTTGCATTTATGAATCACTGAACAACATTTAATTCTTTAAATTTTTCTTCAAATATTTAACACGTTATAAATCCGTTAGGCTTTAATACAAAAGAAAATTGGAAAATGTGTAAAACTAAAGCAAAGCAAATGAACCAACAAACTTAATATTTCTTATGCTTTACTTTATTATTTAGGTTAACAACTTGTACTTTTCACACTGTGTCTAAACTGTCTGACTTAAAATAATAATAATTTGCAAGCTTTCAAAAACGTCAACGTCCTTTGGGGAGAATATTTAACAATACAGAATTCAGCCGTCTCACTGACGAAAGTTATGGTCTTGGGGCCAATAGATACAAAATAAATGCACAATATAATGTTACCAAATGAACACTGCACTGATATTTTATCGTAGTATAGGAGAACTTCTTTAGAGAGGTTGAAGAGAAGTGTCAGTTAAAGTTTAAAACTTGAGCAATTTTTAGTTTCCAAACTGATACAGTAGGACCTCAATATCTCGAATCTGAAGGGGGTATGATCAAAATTCGAGTTATCAAGTTTTTCAAGTAAGTGAGGTTCGAGCTATGAAGGTACTATAAGAAAAAGTTTGAGATACTGAGGTGTTGGGGTCTGACAGTGATGTTACGTCACGGCCTTTATAACTAGTTTTTTACGTGTTAAACCTTTATAAATTGAACTCAAACTATTTATTTGTACTGAAGAGTAACTGTGGAAGCAAAATAGAACAATTTTAATGCACATAAAGTACTGTATTTATTATTTAGCAATAATTGTAATTTATTGTAAACATAAGTTCACTAGAACTTTTAAAAATAAAGTAAACAACAAAAACTGTATAAGCTCCATACACCCAAACACAATACTACAATACAAATAATGAAAAACTGCTTTGAAAAATACTAAGCAAAAATTGTTTATGGATACACAGTACTGTATCATAATGTTTGGTGTTATTGAGGTTAAATGAAGTCCTGTTAACGTTTTGTAACATTGTGTAGGCCTCGTGTATGGAACAAGTTAAGTTTGATAGAGTACATAAAAACCTACTAAAATTAGTTTGACTACAGTAATAGCCAAACAGACACAGGAAGTTGGATTATCATGTCTCGACAGGAATCAAAACACAACTGACTTGCAATGTAAGGCAAAACTTCAAATTATTGAGGCACATTTGTGCAAACTTCGACTTATAAAGGTAAACTTTGAGTTACTGAGGCTCGATGATGGGAGAATTTGAGTTACAGAGGTTGAATATTACTGAAAAAAATTTGTCAAAATTTGACTTATTGAGGTTAAATATTTAGAAACTTCGACTTATAAAGGTACTTTTAACATTATGATTAATATGGATTTTAAGAGGATTTAAATAATAGTCTTTACATAAAGCCTGATCACGTTGTGTCCCATTACCGTTGTAGTATTATCCTTCGTTTTTAACCCTAAATGTTCTTGTACGTGTGCGTGTTAAATGTATTTATTTATTATGAATTGACGACCTTCGAGTGAAGCAAGAAGACATCTGTACTGGCCCGACAATGACTCCTTTGTGAGTCGAAACCGGTTGCAATTTAGCAACACATTGATCACATAAATGCAGGTATTTACACCATTATTTAGTATTTAAATGTGATCAGGAGGCTAAAAATTCAATATAATGATTTTAAAAAAGTTGAGATATTAAGATTAGAGTAATTGAGGTTTTACTGTATATGACTTATCTGAGATCACTCTAGTTTTTTACTTAAACTGACACTTTTCAACCAACTCTCTAAAGGGTGTTTACAATAAATTGCAATTATTGCTAAATAATAAATACAGTACTTTATGTTCATTAAAATTGTTCTATTTTGCTTCCACAGTTACTATTCAGTACAAATAAATAGTTTGAGTTCAATTTATAATATTTATAAAGTGGTTTATAATTTATCACGTTTAAGTCAAGTTATAAAGGCCGAGACGTAACATCACTGTCGTTCTACAATGGGATGAAATACAGTGTTATGCTTTATGTGCAACTATTACCCTGGACTCTAACTTTCACAAGTGAGTTAGCTCAACTCTATAATTTCAATATAATAAATAGGTTACATACCTTATAAATCCGACAAACAGCTCATTTTAATTGAAGGTCGTTTACATGTTTCGGCTTCGTAATGTGTTCGTCCCGTCCGTGTGTATGTGTTTGTGTATGTACTTTTAGTAGAAAACAATGACAAGGATTTCACCATCCAACTGCGATGTTTTGACAATGGCCGATACAAGCCGAAACATGTAAACGACCTTCAATTAAAATGAGCTGTTTGTCGGATTTATAAGGTATGTAACCTATTTATTATATTGAATACAACAGCTCCGGAGCTAGAATGGAAATGAATTTTAATTCTATAATTTCTCCGAAAATACTCATCAGCCACTTGGCCTTCCTTTGAATTATAGAATAGAATTTAATTGCAATAAAACTGAATGATTAGATTTTAAATATATGAAAGGCTGTACATTTTGAAGCTTAAAAGAGAAAATGAGTAATAGTTTAGAATAAGTCACATGGACAACAAACATTGATTTAATTCAAATACATTTTAATAAAAACAAAATTAGGCTACTTCTGTTTGACCCTAATATAAATTTGTACCCACTAAATTCTGTATGTTTTACATATGCCCAATCCATAAAGAAACTATTAGTTAATGAATTTTAAAATTTTAATACCTTAGGTCAAACTAAAACTTTACCAAACTCTAAGATATTTTAAACATTTGATTAAGTTGACTTACCAGACCAGTTGTCTTCATGGTTGTTATGTGGACACTGAACAGTGAATGAATACAGTAGGTTCCAGTATTGCCATTTTATACCCAATGGCCTTCCTGTATGACAAACAAGCAGATCAGCCTAAGAACCCATGTCCCAGTGAAAGTGATGAGAATTTGCAAACAGTTTCAAAACTACTTGGAGATAGCTGTAAATAGACAATGCCCTCAATCAAAACAAGTGCATTGAGGAGTGCTGTGAGATTTCACTTTAAAATTATATGAAACTATTGTTAGGTGATTGTATAATAGTTGCTTGGCTCTACAAATATTTATTAATTATTTTCGTTGTTGGAAAATATATTTTAATATTTCAAAGTTGCACATGAATGTTTAGGGAAGTATAATTATATGAAATTCCAGACATCTCTTACTGTTATTTCAGACAATTTTGTTCAAAATATACACATCTTTATGGGTTTATACAAATTGTATGGTTCTAACTTTTTTGTAAAGGCAAGTACCATATTTTACAGACAATTAATTCGAGATAATTTTATGTAGTAATTTACTGCTTGACAAATTGAACACTCCCTCCAAATTTGATTTCCTTTATCAATTTTTTAAGGCTATTTGCTGATTTATTTTCCTTTAGAATTAAAGTTTATAAAATCAGGTAAAATATTTATTGTACCATTCAGTGTTTACAATAGGTAACGTAAATTACAAAATATATAAATAAAATGATAACCATTGCAAACCATGCTGGTTTTTAATCTTTTTGTGGTGCAGTTATTGGTTACAAAGTATCAATAAGATTTGGTAAATTATTAAGATCTCCAATTAAATTCTATCATCAAACAAAACTGGACATCAATTATATATTAAAATCAAATTAAAAATAACTTTCTATTTAATTTCGGTTCAATTTCTGACAGCCTACTCCAAATACATAAATTGAGTGAGATCTGAATACATTACTGTCTTTCGTAGAATTAAAAATTCTGAAATCCTCAGGATTTTGATTTTCTAATAATATATTGTATAATCTCTAAACAATTATAGCAGTTTGAAATAATCACAGCAACCTAATCTTCTAAATTAGTAAAAAAAAATAAAAAAAAATGCTATTCTCTGTAACATCACAATTTAAACTATTCTTTACTTTATCTAAGGTATCCATTTGAAATAGAAATTTCTTAAAACTTTAACAGTTCCCTGATTATGGGAGAAGATCTGGAGAAAAAATACCCCTTTTGTAGCAAACCTGCAGAGTGCAGACTAAACAGATTTCTATTTGCCTGATTGGATTTTCTCTGAACTATTTTCTTAATAATGCCAGATTTATTGCCTTTTTAAATAACATTAGGTTTAACGAGTAAGTAGGTTTGCTGCTACAGGGAAGGTAGTAAGCGTGTTTTTCAATAAAAAGTAACAGTTTACTTATTCTCCTAAAAATAACATAGGAATTTTTAATCTTCGGTTTTTTTAATTTTCTATGAAGTTGTACAAACATGCTTCAATATACAATGTTATTTGTTTTTTAGAACTAAAAATAGTTTTTGAAAGAAATTGCAAAATCAAAATTAAACATAAGATGGGGATCAAAATAAAAAATACTTACTTTTAAAAACGACTTTTAATAACCAGCGTCTTGAAAATGTTTAGTTGCCATTTTGTTATTAGTGGTATGATTTATATTTTCTTTATGGCAATTGTTTAGTTTTTTCAAGAGCTGTAAAATGATATGACAGTGGACTATACTTCCATTTTGAAAATATTTAGACCCACTACCCGTAAGGGCCAAATTTTCTAAATTGCTCATTTTTATTGTAGCCCCTCATGTCTAAGAAGGTTGCATCAAACTGATTTCAACTATCTCAAATAATAAAAAGTTAAGGGGGGTGCAAGTTACTTTTTAGCCACCCTCACGGTTGACTGGATGCCATTTTGCTATTAGTGGTACGATTTTTGTTTTGTAATTAAACATATTTTAAGACATTAAACATGTCTTTATGTTTTTTAATTTCTTCAAAAACCTGAGGTCGACTATACATGGCATTTGAACAATTTGAACCCTACCTCCACTGTAAGGGCAAAATTTTCAAAATTAACCATAATTATTGGAGCCCCTCATATCTAAGAAGGCTTACCGGTTCCAAATACCTCAAATGGTTATAAAGTTAAAGGAAGTGCAAGTAACTTTTTCAGCCACCCTGTATTTTTCATACCATTATGTTATTTAAGAAAGTAATTGTTCTTTATATCCGTTTTTTAATCATTTATTTAAATATATTTGAGTTAACAATAAAATATCAACGCATTTGTAACAATTATTATTTTGGTGCAAGAACACAAGGGACCATCAAAATCAGTGTTTCCTAGTAAATATTGTAATTAGTAGCTTTAGTATTTTTACGATGTCACCAGGACCGGTTTTTACAAATTCTGAAAACCTGCAATCTTGCTTGGTAAATAATTTGATTTTAAATATAAAATAAAACCTATCGAAATCCTCAAAATTTTATTTGACTCTATATTTATGCTCGACTTTGAAGTCCTGAAAAGGTTTAAGAAATCACTTTGTAGCTTCTCACTCTTAGTCAAGTGAAGAACGTTTGACTATTAATAGAACTGTACATTCCATCTCCATGTTAAAAAGGGGTGCTAGTTTTTTTTTTTTTAATCAAAATGAATGTAGCTGAAGTGAGTGTTACGAATAAACTGACAAAAATCTTGAGTACTCAGTGAAAGTAGGCAATAACAATATTTTATTTTAACTATTTTAACATCATCTTTGGTCAAAAGACAAAAAACAACTCTACTAACTTTTGTTTACATTTTCTCATTAATAACATGTGTTTTAATTATTAGTAAGCATTCTAATACAAATATTAACATTTGATAACAATTTAAAACCAGTAAGTTAAACAAACTCAGCATATATAACAGCGAGTCACGAAAAGATTGCGCTGATGTAATCTACTGATTTCTGTCAAATGTGCAGACTTTTTAACCAAGTCATTTCATGGGATAACTTTTGTTAGCTATGGCATCTTGTATGCCCCCCTAAACTACCTCAGTAACAAAAAAATACCCCCGTCGCAGCAAACCTGCAGACTAAGCAAATTTCCATTTACCGGGTTTGATTTTCAAATAAATCTATTTAAATAACGTTAGTTTTAACAAGTCTTAGGTTTGCTGCTACAGGGAGGGTAATAAAGTGTGTTTTTAGTCAAATATTAATGGTTTATTATAAAAAAAATGTCCAAGTTTGATCAAAATATATCCATAAATTAGCAAACTACAACAGTTTACTTATTCTCCATAATAATAGCATGGGAATTTTAAATTTAAAATTTTTGAATTTTCTACGTATCCAATAATCGTAAAAAAACACTTCAATATTCTAAATCATTTATATTTTAAGCTCTTTAAAATGGTTTGAAGAGAAATTGGAAAATTTTATGTTTTGGGGATCAGAAATGAGAAAAACCAAATTTTACCCCATAAAACCCCCCACAAAGTTGGTGGCTCAGTTGGTAGTGTCATGGACTTAGCGATGTCGTGGGTTCGGATCCTGGCAACTGCCACACAAATTTATCAGTACAGTTCACCTTTGTACTGTACCGGCTCACCCCTTACTTGGCTGGATACGTTCCATGCACAGATCTGTAGTCTATGTGGACAGGCAAATGCAAAGTTAAAAGAGGTCGCCAACCTCTTAAAAAAAAAAAACCCCGTTCCCATTATCCGATCATGCTGGTTCGCGAACTCATCCAAGTTTATTCCGTCCTACATCTTCAAGCTAAATTTCATCTAAATCGGACAAAAATTACTCAAGTTATAGCTCACAGACGTATATGTATGTATAAATATATATACACATATAAATATTTGAACGAATAGTGTTTTTGGCCTCTAGGAACATCAAAATGAAAAATTATATCGGTCCCGGCTCCAGGTCTTACCGTGCCACCTACAGTAATAGCTACTCCCCTATAGGGAAATTTGCTAAAAGTGGAAAATAGAATCTTAGACACTATCTTAAACATGTTTTTTTAAAATAAAAAATAGGCGAGTGCTGGTTCATATAGATGGGATGTCTACTTCAATATCCAATAGTTACTAGTGTACCTGTTGCTCGAAATCGAGCAATTGTCAAGTACCGGTATTATACAGAAGTTATTTTAAAACTACAGTAATAACAGTCATAATTTTCGATGAGTTTAAAAGACCCGACTAAATGCTTATGTAACTAATTGAAATACTCACGCTATTTAATAGTGTTTCAAAATAACAAAAGCTTCTTGTAAAAATATTTTAGCATTTTATGGACCCGGCCTTATTTTTTAGTGTTTTCTACAAATGTTTCCCGACTTAAAGCTGTAACAAGTAAACATTTATTGCATGTATTTATTTGATCTGACCTTAGGTAGGTTTACTTTACTCCTGTGACAACATGATGTGTATATTCTTCATGTTTTTTTTTACTTCCAAAATAAGTTGCTTAGCATAACTGGCAAAAATAATTCATCTCCCCAAGTGATTATGTACCTGGATTCCTTACTGTGAGACCAGGTCTCTCCTCTACTCTTCTCGTAAGTATAAGATTTCCTATTAACTGTCTCCTCCTCCTGTTTTCAATATTTCTCCTTTAGACTCGAGAAATTTTCTGTTCTTCCAACAAAACTGATTGACTGTTTGGATTTGTCTATAACCTCCTAAATATTACAAACATCAATATTTACTCCCAAAAAGCTGGTGAGTTTATTTTTATATACAGCTGTTTTTGTTTTTAAATTTGTTGTCAATGCAATTCTTATGGGGAAAATGCGACATTTGAGAGCGTCTTGTGCCCTTAAGGATAAGAGATTTTAAATTCTAAAACCTTTATGCAAAACTACAAATTGAGACGAATTATTTTACACATCAAACGTTAAAATTGGTCCAGAAATAACGGAGGAGTTTTGTTCACAAAAAACAGCCCTCACGTATCAATATAAGAGATTGGTTGAACCTTCTACCATAACCATCCGAATTGGTTGAACCTTCTACCATAACCATCCGAATTGGTTGAACCTTCTACCATGCATGGTAACATGCATTCTACCTTAAGATACTTGTGTGTTTGAATGCATTTAATTTTAATTCCAAATGAAAAGTTTTTGAAGTTTTATATGATTTAAACATTCAAATATTATACCTATGTACAGAGTAGACGACTATTTAGTTTATGGCATATTCTCACAGAGCCTACTCCCCATACTAAAATTAAATAGAAGGGTTGTTTTCCACCTTCAGGCTTTATGTTGATCACTTATCTCTCTAGGAAGCTTTTCCCGAGTCTTGCAAGATTAGGATAAGCAGTTTCTGCAATCCATTGCAAAACATGTTGCTTTAGGCATCCCCCCAATTATATAATGTCAGCCATATTTGTAGAATACCAACCAATTATATAATTTAAGCCTTTATTGTAGACTAGCTGTAACCCGCGGGCTTTGCCCCGTTTAACTTCTTAATTTTCAAGATTATCTCGTTCGCATGGCTCAATCACGTCCTGGTTGAAGTTTGTTCGCTACGCTCACTCACCTTTAGGTTGGAGCTCGTTCGCTGCGCTCACTTGCCTTCAGGTTAGCTCGTTCGCTACGCTAACTCGCCTCCAGGTTGAAGTTTGTTCGCTACGCTCACTCACCTTTTGGTTGCAAATTAGCTGTTGTCATAAATGTAAAAGAAATAATAGTGCTGCACCCTGTTGGTAATCCTTGTAACTTTAATGCTATTGAACATCATAGAACAGAACCAACTTGTTTAATTGAAACAGCTGTTAAGATTCAATAATTCCATTTCTCATAAAGTTAACATGGGAAACTCCAGAGTCACTGGGGCGGAGCCCGAAAGGATTTTTGAAATAAGAATATGTCTATATGTTAATCGGGAATGTGAGCTATCATTATGCCAAATTTCAGCCCAATCCGACCAGTATTTTTCGCGTTCACTTGTCACAAACATACATCCATACATCCATCCATACATCCATCCATACACCCAAACTTTCTCATTTATAATATTAGTAGGATTACCAATCAATTATACAAGGTGGCTGGTCAGCAGTATTAAAAAAGTTTTTGGTGTAAGTGCAAAGAAAATGGATTGTGATGATGCATCTAATAGGTTCAAAGTATAGAAATTGGCTTCCCAAAAAAATCATTTTAATTTTTCTAAAATAACCATGTTTTCAAACATAATACACTAGTTTCTCAATTACCTGCAAACGGATTTGAGTAGATGATGTCATTTTTGTGTTCTACATTAAATTTTGAATAAGAATCGTTGAAAATGATGGAGGATCATTAATAAAAACCCCATTTGAAACTGTTCCAAAGATTAAAATGAAGGTTTTTGATAACAATTTAAACATTATTGGTCTATTGCACTTTCTACACCCTGTATACAAGAAGGTAGCAAAATATGTTGAAAACTGCTCCATTTTATAAGCTTTCCAACCATATGCTACACTTTTGAGGTTTACTATTGAGGCAGGTATAAATAAAACTGTGTAAGTTTTTAGCTCGATTTATTTGGAAACTTTTTTTATAAAATACATCAAAATAACAACTCATGTCCGAAGGTTTCACATTTCATCTAGGCTGCATTCCTTTGTAACATTTATGGATTACTATTTAGCGAACAACATGCAGGAGTTAATGGTTTGAAAGTTTGTAGACATTGTTACATTTAATTATTAGAACCATTGCTTCTCATCGACTATATTTTAAATATAAAAAGATAAATAGATTTTATTATACTTACATAATAAAATATTATTTCTTAAACAATATTTATACATTTGGAAAAATATATACAAAATAATATATTACAACCAATATACAACTTATAGAAAAAGCTGGATATTTTACGACTGATTTTATGTTTTGATAAAATTCAACCTTAATAATAAAATAACTCAGGGGTGTTCACTGTTCATTATAAGTTTTTGTAAACAAAAGGTTGAGGTTTAAATATATTAAACTAGAACAAAATATATTTTGTTCAAAGGAAAAACAACACATTTAAAATATAACAGAATTTTTATAATATTTTAAAAACCTCTTCCTTCTTTAAAAATTGATACTTGCACGAGTGATACACCGATTCATTTAAAAAAACGCATACATCTATACTCTGCCGAAGATAAATATTAAAAATCCAGCTTTTTCAAAACCTAAACTAATTTTATACAAAATAATCTGTACATATAAATTAACATCTCGTATTTATATATGTATATATATCTATGAAGAATTAAAACAAAAAACATAACAAAATGCAACTTATTGTAGGATAATATACCGAGAGTAATCGAGGATTAAATACTGATTGTTTGAATTCAAATTTCTTTGGTAGATCAGTCCCTAGTTGTTATTTACATTAAACATCGACAACGACATGAATGCAGGATTTAATGGACTAAAGTTCAACTTTAGTGTTAAAAATCTCTGTTAACATCTAAGGAAACAAATATAGACTTGTAACATAAGGAGTTGTTGACGTGCTTGTTGAAGTAATTAAATATTGCTTGTTTAACAATTTCTCCCTCTAATTTATGGAGGAAATATATTGTTTCTGTCCAAATTTTCAAGTTTGAGGTTTTAGTGGAAATGTTCCTTTTGGAGTTTCTTAAACCTATGATGTTGCGACTTACCAGTATTAGGTTTTCATATGATCATCCAGAGTATTTTCATTACTGGATCTGCAGCTTAGACCTATTTCAGGTAACTTAAACTTAACTCGCTAACTTTACATTGTTTATTCCTTAAACATTTTATTGATAGAAATGCAAATACTTGTTATTGATAAAAAAATTGTTAAATTTGAAATATGACTGAACTTATTCTTATAACAAACATTCTACCGGTGTTGATTAAGTTGGTTTACATTGGTCTGTTCTTATTTAAACTATACAAATTTTTACTCATTTCAAATGAAACACAATGTTTATGTGATATATTCTTGTCAGTTGATTGTCTGAATCAAGGTCCCACTAGAAAAAACAGGCCATACTACAGGATTCATAACGTCACACTAGTGGATGGATTTCATTGATAAATTCATTGCCTTCACCATTCCCATATGTTTTAGGTAAATAAACAAGCTGGCTGTTTGTGAGATTTTAATGGTAAGAGTTTAGTACAACTATCCACCACTGTGACGTAGTGTTGCGCTGCCTGTGCTGCAGCATGGCCTGTTTTTTCTAGTGGGGCCTTGTCTGAATGCTCAAAACTTTGGTCATCTTGTGATTTTTTGTGGGGTTTGCTCCATGAGAAAGGACAGAGAGATCGTAGACAGCGTTCTCACCCACATAACATAACACTTTCTCAGTGTAAACAAATTTTCAGTTGACTTATGTACGAGGGCGGTTTTTGCGTATGCCGTCATTTGTGCACAGAATGTCACCTTTTGCAGCTCTGTAACTGACGTGTAAGCTTCATGGTGAGTTTTTAAATTATTGAATCTCCTGCTGCCTGAGACGTTTTTGACCGCAACAACATATCTGATGCTGACATTTATTGCCAGATGACTGAAGTTTATGACCCTAATGCAATGATAGTGGGGAAAGTGCAGAAATGAGGTAGGGAGTTTAAAATGGTTGTGAAAATGTTCATTTTGGAAGGAATTTCTTTTTGTTTACCTAGACTTCTCACTGAATCAATTTTTACACTCCACACTTAACCCTCACTCATTGCATTAGGGCTATAACCTTCAGACACCTGGCTATGAATGTCTGCATCGGATATGTTTCTTTTAACAAAACACGTAACACTGAACTTATCTCGCATGCAGCGGGAGATGCAATTATTTTAAAAACACACGGCAAAGCGTGTACATCAGCTACAGAGCTGCAAATGGTTTCATTCTGTTCACAAATGATGCCAATAACCGTCGAGAAGCCTCGATGCAGAATACTACATATAGCCTGCCATGAGACATAACTGTTTGAGGATAAAATCCCATCCCACTCATGGATGGGTCAAATGTGCAGTCTGTGGTAGAGACCCACCTGAAATAGAAAGTGTATGGCTTTTGTGGATAATTTCAATCTTTGTGTTCATAATATGAGGACTAAATCTTCATTACACCAGTTAATGATGTGTCGGTGCCTGAAGACGATTCTCTATACTACCGGTTCATAGGAAAGGTACCAGTACCGCAAATTGAATTTAAAATTCAGACCCGGTACTTCAGTACAAGGTTTAGGTCTACTAGTTGCACGTCTGGCAACTACGGCTAGTTGACAACCATGAATTCCATCCCTCGATGCCATGTTACTTATATAATGTTTCAATTCTTCAATTACATTAAAAATACACCACAAATAATAAAATTAGAGCAATCTGTCATTGCAACCAACATTCTTTGACCATGAATACCATACAATAAAATTTTGAGAAGAGTGAAATTAACGAAATTACCCAAATTAATTACCTAGGAGAAATGAGTACTATTTAGTTAGGTACCAAGGCTACTGCTGCCAAGATAAGAATACATTTTGATAGCAACTGGTATCAGTAACGACTTTGAAAATACACTGATTACTAACAATAACAATGAGTTAATCGTTATCCCTGGAACTCAAAGGGTTAAACTTTTAGAGAGAAATGTAAAATGTCGAACGTCAACAACCCCTGGCGTGTTACAAGCTTTGTCACACTCTAGCATATCTCGGGTCTGCTTGTCTATCACAAGTAGGTTCAGTCTGTCAGAGTCTTAGAAGAGGAATGGCAGAAAGGCTACGAGAGCGAACCTTCCAGCACAGTGTTGTCCCACAAGGCTCTCTGGTCACCTGGAAAACACATTGAATTAGTTAACTTTTGTTTGGTACCGTTAAATTCCTCAAATCACCTGTTCAGAAAAATCGGACAACTCAAAAGTAAGCCAAACCGAACGTGTGGTAGGTTGCTTAAATATTGATTATCATGATCGATGACGTAAAGGGTGTACTGTAAATGAAATTAGTTGTCCTATCCGTTCAAAAAGTGTCAAGTCCAGAGACAAAAAAGCAAAAAATCATTTAAACTAAACTTTGTGTATGCCGATAGTTAAGTTATTATTTGGAACAGGTAATCATTATAAATCAATCTTAAGGACAGGCAACAGACAAATATAACAAAAATAATAATTATGAAGTTTGGATTGAAATATAAATATTGATCTATGATATCCTCGTACCTGAGGGACAGTATCCAGGAGCTTGTGTATCTATGACGTAGCCTGTGACACAAGCGTCCTTCACCATGTGACACCAAGAGGTGTAGGTCCTGTTGTTGGAGCCACACAACTCCACCACATGTCTTCCTGTAATGTCACTACAGTTAGTATATTCAGGTTGTGTATCTATGACGTAGCCTGTGACACAAGCGTCCTTCACCATGTGACACCAAGAGGTGTAGGTCCTGTTGTTGGAGCCACACAACTCCACCACATGTCTTCCTGTAATGTCACTACAGTTAGTATATTCAGGTTGTGTATCTATGACGTAGCCTGTGACACAAGCGTCCTTCACCATGTGACACCAAGAGGTGTAGGTCCTGTTGTTGGAGCCACACAACTCCACCACATGTCTTCCTGTAATGTCACTACAGTTAGTATATTCAGGTTGTGTATATGACGTAGCCTGTGACACAAGCGTCCTTCACCATGTGACACCAAGAGGTGTAGGTCCTGTTGTTGGAGCCACACAACTCAACCACATGCCTTCCTGTAATGTCACTACAGTTAGTATATTCAGGTTGTGTATCTATGACTTGCTTGTGACACAAGCGTCCTTCACCATGTGACACCAAGAGGTGTAGGTCCTGTTGTTGGAGCCACACAACTCAACCACATGTCTTCCTGTAATGTCACTACAGTTAGTATATTCAGGTTGTGTATATGACGTAGCCTGTGACACAAGCGTCCTTCACCATGTGACACCAAGAGGTGTAGGTCCTGTTGTTGGAGCCACACAACTCCACCACATGTCTTCCTGTAATGTCACTACAGTTAGTATATTCAGGTTGTGTATATGACGTAGCCTGTGACACAAGCGTCCTTCCCCATGTGACACCAAGAGGTGTAGGTCCTGTTGTTGGAGCCACACAACTCCACCACATGTCTTCCTGTAATGTCACTACAGTTAGTATATTCAGGTTGTGTATATGACGTAGCCTGTGACACAAGCGTCCTTCACCATGTGACACCAAGAGGTGTAGGTCCTGTTGTTGGAGCCACACAACTCAACCACATGTCTTCCTGTAATGTCACTACAGTAAGTATATATGACGTAGCCTGTGACACAAGCGTCCTTCACCATGTGACACCAAGAGGTGTAGGTCCTGTTGTTGGAGCCACACAACTCAACCACATGTCTTCCTGTAATGTCACTACAGTTAGTATATTCAGGTTGTGTATATGACGTAGCCTGTGACACAAGCGTCCTTCCCCATGTGACACCAAGAGGTGTAGGTCCTGTTGTTGGAGCCACACAACTCAACCACATGTCTTCCTGTAATGTCACCACAGTTAGTATATTCAGGTTGTGTATCTATGATGTAGCCCGTGACACAAGTGTCCTTCACCATGTGACACCAAGAGGTGTAGGTCCTGTTGTTGGAGCCACACAACTCAACCACATGTCTTCCTGTAATGTCACTACAGTTAGTATATTCAGGTTGTGTATCTATGACTTGCTTGTGACACAAGCGTCCTTCACCATGTGACACCAAGAGGTGTAGGTCCTGTTGTTGGAGCCACACAACTCCACCACATGTCTTCCTGTAATGTCACTACAGTTAGTATATTCAGGTTGTGTATCTATGACGTAGCCTGTGACACAAGCGTCCTTCACCATGTGACACCAAGAGGTGTAGGTCCTGTTGTTGGAGCCACACAGCTCCACCACATGTCTTCCTGTAATGTCACTACAGTTAGTATATTCAGGTTGTGTATATGACGTAGCCTGTGACACAAGCGTCCTTCACCATGTGACACCAAGAGGTGTAGGTCCTGTTGTTGGAGCCACACAGCTCCACCACATGTCTTCCTGTAATGTCACTAAAGTTAGTATATTCAGGTTGTGTATCTATGACGTAGCCTGTGACACAAGCGTCCTTCACCATGTGACACCAAGAGGTGTAGGTCCTGTTGTTGGAGCCACACAGCTCCACCACATGTCTTCCTGTAATGTCACTACAGTTAGTATATTCAGGTTGTGTATCTATGACGTAGCCTGTGACACAAGCGTCCTTCACCATGTGACACCAAGAGGTGTAGGTCCTGTTGTTGGAGCCACACAGCTCCACCACATGTCTTCCTGTAATGTCACTACAGTTAGTATATTCAGGTTGTGTATATGACGTAGCCTGTGACACAAGCGTCCTTCACCATGTGACACCAAGAGGTGTAGGTCCTGTTGTTGGAGCCACACAGCTCCACCACATGTCTTCCTGTAATGCCACTACAGTTAGTATATTCAGGTTGTGTATCTATGACTTGCTTGTGACACAAGCGTCCTTCACCATGTGACACCGAGAGGTGTAGGTCCTGTTGTTGGAGCCACACAACTCCACCACATGTCTTCCTGTAATGTCACTACAGTTAGTATATTCAGGTTGTGTATCTATGACGTAGCCTGTGACACAAGCGTCCTTCACCATGTGACACCAAGAGGTGTAGGTCCTGTTGTTGGAGCCACACAACTCAACCACATGTCTTCCTGTAATGTCACTACAGTTAGTATATTCAGGTTGTGTATCTATGACGTAGCCTGTGACACAAGCGTCCTTCACCATGTGACACCAAGAGGTGTAGGTCCTGTTGTTGGAGCCACACAGCTCCACCACATGTCTTCCTGTAATGTCACTACAGTTAGTATATTCAGGTTGTGTATCTATGACGTAGCCTGTGACACAAGCGTCCTTCACCATGTGACACCAAGAGGTGTAGGTCCTGTTGTTGGAGCCACACAGCTCCACCACATGTCTTCCTGTAATGTCACTACAGTTAGTATATTCAGGTTGTGTATCTATGACTTGCTTGTGACACAAGCGTCCTTCACCATGTGACACCAAGAGGTGTAGGTCCTGTTGTTGGAGCCACACAACTCCACCACATGTCTTCCTGTAATGTCACTACAGTTAGTATATTCAGGTTGTGTATCTATGACGTAGCCTGTGACACAAGCGTCCTTCACCATGTGACACCAAGAGGTGTAGGTCCTGTTGTTGGAGCCACACAACTCAACCACATGTCTTCCTGTAATGTCACTACAGTTAGTATATTCAGGTTGTGTATCTATGACGTAGCCTGTGACACAAGCGTCCTTCACCATGTGACACCAAGAGGTGTAGGTCCTGTTGTTGGAGCCACACAGCTCCACCACATGTCTTCCTGTAATGTCACTACAGTTAGTATATTCAGGTTGTGTATCTATGACGTAGCCTGTGACACAAGCGTCCTTCACCATGTGACACCAAGAGGTGTAGGTCCTGTTGTTGGAGCCACACAACTCCACCACATGTCTTCCTGTAATGTCACTACAGTTAGTATATTCAGGTTGTGTATCTATGACGTAGCCTGTGACACAAGCGTCCTTCACCATGTGACACCAAGAGGTGTAGGTCCTGTTGTTGGAGCCACACAACTCCACCACATGTCTTCCTGTAATGTCACTACAGTTAGTATATTCAGGTTGTGTATATGACGTAGCCTGTGACACAAGCGTCCTTCACCATGTGACACCAAGAGGTGTAGGTCCTGTTGTTGGAGCCACACAACTCCACCACTTGCCTTCCTGTAATGTTACCTCAATTAGTACATCCAGATCTTGATTTTACATAGCCTGGGGTAAAAACGTTCTTCATTATTATCAAGTTATTACTGCTTCACATGTAATCCAATACTACTTAAATTATGCTCTCTTTATCTTTTGAATATTTACCATTGCGATCCGGACAAGGTAAAGATGAACAAGTGACACAGCGAGGATGATCCGTTTTTGGCTGTCTCAGACAACGTTGGCCCAGGCTGCAGTGGATCTGGTCACAAGTAGCTCGAGCTGCAAATATAGTCACTACTTTAACCACAAAACATACTAAGACTCAATGACAAGCAGGTAAATAAAGAAACACTATCCCAATGGGGCTTATTTTGGTCCAAGCTAACCAGAACCTACGATGATCAAATCATTTTCAACTTTAAATTGTCACTGGTTTCAAAATCCATTTGGATAATCTTGAGAATCTCTTGGGGTAAATTTGAACTGTGAAGCTAGTTCTGTTAATACGGTTTCCATTAACACAAGTCTACATAAGTCATTTTCCAAAGTCTTCATTCGGACACATCCATTTAGCCACTAGACTCGTTTGAGAAAATATAAGACTTCAGATCATCAGTCTAAGTTTTTGTCAAAAAATCATATTCTCTAGTTTCGTTACAGAATTTACAAAGCTACACAGATCATTCTACACTCATCCTTACTCGTATTTGGGTAAATACGCACCAAGGGGGATGACGTACCCATCCCAATAATTGATTATTTATATCACTGCCAAAGCTTGCAACACACGTGACAACATCAAAATAAACAAATACATTTTCCAACACAGCACGAACGAAAATTGCAAGATAAAGTCCTCCTGATTTTATGATGAATATTGAGGAGAATTAACCAACACAATCACCTTTTTACACAAGTACGAAATTGAAATTTTACATCACTTAAAGCACCGGAATACCAGAGCATACGTCCCGCATACGTTATCTAAATTCCCAACTCGTGTTGTATCCGATCAGAAAACGGTTGTAAACGTATTTACGATTTGTCTATCTACTCGGTCGTCACGATGTCGCCGTCGCGTTGCGTAAGTTTATTCCGGAGATATGCAAACGACGTGAGGCAGAGTGAGTTATGTTATGTCTAGAGACGGAGGTCGGTGACCTTGAGTGGCCTTGGTCAAGGACGTCTGAGTCATACACTGATACCTAGATATTGCAGACGCCATCTCCGCCGCGCCGCGTGCGCTACTTTCTTTCTGCCGGTTCATTTTTTGTGGTAGGTGCGGGCAGAAATTTTCGCCGAGATGTTTGATTTGATAACCGGTAACGTGAGTTCACAGTGTGTATGTAATGTTTAGATCTGATGTTGCTCTCTTCAGTTAGAATCTTCGACTTTTTGGCTCTGAAGTAGAATAAATTATAGATTTTCAAGGCACCGACACAGGGTGCGTATTTTAGATGAGTGATGAATGGATCAGGATGATAATAATAGATTTGTTTCTCTGACTAAGATCAGCCGTTTCTTTAGCATAGACGATTTATTGTTAAATTATCAATGACAGCCAGAACAAAGTCCAGTTACGATAGAAAAGCTACTGGCTTTGCCAGGACCTAACAGATGACCTAATTACCAGCTCTATGAATATGAACCAGTTGTAGATAAATTGTTATTCTTGTAGAACATAGCTGCATGAACCACTAAGTAAGTGCGTTGCTGTACAAATTAGATTTTATCCAATGATTTTATGCTTAAGTTTTTGTTCCTGTGATTGTTGATGGTATATAAAAGATGGCTATAGTGTACGATAAAATGCTTTTTCAATGGCAACAAAACTCTGAATTATGGCAATCATTGTAGCCACACCCACAATATAAAACGGTCTAGATATTAGGTCTCGATTCTTACGACATCGCCTGTCTTTTTTTGGAAATCCCCGAAGTATTTGCAGATCCATACTTCGCAATACATATTACATAATTCATTTCTCTCATACATGAGATGAGCCAAGTTAAAATGTTGTTTGATGCGAAACATTTGAGGCTCATTGGTAGCTCTTTGTTTATAGTGGGGCCTAATTAAGAGAATCCTTTTCTCCCAACCTCTAACGAAATTCTTGAGAAGTGAGCGCCTCCTGCCATATTGTGTCCTGTGCTGGATAATTTAAGAGTCGCTTGAAATGCAATCAACTTCACGGACAGACAGTAAGTGTGCTTTGTATTATGCAGCATGACAACAACCCGTACATGAATTCAAAAAAAGTAGACTAGCTATATGGATTGGACCCGTGATTTTTAAGGCAAAAGACAAAACCACCTAAGTTACGCATGAAACAACCATCGCCAAACACTATGTTTAATGCAGTGATTTAAATCATATTCTAGCGGAATCTCGTTCACAACGATACAGCTAATGCAGGAATGAATGAATGATTTTAATCAATATTTTCTATGAGCCATTACAACGACGAAACATCTACGCACTTTAACGTGAAGATGAGTAAGGATGTACAAATGAAGGAGATTATAGCTGTAGTAACTAGCTGCTGTACCCGTGCTTCGCAACGGGAAGAAAAATCAGTTTCATAATCATTGACATCGATTTAGAATAAATAATCCATGATCAAGTTTTAGATGAAATAATCCTACCACATAGTCGTGTGAAATATATTTAATTTCTTTGGATCAGCTGTCTGAAATTGTGAAATGAGCATTTGGCAGTTCTTCTAGTTTACATTGAAATGTCAAAATAAAGATCAACATGAGTTTTCTCATTCTGCCATGGAGACCAAACAATTTACTTTTGACAACCTTGTCTCAAAACTTTGGACATTCGGGCGAAGCCCGAGGGGAACTCAAGGAAGTGAATATGCCTATGACGTTCCTATATACTCCATCTTCGTTTTGGCTGTATCTGTTTATTATTTTAGTCGTGACAGTGACAGCTGCCCAGACAGACACCGCCTCAATTTTATAATAGAGTATAGATAACAAGCGGTTTGTTAGCCAAAACATTCATTTACTGTTCTAGGGACCGAACCATCAACCTTTTGAACACTAGGCAATCACGATAACCACCCTACTAGTAGTTCACGTTGTGGATTTGCCCGCAAAGTATCCGGAAGAATTTTATACTATGGCCATCACGAATTTTAACTTTTCTGCCTCAAGGAACTTTCACGTAGGCCTATTGCGCAGTCTTTCGTGAAACTGAAACTCCAATAAGATAAGCTGACTCAGTGATACAAGTTGGTTCGGAAACTTTCTTCAGTAGCGATGAAGAAATTTCCTCTACGGAATGTTCCGAGTCCCAGATTAGCATTAGCGGTCCGCTGCCGTAGATCGACCTCTACCTTCACCTCTGCAAGTGGAGCAGACACCCTCTACTCCACCCACACCCGCCAAATCATTAATTTTACCCGCGAAAGACACGTTTTAGACCGTTTTCATGATGGCGCACTAATGGCGCCCGTGATTGCCGACTTTAGGCTCTAATTTTGTTTTCTCAGCCTCCGTTGAGACGCGCAGTTTTTAATTGGAACAAATTATTTTCACTTGAAACAACCACCTGCAATAATTGCTGTCTGCAGTTCCAATTGAAGACTGCACGGGACCAATTGGTACATGGCCTGAGGGGGCGACGATGCAAGTAATGGCAACTTTGGGAAACGCAACGGCAATTTGTAAAGGGTTGATGTATTTCTTCAATCAGACTCTTTTGACGATTTATCTTCGTTTAGCAGGTTGATCACCTTTTAGAAGGGTAATAGATTAATTAACAATTAATAGCAAACATCTACCCATATTAAGATGTACTAGAGGTCGTCTCGTGGTTGACCAAAAATATGTATTGTACAAACTGTAAATAAACACTGTTAATTTTCTGTTTATATTTCGTCACCAGCATGGCAACCCATAAGACCCATGCTCATGTGTGCGCTTATTTTTAGCCTATTTAAATTTATGTAGGGATTCTGCACATCTACAGGCATATAACTTTCTAACTGTATGCGTGGATTTTCCCTGTGATGCACACGAGCTGAGGAAACAGGTTTTTAAAGAAACATGCTTGCTTATTAATACATAGATTTTTAAATAGAAAGAAGATGATAAAATAATCATGTCAATTTGGAATTGATCCAAAAGCTCCCTCTCTTTCATTGGATAAAACTTCCTTTGGTTATTCTTTACATCAGAATCCACCGGTATAACACTCTGACTCGTGTTAGGTACCAAGTTTTACATGCCAAATATTTGGTAAAGATTAAAAATGAACTCAGACTAAATTGTATGTTTTTTAACATTCTTTATCGATTATAGTAGTTGCAAGTATGGGCCTAAGCAACAATAACTCTCTGTAAAATTGTCGAAGTGGAAAAATGTTTAGTAGAAAGTGGTCAAATAAGCAGTGGTCAAATAAACGGTAAAACCATGTGAAAAGTGTACATTACGTCTGCTGAACATAGAAAACAATTTGTTTTGTTAAGAAATTACAATTTTTTAAAAATAATCTGTTTTCATGGTAGGGAGTGTTTAGTTAACTTTGGAGTGAAAAGAGAACAAATTATGATGGTGATAAAACAACACTTTACTGTACCCTCCCTCTTTCAGGCCCTATCAGGCTGATGGCTCTATCAGGGATCTGGAATGGAGGCCTGGCCCGATTAACCAACGAGCTTTAAGCTTTATAGGCTAAAGTTTCCTGAACCCTAAATTATTACCTATGTAATAATTTAACAAAAAAGCAAAAGTATATCTTTGAAAACACGCACATGGGTTTCATAGACTTTGATTAATTGAAATAAACCATTTTAATTTATAGTTCTTTACCAAACTTGACCGATTAAAGCTAAATTCAACGTCACCGGTTAATTATCGATGTGGACGTTTTCACAACGACCGTAAACGTCCGAATGGCCACCGGATCAGTGGAAATCTTCTGAAATAAATCCAAACGGTGCTATCATTGAAACTGTCCAGGAAATTGTATCACGTGGTTAATTATTCAAAACTCAGTGCAAAGTTTGGAATTGCAGTGTATAAAAACCGAAGGTCAATTGCAACACCTTCGCTTGGCACTCTGCAGAATCGAGACCAGATGCTTAAGCCGGACCAATAATAGCTCTTTGAACTCGAATGTTTCCTCCGGCGGCTGAAATAGCGTTACTCGGTGCTAATTACTTTCCTATGTGCTAATCTTATGCAGGCTAAACACACGCAAATACATCAGCAAAGTTCAACACAACAAAGTTCCGTTGAGAATCACATAGAAATCAACTGTAGGAAATCATTACTAATTTAGTTTTGGAAACCAAATGAGTGATAAACAGTGTTTTGCATCCCCTTACAAATTGAGACTGCAATGGTAATTATGTTTGGAGAATGTTTAAGGAGTTTTCGTTGATGGTAGGAAAAGGCTATTGGCAATGTTTGAAGACAATTTATTCCTAAAATGAATACAGGGACTTGTTTTGTTGATCTACCCCGATATGTTAAAACATTAGGACATCCATAATAGTCTAAGAACAAATCATAAAACATAGTAATGTAATAATGTATAGTGTTGAAAATGTTTACAAAAAACTTGAGAAATGCTTCACTAACAGTTCTCTTTAACGCAATCCTCAAACGAACAGATAAAACATAAAACACGGTTAGATACTCTTAAATTTGGATCTATAAAATTCCTGTGTGTCACATTTAAGATAGTTTAGCCACATCTATTCATAGCAGACGCGTTAAACTGGCAAGTGAAATTTATAGAGAAGGCTGGAGAAAAGATGATTTCGTTTAGAGTAAACATCTCGCATAACTTGGATGCTTTCTAAATTTATGCAATTAAGTCGACTTATTCATGATGTAACTTAAACATAGTATTTTAACATCAGTCGATGTACTAATACATGTTTATAATTTGATGTTAAATTCGATAGATTTTGCTATTAATTGACCAATTATTCAAATTTTCAATCATAACATTTTTGGCATTGTGTACACTAGACTCGAAATATTATGAGTTTGATAGGTGAGACAAAATGAACTTGCTACATTCGTATGGAATTTTAAGTATTGTATGACCTTTGATGATCAGGGCTGCTGCACCAACTCAGAAAAGATAACATGAATGTATGTGAGTATGTCAATTTCCCTATCCAATAAAGGACTCTTCCTTCAGCAACCTTGCTTTAGAATTAGCACAATTTTGGGTCGACGTTGCACAATTGCAATATAATCTAGACCCATTGAGTAGGCAATCCCTTTCTCTGTTACCAGTCAATGTAAAACAACAAAATAAATCAGTTTTGGTACTAACATGTATCAGAAATACAATTGAAAATCTCACCTTTAGGATATTTTCAATGATAAGGGCCACTCATTTATAGTGCGTTGCGGTAATTAGGTTAGGTTAGGATAGTTTAGTTTATAATGACAAATAACGTAATATCCCAAATCAATAGTTGTGATTTTGTGTAATGTGCTGCAAAAAAAAAACTGTATTTTCATGCGTTTTGAAAATTCTAGATTGTTTCTCATCATCAACTACCAAACTAAACTAACCTAACCACTGCAACGCGTGGTGGCCCTCTTATTTCAAATCCTTTACACTGTAACCAAATAAACGTAAACTTACGGATGCACTTGCCCTTGTAGGCTATCGGGATGGCTTTCCCCCGGCGACAAGCCGCTTGTCGCAGGTGACAGACCGACTGGTAAGTCCTTCGGTCGACTCCACACACAGGCCTGGGCGGTGACCCATGGGAACATCGGCGCGAGCATCTCACACAGTGCGGCGACAGGTTCTGGTCGAGGAGGCAGAACTTTCCAGCCGGACAGCGGATCCTGTCGCACGAGCCTGTGGTCAGTACTGCCGGTCATCGTCTGTACCAGCACAGAGAGAACAGGGACGAGGATAGGAAGGGAACAGGGAACAGGTGGGAAAGGGAGGAGACTGTAATGGAGAAGGGGAGGAGTCGGGAAGTTAACGAGATGTACAGAGAGGAAACAGTTAAGAAAAGTGAACACTTTAGAGGTGGTATGGGAAAAGAAAAACGAGAAAACAAGAAGGTAAAGAGATGTACTGATAAGATGGAAACAGTCAAGAAAAATGAACACCTTAGTGAAGGAGGTATAAGAAAAAGAAAAACAAGAAAACATAAAGGTTAGGAGATTTACTTATAAGAGATAAAATCCAAGACAAATCAACACCTAAGGATGGGAGGTATGGGAGAAGGAAAACTATTCAGGAAGGCTAGGAGATCTACCGATAACAGGGGAAGAATTAAGAAAAGGGAAGACATCTGGTAAAGAGTTATAGGAGAAGAAAAAGAGGGTACGGGAATGTAAAGAGATGTTCCGGTTAGAGTAAAACAGTTGAAAATAGGGAAACGTATTGGGGGTGATGTGTAGTCAAAAATGTATGAAGTACAGGGATGGCAACGGGTGGTGACGGAAGAAAAAATCAACAGTTGGAGAAAAATAGGCAAGGAATAGGGAATGTAATGAATCTTATTGCAATGGTAAATAGGAACTGATAGAAAAAAGAAGGTAATGTTTGTGTAGGTATGACAAAAGATTCTGGAGGAAAAGTAAGACAAAGAAATGTAAGAAAAGCGTTTGGTAAAATGTGGAAAGTATTAGAGGCGTCGAACAAGGTACTGGAGGAGACAAGAAATTTTAAAGAATGCAATAATAGAAAAAATTAGTTGAGAAAAGGTAGAATAATAGAGAAGGTTTGGGAGAAACCACAGGAAGAAAAGGATTGGCAATTGAAATACAGTACTCCTAATGTAAACAATAATAAATATTTGGGTAGTTAGAGTAAGTGTGCATGATGGTACGGTAATGTAGGAAGGGACAGTGAGGGACAAGCCAAAAACGAGGAAATACGCTGAGTAAAGGGAGAAAAGAAGTGTGTATACAATGAATTATGATTACGTTGCAGCATGAAAAGATGGTCACACTGCATATACGAAAGATTAACAACACACTTTACGTTCAATTGGAGATTGTGTGAAAAAGGAGTAAGCAAATTGACTGCAAAAGCCACAGTCAATGAACGTTGTAGCGGATTGGCCAGTCAGTGATGTATTATAACATAAATTTCACCAAAGAATATATGCAACGTCATATATTCATCATATACATTCAACTATGACAAATGATTGAGCGGAGCGAGCGAAGCGAGCGTAGCTCTTTAGGATCAACTTCAATGCAACAAATAGAGAAACATCACTCAATAACGGCTGAACGCATTTCAGCCAAACTTAACAAAATTACTAAGACTAATAGTGAGATGGTTTTTAAACAAGCAAATTTCAATTAGATAATACTAAAGCAATTTAAAACGAACTTAAAATTTCCAATTTTTAACATTAGGCTTATGGGACTAAAGTAGCCATATGACAGTTTTTTGTTTACAAGAAAAATGTAAACAAGAGAATCATAAGGTATTTCTTAACTTTCTAGACTTTTCTTTTAAACGTTTTTAAACCATTCCTATGATTTTAATAAACAAGAAAATGCCGTTAAAACATTTTTTCAAGGCGCGGAATTCACTGAAAATTGAGAAAATATACGGAACTACTTTCTCAATGCGCGGAGCATAAACAAGGAGCGGAGGGATACGGACCGCGGTGACTACTTTCTTGGGAACCTATTTGTGTTGCCAGCTGGTTAGAATTTAGAAACAGCCAATGTTAGAAATCAGAATCTAATAAGCGATATATCAAACCGCATCGAAATCTATATTTAATCCGATAATACCTCACAGGTTATATTATGTTGAATTACATCGACGGTGCAGTAAGTTATTACACTTATTAATAAAACCATAGACTTAAAACTCAGACTGAACACTGATCTAATTTCGGCATGTGGGGAAGGTAGGTCGGGGTTTATGAGTATTCGTGGTTTATGAGTATTAGTGTTTTGAAGTAAGGTTAGATTAGGAAGGTAAAGTGTAGGTTATAGGTAGGTGATCGGGTTGTTTATTTGTGTTGCACCATATAATTTTTATCTTTTGGAATAGTTGGTTAAACGGGGAAACGATTACAAAAATGCTTGCATTATGGTATTAACAAGCCATCTACGGTATTCTAGCGTTGTCTTTATATAAAGTCAATGATTCTAGAAAATTACTACATAAAAACCAAATGAAAGGAACATTTAGATTTGGACCTTTGACCATAGCAAAACTAACATGTAATTTATGAAATGTGAAAAGTTGTATATCATTAAATACTATTCTGTAATATTAATAATTATTGTTCGGCAAATCCTCATTTTAATGGCTCGGCTGAAAATGGAATCTGCATTTTTTGAAACAGTAATTTGGTAACAATTCAGTAATTTCAAATGTTGATAACAGTAGCCTATCCTGTATAAATACTGTTATTTGATTGCCAAGCCACGGGCTATACATACGTCCAGTTACAACCATAATAATAAGTAAATAAATTAATTACCTAGGCTTATAGAAGTCCACTTTTAACCACGGTATGGATAATTGTCAAGGCTTGTCCAGAAGTAGGCCCCTTTTTATTATTATTCTGTTTTCACTTAAATCAGCTGAATGCGATGTTTACTTATTACTTATGTTTAGGCCTACATTTCAGCCATTTTATGTTGCACGGTTGAATTTAAATGTCAAATTCCCCCTCCTGTTGTTATACTTTAATACTCGTTTTTTTATAGTTACTGTTATTTTTTATACTTAAATACTTTAACCGATTGTAAGGGTGAAAAATGTAGCCCAATGTTTTTGTTGTTGTAGGCTACAGTTGCATTTGAATGTTAAATTACCTTTCTCTTTTTTATACTTTACTTTTTGGATGTTAATATCAGATTCCAACTACTGTAATATTTTCATGGTCAAAACTACCATAATGCACTTCTGGAAGAGGTATCTGAATAACAAGATGTAGTAAAAACAACTATGAATTATTATAATTTTAATCAATAAAACCAGCATTAGGACATCTATTGACTTTTTTACATTTAATTACTTATACAATTATCAAATCACGTTTGTTCCGCTCAACTGGCTTTCACCTCTCTGAAAGCAACCCTAGTTACATATGTTTTCAACATCAATAACTACTTGTAAGCCATCTTAGATATTTATGACCATTTCTAAAGCGTTTTCTAAATTCAAGTTCTACAGTAAATAAGTTTCATCAGTGTCCACTTTAAATTGGGGGTTTCGTTTATGAGGATATTTTTACGTTGAAGAAGATTGGAAAAGTTGAAAGTAAATAATTTCTTAAAAATGAATTTAGGTTTTTAAATTCGGTTCAAGCTACGTATCATTGATGTGCCACCCACCGATTCAACTGCCAAAGTTTGTTATCTATTTGTTACATTGGTAAGTAGCATTTACCACTTTGATTGATGGAGAATTCTATCTGCATCGTGCACTGAACAACGATTGAGGAATGACTTAACAATGCAGGTGCACACGAGTAGAAAATGATTGCAGAATGATAAGCTGCATTGTTCTTGGCCAATCATCAATAAGCTTAGTGATTAATGTGACCCAGGCTCAGTTTTGATATTTCGAACTCAAGTTTTAGAACAACCCCAGTGACAATTCACAATCACAAAACAATATTGAGAATATTCCGTATTTCATTAGGATCAATCTTTAGCTAATTAATTCACCAACCACGTCAAACAATTTTCTGCTCCGTTTGTGAAAAAACCTATCCTACCCATGAGCTATGTACTGTGAAGCACAGATCCCTAAGCAATGTTCCATTGACTTAGATACTGTAAATATTATTCTCATTATGTTGATCAATCTGAAGCCTGTTTCCGCATGCATTTCATGAACATTTACATCAAGTGTGCTGATGTCAACTTAATCTGTCTCTATGTAGTTGTAGCGTGTGTAGTAGTGGTTAACAGCGTGCGCTCTTCTACAGTAGACAAACAACAGTTTAGAAATACTTTCGATCGTTTGGCTATCAGATTTTATGAAAAACAAGGAATAAATGGAATTGCAACACCCACTCGACATGGGACTGAAAGTACATCTATGGATTGCCTTAAGCTGGTACAAAGGATGATACATTTAGGAGCCAGCCTTAACTATTAGCAAAGATTACACATGCTACGCAAAACTTTGCGTAGGTGGCATGTGTAATCTTTGCTATTAGGTATGTGAATAAGATTAATTTAATTTAGACGAATCGCAGCCTCCTAAATATCGCAGTGGCTTTATTAAACAAACTATAACTGATCATTTACAAAGTTCCTAAACAGAGTCAGCTCTCCAGTTCAAACCAGATATAGAAGAAAAGAAAGAAGATAAAATATCTGTTTAAATATTCATTATATTTATTATATTTGATTCATGGTCATCAGTATTATTTCAGTTAGTATAAAGGTTCATGTTTGTAATATATTTCATTATAATGTATTGCCATTGTTTTATACAATGGATTACAGCATCATCTTGTAAACATTCTTTCTCCATGCTTAATGAATGTAATTGGCATATGCTGTTTTGTAGGATTGTAAAATGAAATACAGGGTTGGGCAAATGTGTGGATACCCCTAGTTAACTTTTTAATGGGTGACACCAGGAAAACTAAACTCCACATACCTTCATAAAAAATAAAACGGCACTTTTTGGACGCTATCCCAATTTTTCCCGGGACCCCAAAATGGGGTATTTTGGGGGTAGCTCCAAAATTTTAAAAGTAAAGCCCCATTGAGTGACACCTCATTTTAAAATACTTTATTAAAGAAGAATATCAGCGAAAACTAGAGGTCTCTATCTCAACCCAGTACGACATGGTGGTCATTTTAAATTTTCATCAGCCTGAGAGAAACTTTTAATGAGGTTAAATTGTACGATGAATTTTCAGATGACCGCCATGTCGTACTGGGTTGAGATAGAGACCTCTAGTTTTCACTGATATTCTTCTTTAATAAAGGCCTTTCAAATGAGGTGTCACTCGATGGGGCTTTACTTTTAAAATTTTGGTCAGAAGTATAAGTAACTGCACTGACTTTCAACAGTAAGTGGATTTCTCATCCTATTGTAAAGTCTGGAGATGGTTTTTATCTACGTTTCGTATTTAAGGCGTTTTAGCACTAGAGCTGATTAAAAAATTGTCTCTTTGATTATAATGTAGATTTTACGATTTGAAACAGAATGACGAAAAATATAGTTCATCACGGTCAAAAATGCCTTTGAACCCACACAATTTTCCTCTGACTCACAAAAAATTTGGTGAATTTAATTGCTAGTAATGAAATGCACAATATTTGAGTACATTTATTTCCATCGAAAAAAATTGTGATAACGACAACCGCAAAACAAAATCGAATTTCAAAGCAAAAATGGAAGGAAGACAGAAGGCAGATTGTCTAGCTATAAGTTACTGCCTGGATATGAATCACATTGAACGGTTTCTGCGCCTGAAGTGTGTTGAGCTCTAGCCTGAAGGCCTGAAGGAGTCCTGTAGGCGCATCTCCAATCTTCCAATTATCTATGCACACGATGCAACACTGTAGCGATGGCCCGGAGCGTTTAACCACCTCTTTCCCCATTCCACAGTGGCCAGACCCGTAATTTCAACAACGGCTACACCTATCCACACATTAGCCGAGATCCAGATAAATGGCGTTGGGATGTTCATGTTTCATGTACTGTTATCTGTGGGCGGAATTCTGCGCTGCATTTTAAATCGGTTTCGAATTTGATAAATGCGCGAATCGTGGAGATAGAGAAGATGTGTCAGGCTGTTGTAATCCGTTCAGGAATGAGAAAGATGTAAGAAATGTTTTCTGTGGTTTGATTATGGGGGTTGATTATGAAATGTGTGTATTTTTCAACTACGATGAAGGAGTTCGAAAATTTTCCAATAAATGAGATTGTTCAACTATGTGTTGGATCCAACTCAGTTATTTTCCCTCTAAAACTATACTACGCATCCGACCGAAGAATACGCCATAGATGACAAGATCCAATCGTGATGCTGAACAAGAGAAATCCAACTGAACAAGGTTTTTACAGTAGTTGTTACATCTTGCTATTTTGCCAAATTGAAAATTATTATTGTGAGTAAAACGTATTAAAAAAAACTGTTGCTTGTCCTCTGTTAAGTATAACTAAACAGATGTGTAGTGTTGATTGAAGCACGCACTGGAAAATTGCTTCAAAACGGGAGATCAGCTTTCTTCATTTAACAAACGTGCATTCGAATATAACCACAAATGAAACTACAAAATAGGCCATACATTTTAAAATAGGACGAGAAGTCATATTCTTGCAGTATCAATCTGCAATGTACATGGTTAGTATATTTAACATTAAGTTAATTTCAGCACGTTAGTTCTCAATCTAAAACTAGACCCCAATGTGGGAATGGGATGAACCCCAGAGTGATTCATAAACACTAACATACTAACGTTGACAGATGCCGTGGTATGCGACGGAGAGCGACGCGTTGTTCCTCCGACAAGCTCGCTTCCTTAGTTTGCAGACAGAACGGTAGGTTTTGCCGTCAGTGCCACACACAGGTCCTCGGTACGACCCCTTGTTGCCTCTACAGTGCGGGAAGCAGATGCACTTGGGCATCCCCTTGCGCACGACACACTTCTTGCCTGCTCCGCACTGCACGTCTTGGCACGACTCTGGAAAGCGAAACAGTATATTATTGTGAGAACATCTTTTTAGTTTTCAATTTTCACATGCTAGGACGCTAGGCTCTGCAACAGAAACGCATTACTTCAGGCTAAGGTCCCGGCAATATGAGATAGCATGCATCTAATACGACCCTTCGCCACCATCAAGTGCATAAAGTGTTTTTGAACTTGTTCAAGGGAATCGCAAAGGCTTATCTGGTTCGGGGGCCATATTATAGATCCATATTCGGTCTAAGGTATAACAGAGCATCTTGATTATTGCAGGGGAGAAGGCATTTTTAAATGCCTGAGCAATGAGTCCCAGTATAATATCATTGGCGCAGAGGCACATCAGATCATTGGTACATTTGCAGAGGTGCAGGTATTAGTGATGTGAACATTTGGCTCCAAGCCAGGAGATAGGTGGATTCCTAAGTCCTTAACCAAGCTGACTATTTCCAAGATGGTGCCGTTACAGGTATAGTAAAAAAAACACTGGTTTTGTTCCTCCCGAGGGTCATGACTTGGCTCTTATTTGCATTGAGCTGAATGTTATTTGTGAAGCACCAGCGTTCAATCTGGTCTTGGAGCTCGAATTCTTGGTCTACAGATGAATCTCATATGAACTTTTTATGTCATATGACAATAATCAGCAAAAAGCCCAAAGATGGACTTAAGGTTGAGCCAATGTAGTTGATGAAGAGACCAAGCAGGAAAGGACCAAGGAGGGATCCTTGAGGCACACCTGATTAAACCTTCAATGGTATGTAGGAAGAGGAGCCATCGAATTTGAGTTATAGGATCGCGACCATTCAAGTATGTCTTAACAACTGCAAAAGCGAACTGATGGCTCACAAAGCCTTCAATTTTGCAATTACTACTTTATCAATGTGGTACAATAGTATTATCATTATCATAGCTTTATCAATGCGTCATCAATATTTCGAAATTATACTATCGAGAGGCATTGTTAAGGAGAAATTATTTCACCTTTGAAAGTTCTCCAAAGGTTTGGAGTTCTTGGAAGTTCGTTGGAAGTGCTTAGGAAATTTGTCAATCTTCTGTCAAGGTTCAGGGAGGTACTTACTATGATTTTGTCAAGGTTAGGAGATTTTATGGAATTCGATTAAGCTTTAAATGACCACCATTTTGAAATTTTATATTAGACCAAATGTTAAGATAGCAAGTCTCATTTACTTTTTCATACAAATTGGTTATAAAAGTACAAAGATGGCAAAGATATGGCATATATGAGATAAACGTTATGTTTTCGAGGAAAGATATTATTTTTTGATCCTTCTAATAAACTATTATAAATTGCCTCGCAACGCAGAAATATGGCGATTCTTCACTGACTCGCCCAATGCCATCTGCTGGCTGATTAAGTGCTTGTTATTTATGTAAATTAATTTGATCAATCTTCATGTTACAAAGAAAAATACTCTACCGATACCTTTTTTCCCAGTAAGGCTCCGTCCAAACTCTATGTTTCTTGTGTCAATTAATTGTACAAACAACATTGACTGCAACATCAATTGCAGTGTTTTAAAAATATATAATACTGAACAAATAAGTAAAAAATTGAAACAGAAGTCAAAGGCTTGAAGATACATCGTAACTGTCACTTCTCTTGATGCAATTCAAAAGGTTAACTCAAGGAAAAGTAAACAAACAAAAACAAACTAAAACATAAACAAATCTAACAGCTGATATTTAAAATACGATTAAATAGAGCCCTCTATAGTTCGGCCGCTTAAGAAGCGACCTCCTCCAGCATTGGTTTAGCATTAGCGCGCAGGTCGTTTTCTAAGCGGCCGAACTATAGTTGAGGTTACTGCTCTTAGGAGAGGGTTTATCGAAAAACTGATAATTATTGACGGGCATAGATAAAAACATAGTCTATGTTTTATCTATGCTTTCATTCAAGTGTGCGGCTTATGGTTTTCTCAAAAGTTCAGATCCCTGTTAGCTTTTTAGATTTTAGATACAAAAGTTTGGATTTTTGAGACTATGTCGAATTGAAATTCACGTGAAACAACTGGACCAATAATTGAGGTAGAATTAAGGAGGAATGTATCCACTTTACAACAGGTGAACCTATGTTTTATTATGATACTCTCTAAGGTCTCCCCCCCACTGGCTACCAAAGTTGCCATGTTATTCGTACGAATAGACTTACTATTAGAACTAGTAAATAAACCAGCTGATCCAAAATGTTTGGTGTTTTATTTACACGAGAGGTCGTCCAGTGGTCGAAACTCGACCAAAAATATGTAATGTACTCACTTCTCTATTTTCACCCCACACTGTAAATAAAACATGTGATTGGAGTTTCTTCCATTTGTTTTGATTTTCTGTTTATATTTCGTTGTTATTTCGTCACCAGCATGGCAACGCATAAGATCCATGTTAATTTTTTCAAATTTTTAAACTCATTTTTTGTGCTTATCTTTGAGCCTATTTAAATTTATAAAGGGATTCTGCACACCTACAGGATAATAGCTTTCTAACGGTATGCGCAGATTTACCCCACGATGCACACAATCTGAGAAAAAAGGTTTTAAAGAAACATGCTTGCCTATTAATATATAGACTAGAGGTCGTCCAGTGGTCGAAAACTCGACCAAAAATATATAAATGAAATTAAATGAATGAAATGAACAATTATTATTTATTCAGGCAAAGTTAGGGTCACATTGCCGTTTACAGTGTAAACACCACACTGTAAATAAAACATGTGTGATAGGAAATTGTTTTGATTTTCTGTTTATATTTTGTTGTTATTTCGTCACCATCATGGCAACCCATAACTCCAATGTTATTTTTTTAAAGTTTTCAAATTCATTTTTTGTGTTTATTTTTTAGCCTATTTTAATTTATAAGGAATTCTGCACATCTGCAGGAAAATATCTTTCCAACAGTATGCATAAATTTTCCCTGCGATGCACACGAGCTGAGAAAATGGGTTTTAAAGAAATATGCTTGCCTATTAATATATAGATAGATAGAAGATTGTGGAAATTTGTAAGTTATTTAGTAATAGGTTATGTTTGGATGCAAAAAAGAAGAGTTTTGAAGATTTTTGCTTATAATTTTCTGGGAAATTTATATAATTAGCTACTTTACAGGCTCGAATACTTTAACAGAATGTGAAGAGTTTTTACTAAAATTAAAGAATTAGGAATATTTATCTTACGAAACATCAATTAATTATAAGAATGGATATCACTTCACTACACTACGATACGTTGTCGGAGACGTTTAGATATACTATTGACGTAGGGCTTAAAAAGTAAGTACAGTAGGTATACAAAATAAAATAAGTTTATATTTTCAAATTAAATAATATATTTATAGCTTTTTAACACTTCAGCGCCACTTATGTACTGTACTAAGTGGCCATATGTAGATGCCTTACAAAATTTAAACCCCTTACACAAATTTAAGGAAAACAATTTTATTACACTAAGACTAATGTAATAACATTACTTTCTTTAAATTAGGCCCCTACTAGTAGTAAAATCAAGGTCTGTTTACAAAATGGCAAAGTAACTATTTTATACAGCAGATCTAAAGAACCGAGTTATTCTGTTAAAATTGTGTCTTCTTACCATAGTGAAGCATGGGCAGCTAGTTGTTAACAATAAAGACATTTCCCGAAGTTTGACAACTTACTTACTGGACACCCTGAATATGGGATAGGATATGATTAGGTTAAACAAGTACTTTGTTTTTTGCTACTTCAGGTAATGTAATAAAGTGTTTTTGTGAAATGTCAATTTCTCAGTTTGAAATAATACATTTGATGTGAAATTTGATCAATACACATCCATAAAGAAGGTAACTACAACAGTTTACATATTTTTCTATAAGTAACAATGGAATTTTAGACACTTAGTTCTTATTTTATCCTTGACCATCAACAGTACACTATTTAATGTACTATATTATTTTTTAGGTTTCTATACCTGAACATACGGAACATCTGATAGAATCCGTAAACACTAGACTTGAATAGGTTCTGTGTGGAACTAAGGCTGGACGATCACCTGTACGAGTATGGCTGAGTTTTACTGGACTTTTTGTCTGTTTACCGCACCTTGGATGGGATTTTCGATAGTTTTTCGAGGATGTTGAAAGTTTATCCGTCCCGAACCGACTACAAAATTATACTGAGTGGTATTTTTCCACTTGGAAAAACAATCTGAGGACTAGCGGAGTTTCAATGATTTCGTGTTGATCTACGTACCCTACCTTTATGGGATACCTTCTACCAACAAGGGGCCTGCCTGGACACTATAGCTACTGTCTAAATGTTTACGACTACAGCATTGAGGTGGTGGATACCATGGTTACGAATCAATGTCTTTGTCTCCAGGGTAAACTTAGATTCGGCCTCGGTGAGTACAAATCTATTTTCTTCTAAGTGAGGGAGCTTTCGTGGACGAGTTAAAACTAGCTTCGACAGTGCGAGTATCGTGGTTCATGAACCAAGATCCTTATATATAATACGTGAAGGCGATATCTACGAAACACTACTCTTCCGTTAATAATGGACGGATTTTTACAAACGATGTGTCAAAATTAAGTATTTTTTGTGTAGACGCCCCCTTTCACCAATTCCTGTAACACAAGTCCTCGGGCTTTGCCCCGCAGACCATCAAAATCCCAAGTATTTCTTATGAAGAGAAGACTTTGTTTACTTTAACAGACGAATAATTTGTATTAATTACAGCTGTTCATAGTAAACATATGATACACACAAGAGCGTTTGTTTTCTGAGTGAGTTCGTAGTTTCGATAACTGGAGTGGAGTGATTGATTACATTTTCTTTGAGTTGACTCTTTTAAGTCATCAGAAATAAAAACTGTTATTCTTACAATTGCTCGAATTCGAGCAACAGGTGCACTAGTATGATCTATTTCTCGAAGTATTAGTACAGACTTGATTTTGGAAAGAAACCCTAAAAAAGGGTTTTCGAGCATATTTAAGATTAATGAGTTAGCCGTAGACTTAGGCCGGCCACACACAGAACCAGGCAAGGCGGGGCGCGACAGGGCATTTTGCCCCGGGGCGTCTTGTGCGATGGAAATTGCACGGGCGCTTATGGAGCTCCACACACAGGACCGGGCGAGGCAGGGCACGTCGAAAAGACGCCCCCGGGCGCCCTCAGGGCAAAATGCGAAGGTCTCCAAAATTATGCCCCGAGGCAAGTCGCTGCCGGGTAGAACTTTCTGCGCATGCGCGGTCATGTGATTTATTTGTTATAAACAGGTGCACTAGTATGATCTATTTCTCGAAGTATTAGTACAGACTTGATTTTGGAAAGAAACCCTAAAAAAGGATTTTCGAGCATATTTAAGTTGAGCTATTCCCTCAATTTTAAGATTAATGAGTAATACACATAGACTTATACAAGACTAGCTGTAACCCGCGGGCTTTGCCCCGTTTAACTTCTTAATTTTCAAGATTATCTCGTTCGCATGGCTCAATCACGTCCTGGTTGAAGTTTGTTCGCTACGCTCACTCACCTTTAGGTTGGAGCTCGTTCGCTACGCTCACTCACCTTTAGGTTGGAGCTCGTTCGCTGCGCTCACTTGCCTTCAGGTTAGCTCGTTCGCTACGCTAACTCGCCTCCAGGTTGAAGTTCGTTCGCTACGCTCACTCACCTTTTGGTTGCAAATTAGCTGTTGTCATAAATGTAAAAGAAATAATAGTGCTGCACCCTGTTGGTAATCCTTGTAACTTTAATGCTAATGAACATCATAGAACAGAACCAACTTGTTTAATTGAAACAGCTGTTAAGATTCAATAATTCCATTTCTCATAAGGTTAACATGGGAAACTCCAGAGCCACTGGGGCGGAGCCCGAAAGGATTTTTGAAATAAGAATATGCCTATATGTTAATCGGGAATGTGAGCTATCATCATGCAAAATTTCAGCCCAATCCGACAAGTATTTTTCGTTCTCACTTGTCACAAACATACATCCATACATCCATACATCCATCCATACATCCATACATCCAAACTTTCTCATTTATAATATTAGTAGGATATTTTCACAACACTACGATGTTTTTAGATGTTTAACAAACGTTAATTGGAGTAGTTAATTGGTTAGAGGCTGAAAGCTACATTTTGCTAGTGTGGTGAAAAATAGTATAAATTCGACTTTGTCTTGAACTTAAAAATGATCTCGAACCATGAAACCCGCATTTTCGGTGCTAGGTACGAAATATACTATTGTCGTTGAATTATTTGTTTGGTAGTTTCACTAGTGGCCCCTTGAAATGTTTTCCTACGGGTCACTTGTGTTGAATAGATCAAAGAGTATATCTATAAGTCTAATAAATTTAAAAGATCCACATCATACGAAATCAGGATCGGAAGATTGCTAAGAACAACTGCCTAGTAAAATAAGTTAAATTTATTATAGTTCATAGTCATTATTAGAGCCAATAATACACATTGATCTAGGTAAGTGATTCATCCTTTGGAAATCTGAAAAAATATATTAGACAAGAATGTAACGAAACGTGTTTTCATAGGCATAGGTACTATATTTACCGCTCTTCGTACTAATCTAGGTTATCTTTTTTACTCGCCAAATTCAGCTGGATTATTGAGGACCAATTATCAACACGAAAATTATTGTTCTGGGGGATTTAAAATGAGAAATAGGCATATTTCCTCAGAAATATTTTGCAATATTTACTTAAAGTCCGCTCAATGCAATATTTATAGTATATTCAATGTGAGCAGAATACCTGTTCCACCTACGAGGTTGACCTGGGTTGACCCACCATTTAACATGAATAATTATTCATTTCACGGAATATTCATTTGGATGATTAGAGTGCATAACCTCCAAGAAAACAAAGTCATTATTCTGTAGAAATGATCACAAATTGGTATTCATACGGTAACACCTCATTAATGTGGACTCATTATTTGAGTTTCAAAGAGTAGATGTTTCAATCTATCTGGGAATATATTATTTGATAGCTGTTTATAAATCTTAATTAAGCTAGTATGCGCCACTGTAAATTACGCAGTTTTACCATAGACAAAAAGAATTAAATATAGACTGTCACCCGTGCTGTGGTTACCATGGTTACCATAGGTTCTGGCGCACACCACTGGAAGCGCCGTGTTGTTACGTAGCGCGTTCCCCGTAACTACATGGCGCTCCCAGAGGTGTGAGCCAGAACCTTTGATAAACGCAGAACGGTTGACGGTATATATTTAATTCTTTTCTCTATGGTTTTACCCATTTGGCAAAATAAAAATCCAGATACACTATTTAAAATTTTTTATGTTTGCAATTTTATCACTCGCAAGGAGTGCCGGGATACTGTTGAATTTCTTCGTATCAAAGTGATTTGATTTAATATGGACTTAACTTTGGTCTGAACATCTAGGAATGCCCAGTAACTCCGGATGTTCCTGATTCTTCGTGGTTTATTGTTAACTAGCAGAGTACCCGTCCTTCGTACGGGATTTGCATATAAGTATAAAATGTGTATTGCAGTTATACTCAAGTTTTGCGTTTGCAATGAGGGAGGACACGATTTGAAAAAAAATGCTTCTTTAAACTTACGGTATACTATAGTATTACACGTCTACCATACCACTTCACCTAAACGATAGAGAAAAATAAATTGTTAAAGATTCGCAAAATATCACAAATGATTTATGAAATTAAAATCCTAAAAGTAACGGTAAACTACTTTGACAGTTCTCATTTCATATCATAGTTTTTTGTTGTTGCTTAGTTCAAATTAGCTGTTTCCATAAATGCAAAAAAGTAATAGTGCTGCTTCCTGTTGGTAAATCTTATAACTTTTAATGCTTTTGCATACCATAGGGCCAACCTTTTTAAGTTGAAACATCTGGCTAAATTCTTTTATTCCCTTTAAATATGAATACTCATAAGGTTAACATGGGGAACTACAGAGCCACTGGGGCGGAGCCCGAAAAGCTTTTTGTGATAAGAATATGCCTATATGTTAATCGGTAATGTTAGCATAATCATGCCAAATCTCAGCCCAATCCGTCCAGTAGTTAATGCGTGATTGAACTTCAAACAAACAAACAAACACACAAACTTTCACATTCATAAGATTAGTAAGATTTTCATTTTTTATATTGATTTGTTGCTATTTTTTGTTTTGTTTTATTCTGTTATGTCTGGTAGCCTGACAAGTACATTAATGGAACCCTCGTTAATTAATTGTATTAATTGCATTAATGTTGTACTCTTTCCTTTTATAAAAATCATGTTGAGAGGAAAGGAACGTTGGCGTCGGTATTGTTATTGTGTGTCAGTTTTTATAAATTATATTTAAATTTTGTTTAAGTCCAGCGGCTGATGCTAACATTTTAAATTAGTTTCTGATACTGTATGATGCCATTAAATTAACAGATGCAAACATTCAGCGCGTGACACAAATCCAGTATTTGGAAACAGATGTCGTATATAGTGTCAATTTATTTGTACGAGTATTTACATGATCAACGGTAGGTCTAACATTTATTATATGCTACACAATTAAGCAAAGATTACGAATTAATTGGTTTTTAATATAATACAGAAAAACAGACTTTGCTCGTATTATAGTATAGGATAGTATATCATTACAATATTTTACTTGAAATCACTAAAACATCAATAAAACATACTATGGAAACACAACACCCTATGAAAACAGAAAATCGTCACAAAACTACACGTAAGTCATTTTCTTCTTTACATTTTATACAAAAACATTACAATATTTTACTTGGATTCACTAAAACATCAAAACTGTAACGATTATCCCATATTTATATGGATGAAAAGTAAAATTGTATCATGGCCATCTGTTTTGATGTAAACAAAAGTAAATTTGACAAAGTCCAGATGATTGACATCATAATTCAACACTAACTCTGAAATTTTAAAAGCCCATAGGACGAAGGGCTTTCACGGATATAATCCAAACTCGGAAAAGGCACATCTATAGGATAAGAGCTTTAAATTAATACCCACTTATGCATCAGAAAATAAATATTTAGGGGTCAACTCTTGAATCTGAAAACCCAACAAATTCTTTTATCGATTTAATTTTTGCTATTCGGACGCACATCCTTTCTGTAAGAGCATTCAAGAACATTGTTTGGTACATTAATTAGAATTGACAAAGCTAAATGAGTTTTGATTTGTAGTAAAACTAATTTTTATTCTAAAGCAACTATTTAATATTGTTTCATAGTTAAAAAATAATTCTAGATTTGATTAAATTTTTGAAGAACTAACATTATACTGTGCTTTTAAGTAGGCTATTAAGAAGTTTTATTATTTAGAGGACTACCCTCTTCTACTATACTGGATATTAATCCCATTATGAAGCACGGGCTCAGCAGCTCGTTAATTAATTTAATACATTTGAGAAATTTCTTTGAGTATGGGGAATAAAAATCAAATATAAAAATAGCGCTCTGTTGAAGCTTAACGTTTATTAATGAACAATGTTGTTCAACAGGTTACCTTCAATTAGAAACACATTCAACTACAGTAGTTATATTTTTATAACCTTACAGCGGTTATAGATTTAAAATCACCAACCAGTCAGATTTTGAATTTAAATTTAAACTAGTTTTAGCAAACCATAGTTGTGATAATTATTACATGGTAGATTTTACTGCTTACTCGAAGGTCAAAACGTAAGAAAATAACCAATCGTTTTTTTTTTAATCACCAAGTTTACACCTCTTATTAAGAGGGTTTTATTGGCTATAGTAAACTCTTGGCAAACTTTATTTTCATCTCATATACTAATAATTATATTTCACCAAACTCCACAAAATCTCCCTTACAATCTTGACTCATGGAATTGAATCCTACAACTTTTTATAAATCCAAAAATAATATGACGCAACATTTCAAAACTTGTAAATCGGTGTTTTGAATTGGTATTGAAATTCTCAATTCACTATGTACATTGGTCTTAAACACTCTATGTTGACTATCGCCATCAAAAATTAAATACATCTTAATCTTAGTTTACATAAAAGTGCATATCTCCGACGAATTTTCGACAAACACCAACCAAAATCCAAGAAATCCCATGTATTTTGATCTAAATTCTTTGTGTCTTCACTAACCGTAAAGTTACAATTGTATCTCCAACAATGCAAGTGGTGCTGTTTATTTTTGCATTCAAATCCAAAAGAGGCAAGTTCCACTCGGCTGAAGTGGTGGGTGCATCGTGATGGGTGACGTGCCACTTTTTCTGCTGAGTAATATTATAAGCAGTTATGAGTGGGAGACCCTGGCTAGGGGGGGGGGGAGGGGGGACACTAAAGTCCTTAATCACAACTGCAGCAAATGACCTTGCAACAGCTGATCTGCTGATGTGGCAGTTTGAAGTGATATTTGAGTGCTAAAATCTAATGTGCTTTATACCCACCATTTACGGTTCATACTCTAAAATTTTTATATTAACTCCTTATACTGAAGTAGCCATCCCATATATAAATGGACCAGTCGTAGCTAGTTTTTTACCCAAAGTTAACATAGATCAATCTATACTTATTTAATACGCAAGCAGGTTTTTTGTGACAATTACTCCTCCGAAACTACTGAACCGATTTACGTGTTCTTGGTGTCATTGGAAAGAGCGTAACGTGAAGTTGTGCAGGAAACTTTCTTTTTTTGGAAATAATTAGAGGGTGAGGTACTGGGGCCCTTTAAAAGTTCATATTTCTCCATAAGATTAACATGGGAAACAACAACTGTTTTGAAACTCCAGCTGTTGTCAGATATTAAAAGTGAGAAGAAGAACATATGGTAATTGTAAACAGTCAATAAATTTGCTAATTTAACAGTTAGTTAGCTACACAAATTTACTTCTTTGGTTGAAATGAAATAGTTACTATTTGAATTTGGGTTGGCGTAAATATTGCAATGGAAAAAACGAGAGAGCCTGGATAAATTTATATACTAAAAAGAAAACTGAATTAACACTATGCTGCGTTTCTTAGTAATCATTGAAAGAGCCGATTTGCAAACTATGGAAACATAAGAAAGTCGTAGAACACCACCAAGGAGAAGAAATAGAAATAATGTGTTTTTTTTATATTTATAATCGTTATTATGGACAACCTAAAGCGGCTATGAGTAAGGCTATTTGTTGAAAACACTAAAAAACCAGATCAGCTTTTGAAAAATGATAGGATATTTACAAGAAATGTTGATTATATCAATCTGTTATGTACATCTTGAGTATTCCATTATCTTTGATTTGAATTTTTATAAAGTCATAAAAAATTATGACTGTTATTCGTTTAAAATAACACCTGTAATACTTAGCACTTGCTCGATTTCGAGCAACAGGGACACTAGTTACCTTTATAGAGCGTTCTAATAACAAAATTATATTTATCTTTTAGATTTTTATGCTGAAATAAGTTTATAAGAAGCTTTAAATTCTATAGTTTACATAATAGGATTATAGTCTTGCATTTACTGTTAATTTCGATGAAAATGTACAAGAAAAAACTTAACTTTACATCAGTCACTTACTTGACCTACATTTGATCATTCTTAACTTGGAACTTAAACATGTTAGTGGATTGTCTACAAGCGTTTTTAAAGTCGAAATTATGACATATATTCTGCTACATTGAAGGTGTAGGGCGGAATAAAATTGAATGAGTTCGCGAACCAGCACGATCAGACCATGGGGACAGGGTTTTACGGGGGGTTTTATGGAGTAAAAATGAATTTTTCTCATTTTTGACCCTCAAAACACAAAATTTCCCAATTTCTCTCTATTTTAAATAGGTAAAAAATAATTTAGTTTAAAGTGTTTGTGTACAATTATTGGTTACAGAGAAAATAAAAAAATCCAAATTTAAAATTCCAATGTTTTTCTTATGGAAAATATTGTAAATGATGTAGTTTGTTTGTTTATGGAAATATTTTGATCAAAATTGGCGAATTTATTTATTTTATACTAAGATACTACTATTTTACTAAAAAAAAAACTCTTTATTAGCCTCCCTGTAGTAGCAAACGTAGGTACTCGTTAAACCTATTGTTATTTAAATAGATTTAATTTCAAATCAATTCAGGTAAATGAAAATTCACTTAGTCTGCAGGTTTGCTGTGGTGGGGGTGTTTCAAATATAAGATTCAATAAACCACTATGATCTTTTTAGTTACATACCACCTTGCTTCAAGCCTGGGTGCTTCAAGAATTCTAACGGTTCATGAATCATTGGCTCCGTTGAAGTAATGAAGTATACTGTAGTGCTAATGCTTTCTGCTTCATATACTTTATTTTCTGTACGGTTATTGTCTAAAATTACTAATACCGTAAAAATCGTTTAAGATAGATTGAAAAATATGTTAAACATAAACGTTAAAACTTTTCCAGGTTAATAGTAGTTTACGCAACGATTGCGTTAAGACTATTTACGCGAGTTGCGTACACTACTTTACCTACGACAGTTTTTTTAGTAACTAATTAATTACTAACAATTACTACTCATAACTTCTAAGAGAGTTTATGTTTTCGTTTATAACCTCAATGCCACTGACGGTGTGCAACTAATCGAAACACTCATCAACAATTAAATTGGTCTAAACAGCTGATTAGTTCACGTTCGAAGCATACAATTTTACTTATTCTCTCTCAATCCTTGAACTTCATTGGTCCGTTACCGGTGTTGTAAGAATAACTATGCTGTTATGAGAGTAAACAATGCTAAACAATAATGAAATAATAATACAGCTGAATGGTGAAAATTATTTATATGCCATTTACATTTAAAATTTAAGTGTGATTTTGTAGTTACTCACAAAAAGAAAAACGAGGAACTTTAATTCTAAGAACTTAACTACTACTACTGGGCTACTTTAAAAAAGCGGTCGTAGGTAAAATATATTTTCATATGATTTTGTGGTAAGTACAGATGAACACCCTCTAGTGCTAAATGTATCTTAAACTCTAAAAAAACTGCATGGTGAAAATAATGATTATGCCATTTACATTTAAGATTTAAGTGTGATTTTGTAGTTTGAATAATCACTACAATAGAGGTTTCAGTATCTCATTCCGTTCCACCCTACATTGTTGTTAAATCAGCAAACGTAAATTACACACTACTTTTCAGTTTTGCAGTCTTATTTGAGACGGAACTGATAAAGGGTAATTTTTTATTTATTAAAATAATAATTTACATCACTGTGTTATATGTTTTAATATTATCAAGTGGCATATTAACAAATTTATTTAATTTGCAGATGATATTAATTTTTGTATCTACATTTTTGACTATACTTGTATCTGTATTGTAACTTTGTAATTGTAATTGTAATTTTTGCTAACTCCTTATGGAGGTTATTTTTTGATAATACGAGTTGTTATTTTTTTTATTATCCTACTCATTTAAAAAATAGTCAGTTATGAAGTTGAAAAAGATAAATAACAAATAACCTGAAAGCTAAACATAATTAGAAATTGAAAAGTTATGAAAATAGAGCAATTTGGCTCTTGCCACGATGCACCGCTGGCAAGTAGGCTACAAGCGGGTAGGAGGAAGATATATCACGACTTTTATAATATATTGGAAAATATTTTTGCTGTTAAAAAAATGTAAAAAATCAAAATTAAAACTAATAAATTTGTTGACCAAAATACAGTTATAAGTGTGTGTTTAATGATTTCCTATGAACAGGTTCTTAAACCGTACACGTGGCATATCGAATTCCAGTAGGTTAACTCGAAGAGAAAAGATTCAACTTAGAGATTAAATTTACTATATATACAGATTCACTTTGGCGTGGGGTTATAGAAATATTATTTCGATTTAACAAACTTATACAACTAAAATTATTTCCTTCAAAGCCTATGAATTGTTTTCGACAGTTAAATTGTATGATTTTCACAAACAATCTTCAGGTGGATGTTTATTCTGTCTACACATTAATCAAATTCCTTAAGTATAATTTACCATGAAGTACAAATTCAGGCTAACAATTCTAACATGGGAAACTCCAATACCTAACCTAGGCTAACTCACCATACATACCACATAAGATAAAAAAAGGAAAAATTTAAATTCCGTTTTCAAAGAAATTTAATTTCATATTTTCAAACCACTCCAACCACAGTAACACTAAACTTAAATCAAATCCAATGTCTATGGGGGACTCATTGTTCTGTTTCAAACCCCATGAGACAATTGATTCGAACAAAACTAAAACCTAACGCAAAAGCTGACAAAGCAGTCTCCATGGTCAACTATCATTCTCCATGGTTTCTTAAGCAAAATTGGCAAACGAAAAGAAGAAAATTAGAAGCAGCTAAAATCGAAAGTAAAAGTCGGTGACACCTCCAAACAATACCTTTCCTCAGCGAATGCAAAACGAAGGACAACGACCCAGGACCAGCTCCTGGGGCGCCCCGCCGGTGACTGTCAGGTGAGGCTGGAGGTTGGACTCCCCTCCCCGGTCCTTTGGAAGGTGCATCGGAACCGATCGCTAATGGGTCATGCCTCAACAGATACGAGGTTGCATTCGTGTGCAGACAGTTAAAACCCGGTCCTACCGTGAGCGGGGGCCGGTGGCTGGTCACGTGATGGGCGACGGCGTGAAATGTTTGAGGGAGTGAAAATGATGCAGAGTTGTACAGAGATTTGTAGATGAACGTTTATGACCTAGGTGTAGTTAGTTTCTTGAAGAGTAATGGTTTACATTTGGGAATATTGAAGAGGTATTGTGAAACTGATGGAAAATTACTTTGATGATAATCCAAGAAATTGTGTTTACTTGTAAATGTTGTATGGTTAATTGTTTGGAACTCAGCATGAATAACACGTGATGTCAGCTGAATGTAGAACTTACACAAGGTTTAATTTGTATAGAAATTATATTCGGGTACATAATAATGCGAGATTTTACACTGTTGTCCGTATAAACAAACGTATAAGCCTGACACTATATCGTTGGGTTAGGATTGCCGACAGAAAAAGAAACATTTTTGAACAAAGTTTCGTTTAAATTCACCTCATGATGGATTTAAGTGGCAAGCCGTTAATAGTAAAATAATCTCAGAACCAAGCCTACCAAAATCTGAAGTTTGAACACCTTATTCTCTAAAGTCTCGATCGGTTCTCACTCAATAGAGACATAAAAATACAAATTTCTCTGGAAGAGAAACATTAAAGTAAGAAAATGAGAGTCCTTAAGTTAAGCCCGGAATAAGATTGACAATGAGACAATGACTCCCTAATTGTTTATTGGGCTATCCAGTCAATATGAACAATGTGATACGATGAACGAAAAAACCTGAAGAGAAAGAGGATGATGAAAGTGAGAAAAAGTGTCCCAATGTTTAAATGTTTGAATAAGTTTGATTACATGATTTCCTAAGGCTTCAAAGGGTTTTCCACTTAGAGGTATGACGATATGAAGGAAAAGCTAATGCATGGAGATAAGATGAAGATAAACATAAAGAAATGCGCACTGTACTAAATATCCAAAGTCTTAATAAATTTGATTCTCAATTCTCTAAAGGCCCATAATATTCTTCAGTAATTGGATTGTCGCAATGAAGATTTGAGGAAAAGACTGTATATAGAGGCAAGAAAATAGTGGAGTGACACGAAGAATAAATACCTAGAGACACGAAAACTAAAATAATTAATTAATGCCAAAATAACAACGTTTTAATAAATCTGATTCCCTAATCTTCTAAAGCCCCGTAAGATTCTTCACTCGTTGGAATATCGCAATGGAGATTTGAAGATAAGACTGCATATAGAGGCAAGAAAATTTAAAATGAGAAAATAAGACCCACAATATCAAAGTCTGTATAAATTGGATTCCCTAATGCCTCAGTGAGTTCTCCACTAAGCATGCACGACGATGAGCCTGGAGAAGAAATGGAAAATGAAAATGATAAAATGAGCGCAATAAATTATAAAGGTGAAAGCCATGCATTTGCTTCATTGAAGTGCATGAGAAGAGTAGACATACCTTTACAAGGGTGACAAGGCACTCCGCCGCCCAACACTCTCCAGAAGAATAGTGCTCCGGCGTCAAGATCCTCCGGACTCCAGGCTGTTCCAACCCCCTTGGAGGCGCAACACTCCTCTCTTGTCACCTTCTCGTCCAGAAGCTCCGTGCAGCGACCGTCGCGGACCATGGCGGACCAGCAGATGCCTCCTAGAAACACCGTGGACAATGGAGAATAATTGTCAGTAAACAAGCTGAAATGGTCCAGTGCTCTTGGGCTAAAGTTGTTGTGGGCCAACCTAGGTTGTTAGATGCTGGACCTAGGTGCTTTTTGGTTTCGGGGTTTCTTTTCCCTCCAGTTACCTGCCAGCGTGGGATTCCTTGAACATATTTGTAGCACGTAAAGTATTTGTTGTATTGCCGCACTGCAGTATTTCAACCAAACAACACAAACAACGTGCTTTTAGTATGCACTAATCCGTGTACGTTTGAACAAGTTGGCAATACTTAGATACTACGGCTACGATCAGCTAGTGCAGTTTCTCATTTTGTTATTTCTTGGATTTAACCTAACCTAAAAACGTGTCGTATATTGTTTGAAATACTAATTATTTCTATGCTTTATAGTAACTTTAGGAAAATATAATGTGTAACACGAGCGCAAAGTGTCACTTTGCTCGCTAGTTACACAAATAACTATTCTGTGTGATTAGTTTTGAAATTACAATCATATGGGAGGTGTGTTGTGCTAAGTTGGTTGTATTGAGTATTGTGTATTGTTGAATGTATTGTACTGAATGATCATGTTACAACCCAACGTTCAATAAATTACAGCCATCTGATTGGTCTACATAAACAAGTTTCCCCTTCTGTACTCCCAGTCATCAGAAAATCCCACCCGGACATTTAGAACTATTTAAAGAACTCATCAAACTAGCAATGTTCAAAAACACGAGCTAATCCAGAAGTCCAATACTCGCGTAGGAGTTTGCCGGAGAAAAACCGGACTGACATTGAAAAACTGACCCGCCTCAACGCGACGCGGACCATCGAAGATCAATTATCCCCGAGTGGAAACCAACGGGACAAAATACAAATTGGTGACTGGAACGAGGCGCAGAATAATAACGAAGAATGCAAAGTGAAAACCACGCATGCGAGACAAGCAATTGATTTGGCTCCCTTTCGAATTGCAACGGTTGAAGTTTGCAACGCCGACCTTGAGTATGTTGCACTTGGACTTTTTATGGGGGTGTGGAAAATTGACTTATGTTTTTTCTTGGCGAATCTGTGTTGTGGATTGTGGATGGGTTAGTGAAACAAGTAAGAGAAGAGAAGTATAAGAGGACTGCCACTGTCAAAATTCGCATATGCAAATGGAGGTTATGTACACTAGCCTAACCTAACCTAACCTAATACAACTGACCCAACCTGACTTAACCTAACTTATATAGGGCAAAATGTTATAGTGGTGGCACTCTATTAGAACGACCTGAAAAGAGATTATCCCTTTCACGCTAAGAGATCTTAAACCTGGTCTTGTTTTCACGAAAGTGGTTGACAAGATTAGCCCACAATCTAAAAGTAGCCAGAAAAACACACAACAATTGAACAACTACTTTAACCACTTTTGATGATAGCGAATAAAATCTGAGGCCGTATAAGTTATCCAATATTATGTTCTTTTCATATCAAACATACTTTACAATAGTAGACCGGTAGAGTAGATACACCAAGTAAGTAAAGCAGTCAATATAGGTAAATACTTTAAACCTAACCGATTTTGTTTCACAATTTTTTCAATAACATAATCCACTAGCAATAGATGAAAAGAATCGATTGGTGTAAGAAGTAAAGATTTGTTAGATCTATTAGACAATAGGGATTATCTCAAACAGTTAAAGCTTCTCAACTACATCTGGGTTGATGGCTTAAGCTCGGCTTACTAAGAGGAAATACAATATGTGTCCAATCAAATCAACCATTAACTTTGCAATGTAAATTCCAATATACTGTTCTTACCGGCTTGTACTTGCTAATTTGTCAGTTTATCTGACCTAAAAAACTGACGTGGAAATTAAAAAGGGATTTGTAAGGATATGTACATTTTCTTTCCTAATTTTCACGTAAAACAAAAAAAATTGCAAACTAAAATAAAAAAACAAGTTACAGTATTTACAGTAGATTCCCAATAGCACTGAACATCATAGCTAACTATGAATATCAGCTCATCGGCAATGAAGTAAAGAAAACAATGATACCAACATAGTAAACTTGCTTGGTCATTAAAATGTGTATGACAGTACTTTTAATTTGGGTAGCGGAAAAATTATACCCTGTATATTAATTTTCCATAGCAATAAAGTACGACTATCAAGTGAGATTACGACAAATTTCGAGAAACAAATGGTTTTATTAATGCTGCAAAATCAACGAAAACTGTTCACAAACGGGACATTTCTCGAGCAACAAGTCGGTTTAAAGTACAGTTAGAAGTTTGCCCTGGGTTAAAAGGGGAGGCTTGGAGGAGTCAGGTCAATATCAATTACTACTACAACTTTACTACGCAACGTCACACTGTGCGTGTGCGTGAGCGTGCGTCGGTGTTGGAATCTCATTCATAAGGTCTGCTCTGCTGAAGTGGCCATTTAATGCGTTGCCGACCAGGGCTAAATTGTTGGTTAATTTGAATACATTATTTATTAAATGTGAAGTAAAGCATTAAAAACAGAAAACTGACGACGCTTAAAATTTTGGATTTAAATTAACTCTTTTCAATGTATCTTGGAAGGTTTTTAAATTATAACTCGCTAATACGTGAGCTCTCAATTAATATTGTGGTAAATTTTAGCTGGGCACTTGGTTGCTCTACGCATACTGGTTTACGAACATAAAGTGCATTCTTATTCAAAATGTTAGAAAACAGGAGTGCTAAAATATTTCTAAAGTTGTATAGCATCCACTTTTGAAAGTTAAGGATGTTTTACTTCTACACACTCCACAATATCGATAGGTAAAGTGAAGTAAAAAGAATCGACAATCGTTAATTTTCTTACTTTTAGTTTACTATCCGTATGTTATAATTTGTACCGTCAGTTTGGGTTGTAAGGGTAGGAATAGAGATTGGCTTGGATTAATATAATAAATACTTTTATTTACCATTCTCATGAAATAAAAGTTATTTGCTGTATTACCGTAGTACTCGTATTTATGGGTACATCTATAGATCTGGATTTACATGCAACCATGCAGTAGTCATGGTCATGGTGCAGTAGTCATTTTAGGCTTGTAGGTTCCCCAAGAGCCAAAGATTATGAAAACATTCATAATCAGTGAAAGTTGAATGATTGAACGTGCACAACAATAATTATTTGCACGATTTTGCGAACCAAGCCAATTCATGGAATCGTTGAAAGGGGTTTGAGGGTAGCATATGTTCCAAAAAGAGGTTTCGTCAAACTTTTGTATAGAAAATATGAGTGAGTTTAACCAGATTCCTTAGTTCATAAAGTAGTACCTATTTTCCCATTGCCAATTGCCAATCTCTGTGAAGTGCTTTAAATGCAATGGTTAGATATACAATCCTTATAGAAATTTCTACGAAACACTACTCTTCCTAATAACGGACGAATTTGTACAAACCAGGTGTCAAAATTAAGAATTTGTGATGTAGACGCCGCCTTTCACCAATTCCTGTGATAAACGTCCTTGGGCTTTGCCCCACAGGGCATCAAAATGCCAATACAGTTCTTAAGAATAAAATATTTTGTTTACTTAAACTGACGAAGTTGTATTAATTATATACTACAACAGCTGTTGATAGTAAACACATGATACACACAAGAGCGTTCGTTTTCAGATTGAGGTCGTAGTTTGGTAGTTTCGACAACTGGAGTGGAGTGATTGATTTAAATACCTTTGAGTTGACTCTTTTCAGTCATCGGAAATTATGCCTGTTATTCGTGTTGAACTAACGCCTGAAATACTTTGCAATTACTCGAGTTCGAGCTACAGGTACACTAGTTATATATTTTTTGTAACATTTTATATTTTGACTTTTATGGACCCTTATTGTCTAGACGGTCTCACTGATGACTAATACAACTAGGATTAAGGAAAAACGCACATATAAAACGGTTTTGTTTACGGATAAAACACTATATCCACCGTCTAAACATGTCAATTGTTTCAAGACAATTATTATCCTTGTGGAAAATTCCACAATGTTCATTTTCCAGTATTGCAGAACACGCTATTGTATTCAGTAGACTCGTGCTTCGCCTGAAGGTATCTACAGGGAGTGTTCGTGTTCAATGCAAGGTGTATACAGTATTGTTCAAAGCCTTCTGAACTACTCAAGATCAGAAGGATCCGATTTGTAAGTTGAAGACATCTAAATTTTTTTTATAAATTCGTCATTCAACTTTTGAAAACAATGTTGCATCCAATAACTTATGGGGCTAGATTACGTTAAACAATTGTTTTATAATGTCCAAAATACGTCACATTAAGTCACACCACGTCATACCACGCCACACTTCTTTACACCGCACCATACCAGTCCACATCATGTCATACAAGACGATAACATGTCACATTACGTCATATAACGCCTCATCACGTCACATCATGCCACACATCCACTTCATGACGTCAAATCACGCCACCGTCACATCATGCCACACATCACGCCACTCTCGCGTCTACAACGTTGTTGTCGACCTGATTACAAGAACGTCTGTTTCTGGAATAGTGACTCCGTGTTTTTCTACACCTGCTCTAAAGACAAAACATAATTCAAGACTTAACACTCAGGTTAGACATCTGCAACAATATATCCGCTTTAGCATTGATAGAGAGGGAAACTCCATTGGACATTTATACAGTAAAAACTACGGGTTTAATTTGATTCATAATGTTTATATTCGATTTTAAGGGGGTTGGTGCACTAAAAAAATATTCCAAATATGATTTTATACTGCCATTTTGTAGCCTTAAATCTCCTGTTTCCAACCATATTCAACAGTAAGTAAGTTATTGACCCTAAATATTATACAGGGTGAATAAAAAGTCAAGAACCCCCCATCTAATATTTTTCCAAGTAAATATACAGAGATATCCTTTTGGTGGTCGTGCAACCTTAGCAGGAAGTTTCATTTTATGATTTTGAAATTTTTGAGTGTCCCCCCAAAAGGGAGGATTTGGGGGGTAACTCAAATATTTTAAATGTAAACCCCCTTCAAGTGACACCTCATTTTAAAGTGTTTACAAAAACTTAAAGAATGGTGAAAACTAGAGGTCGCTATCTCTTCTCTATCTAAAATGGTAGCCCGTCAAATGTTGGTGTCACATGAAGGGGGTTTACATTTAAAATATTTGAGTTGCCCCCAAATCCCCCTTTTGGGGGGGACACTCAAAATTTTCAAAATCATAAAATGAAACTTCCTGCTAAGATTGCACGGCCCCCAAAAGGATATCTCTGTATATTTACTTGGAAAAATATTAGATGGGGGGGGTCTTGACTTTTTATTCACCCTGTATGAACATAATTTTTTTAGAGTATGTCAGCTGTTTTCCAGCTGGGGCAGAGGAGACTTTGAATTTTGTATATTATTAGTTAATTAAAAAAGATTGTTTTTCAAATATATTGTAAATTACCATTTTGTAGCCTGAATTTTCCCGTTTCCAACGATGTACAACTATAAGTAAACTTTTTTGCCCTAAGTATAGTATAAACATTATTTTATAAGAGTATGTCAGCTGTTTTTCAGCTGGGACAGAGCCTTCCGTAATTTGTGGTTTTCCAAAAGTTATTTTTTTTAGCACATATGTTCCTTTTTCTTAATAACAGCTAAAGATATCAATTTGAAATTTTTTGTGCTTATAAAAGTTGTCTGGATTTATAATTGGAATGAATACAAACATCACAATTACCAACAGTGAAAATAAAAAAAAATGTTATAATTTTTATTTAAAATGTTAAAAATATATATTTTTTTTAATTAAACAGATTCCAAACAACTGAAAAGGTTATATTTTTTACATTCCAAATGTGCAGAAAGACTAGATCTGTCATATAAAAAAAAAAATAATTCAGCTATCATTAATAGTTTTTGAAAAAAGGTACATATGGATGAAGATAGGGCGAACAACCCCCTTAATCACTAAATGGCAATAGCATGCAACAGTGGGTGACGGCGATGTATTATATACAACTAGGTGAAACCCGTTGAAATCGACGGTTACTTTCAAGGCTTACGCCAATTCATCTAACTGCGATAAATTGAGTGAAACTATACATATTTTGAGCATTTAGCATTGTTTTTTTGTTTAAAGAGTAATAAATGTAAAAACAATAATGATATTAATTGCGTTAGTTACATAAAATGGTTGATCATTCAACGAATAAAATATTTCCCATACCGTACGTCATCGTAGTTGTTATTGGTATGTTATCTGGTATCTCTTCCTTTGGAAGAACCTTTAAATCGTATTAAAATCGTATTGGATCTTTTGTAGTTAAACACTTCCGTGATTTCATCAGTGTAATGTAGATTAAATTTTGATTTTATTTGAAAAAAAATATTTGTTTGTTGGGAAGACACGTTCTAACTTCAAAGGGAGATATATCCGTTACAGTGTAAGTTTGATTTTTCCTTCGTCACGTCGGGTCAGTTCATATCGAACTTTGCAAAACTACAGATCAGGGCCATTTTTTGACACTTTAATCATCAAAATCGGTCCAAAAATATGGGAGGAGTTCTGTTTACAAAAATCGGCTTAGGGTATTATATATATAGATGTCCAAATATATGAGTAGTTTAAGTACCGGTGGTTATAGCTATTAAATCATTCACACAGCTGAGCTACATATATTTTGAATTCAAAACATTGCCTTCACCTTAACTAAGTTATTCTCAGTCGAATGCCAAGCAATAGCTAGAGTAACACAGTGAATGTGAGCGCAGCAAGCCCAGACATAGGCGTGTTTTATTGGACACTATCATAATGTTTACGGTGCGGAAAGTGCAATGATCTTAGTAACTCCTACACGTCTGTGGCAAGGCTGGACAAATATACCTCTGTCTTGTCGAGGTAGCTCAGTCGAGAGAGGTAATAGACGGCGTTTCATTAATATCACACGATTTAGGGATTCTGTTTTTTCTCAATAAATGTAAATGTGTTGTGATTGGTTTCAATCAATCAATCAATTTTTCGGATGGGATGCCTCTATGTGCAAACTTTAACTATGAGTGAAGGATGAGTGTAGGATGAGTGGCGCGATTTGTAGTCTTGTTAGTGACTAAGGCCGACATATTCCTTAGACACAGCTGTTAATTAGTAGCCCAAACAACTAAAGACAACTAAGGGACCACATTCTTGCCTTGGTATTAACGAATTGGTCTAATTACCAGGACAGTACTGCGGATGGTCGTAGTACTCACTAGTGCGGACGTTAATCCACACCAGGGAGTATCGCGTCCACAGTGCATTCCTATAAATATCCACAATTCGTGACCTCCTAGTAGCACAAGATTACAGGACGACGTTACCGTGACCGTCCCAGTCATTTATTTAAGTCTGTGGATAACGTTGACATGCCTTGGTGTATACATACTATTTTGTAATGCAGCACTAGGATTGCAGGAGAAAGATATTTAAACATACTGTATTAATTTGCAAAATCACAGCGGTAACAATCTAAATAGATACTAATATATCTGGAATGGATCTTCTATGTAGGTGTATATCCAAAGAATATCTAGCTAATTATTTTGTTCTGTGATATTATTCACAACGGTAACTTAGTTAAACCGTTGAATCTAATCGTTGAATCTAGTGAGCTACTGTAAGATCGAGGAAAATGTGAATACACAAATAGGACATTTTTAAAGAATTGCATTTTTTTTTATATATAAATTGAACAGAATAATGTCTGTAAGTTGTGGACAGTTTTATCACTTTTCTCGTGCTTGCTTGAATGGTTTTTAAAGTTTTGAAAATGGTTTACAATCCAATGCAACTATGAACGAGCTTGTTTACGTAATCTAAATCTAGTTACTCAAGGAATTTGCGTTATACTTTTTCGTTCGTGATAATGTTACAGACGAGAAGCGTTTTCTTTAAGCCTTTATCAATCCCTAGAACAAAACATAGATATAGGGGAGAAAGATCTGCTCAATTTTAAGGTGTACTTATCATACTAGTTTTAAAATAAAACTGTACGTAATACAAGTTAAAATTTAGAATTGTTTCACGTGTTACTTTATTCGCAGTGTATATACACACAAACGTTGGACACCTTACACACACACATCCTAATATACGTAAATCAATATATATATTAAATTTATAGGGCACCACTGGTTCTTTTCACTATGCGAATAACACTGTTTTTAGGTTGAAATGTTATATTTATTCACAATTCCTGCTTATGGCTACGTTAAGTTCGGTTAGGTTACGCTCGGTTAGATTAAGCTGGATTAGGTTAGGCTGGGTTAGGTTAGGCTGGGTTAGGTTAGGCTGAGTTAGGTTAGGCAGGGTTAGATTAGGCTGGGTTACGTTAGGCTAGGATAGGTTAAGTAAGCACCGAGACATAACCGTAAACTTCAATTGTGTTCATTCAAATTACATACACATCGTTCGTTCATTATATTGCGTTACGTTCAAATTTTGTGTTCGTTGTGTATTTGCATAACGGAACAGGTCCCAATAACGTTTCACGATCCTCGCTACATTCTCAGCACATGCAACCAGATGTGCATTAGAAGCATTGTTGCCACGTCACTCACTGTCGCTGTCACTGTTGCCAACCTTAACCTTGTAATTATCCCAGTTTGGCCACCGCAAGTCATCCCCGTCTAGACTTGGACCATACGATGTCATGCCAAGCAACCTCCAACCTTGGCCAATGCAGTGGAGCAGATACTTGCTATTGAAGGGCATTCACGTTTAGACCGCTGTGTCATCCTTTGTTCAAAAATATCCCAATGTAAAAATGATTAGTTGGTGATTCTCTAACCATTTCTATTTTTTTTCTCGTATTCATATAGGTAAACTCTTAAGGTTAAAAGGCCACAAACCTCTTCTAAAAATGGTTATACAATATACAGTATAGGTGATTGATTTTTTAAATAAGAATTATAGTTGGACACTCAGCCTAAACTGAAGGAAAATGGAACTATACTTTCTTGTTTCTTGGTTCTTGGAACTATACTTTCTTGTTTCTTGGTTCTTGGAACTATAATTTCTTGTTTCTTGGTTCTTGGAACTATACTTTCTTGTTTCTTGGTTCTTGGAACTATAATTTCTTGTTTCTTGGTTCTTGGAACTATACTTTCTTGTTTCTTGGTTCTTGGAACTATACTTTCTTGTTTCTTGGTTCTTGGAACTATACTTTCTTGGTTCTTGGAACTATAATTTCTTGTTTCTTGGTTCTTGGAACTATACTTACTCGTTCCAAAATGCTAACTCGTAAAAATATGCAGATATGTGTTTTTTATAATTGATGTATTATTTAAATACAACTTTTCTAAATGTAATGGGATGTTCGCAGAAAATTTCCAGAAGATTCAGTTGAAAAATGTAAGTGCTAATGTTTAAAAGAAAAACTGGAAATAAATTCTATAATTTAAAGTCGACAACGAGTTACCCGACTTATTATTCAATGTCGGTTGGATTCCTATTACATTTAGAATAACTGATAAAAGAACTGATAATAATTTTGGATATCTAAATTAGGGTATTTAGGTAGGTTATTTAATTTAAGAGAAGTTGACATTGATGGGTAATGAACGCATGGGAGGTTTTGTGGCTGACCACGCTGCACTTCTAATGGTTCCTCTTGAACCAAAAATACTCGTTGGCGCATGAGATATTCTGCTAAAAATGCCTCAACAGCTTTAGCAACATAGCGGATCCTGTTATTATTGGTTTATTTCAGTACATTGTTTATACTATTGGGGAGAACTTAGGTATTGGGTAGAGTTTTGGTTGACCAAAAGGAATAATCGCGATAAAGGAATGCTACAGTTTGAGAGAAAGTAAAACTGCCTGGGTAGACGATCTGTAGAACTGAAAGTGGGCCGAGTTCATATTTTATTCAATTCAGTGAGGTAGGTTCTTATGGTATAAACAACGAAAGAATAAAGACAGAAAATCTTTGAATAGTTTGATTTCAATCCGCTTGAAACTGGATTCATCTTTAACATGTGAACGGTATGTTTAGTTTACACCTTTAACATACTACCCTTATCAAACCCTTAAACAAGTAAGTTAGAAAACCCGGTCTCCCCAAGGAACAAAGCTGGCGTGGTAAATGCCCGGCTATCTTCATCACTTGCGCTATGATGGGAAATGAGGGGAATTTCGAGCCCCCGGAGCAGTCAATAATGAAAACCGATAAATCAAATGGGCCGCAGCCTCAAATAATACGACATGCATACTTTTCAGCCATTAGGAACAGACCTTGGAGATCTTGATAGATGTAATTTTCGCGAGTCTAATGGTTGGCAATCAGTCGACGGAGATCTGTATTTGATAAAGAAATGCGCGCTCCGCACCTCGGCCAACAAAGTATGCCTGGCTTTGGAGGGATTTTATCCCGAATTTGGGATATTTTCGTGGGATCAAACAAAATGTTTTGGGTTGACGATTTGGATACAGAAGAAGACATCCCATCTATATGGATCAGCTGTCGCCAATTTTTTACTAAAAAAGAATGTGGTTGTGTGAGCCAGTCACAGATTGCGCTAGAGTCTAAAACTCTATTTTGTACCTTATTTTTAGTTACTGACATAGTTGCTGGGTCACAACAGTTGCTATAGCTCATAATAAGTCATTCCATTAGTTTGACTTGGTAAAAACCATCATGTAATCGGCAGAAATCAGTAATTTAGATCAGCGCAATCTGTAGGTGGCTCACATCAACTAAGACAAATTTGATTAAAAACCTGGCTACAACTTTAACATGGAGATGGAATGTCTACAAAGGTACTATCTTTTGACATTACTTTGGTATTATACCGACCACACCTAATATACTACTAACCTAACATAACCTAACCATGGTGGTTGGGTTAGGTTAGGAAGATTTTATTTCAACCGTAAAAGACTCAGACAAAATTTTGTTCGTTATCAGAATCAACTCTGCACAGTTATGAAAAATGTTTTAAACCAGTAAAATAAGTTGGTCAAATATTGTAATCAAAATACCGTAAGACTTAATCAATCCGTAAGCTTTTTTTGTGCAAGTCAGTAATTTAAACTGTGGCAGGCCAAGAAAAATATTTTCGGCATTGGATCCTAAAAAAACTTGGATACCAAAATATACAAAAATGCCCAAAAATGCCTCAAATCAGAAAAGTAAGGGCTTTTTAGAAATAGCGTGATGATATTTGAGTTTTCTTTAGTTTTTCAACATGATTTAAAAACTAAATCAATCTGTATTTTTTTGGACAAAGTAGTTCTACTGTAAAAGACCCAGAATATTTTTTCATTGGACACTTCCAAACTCAACAAAAGTATTACAAAATATTACTTTAAAAAGTTTCATGAAATTTTATGAGACTAAACAATTCATGTACAAGGTATTTCAACTACAAACGACCCACACAAAACATAGTCATTAATTGTACAAACTCCTAAAAATTAAAATACTTCAAAATTGAAAACGAGTTCGAAAATTCGATATTTGACAACCAAACAGTTACTCCTAAATCATCCAGATGAAAAAGAGTTCCACAAACTGTCGAAACTACTAAATGTTGCTCACAAGACAGGTATTTCAACTGTGAACGACCCAGACAAAAGTTACTCTCCGGGCTTCACAGTTTATTACTTAAGTAGTTTATGTAGACAGTTCAGCTGTTACCTGCACGTCAGTATCGGCCGAGCTGATGACCTCCACTGCAAACTTCAGCTCAGACACAAACAAATTACTGGCAAGATACTTTTAGCGCAAACACCAGGTATTTATACCTCCGACCTATACTGGCACACCCCCGCCACTGCACTCGTCGTGCTGCAATTCGCCAGATTATTTAGTGCTTTACATCCTCTAGTCAATTACGTTCATTCTAAAACAATTGGTGCAATAGGCGTTATCTATGAGATGAGTTATTCTTATTTAATAACTAGCAGAGTACCCGTTCTTCGTACAGGGTTGACGAAAAGGCTTATTGCAGTTATACTCTAGCTTTGCAATTTGCAATAGGGAGGATAAGGCTTGAGAGAATTTGGTTCTTTAATTTTACGGTATGCTGTAGTATTACAGATATAGTGTAGTATTACACATCTACAATAGCCATTCTGTTCTACTACTGCAACACCTCAATTTGTATTAAATTAAAAACATAAACATTACTGTAAACAATCCTTCTTTGACAGTTATCATTGTGTATCACAGCTTTTTGAAGCTGCTTACTTCAAATTAGCTCTTATCATAATTTCAAAAAATATAATAGTGCTGCGACCTGTAGGTACACCTTATAACTTTGTAATGCTATTGAATATCATAGAGCCAACTTGTTTGGTCGAATCAGCTGACAGAATCAATTAATTCATTTCAAATGTGAATACCCATAAGGTTACCATGGGAAACTCCAGAGCCACTGGGGTGGAGCCTGAAAGGAGTTTTGAAATAACAATAGCCTATATGTTAATCGGGAATGTGAGCTATCATCACCCCAAATTTAAGCCCAATCTGACCAGTACTTTTCGCGTTTACTTGTCACAAACATACATCCATACATCCAAACTTTCTCATTTATAATATTATAGTAGGATAGTAGGATGTCCTTCATATTGATTCCTAAATGCTCTTAATCACATTCGAATTAGGACTTCATCGCGACTCATTAATACTATATTTATTCATTTTTCACAACCGAATAGTAAACTGTTTATATTTAACCTTGTTTGCAGTTTTCCATTGTAAATTGAGTACTTGAGCCAGCGCTTATTTTTTAACACCACTGGCATTTTGTGTGATAATTTGGATAATATTGTAAACGATTTTGTGGAAAGCAGTTTAATCCCTAAAATATTTTTGTATGCCGGGGATCTAACATGTGACTCTTGCGAAGAATTTTAAAACGATGACCACTAGTCTATACAACTACTTTGTTGATTTCCGTCGAGAAAATGTAATTTTTTAAACTCAAAGAAACACGTTTGAATGAGTTTTATTTAATAAGCTAGTATTGCTGTGGCATATTCCCTCTTGTAGTTGTTCATACATAAGACTGCAGTTTGCAAGTTACCCATTTTAATACTTTAATTTATTGTGAAATGGTGACCATACAAAGTAGGTATTTTATTAAGTATTTTATTAAGCATCAAGTTCAACAGTTGGTTGCTGACTAAGCTACTGTAGTGTATTTAGTAATCTCATTATGATTGTTAAAGAAAAACTGTTGAAGTTCCTGTTCATTAGAAGAAATAGAACACGAATTTATTAAGATATTACGAATTATTTTCGATTATGTACTCACAGAGTATGTACAAAGAGAACTGAGGAAGGACATTTGTTTGGTTACTGGACACTACACCATTCACAGAAGAATGTACAATTGATGTTATTCACTTTTAATTAAATTTTGTTTAATAATTTTCTACATTTAAAAAGTAAAAACTCTCATCGATAGCGAATTTGTATTTTATATTTCAATAACATTTAATAACTTGAAATATATGTCAGTATGTGAGTAACCTATTATCTTTAACTGAAAGATTTTTTTTAGCACACAAATGGGAAATAATAGGTAATCTCCATTTTCCAGCCAACATGCATTAAAAGGTAGAATTTTACGTTTTCCCAAACACTACTTTGTTTAATTTCGCTTAGGACAATTTCTGTTAATTAAGGGGCTACTGTGGACATTTTCCGTACAATTAATAAAGAAAATTAATAGGGATATTTGATAGAATTACTTACTAACCGTAATAGAAAATGTCCGCATTCATGTTAAAACTAACATAAATTTACCCCCACCAACCATTAATTTTAAAGAAAGAATCCAAATTTTTGCCTTGGGACTTAAATTGTTTTATCTTTACTTGTTTAGCCCTCATAAAAAAATTGCTAGGTTTTTTCGCAAAATACAACTAAATCCAGAAATTATGTAAGTACCTGTTGATGTGATACTTAATAGTATGACGATAGTTGGTATGTTATGGGCTTACAACAAAAGTAGGTTAATTTGATTAATTTATTAAGTTACTCATACCTAAGTAACAATTGTACAAAATGTTTACGTTCACCAACCACTTCTCCTGGGCCTCGTTATGAACTAAACTGTTGCGAATTCTCGTTAATGTGATTTTGACAAGGTGCCATCGCCTACATAGTTGCGCTGCGAAAATGTTGCAATTTATAATTGGGCCTCTTGTCCGGTGCCAAGTCTAGACGACGATGTGTCTTCCCTGTACCAGCATCTTGTGGTCTATATCTCCGAACTACTGGACTGCAAACAGTTGGAAATTATGCAGGGTTTGGTTAAACGTTTTGCAGAAATTCAATTCAATTTAATTCAAACAAACATTATTTTTTTCATGCTGAACAAGTTCATAAGCCCTCTTCTGCCACTGCGAGGATTTTTAGGTACATATAGAAAAATCTGTCAAATCTGTCTATAGCCATTAGGATACTGAAAGAGATATATAGACCAGCCGTAGATAGTTTTGTAATGAAAATTACACAATTAAATAAAGCCACGGACACAACTCTCTGATGTGCATTAATCATTTGTTGATGAATACGCCGACTTTTTAACCAAGCCAAAATAAATTATAACTTTTTGTAAACTATGACATATTTTGTGTCACATGAACCATCATGGTATTAACAACAGGGTGAAAATTAAATATCAGGCTGTTGCATAATCTGAGTTGTACATTCAACTGTCTTCTTTTTTGATAAAATATTGCATACAGTAAGTCCATATACATATTGGATATCCACTTCAGTATCCAAAGGCAATGCTTTTTGCCTTTTGATTTTAGGTACTAAAGTATGACATCTGTATACTACAGACAATCAATTATCAAGTCTTTTAACCAGCAATTGACGTATTACTAGATGCGCATCTAAAACTTTATATTAATACAAAGTTAGAATGTTCTTCAATTTAGCTATACAGTCTAAACATTATCTCTCAACCTTAGTGCTTGTTACAGTAAGTAGTGGCAATATGCCGGTTTAAAGTCACTTGGGGCGTTTTTTCCCATAAGAATAACATGGGATCATTTTTTGGCCACTAAAACCAAAAATCCTGATCTTTGCCTAAATATCCCTACATAATTGTCAAACCTTATTTCTTACTTATTCCCCATAAATATATTCAATATTAAGCTAAAAAAGCTATTTCTTACATTTATTGACCCTTACAAGTGTAAATGTAGAGTAGAGGCAATATGATGGTCCTATGACACTTTAGGCACGTTTTCCCCATAAGAATAACATGGTGAGCTTTTTTTGACCACTTTTTTAAAAATCCAGCTCTTGGCCTATACAAGCCTATATAAATGTGCAATACCATTGTATAACACTATTAGAATATCAAATCCACATCCATTCTCAAAATCGATCGAGGTTTGTACGCGAACTCGGGCGTGCTCCCGGCTCATGGCGTGCTCCCTTGGACATCCTTAGTGGAAATCCATGAATTCTGGCTACTTGGGAACCCAAGCCATTTGACATATAATAAATCACCTTTTCTCCTAATAACCTTTTCTATCAAATACATGTCTTTATATTTGGTCTTTAACAATTCCTCTGTATAGAAGCCTCCCCTGATTATATTACCATTTTCATCTTTCAAGATATAAGTCACAGGCTTTGTATTCTTTACTTCTGCTATTGTAAATAGCTCCCCTGTCCAATTTGGGGTATATCCTTTACTAAAAACATGTTTATACTTGGAAATTCTCACACTATCACCTACCTTATATCTTGGCTTTTTAACTTGCACTACTTTAGAAGTCAACCTCTCATGCACGTATTTACTGTTCGAAATACTCACTTGGTTAGGCTTCATTCCTATAGATCTATGCACCTTATTATTATATTTTCGAATTAACTTTGGAAGTAAATCCAACCATTTATAACTCCCCTGAGCACTAAATTCCCTATATAACCAATTCTTTAAAGTTCTTTGAAACCTCTCCACAATTGCAGCCTTAGTTGTAGAAAATGTGTGATAGTGATTAATATTTAATTTTTTCATTAGTTTGCTAAAATATTGATTAAAAAATTCTTTTCCATTGTCAGATTGAATGTTTTTAACCCCCTTTGGTAGAATGGTTTTAATGGCTTCTGTAACCACCAAACCCGTCTTATTCTTTAGCGGAGCAGCATAAGCTTTTTTAGAAAATGTATCTATTAAAGTTAAAATATATTTATTGCCAGAATTCTCTCTAGCATAGTTTTGCATATCAATTAAATCTATTTGTACAGTTTCGTTTATACCTAATACTTTGAAAGACCTTCTAATGAAATTCTTTCTTGCAGGCTTATGAAGTTCGTATGCAATTTCATTCATTTTTTATAACATCATTCTTTCCTTGTACTGTAAATATATTACCATTAGCCCCAATCAATAGATTATCTTCCATTCTTTTAAATACATAGTTTTCTGGTATATATGGTCTATTATCTATATACTTAAATCCACTCAAAGATGTAGGGTCGGCAACTAATAAATCAGGATTGTATTCCATCAAATTAAATTTTCTTCCTGCATATACAAATTTTGATCCATCATAATACATAGCTTGTGACATTAAACAAATATCATCTAAATATTCCCCCATTGGTAGATTTCTTATATATTGTTTTTTGGCATCCCAACATTTTTCTTTTGTATCAAAAGTTATAGTCTGTTCTTTTGTAACACAGTCAGTGTCATCAACGGCAGGTTTAACACGTACTAACCTTTTATTATTAAAATCCCAATAGCCTGCTTCCATTTTTGGAACTTGTGAAACATTCACAGCATCTTTACTATCTGTACCTTCCATCAAATCGCTAAGTTTCTGTTTCTTAGCATTCCAAACACCATTCTCTGATTCTAAAAATTCATAATTATTATCGTCTTGTATAAATTTACCATCTTCTTTTCGTATTAAAGTCTGTTGTAAAGTGGGCACATCATTTAAACTTTCACCCTTTTCCACATTAGTAATTTTCTGTTTTTTAGCATTCCAAACACCATTTTCTGATTCTAAAAATTCATAATTTTTATTGTCTTGTACAAATGTACCACCATCTTTACGTATTAAAGTCTGTTGTAAAGTGGGCACATCATCTAAACTTTCACCCTTTTTCACATTAGTAATTTTCTGTTTTTTAGCATTCCAATTTTTATTCTTAGATTCTAAAAACTCATATTTAGTTTTACCTTGTAAAAAGACATCACCTTTTCTAGTTAATGTCTGTCCCAAAGTTGATACATCATCTACAAACTCTCCATCTTTAACATTACCAATTTTATGGTTTAAACCATTCCAACTATCGTCTTGTAAATTCAAAGTAGGTTCACTACTAGCCCTGGGTTCTGCAGGCTTATTATATGGATTATATAAACGATAAAATTTATCTATAAACATATTTTTATTTAATAAATAATTCCACTTTCTCTCAATTCCTCAATAATGGAATCTATTTCATTATCCACTCCTGAGTTACCGGCTTGGCGACTTAGCCAAAGAAGTCTTAACCTATCTACAAGCTCATTAGGATCATCCCAATAAATATAGTCTATTTTATTACCAGTCACTTGTCTCAAACCTTCACCAACAGATTTAAAAAGAGGTTTAATTATATTAAGATATTTAGTATGTCTATTACTTGAAATTGGTGCACCGTCTTTGTAACTCTTTAAATGCCCATTTGTAGCTTCCAAAATTTCTTTATAATTTTGCAAATCAGCCGGAGTATAATCCTCAGGTTCTTTTAAAGTTAACAACTGCCACAAGCCTTTTGTCCCCTTGTAAGTTTTATTTGCAACTGTAACATCATCATTGGCAATATCAACTTCCTTATTTCCAATAAAAAATTTATTTGCTTCTCGTCTAATACCATATGTAGTGTCTGTCATACTACTTTTACTGAGGTAATTTCCTAAATAGTCTGATGCTAAAAGACCAAAATCTAATTTCTGTGGAGTGGATTGCTGTAATGGTTGTAATGGTTGTAATCTTGGTATCATTGATATTCTAGATGGAGTCATTGGGAGTATCTCCATTTGAGGCCTCTCTGTTTTGCCAATAGCTGTGATTTTTTTTAATTCTTGTAATGGCTCTATTAAAGGTTGGAATGTTTGGAACCTCTCTTCAGCCTCTAGAAACTTGCCACGTTTTAAAGCTCTATATTTCTCTCGTATTTGATTTGCAGAGTCAACCAATTCTTGTTGAATGTTTTTCATCTTTTATTTACATTTTATTTATCTCATTTGACAAAGGATTGTACTCAAACACTTTATCATGTATAATCAAACAATATGCAGATGTATTTGCTGGTACATTTTCTGCAGTTTCAATCTCTAATTTAATATCAACAATTCCTTCCTTCACTGTTTCGTTCTGTCTAGAACAGTCTATTACAATTAGTGGATATTTCTTCATAAACTCAGCCCTACTAATCATAGGATCTGGGATAGTATTATAGTAAGTCTCTCTAAACCTCATAAACATCTCATAAGCTTTGGAGACATCTCCATTTTCAAAGTCGAGATTTAAATCACTATAAGGATAATATTCAGAGTTTAGAAATACTTTGAGATTTTTTAATTTACAGTGATCAAATTCATCAGTTCTTTTTCGTGCACTATTATCCCTAGCTGTTTGGAAACCAAATATAATATACCTAGGCTTCTCTAAACTTGAAGATGTCTTTACTGACCATGTATGTCTTGTGGTATTGGGATATGATGGAAGTTCATGCAGCTCTAAACTTCTAAATGCAATTTGCAAATTTTTATTTTGCAATAACATCTTTTGTAATTGTAACTTCTCTCCATCTGATGGTATCACGTGTGGCATTACCCATTGAATTGAGTTAAGTGTAATTTTGGGAATCGTATCAGCAGTGCCACTGGCTGGAGCACTAGTGGTTGTTAATATACAATTCAAATCATTTTTGGATCTTTTCAACACCAATTCTTGTTTGACATTTACTAAAACCTTATTAAAATCCTCGAATACACCCATTAACAACTCTAATGGCAAACAAGTACTGAACTTGCCACCTTTATGGAACTCTTTTAAATTCGTGTCAGAATCAAATGCTACATTTGACAATTTAGTAGTTTTATTGTAAGAGCTCAATATTTTCATAAGACTAGAAATTCCTGGGTTTCTTACAATGTCTATTTCTTTACCTGCAACTTCGTATCTAATTTCATCAAATAAGAACGCAAATGCATTATTTATAAAATGACCTTTATCATGATTTTCAATTTCTCCCTTAATATACAGATAACTCCTACATGGGAGAGTTAGCAAATCTTGATTATTAATACATATTCGAATTTCATCAGAATTATTTATTGCCAAAGTGTTGTGGGGAACATAGGAGTGATTTGTAATTTTAACCACACTATCGTCGAATTGGGATTTCCCTGTAACGTCTAGAAAATCTTCCATTTTTATTAATAGAAAATTTTAACTTTAGTCCTATTGATTTTAGGAACCTAGCATTTTGTACACTTATAGATAAATTCTTATAAATTCTCATATCTTTTTTATATGACAAGTAATTGTAGTTTCTTCTCCGTTAAAGTCAATTGCCTTGTCGTGTTGATCGGCAAATGTAATACTGACAACATCTAAACTTCTCTTATTTACAGGAAAATATATAATATTTCTTGGAACTTCAATAATTTTGTAGCCAGGAGGAGCTTCTGGATAAAAGCTATGTATGGTGTGTGATTTGTTGCCGTTTAAATAGGACCCATTTGCAATATTACATTTTACTCTAATCACATTTACATTATTAATGTTTATTTTATTTGTAGATTCAAACTGAACACCAGGAGTAGATACACCTTTAAATCCCAATAAAACAGACCCTAAACATGGTTTTGTAAAATCAAACACATGACTAGAAAGTAATGTCGCTTTCATAGTTTTATTATTAGCTGTAAGGAAAAAGTCTGGGATTTGCTTTTGAATTTCCTTTGCAAGCTCAACCACCTCATATGTTCCTTCAGAAATTTCTATTGTAACTGGAGCATTGTGGTCATAATAGAAAACATCATCACCTTCTCCAATGGTTAATTTGTTGCCTTTAAGTTGATTTAATTTTGGAATAAGCCCTTTGAATAAAAGTTTGGATTTAGTATTAATTAATGCTTCTCCATTTTTATCTATTATAACTTTAAGTTTGCCATTTAATAACTGGTTTAAATCATCAACTGAGATCTCTCCTTTTGGTAATGTTTTTTTCTCTACTTTGTAATATGTTAAAGTATTTAGAGGTTTTTTAACATTAAATATAGAATTATAACTTTGAAAATCTACTAATCCAATTACATAATCATCATTTAATTCTATGGGAGGAAAGAACACTGACTTAAGCTCTGGCTCTGTACCCGAAAATGTTATAGTAAATGAATCCATTTTTATAAACAAAAATTTGTTATGAATGATAAACATAAAATTCCACAAATAGAACTATTTAAATCTTGTATTTGATCAGTTGTATAGAATATTTTATATCCCTCAAAATATTTAATTACTTCTTTTGGAGGTTGGATTCCAAATGGGTCAAAATAAATTACAATATCTTTATTTTTACGATATGCTGTCCAATGTGTGCCAGATGAACTGTCTAAATTAACTATTCCGCACTCTTTTACTCTTGGTTTTAGATTTTTTAACTCGTTTTTTAGGTACACCCCTCTGAAGTGAGGCACGTCTTTTGTGGCCTCTAACAGCTGGTAGTTGTCCATCTTTTTTATTAAATTTTAATCCCATTCCCATTTTTGCTTTTGCCTTCATCAAATTTGTCACGGCATAAGCAGCAGCTTTTTCAGCAAGACTTGCGTCCTTGGCCGTAACTCTAGTCCAAGCTAAGTCTGCTAATCTCATGTCTGCTTTGTTCCGAGCAGCGGTATCGGGATTATTCATGTAGAATATGTCATGCTCTTTACAATAAGAGTCTAGTTTATTTTTTGGAGGTACATTTTTGGCTAGATTCCCACGTATATTCGTTCCAGGTCCACAGTACTGATATGATGGTATGTGAAGTGGGAATGGAAGGTTATTTATAAGAGTATTCAATAACCCTCGACCCCTGTAAGGCTTTAGGAATAAACCTTTGCCCTTTTTACATGTTTTCTTATTATCATTTTTTACCATTTTTATTATATAAAAAATGTCTTTTATTCAACAAAAACATAAATTTAAAATAGTACATACTAAGGAAAATATACCAAAGAAGTTGGGTCTATTTCCTACCAATATTCGATGTGTTATTTGTGGTCCAAGTGGAAGTGGGAAGACGGTTGTAATTTACAATTTAATTGTAAGAAAGGAAGGATTAAAATTTACAAACTTATATTTAATATCTAAATCTTTAGAACAAGAAAAATATAAAAAAATAATTGAAATATTTAGTTTGTGTGACGAAGTGAAATTACACACGTTTACTGACTGTGAAATCACACCAAATGATGTAAAATCACAGTCAGTTGTTGTATTTGATGACATAAATAGTCCAAATATTACACAATTTTTCTCAATGGGTCGACACAAAAATATTAACTGTTTTTACTTGTGTCAATCTTACAGCAAAGTACACAAACATTTACGTGATAATGTAAATTTCCTAATATTATTCAAACAAGATGATTTAAATTTAAAACATGTATATCACAATCATGTTGGTAATGACTTTTCATTTGACCAATTTAAAAATCTCTGTCATCAATGTTGGGATAAAACTAAATATGGCTTTTTCGTAATAGACAAAGAAAGGTCAAAGAATAATGGCAAATATAGATTTATGTTTGACCAATTCTATCAAGAGGATGGTAAGGGTAAATAAATAAAAGACTGGAGTTTTTTAACATTTGTATTTATTATATATCTACACATACAATTCATGTTTGATCAATTTTATAATGACCAAGCGCAAGAGTATTGATGCCATCTTCCAGAATAAACCTCTTGTCATCGTCAAATGATAGTACTTTCTTGTTCATGGTCAAGGTTTGAAGATGATGATTTGTAGATTTAATTCTCGTCACATTCTCGTAGTAATCTTGCCCAGTTGCAAGACAGTTCAAATAATGTTGATGTCTGAGGAGATGTTTTACTGTAGCACCATCAGCTCCCTTAGCTTTCTTCACCTCTAAAGCTTGTTTGTCTTCTTCGTATAACCATTTTAGAGGAATGTAAGAATATAACTTTGGTCTTAAACCACAATATTCATACATAATATGACCATCTAATTCGTCTTTAAACTTGCCAGTAACTTTTTTATTTTTATCAGAGTATAAGAAATGGTCTTTACTATACCCAGAGGTATCAAAATAGTGCAAGTCACATTCTATTTCCTTGTAAAAGTCCTCTGTAACTATAGAATACATTAAAGAATCTGTATCTGTCATAAGAAATTTTTTGTTCTTAAATTTTGACATATAATTATAGTGGAAATCGTACATTATTACTTTACTAATATCCAAAATTGTCATTCCTAAATATATTGGTTTATTAAACTTTACAACTAATTTATTTAAATGTATAGCATGTAAATTGTTATCGAACTTTTTGCTACAGTCAAACCTTGGATTAGTGACATATTTTGTTAATAGTGACTCATCCTTGAGATATATATCACGAAACTTGCGTTGATTCATAATTGTTCGACCAAAGAGACTATTATTTAACAATTTATAAAAGTCTTTTTCGAAATCATTTTTAGCACATTTGCGTTTTTCAATATTAAAATTAATATAGGGTGCAAGCCATTTAGACTGTCTAAATTTTAAAATTCTATGGTAATTTGTAACAATCAAACCCAATTCCTCATATTTTTGTAATGCTTTATAATGTAAAATATATTTAGTTTTGTCATTTAAGTTAGGTATTAATTTGCCATTCATTTTCTCTGGTGCTAATGGATAGTCATTATGTAAATCATGTAAGCTTTTATCGTATTTTAAATCAACTTCTAAAATATATCCAAACTCATCATTTTGATTATATTTGTAGTCTATCTCATTCGTCCAACGAAATCCATCCATGGGTAGTGTCTCACACATAGCTGTGGAGTATAGCGAGTTACAATCTAAATATACTAAATACACACTCTCTTGATTGGGATCATAATGTTCGCCCATATATCTATTATTGGCTTTAGCGTAACGTGTGGAAATCATACTGACTCCTCCTCTGATTGCACTTTCTATGAACAAATGCATGTCAATATCGTGAAATAATTGTAATTTTATGCCAGTCATTCTAAGACAGGCCTCCCATGTTAATCCAGGAAGTGAATACATATGTACGGGGTCAAGTTTATAATCCTTTAAACACAGGTCTCTAAAAGTCTCAAAGACATCAGCCAGTAGCAATACATCTGTTTTAAGATATAAATCATGATATTCTTGTAAATTATTTATATTAAAATGGGTCCAGACATTTTTAGCATGTTCATATTCAATGGGAGAAATATGTTCTTTAGTTAGAGTACTGTAAAATGCTTCAATTGGAGGTAGAGACTCTGCAAATTTATCTGGTCCCGTCATATATTCATAGGGAAATACGCCTTTACGCTGTAGTAGAGGATTGTCTATGAATCTAAATGTATTTAAATTGGAAGCCAATTTATATAATGGAAGTGACAGAAAGTTATAGGAATCTAAAAATATTAAATCATCAACAGAGAATGAAATGTACTTTTCCATATCTTTGGCTATGCAATTTAATTTACGATCATATTTTCCCAAGTGTTGCATTATTAAATGTCCATCGTAATTTTTCAAGTTATGAAAGAATACTGGGATTTTCTTTGTTACTTTATAGTTTAAATTACAATCATTGTGGGCAGCTCCACGGTATTGGCCAGATGAATGACAATGATCTCGCACCCTATCAAAATATAGGGGTTTTTCACAAATATGACAATGCGTTGAGTTTTGGAAAGATGCCTCTTGTTCAGGAGTCATTACAAGAGGAATATATATCGACATTTGACGTTTAATGAAGTCATAAGTCTCAAATAACCTTTTGAAAAATACATCCATAACATTTGCACCACTATATAACTCTTCAGAAATAATCTTAGAATCTCTCACTACAACAAATGCAAATCCAGATGGAATATGGTTGTTAGAGTTTATAAAGCACTCAAAATCAGCATAAATTACAAATGGGGCTTTAAGTTGATATTTATAATTTTTAAATTGTAATGTATCTTGTTTCGACATTTCCACTCGTTGGGCATCAAAGTTTTTACAATATGTTATATGACGTTCTAATTTATCACTAGTGTAAAAATGTTGCAAACACAACTTGCAAAAATGCTGCTTATGGCCATGTTTTGTAGAGTGGAACATTAACCTATCAAAATCACGAATTAAACAGTAATGTGATTTACGACCTTCTTGTAATAATAATAAATCGATGTGAGTATTACTATTTAGTTTGGTTGTTCTTAATGGATATATACATTTATCATCTTCAACCCCAAATACATTAACGCTTATATTATTTTGTCTTTCAAATTTATCTATATCAGATATTTTCACAGGATACTTTATGTTTGTCATATTTAACTGACTTTCATGGGGTAGATAATTAGAGACCCTTTCAGCATTTTCATTGATACAATTCCTTGGATGTAAAGCTGCTAAAATTGACCAAAGGAAGCATTTATTATCAGCATTTTTTATATTTAAAACTGCATGTTTCAATTGAATAGTTTTTGGTGTGGGAATATATGACTTTGGAGTTAGGGGCTTATACTTGTAAATATGCAACTGCCAATACTTAGTGTGGTCATAAATCCATCCACTGCCTTGGGCTTGATATTTGTGTATAGAAGCATCAATCTTTAAAAGTGAATTTTCAATTTGAGGCTTTAAATCTCTCTTCTCAATAGTTAAGGTAGTAAGGCTTCTAAAATCTGCAATACATTCTTTTTCATTAACTAATTGTCCACTTTGATCCATTGAATATTTTATAAATTTAATTCTCCTTACTAAAGTCCATTTTATTGGCAGAGGACAAGACTTCAGAGTACTTTCAAGGTCAGCTCTAATCGATTCACCAACAAATTTTATCATTGTGTATGGACATTTTATGCAAGAATTGGCGTGTCTTTTAAAATGTCCAACAACATTTCTTTTACAAAAATTACAACTCTTGTGTCTTTGTAATATATGCGACTTTAGAGCCACATTATTATCACAGATTAAATTGCAAACCTTGCACAGTTTCACCTTCATTTGATGAATTACCTTGTAGTGGCGAATCAGGTTACTTTTGGTGGAGAGCGACACAGAGCAGTGTTGACAGGTGGGCCTCATGGTCCAGAATGAAATATCACCCGAATGTCACTTCTATTTATAGACTTTTCGAAAATTTCAAAAATTTTTAACCAGAAATTGTGAAATTTTCAAAATTTTTAGCTAGAAATTAAAAACTTTTAAACAATTTAACTAGAAATTATTTCAACGGGAGGTCACCCACCCAAGGCTTAATCAAGAGCTACCACTAGAGACGAGAAAACCGACCATGAGTCGGGAGCGAGAAGCCTGACCGTAGGTCGGGAGCACGCCCGAGTTCGCGTACAAACCTCGATCGATTTTGAGAATGGATGTGGATTTGATATTCTAATAGTGTTATACAATGGTATTGCACATTTATATAGGCTTGTATAGGCCAAGAGCTGGATTTTTAAAAAAGTGGTCAAAAAAAGCTCACCATGTTATTCTTATGGGGAAAACGTGCCTAAAGTGTCATAGGACCATCATATTGCCTCTACTCTACATTTACACTTGTAAGGGTCAATAAATGTAAGAAATAGCTTTTTTAGCTTAATATTGAATATATTTATGGGGAATAAGTAAGAAATAAGGTTTGACAATTATGTAGGGATATTTAGGCAAAGATCAGGATTTTTGGTTTTAGTGGCCAAAAAATGATCCCATGTTATTCTTATGGGAAAAAACGCCCCAAGTGACTTTAAACCGGCATATTGCCACTACTACAGTAATCTATCTATATACAGGGTGGCTAGAAAGTAACTTGCATCCCCCATTAGCTTGTCAACCATTTGAGATATTTGAAATCGGTTTCAACCTTCTTAGAGATGAGGGGCTTAGTAACAAAATGATAGCTAAAAATGGTTAAAACAAGACAATGGTTATTAAAAGTAATTTTTAACTGCCATTTTGTTATTAGTGGTTCTATTTATATTTTCTTTATGTTGATTGTTTAGTTTTGTCAAAACCATAAAATCGTAAATTAAATGTAAATTTATTGCTTGAAATTAAAACTAAAAAAACCCGAAAACTCTTAACTTGCTTGAAACTAGATGTACCGGTACCCCCTTTCAATCCGTCATATTTTTAACAAATATTTTTTAAATACTAGAAAAATCGTCTTAAAATTGTTCAAGAAAATGTTAGAATGGCGGCTAGACTCTGTTGGAAGATCACGTACAATTCTAGCCCTAGTCACGTAGAGGCAATACCAATTTGAGGTATTCCACGAATTCAAGGTTAATAGATATAGAGAAATCAGCAATCACAGCTATAATGCAAGGTCTCTATTCCTTTATGGCTACTAATTCTTACATTGGATCAGAGGAAAATGGCGTCCTTTCGACTAGGAAATTACAAATCTATTTGGTCTAGTGTGGATAGAATATTCTAGGGTCTTACTACTTAATTTACTCTTATGTCACTTGCCCAAGAATGTGAAGACCACAGTGAAGTGGAAAAATAAAACCATATTCAATATACGATTAAAGATATTTCAAACGTGTATTTCATTACTAAAACATAACTTTGCTTATGTATGACATTTTAACTCTTTTGTAAACGTGATCTCACCTAAGAATAGGTTATTTTCAAGACAATACTATAATACAGCACTTCACGTCTTGATAGAATGAATATTTTAACGTACTAAAAAAGATGCTTTTAAAATTAGTCTTTACGAAGGGGCCCAAAACTAGTAATAGAGTCCAAAAGTTCTTTCCGAGACAAAACAAATCCAGTGCAATGCTAGTTTAATTTCTTATAAATATATTTGTTTAAAAGAGTTATTAGTTAAAGAGAAATACTAATTTACAATACATTTGTTGATTTTAGGACTAAATTATATAAAAAGTTGTTTACCTGCCTTCTACGGTTGCTAAAAAACCCCTATTTAAAATACATCTAAAGCTGTATTAATCATCTAAAGTTAGGATCACGAATGTTTGAGAAAACTGTAAGCCGCACCAATCGCACACTTTTGAATGAAAGGTCTTTATGTGAAAGTTACCCCAAAAAATATCAGTTTTTCGATAAAATTCTTGCCCCGTGGCGAAATACGGGCAGAACAACTAGTTTCCATAAACTGTTTAGTATTTTGTTTACCCGATACGTTCATTAACTGCGCCAAGTGGCGACTCTCTTTGACTGTATAATTGAATAGTTTAGGTTATGTAAGGTTAGGTTAAGTTAGGTTAGGTAAGGTAAGGTTAAGTTAGGTTAAGATAGGTTATGATGACACGTAAACAAGGACATTCCTTCTGCTGGAAACTCACCCCTACCAAGCTTGGGCTTAGCGCAACTAAGGAACATTTTTGGGACCCTTTGAGGGCTTGGTGCAATTAAGGAACTCTTTGGCGTAATCAATGCACGACCTCAAGGACATCTGTGTAATTTTATCAACAATCTATTGACTTTTCTCTTGATTGAATCGGTTGATTTGATCACCTTGATAATATACTATAAGGGTTAAAGATTTCCGAAGCAGAATTATGCATTTCTCCGAAATCTTAATTCCGACATGCGGGCTTGCACTTACGAAAGAACATTGTCAATGGTGACCATGACTCAACTCCATCAGCAGACACCTGATGTTGCAAAGCCACCTGTGGCTATCAGCACAATGTCAAGGACAAACCCTTCACAGCTGTGGAGGAAATGGTTTTATAATTTGACAACAGACAGAGACAGATTAGCTACCTGTCTGAATAGAATAAAGTAACAAAGCTAAATAGCGGGCAGATAGTCCTTAATCAAAAGGTTTCGAGATCTTGCCCACAATCACGGTCTTTTCAAGAACAGGATAGCCACTTTTAACATTTGAAGCATGCAAATCTTATGTTAGGTTAGGTTATGAGTCTATGAGTTGCAGGGCAAAGAAGAAAAACTTATTATGTGATCTGGAAGGGAAAAAATAAAGTGTACAAATCTTTTGCATCGTCCGTTTTCTACCTTATGCCATACAAGTTAAATGATTCATTTCTGTCTATTAGTAAACATTGACTATTTTTACTCGCATAACTTTCAGTTGAATAGAAAAAAGTGTATCTAATAGTTCAGGAAAGAAAATATAAAACAAAATAAAATAAAAGGAGGTAGAAAACGAAACGGACAATGCTACAAAATTGAAACAAGTAAAGAGACATAACGTGGAATTGTGTTAATGTTTACTAAGCTTTGTAATGGTCATTTGAGTTTATTGATGGCCATGGGACTATGCAATTGACTCTTTGTGTCACTCGGAATATTTTAATTTATAAAAATATAAAACTTCAATTTTACCAATGAAACATAATTTAATGATAAACCCTTAGCCCTTTGTGGTAATTTTAATGTTGTATACAACGCTAACTATGGTCGCAATTAAAACTGAGCAAATTTGCATATTATAATAAAATAAAACGGGTTTAATCTCACCAAAAGATGGCTGCCAACAGCATGGATTTTTCTCAAGGGGAAATTATAGTTCAGTAGGATAACTTATCAACAATATTTAATCCAAGGCCACACTAAATAAACTGGAATGACGTAATCATTTATGATGGAGCCGTTCATGATCAGCTGCTTGTTTTAATATTTTCTTGGGGAAAAAATATAACCAACAATATAAACATTACGTCATTGCTGTCGCCTATGATTACATCATGCCTTGAGGAGCATTACATTAGCACTGTCCTCCTATCCTTTATGTGATCATATGTTTTATATTTTGATTTAGAGGTTTCTCAGGAGTGTTTGCATGTTGTGTTTAACCACTAAAAATAAAATAAAATGCAAACTCCAAAAGAAAACTTAGATTCAAACTTAACGATCGTGCCTTCGAATGCTGATGTTCCCTCTGGTGTGGACTACGACGAGTACCTCAAGAGTGTTAGGGTCAGTGTAGGAACTGATGAAGTTATGAAAACACCCGCTAAGACTTCTCAACCAAATGCTGAAAACGAGGTTGTGGCTATTCTACTGTCGGCGATGATGAGTAATATTGTCAAAGATTTTAGTAAACTTGGTAAAAGCTCTTCTTGTCTTTTTACATCAAAAGGATCGAAGGGATACTTGGTAAATTCGCAAGACAGTTTCAGCCCAAGGCAATCAAATGTAGAGGATGCAATTATTTTTGAGAGGGAATCCCAAACTTCTTATTGCAGTGCATTGCTACCTGAAAGTGTGACGGAAAGACATGGTGAAACTGATTATTCCTTAAACTCTTGTGAAAATTTAGAAGTAGATGCAAGAGACTCACATAATCAATCATGCAACGAAGGAGACAGTAAATCGACTCAATTAAGAAGATTGATAGATTTACTTATCAATGAAGCAAGTGTCTTCAGCAGAGCGTTCCTAGACTCAGATCAAGTAGTATACACCATCACATTCAAGCAAGGGAATGTTTACCAAGGAAATCTGCTGAACTGCAGGATGCACGGAAAAGGCAAGTTTATCTGGCCTGATGGTAGCGTATACGAGGGGGATTTCTGCCTCGGAAAAATGACTGGGCAAGGCAAGTTGCACTGGCCAGATGGGAGCTGGTATGAAGGAGAGTTCAGGGAAGGTTTCAGACACGGACGAGGCCTTTACGTCCAACCCTCCGCTTTCTACGCAGGCTACTGGAGATGCGGCCGAAGACACGGTGCGGGGGCGATGTTCTACAACCATCTCGACACCAGCAGAAACTACTATAACGGAGAGTGGTACGCAGACAAGAAACAAGGGACAGGACTTCGTAGTTATCCATCGGGAGCGATGTACTCGGGCCACTGGAAGTCGGGGGAAAGACACGGACTCGGCACGATGGTGTGGACCAACGGTGACGTGTACAGTGGACACTTCCACCGGGGAGATATGCACGGGTATGGAGAATACACTTGGAATAGGTTTGTCAACAAACAGCTGGTCTTGCCAGAGGAAAACTGTTACTACGGTGACTGGGTGAAAAACATCCGTCATGGCAATGGGACTTTGGAAACATCTTCTGGCGTTGTTGTAAAAGGCACTTGGAAAAGAGGGAAGAAACACGGCCCAGCCGAAGTTATCTGTAGCAATGGACAATCCCTTTATGCTGACAACCTTTTTGACGAGGATAATTTGAGACTTCCCGAGCATAGTTTTGAGGCTGATTCCCTCATGGATGCTAGTTTTCAGTCACTTCCCACGTTACCAGTAAATGCGGCTAGTCACGAAATCAATCTAGGGTTCTATGCGAAAAGGTTGATCGACTATATTCAGGAGTGTTCACTTGGGAAACCGTTTTGTGTAAGTAATTTTTACACACATGTTGAAATTGACACTAAAAGGACGTTTTCTCCAAATCACAGTCTTCAGTCTGAACATGTCAAAATTGATCTTAAAGAAGAAGAAAGCTACATAAGGACTGTTATCACACGATATTTATCCTCGCTGACATCAATTTATACAACATACGCACAGATGTGTTGTCAAGTGCAACCAAACTTTCCGACAGTTTTATTGAGAATAATGTGGTGGCAGCTCTTGCGAGATTGTAAGATACATTCCAAAGGGAATTCTTTAGCGTATTTCGATGTTTGTATAGCAAATAACAAGGCATCCCTAGTTAAAGAGGTGCACTATCCCTTTGAGCGTCTAATGTTCTGGCAGTTTCTCCACTGTTTGATGGAGGTTTCCTGGGAGTTATATACGAGGAAATGTATAGGAACCCCTTCAGTTAAAGGCATAATTGCTTCGGGGCTACACAAGCTTATAACCGATGATCTCTTACCCAATGCAGGAAGACACAGTGGGAACGCTTTGTTTGGATGCAGAGATTTGTTAAATTTGGATTCTCTATACAAGTATTATCGCAGTCTTGGGGAACCTTATTCGGCTAGGGAGTTCCTTAAAAATGTTGCAAAGTCTGAAGAGAACGGCATGAATGAAGAAAAAGTACCGAAGTATTTCGAATATGAAGTTAGAGGTGAAAACGTGATACGGTTGGGAGGAAAACTTTCATACTTGCCAAGCAGAAAACCTCTACTTGATGATGCTAGATATCAATTTGATCACGATCACCCAAGAAACCTATCATGCTTCAACAACTTAGGTATACCGGCTGTCTTCGAGTGCATTCTTAAAATATGCCCCAGCATCGCCAGCGGGGAGTTAATAGTCAACATAGATTATAACATCGTGTTTTTGGAGTTCTACGAAATATTAATTTTGTGTGCAAGACAGGTAGCTAAAGAAAAGTGTAACAAAATACAAAGTCCCACAGAAGTCGAAGAGCCTGTAAAGGAGAGTTCTAAGGAATCTTCCTTACAGATAACCGAGGTTTTGCCACCTCCGGAAAAGAAGACTCAGCGTAAAAAATCCTCAGTAGGAAAGAAATCTAAGAAAAAGAAGTAAAACAAGTAACCTTACTAATGCAAAACGTTGAATATTTTTTTTAATTTTTACCACAACAATAAATATATTATCTCAATTTAATTTTGCTTATTAGGTGGGTCACAGTTTGTTAAAATCAAGGTAAAAGATTTTAAACAACCCGAATCTTGGAGATATATGAACTATATCGATTTTGAGGATATCATGAGGAATAAATACTGTTGAATGAAATGTACTCTTTCGTAATAATGTGTTTGTAATATACATTAGGAACTCTATATTTTATGAGCTTAACATCAATATCGAGTGTTTCGTTATTCCTAAAACATTGTCTTTACCCTAGCAATATTCTTTGGAGAGGGGCTTACACTTTACATAATAACAGGAAACCTTCTATTGATAGTATACAGGTTACTTAAAAGTGATTTGAACAGTCTGGACATTTGAAGATCTTTCTACAGAGCGTAAAGTAACGAGATACGTTTCATGTCAAGTACTGTACAACGTGTTTAAGTCGTTATTGCAATCACAACCTCTCCCAGTCCCCGTTACATTCATGGCCGCTACAAAGACTATTGATGTCTACCCTAACGACGCGGCCCGTTTTCGCATAATCCTGTTCAACTATATGTCCTTTTCTGCCGGACTTTCGAGTCAAATATAGAAATCATTACGGATATTTTGTCCGAACAAACTGATTTCCGAGAAGCGATCTCCCGGCCCGCTACGATCCTTTTCCATGTGCAGCTGCATATGCAAACTATGCCGGAGTCCCGCGGCCAACGAACTCTCCTGGAGTCCACTGGCTGGAGTCTGTGAAATCATTTGAGACGCTGAAGACTTGAAAATAAGATTCGCACGAGGAAATTGTTTAAACACGATTTGATAACTTCTAAAGTAACTAAAGGTCAAAGCCGCCTATACAAAATGGCTGAGTGGTTTAAGTGCTCGTTTGACAATCAAAAGGTCGCTGGTTCAATTCTGAGAAAAGTCAGTCGCTTTTTAATGGTTAAAAAGTGGATCCAGCTGTTCCTGATCATTGGGCTGTAGATAAATTTTCCTGACCGATGAAATACAGCTAAGCTTAATCAGGATGGGGGGAGCGAGCTGGTCTAGTGGTTAGAACACGGGTCTTTGGTACCTGAGGTCCCGGGTTAAAACCCCACCAAATCACTAATGGATTTATCTTAGTGATAATGCCACAACCCCTAGGTCTAGCCTGAAGTAATGTGGAAAACAATCCCGGATAAAGTTTGTATGCATAAAATTAATCGTAAGCACAATTTTTACTATAGTTCTCGCCACCCTAACTCGAGGCAGCCCAAGGCTGCACGCCGTATATTTAGTGTGGACTTGGGCTGCCTCAAGTTAGGGTGGCGAGGACTATAATAAGCAGTGCGCAAAGCAGGATTAATTATAAAATTATCAACAGTATATAAAACCAAGGAAGTATTAGAAACTGTTTAATAAATTGTTTGGTTGTATTGCCACTAACTGAAATAGTTATTAAGACCAATACATCCCAATACTGTCGACGACATATCAGAGAGGTAAATTAATCTTAGCGAGTCTAACTATAGACTTCCCATATGTTTTTGAAGCCAAGAAAATATATGAAGTTCAGAACGATCTATACCAGGGGTTACTGTGTATTGGGTTAAATATTATCTGAAACCAATGCAGTATCATAGCAAACAGCTGATTGATTTATAATTTAACGCAGAATATTGTCATTCGTTGGTAGTCCATCTAAACAGATTGCACCACGTTTTTTGGCTTCAACTGTTTACATTACATGGGGAGTCTATAACATAAATGAATGCAAACAGATTGTATAAACATATGTTAGGATAATCTGTACATGTATGTTCAGCTTACTCGCGTGCCGCCACGCTTGGCGGGACAAGTTAATGGTTAATGTAGGATGTACGCTGTTACATGGTGAGCGCTCGTAGACCATTACATCATGGTCTGTGACCTCGTGCCGTGCCATGCCGTGCCGTACCGTCCTCGTGCCGTGCCGTGTCGTACCGTGTCATGTCGTGCCATGTCGTCCTCGTGCCGTGCTGTATCGTCCTCGTGCCGTGCCGTGTCGTCCCGTCCTCGTGCCATGTCGTACCGTCCTCGTGCCGTGTCGTACCGTCCTCGTGCCGTATCGTACCGTACCGTCATCGTGCCGTGCCGTGTCGTACCATGTCGTATCATGCCATGTCGTACCGTGTGGTATTGTACCATTTCAGTATGCCGTACTGTAATCGTGCCTTCTACGCTTTTTGAACAGACTGATGATGTCTCTGTGATCGGATGCACGGATCAGTTCTTATAAATCCATTTTGACCATCTTTGTCAAGAAAAAACCACTTCATACAGCCTGAGTTAATTATACGTAAAGCATACGTCTTAGTATTGTGATGAAAAATAAATAATTTTATTAATTTACAAGATAAAGCTACTATGTAATCTTTATATTGCATTAACCCATTGCTTTCAACTTTCCAAGATAAAGACACTGTGACTGTAGTTTGTTTTCTGCTACGCCGTAGCCTATAGTTGAAAAATAACTGAAAAACAAACCTATAGCTAGCTCTCTAACTCAAAACATCTATAAAATTAGTATATTACCTTACTAGTCCTGAAAATAAGTGTTTACCGGACGAGTGTGGTCGTTCCCGTGTGAGACGAAGTCAGTAGATATAATACCAGAATATGACCCCACTTTCGGCGTTTTTGGACCTAGGACTTTTGAAATTTTTTGGCGAAAAAACACCCCAAATAGCTATAATATGATGATTTTACCCCATTTTTGGCGTTTTAGAGGCTATATCGGGCCACTTTTTTGGTAAAAAAATGTTATTAATACTGAAAAACATGTCTGGAAATGAAGAGCTTTTTTTGGCCACTTTTTTTAAAGACCCGGCTCTCGGCACGCGAACTCGTGTGCGCTCCCGACCCATAGGCACACTTCTGATCCCCAGCGATGACAAACTAAAAGTCTTATGAAAAAATGTTTGAAACAAAAATTGAGTAACATCTAATCATCTGTACTTCTTCCACTGAAAGTTTTTCTCTGATTGAAAAATAAAAAAAATCCTTGCTTACTCACTTTTTCATGTTTACTCAAAGTAACCTTTTTATATTTTCCTTAATTAATAATTACACATTGGCACAAATTAAATTATATTTATATTGTATTAAACAGTAGTTCATGTAGAATTTTAATATATAAATTTCATGCTATAAATATTTTTATTAGAAGCTAGACCAATGTGTAAGTGATAGGAGGTGCATCACTTTGAACATCGTCATGCCCCCGACATTGCCGTGCTGGCAACACCTGGAGTTTGAAACCATTGCTATTGCTGAAATTATATTATAACACATTTACATACAAAAGAAACTGTAAATGGTTTTAAATTTTTAAACTTTTTTATGCTTTATGTAGAAGGCCATGTAGTATGTAGGCTGGAATTTTAGCTGTTTTGTTGTATATCAAGCCTTTTTGAGATATAAATATTTTTAAACAATAAAGCAGACCTTTATTCACTAATGCTGATATTATATTACAATGCATTGGCATACAAATGAAAACGGTTTGATTTATTTGTACTCATATAAAATAATATAATTCTTTTGAGTTATAGGGATGTCTGGTGATTAAATCACAAATTAAGAACATTTATAATGGACTTTTAAAATAATGGAATTAAGTATAGACTTATAACATTTTCATGATAACTGTTTGATTTATTTGTACTCATTTAAAATAATGTTAAAATAGTATTTGATTTTTATGTTGTATTATTGTTTTTTATCAAAAGTTGAAACCAATGTAGTGTGCCTAAATGTTTATTTACTGTTTTTCTGTATCTCAAGCCAATAGATAGAATAGGACAAGGAGGTGTTTTTGGTGTTTTACCTATGAGAATAACATGGGGAGATTTTAAGCCACTTTTTAAAAATCGTGCTTATTCTCTATACATTTCTATGCAAATGTCCATCTCCAAAAATATTTCCAATCCCCATTAATCTTTGTATCATGTGAGATTTGCACCAGTTGGTTTGAAATATTTATAAATATAACGTGTTGCTGGAATTGCCTTAAATGGCAATAAACATGTAGTCTTGGGACCTCTGGTAAAATATTGGATTTTTCCTAGTTTGGACTAAATATTTGTGAAAAATTGAAAAAAATATGTTTTATACTCAACTATTTTAGGGTCTTGAAACATGTATTACCGAGGAATCAGGCAAATATTTCGTGCCGAAATTATATTTTTACCTTATGTGAGGACTTGGATTTACTATTTAAACTTAGTCCTGCTCCACAGTATTATTGCAGGCTTGCTTCTCGTCCCAAGTGGTGAATTGTGTACAGTTTATGCGTGGTGTAAAGACTGGGTTTTCTTTTTAGTTGTGACCAGCTCATTCCTAAGATGCTAGATGGTATCCACTTTGCCTCTGAACATAAGCAAATTGTAATCTTCAGTTTAGGACTTAAAATTAATGTCGGATGCGATGCCTCTTTAATCGGAAGTTTGGGTTGTGATGAGCTCAATCCCTATCACCAATATCAGCATAGATCCATTGAACTATTGTTGACTATGTGTTATTGTACTTTGTGCTGATTAATATGTGTTTGGTAAATTAGCATGGCACAACACACAATCCCACATCTTGCTAATCGTAGTTGGTAGTTTAACTTAGCAACGATAATAACAAATTATTATGTCATTGCATAATTATTTCATGTCGGGGGTCTATTTGGTGGTCAAAGTAGAAGTAGGGAGCATTGACTTTCTACAATCATGATGAGATATCCAGCCAGAGCCTCAGACTGTAATAAAAAAATAGATGAAAATGCAAACTCTAAAGGCCCTGACCATGTTGTATACTTCCAGGCTGGAACAACCTTTACTTGGAATATTGTATATAAATTGTTTGTATACATAAGACTCTTGTAGTGAATGTACTCTTTGATGAAAATACAAAATAAAGATGAAAACTACTTTATGCAAAGAAGAGAAAGTAATTGTGAAGGGTAGCTACAAACAATTGCATTTTAGTGAGCAATGAAAGTTGCTATAATTATTGGGATTGTTTTGGGTAAGTTTATAGATATGCATTGTGTTTACAGGAATTAATCATAGTGGGGATGCCATTTACATCGAGACATATCGATTTAGTTAAAGTGATAAAACGAAGACCATGATAGTGGTGGATAAAGATTTTATTTGTTGAGCAATCGATATGAGAAGGAGTTTCTTGTTAAACAATAACCTGGAAAACCAATACAACATAATGCACTGTCATCCCTCATTGGTATTGTAACTTACAAGCTCTGTTGTTCTTTACTCATTTTCAAAAACATATAAATTATAAAATAAGCCATTTTGTTGTTTATTTTACTGTTATGTATTGTAAGTGTATATATTGAAATAAATGGTTAAATAAATGTAAGTTGAAAAATGAGCCTTATTTTGTCACTAGTTTATTTACATTGATTTGAATCACATTTTTGAACTAACAGATGATTAAATTATTAATTGCATAACATTTGAAACATAGAGATACAACATTTACATTATTAACTGGAAACTATAGATCTATATTATTGTATGAACATAATTTCTGTATTTCATATATGTAAAAGCAATGAGACCATGCTAAATTACAGGATTCAGTAACAAAGGAAGTTGATATTGTGCTGTATACCTGAGGGTGTAAATATAGAGGTGGGCATTTCCATAGAGACCTAATGACGAATTAGAATGTGAAAGTTCAATGGTAGAAATATCAAGTATGCAAGAGTGATCATCAGAGGTAACATGGTCATCAGGCAATTCATAGAGAGGGGTCAGTCAGGTTGAACTAGTATATTGCAGTGATTCATCCAATATAGAAACAATAGTTACAAATAACCAGAACCAATTACTGAATATTGTAGTTACCAGTTTTCCTATCCTACTGTTAAAATATGAACCTCATTTTAATATGAGTTGGTGAGTTCATGCCCGGAAACATGAATGTAATAATGGTTCTAAATGTATTTATCTTATTTTATGGTAGATTTCACTATGTGTGCTTACTCTATGGTAAAATTCTTTGAGATCATTTAATATTTAACACACTTAGATTAGTGAATAAATCATCAAAGTGCGATATAAATATGCTGGGTGAAACGTATTAAAACTTGCTTCCAGTTTATCTATTAAAGGATTGTCAAACGTCTCGGTTTTGCTAACTATGACCTGGTGTACCGAAAAGGGCTCTTAAGACCATAAGATGACAATACATAAAGTTTTTTTACCAACTATTATGATATTTGTCATAATAGTTGTGTGAAATGTGTGAAAATATATGTGAAATTTGTGTAAAATTTGTGTGACGAAGTACACACAAATTCACATCACAGTCACAGTCAGTTGGTGTATACACTGTGTCGTAACTGATGTGATTGAACTGTGACGTGTTATGTGTGAATTGATTTTTATGTCGTCAAATACAACAGCTGGTTTCTTCTCAACGATATTGTTGGATTTTTAAACGCTTGCTTAATGACAACATATAAACTGGAAGCAATTTCAAAAATACTATTTTCACACATTTCACACAACTAATCAAATTCACATCACAGTCACAGTCAGTTGTTGTATACACTGTGACGTGATTAAACTATTACATACCGTTTGTGAATTGACCTTTATGTTGTTAAATACAACAACCGATTTCTTCTCAATGATACTTTTTAATTGTTTGGACGCCTGACTGATGACAACGTATGTGTTTGTATATCAAGTACTGTTTATAACAATCAACAACAACTGGCCAATGAAAATTTTATAGAATATTATGTTTTAAATAAAAAATGTTATGTAATATTGGTTAATGAAGAGTTAGAAAACAGACTGTAACCAAATGACTGACAGGTTGACTGAGAAACTATGGATGCAATTGAGACTGACCTATGACTGGATTGTAACAGAACTTTTACTGGACTGATATGCATGAATAGACTTTTTATAGTACAAATAGTATACAATTTCTCTCAATGGGTCAACATAAAAATATTAACTGCTTTTACTTAGAAAGTACGCAAACATTTATGCGATAACGTACATTTTCTAATATTATCCAAACAAGGCAATATAAATTTTAAACCTTATATTTAACAATCATATTAATAATGACTTTTCATTTCATCAATATAAAAGTCTTTACCACCAGTGTTGGATAGCTTTTTCATAATAGACAAGGAAAGGTCTATGTATAATGGCAAATACGGATTTATGTTTGATAAATTTTATAATGACCAAGATCATGAGTATTAATGCAATCTTCATAATGTTGGTTGTAAGGCAGTTTCCTCCAAAACAGAGGGTGGTAAGGGTAAATAAGTAAAAGACTAAAGTTTCTAACATTTGTATTTTTCAGTGTTCTATATCCTATCACACAGGTTTGTCTATTTACAATTATTGATCCTTGGTCCAAAGTCTGTGCCTCCAGGCTCGTATTCAGGGTTTGGCAGAGGTTAGATCAGTTCTAGCATACGTCCTTATAGCTTGGTAGTCTATGATATTCATGGCTCAACACACTCATGCAGGCACAACACATCATAATAGTGGTGTGAAATGAGTGAAAATAGTGTGAAATTTATGTCATGAAATACACACAAATTCACATCACAGTCCTAGTCAGAACTTGTAAAAATACTATAGTGTAAAATTTGTATGACAAAGTATGCATAAATTCACATCACAGTCAATAGTCCAAACTTTATGTATTGTCATCTTATGGTCTTAAGAGCCCTTTTCGGTACACCAGGTCATAGTTAGCAAAACCGAGACGTTTGACAATCCTTTAATAGATAAACTGGAAGCAAGTTTTAATACGTTTCACCCAGCATATTTATATCGCACTTTGATGATTTATTCACTAATCTAAGTGTGTTAAATATTAAATGATCTCAAAGAATTTTACCATAGAGTAAGCACACATAGTGAAATCTACCATAAAATAAGATAAATACATTTAGAACCATTATTACATTCATGTTTCCGGGCATGAACTCACCAACTCATATTAAAATGAGGTTCATATTTTAACAGTAGGATAGGAAAACTGGTAACTACAATATTCAGTAATTGGTTCTGGTTATTTGTAACTATTGTTTCTATATTGGATGAATCACTGCAATATACTAGTTCAACCTGACTGACCCCTCTCTATGAATTGCCTGATGACCATGTTACCTCTGATGATCACTCTTGCATACTTGATATTTCTACCATTGAACTTTCACATTCTAATTCGTCATTAGGTCTCTATGGAAATGCCCACCTCTATATTTACACCCTCAGGTATACAGCACAATATCAACTTCCTTTGTTACTGAATCCTGTAATTTAGCATGGTCTCATTGCTTTTACATATATGAAATACAGAAATTATGTTCATACAATAATATAGATCTATAGTTTCCAGTTAATAATGTAAATGTTGTATCTCTATGTTTCAAATGTTATGCAATTAATAATTTAATCATCTGTTAGTTCAAAAATGTGATTCAAATCAATGTAAATAAACTAGTGACAAAATAAGGCTCATTTTTCAACTTACATTTATTTAACCATTTATTTCAATATATACACTTACAATACATAACAGTAAAATAAACAACAAAATGGCTTATTTTATAATTTATATGTTTTTGAAAATGAGTAAAGAACAACAGAGCTTGTAAGTTACAATACCAATGAGGGATGACAGTGCATTATGTTGTATTGGTTTTCCAGGTTATTGTTTAACAAGAAACTCCTTCTCATATCGATTGCTCAACAAATAAAATCTTTATCCACCACTATCATGGTCTTCGTTTTATCACTTTAACTAAATCGATATGTCTCGATGTAAATGGCATCCCCACTATGATTAATTCCTGTAAACACAATGCATATCTATAAACTTACCCAAAACAATCCCAATAATTATAGCAACTTTCATTGCTCACTAAAATGCAATTGTTTGTAGCTACCCTTCACAATTACTTTCTCTTCTTTGCATAAAGTAGTTTTCATCTTTATTTTGTATTTTCATCAAAGAGTACATTCACTACAAGAGTCTTATGTATACAAACAATTTATATACAATATTCCAAGTAAAGGTTGTTCCAGCCTGGAAGTATACAACATGGTCAGGGCCTTTAGAGTTTGCATTTTCATCTATTTTTTTATTACAGTCTGAGGCTCTGGCTGGATATCTCATCATGATTGTAGAAAGTCAATGCTCCCTACTTCTACTTTGACCACCAAATAGACCCCCGACATGAAATAATTATGCAATGACATAATAATTTGTTATTATCGTTGCTAAGTTAAACTACCAACTACGATTAGCAAGATGTGGGATTGTGTGTTGTGCCATGCTAATTTACCAAACACATATTAATCAGCACAAAGTACAATAACACATAGTCAACAATAGTTCAATGGATCTATGCTGATATTGGTGATAGGGATTGAGCTCATCACAACCCAAACTTCCGATTAAAGAGGCATCGCATCCGACATTAATTTTAAGTCCTAAACTGAAGATTACAATTTGCTTATGTTCAGAGGCAAAGTGGATACCATCTAGCATCTTAGGAATGAGCTGGTCACAACTAAAAAGAAAACCCAGTCTTTACACCACGCATAAACTGTACACAATTCACCACTTGGGACGAGAAGCAAGCCTGCAATAATACTGTGGAGCAGGACTAAGTTTAAATAGTAAATCCAAGTCCTCACATAAGGTAAAAATATAATTTCGGCACGAAATATTTGCCTGATTCCTCGGTAATACATGTTTCAAGACCCTAAAATAGTTGAGTATAAAACATATTTTTTTCAATTTTTCACAAATATTTAGTCCAAACTAGGAAAAATCCAATATTTTACCAGAGGTCCCAAGACTACATGTTTATTGCCATTTAAGGCAATTCCAGCAACACGTTATATTTATAAATATTTCAAACCAACTGGTGCAAATCTCACATGATACAAAGATTAATGGGGATTGGAAATATTTTTGGAGATGGACATTTGCATAGAAATGTATAGAGAATAAGCACGATTTTTAAAAAGTGGCTTAAAATCTCCCCATGTTATTCTCATAGGTAAAACACCAAAAACACCTCCTTGTCCTATTCTATCTATTGGCTTGAGATACAGAAAAACAGTAAATAAACATTTAGGCACACTACATTGGTTTCAACTTTTGATAAAAAACAATAATACAACATAAAAATCAAATACTATTTTAACATTATTTTAAATGAGTACAAATAAATCAAACAGTTATCATGAAAATGTTATAAGTCTATACTTAATTCCATTATTTTAAAAGTCCATTATAAATGTTCTTAATTTGTGATTTAATCACCAGACATCCCTATAACTCAAAAGAATTATATTATTTTATATGAGTACAAATAAATCAAACCGTTTTCATTTGTATGCCAATGCATTGTAATATAATATCAGCATTAGTGAATAAAGGTCTGCTTTATTGTTTAAAAATATTTATATCTCAAAAAGGCTTGATATACAACAAAACAGCTAAAATTCCAGCCTACATACTACATGGCCTTCTACATAAAGCATAAAAAAGTTTAAAAATTTAAAACCATTTACAGTTTCTTTTGTATGTAAATGTGTTATAATATAATTTCAGCAATAGCAATGGTTTCAAACTCCAGGTGTTGCCAGCACGGCAATGTCGGGGGCATGACGATGTTCAAAGTGATGCACCTCCTATCACTTACACATTGGTCTAGCTTCTAATAAAAATATTTATAGCATGAAATTTATATATTAAAATTCTACATGAACTACTGTTTAATACAATATAAATATAATTTAATTTGTGCCAATGTGTAATTATTAATTAAGGAAAATATAAAAAGGTTACTTTGAGTAAACATGAAAAAGTGAGTAAGCAAGGATTTTTTTTATTTTTCAATCAGAGAAAAACTTTCAGTGGAAGAAGTACAGATGATTAGATGTTACTCAATTTTTGTTTCAAACATTTTTTCATAAGACTTTTAGTTTGTCATCGCTGGGGATCAGAAGTGTGCCTATGGGTCGGGAGCGCACACGAGTTTGCGTGCCGAGAGCCGGGTCTTTAAAAAAAGTGGCCAAAAAAAGCTCTTCATTTCCAGACATGTTTTTCAGTATTAATAACATTTTTTTACCAAAAAAGTGGCCCGATATAGCCTCTAAAACGCCAAAAATGGGGTAAAATCATCATATTATAGCTATTTGGGGTGTTTTTTCGCCAAAAAATTTCAAAAGTCCTAGGTCCAAAAACGCCGAAAGTGGGGTCATATTCTGGTATTATATCTACTGAAGTCGAGTACGGAATTACCATACGAGTCCGGTACACACATTTTGAACGAGTTACGTAAAGCCATACTACTAAATCTGTACCAACTAAAGGACTAAAAATCACTAGTCATAACCTCTAAGAGAGGTTATGTTTTTGTTTATAACCACTCATTGCCACCCAAATACAGTATAATCAGCTGATTGGTGTCCGGTAAAACTCATTACAGTACAGTAGTACGCAATGAAACCCCATTTGAATAAGCTGGCGGCAAACAGCTGTTTTCTGGACTAAATCCTTGCGTGGGGAGTTCGTCAAAATAATGTAGTGTGGCGTAACAATTTTAATTATACATTTTATCAGAAAAAACACACAAATATTTATTAGTTTAAAACAGAGTCTGACCTGTTCAAAAGCGTAACAAATCACATGTTTTACAAACAACACTATAGACTAGCAGCCATTACTATTAATCCTATACCATAGACAAATAGACAAATATAATTAAATATAGACCGACAGCAGTGCTGCGGTTAGCGTAAGATCTGGCGTCCACCGCTAGGAGCACCGTGTAGTTAAGGCACATGCGCGGGTCGCCGGAATTTTACCCCCCTGGAATTTTACCCCCTGGGCAAAGCTGACGTCACTATGACGTAGTAGCCTGAGTGGCCAAAAGTTTGTTCGCGGCCGGAATTTTACCCCCGCGGATTTGAAAGTCTAATGAAAATAGTCAGAGCGTGATTAATTAGATTAGCGATAAAAACCGGAATTTTACCTCCTGTCCATATCACTAGCGTTTAGACAACTGAAGATGTACGGGCCGGATTTTTACCCCCGGATTTTTACTCCCGGAATTTACCCCCGGATTTTTACCCCCCGGAATTTTACACCCGGAATTTTACCCCCCGGAATTTTCCCCCCCGGAATTTTACCCCCTGGCCGATTTTAGAAATTAAATGATTGATCTTATTATTTTTGTTTTTAATTACCGTAATTGTAAACATTTCATTATTTAGTAGCCTATCTTTATTTATTTATTTTGTAATATCAACTAAGTAAACATAATTCGCTTTTTTATTTTGATCATATTAACCAACAGTTGGATTCAAAGATCGGATCCTGATACTCGAATCTCAAAATTAAAATTAAAAACCTGTACGATTAGTTAATGTTACAAATAATTTAAGATAGGCTACTTAATAATAAAATGTTTACTATTAAATTAAAACTGAATGAAGATAATCAATCATTCTCACTAATTCATATATCTGGCCAGGGGGTATAATTCCGGGGGTAAAAATCCGGGGTGTAAAATTCCGGGGGTAAAAATCCGGGGGTAAAAATCCGGGGGGTAAAATTCCGGGGGTAACATTCCGGGGGTAAAAATCCGGGCCGTACATTCTAGGTTTTTATAATTTGATGTGTTCTGATTAAATTCACAACCGTGAAAATATATGTTTAATTCCACGTTTAATCCATCGAGCTGATGTCGCGAAACTCAAAAGTTCGCGGCCGGAATTTTACCCCCTGGTTTGTGACGTCAAGTTTACTCAGGGGGTAAAATTCCAGGGGGATAAAAATCCGCTACCCCACATACGCTACGTTACTACACGGTGCATCTAGCGGTGGACGCCAGAACGTATGCTAACCGCAGCACTGCTGTGAGTATGTATTTAATTATATTTGTCTATGCATATACCGTTCAATTATCACTTTGTTCTACCTACAATCTTGAGCCTCAATTAACTCTAGACGTCAATTAAATCGCTTAATAATGAATGGAAGAGTTGGAACTCCGCGCCAACCGGTAGAGGAGTTGTACTTAGTCTTGGCTGTGGCCGAGCTTAGGAAAGGTGGACTTCTAAATTAAATATGATTTTGACACGACTGTAGACAGTTATATTTCCGATTAGTTGTGGTAATGTATCAGTTTTGATTATGGATACACGGACGTGAAGAAGACATGGAGTTGTGGTTTTACTATACTTAATTGTGAATAATATATTCAATTTCCATGTTGATGTAACGAATATTTGGTTGTGAAACACAGCCCGGAATACAATTTCATACCACGTTGGAGTAGCTTTGACTACACCACTACACTACGGCAAAAAGTGTAGTGTTAGCTTACAATACAATACAAATATAATATTCCATTCAGTATTTGGAAAAAACGTTAAAAAAACTTCTTCCATTGTATGTTATTAAATTTACAGTAAGTAAATCAAAATACTTCTAATACCACCCTTGACACATACGGGGTGACTGAAAAGTAACTTGCAACCCCCTTAATTTTTTAACGATTTGAGATATTTTAAATCGGTTAAATATATTATCGGTTAAATCGGTATACTAACCCTCTTAGAATGTGAGTCTACAATAATAATGGTTCATTTTGTAAATTTTGCCCTTTAGGGGTAGTGGGGGTAGCTCAAAAGTTTCAAATGGTTGACTTTGGTATCATTTTACAGGTCTTGATGAAACTAAACAGTTGGTCCAAACAAAAATTGAAATCGGACCATTAATAACAAAATGGCAGCTAAAAATTACTTTTAATAATCTGCATTTTTAGCTGCCATTTTATTATTAGTGATCTGATTTCTATTTCATTAATCTAAATGTATACAGTTAACTCAAAATAAAGTGTTTAAATAAAAGATGGTAAGCAGTGTAAAATATTCCCCACTAACATTATTAATATTCCCCACAGTCCATGTTAAACCCCGTTCCCACAGTCTGATCATGCTGATTCACCAACTCTTTCGAATAAACGTAGGGTTTCACGTTTGTACCAAGTTTCGTCGAAATCAGACAATTTTCACTCGTGTTATCATGCTAACGGACACTCATTTATACCGACAGCGCTGCAACAGTTTTTAAACAAATTTGAACGGAGAGTGTGTTTGTCCTCTAGAAAAATCAAAACTGTAGTAAAATTGTCCCTAGTCTAGGTCTTACATGGGAAATTCACTGTAACTAATGGATAAAATTCAATATTACACCACCATACTGTGTGAATGTTTTATGCAGCTATGCAAGTTTTTAACAACAATTGGTACAGCAGTTCCAGTTTTGTCTACTTCAGTATCCTAAAATCAATGGTTATACTCTTGAGTTTATAAGGTCTTAATCTTGAGTTTATATACTCTTAATCAATCTTTGTTTCTAGATCAAAGTACAACTGACCAGGTGTAAGACAACCTACCCACCTGTTACGAACGTACATCTGTTCACAAATAGCTATCGTAATGTCGACAATTACAGCCAGGTGAGAGCGATGCTATTGGGCAGTTTGACAACACCTCAGGTACGCACACGCTTGTGTTACTTAGCACTAACCTTGAATATGAGAATCTCCGTCTATTTGGTTGGGAATATAAACAAATGACAAACATGTGATAGGGATCACCTGGTGATCAGATGGTTGCCAGTTCAATCCTGAGAGAAGTCAAAACCTTTTGAATAGTTTGGAACTGGAATCAGCTGTCCTTCATCATATGGCTTGAATAATTCTGGCTAATGAATCAGCTGATCTTAGTCAGCCAAACATAAACAAATCTGTTATCCAATGATTTATTTTCGGTACTATATATATGCCTGATGTCAAATAAAAGTTTTTACTCCACACTACACTACTTTGAAGAACTTTCAACTCAAGGATTTAGTCCATAAAACAGGTGTTTGCCGCCAGCTTAATCAAATGGGGTTTCATTACGTACTACTGTACTGTAATGAGTTTTACCGGACACCAACCAGCTGGTAATACTCTATTTGGCGATGAGTGGTTATAAACAAAAACATAATCTCTCTTAGAGGTTATGACTAGTGATTGTTAGGCCTTTAGTTGGTGGTAATATTTAAGGATTTGTACAGATTTAATAATTGGCGTAAACTATCGTACGTCACTCGTCTAAAATGTGATTATCGGACTCGAATGGTAATAACGACCACACTCGTCCGGTAAACACTTATTTTCAGGACTAGTAACGTAATATACTATAACAGTCTTCAGCAGATCCATAATGATGATAAATCTTTTAGGAATTATGTGTAATATACTGTAACGTATATGTTCCATATTATGCATGTACAATTTTTAGTTAATCACTTAGCTGTAGTAAACCTAAATATAAACAAAGAAAATACACCTTGTAATCGGCGTAAAATAAATTTCTAAAACTCATTCATCAATGAAATGATTTTTTTCCGATCATTGTTTACATTAGTTTTTTATCAGTCTGGGCAATTTGTATTGTCTAAAGTATGATTGTAAATAATAGGCCAACTCAATTATCTTTGTCTAGAACAGATAAGGTAAATGTACAAGTTTAGATCAAGAATCGTGCTAGATTATTGATTACTTAACATTTCTTTAATGAAATTGTTTGCCAACTTTGTAAAAAGTCTCTTACGAGGCATAAAAACTGCAAATACTTCCTGCGTATGAAAGTTAACAAGTAAATTAGCACAATTTAATAAGAGTTTATTTTGTTTTAGAACTGAACTAAACACATTTGTAGATAACGGAGCAACATTAAACAGCTGATCTATACACCAGATAAATGTTCCAAGGTAGCACAGTACAAAACCGTTTTCAATTGCATTTTAAAAATCTGTTAGGAAATGTGGGTGTTTCGATATACTATATTTTACTCAGGCGAGCATGGGGAACACTATCTCGCCCTGAAATGGGACTTTCGTGACGAGTATTGAACGATACTTTTTATCACGATGAAAAACTACTTCATCAAACTTAAAAAATATTTGATATTTCGTAATCTATTCATTTTTCTTCAATTGTAACTTTCTTGATGTCAAGCAAATTATTGTTTGTGTAGCGAAAGTAATGTTTATGTCAGGAAAAGTCAGCTGATCACTATTTGTTTTTGGTGTATGGAAATTGGCGATTTTCGAAGATCTCAGCTGTATGGAAATGGGCTATTTTCGAATACAGAGCGATGAGAAATTATATTTGAGCTCGAATTCTTTAGTGTAATCTAAATATCTCTAAAAGATAGCTTAAGTTAAGCATATTATGAGATGTTATTACTTTACTAAACGATCAAACATTTTTATTTTAGTAATGCTTTTCTGGTAAATCATTTTGATCTTCACGAGTATCAAACGTTTGAATATTCTCCAAATAGTTTGCACAGCTATGTTTTGCAGTGTTTTAAATGCCTATCATCACAAGTTCCATTTAACAAACGGTTTAGCTGCGGAAGTTCAAAATGAAGTTAGAAAAGCTATTAGTAACGAATAAAAGTTAAAAAGCAAAGCATCCGTTCTAAATACTTGTGAGACGAAGGTATGAAATAGTTTCATTGTAGCAAATAGCGTGTTTAAAATAACCTCACGTTTCAGAAAGCTTGACAGTTTAAGTTAAATATAACAAGCCAATACTAACTTGTAAAGAGTGTACTTGTTCCTGGAATCTACCTTATGATAAGAAATAGTACATCAAACTATCTTATTCAAACTTTACTTATAGTGCTCAACAGACCTAGATACGTCTAAAAATATGTTATTGTGCTATCATTTGTATTGACAAATGTATATTGTATATTGAAAAATGTAACTCTTTGAACTATCATGTTACTTTACACGGTTGTTGAGTTATAGTCGTTTAATGTTTAAGTTTTGTGAGTTAAACTCAAGAAAGGATGGTGTTTATTTGTGTGTTGGAGGAAAGGTCATGCATTAATTGCGCCCAAGAGTTCATTAATTGCGCTAAGCCCTTAAAGGGTCCGAAAAATGTTCCTTAGTTGCGCATAAGTCAAAGCCAGGTAGGGGTGAGTTGCCGGTAGAAGGAATGTCCTTGTTTACATGTTATCCTAATCTAACCTAACTTAACCTAACCTAATCTAACCTAACTTCCTGACCTAACCTAACCTAACCTACTCAATTATACAGTCAAAGAGGGCCGCCACATGGTGCAGTTAATGAATGTATTGGGTGGCTCCCTGGAGTAGTTGGTGCAATTCAGGAATACCCGACTACCTGACTCAGGTCAGTGGGTGCAATTAATGCCCGCCCGGAGAAAAGATGAATGCAGGGATATTTTTTGAAATTCAATTAACGGAATCAGCAATCTGACATATACTTTCTCTCGTTAGCTTGTTAACAACCCTTAACATGAGCAAGCGGTGGAAGTAACTATTATATAGGGAAACTTAAAAAAGTTGCAATAACTTTTAAATCGTGATTTCTACAGCAATGGGGGCTGTACAATTTTGTTAAGAGTTAAAACGACTATAACATATTAACTTTGAATTATAATTGGTGTGTATTTTAATCCGAGATTTTTCATTATACAGTATTGTACATTTCTTGGGAAAAATCATAATTAAAAATAAAAAAAAAATTAAAAAGAATTGCTTGTATATACAGTTTTCCCATTATTAGGGTATTCAGCACTATTGGTAACCTGCTTATTAAAAATAAACTAGAGGTCGTCCAGTGGTCGAAAACTTGACCAAAAATATGTAGTGTGCAGACTTCTCTATTCTCACCTACGCTGTAAATATAACGTGTGATTGAAATTTCTTCAATTTGTTTTGATTTTCTGTTTATATTTTGTTGTTATTTCGTCACCAGCATGGCAACCCATAATGCCTATGTTAGTTTGTTTTAAATTTCAAATTCATTATTTATGCTTATTTAAGGGCGTATTTTAATTTATAAAAAAATCCTGCACATCTACAGGAAATATCTTTCTAACAGTATGCGTAGATTTTCCCCTGCGATGCACACGAGCTGAAAAAGGTTTAAAGAAACATATATATGTACTGAATACACTTGTTGTGCAAAGCTAAACAAAAATGCTTGAATCTTATACGCATGAATCTACTTAATTTTTTTCTAAATTTCACGACCTGTGAACGTCATTTCACGGAACTAAATTTCACGGCATTGCAGTGAACGTTTGAACGGAGTAAAAGTTATATTCACCGCACCAGCATTGACTTGTCGGTTTGTATGGTAGATAAGTCGTCAACAGGCCATGTCGCCTGTCAGAGCTCAAGGTATTCTAGTTTTTCGAAACGACAACATTAACCTTTTGTGAGTACGTAGGTCAAGTACAGAGTACAGGGCAGTTGGCATGCCGTACTTAACAGAACAGACCTCTAGGTTTGGATATAATATAAAATATCTTTTTAAGCGAATTTCCCATATAGGGAATAAGCTATTACCGTAGTACTCATGGTGGACCCAACCCCTATTTACTTTTTCGTTTTGAGGTCCCTAGAGGCCAAAACACCCTCCGTTCAAATAAATGTGTCCGTTAGCGTGATAACTCGAGCCAAAATGATCCGATTTTGATGAAATGTTGTAGAAACGTGTAAACCTACGATTATTCGAACGAGTTCGCGAACCATCATGATCGAACTTTGGGAACTGGGGTTAAGGGGGATTTTATGGGGTAAAAATTGGGTTTTCCCATTTTTTACTTTAAAAACATAAAATTTTACAATATCTTTCCAGACAATTTTGTAGAGCTTTAAGAAAGAAATAATTTTGTATGTTGAAGCATTGTTGTATGCCTAACGGTTACAAAGATATTAAAAAAAAACTAAAATTTTAAAATTCTAGGGGCAATAGCCCCTATATATAGTTATTATTTTGTACAAATATTATTAGTCTCACGGGTCTATATTGAATTATCGTTTAACATTTTTGTATATTATAATATGTATAATAGTTATTACATACCTGCATAATGCATTTTGATGTCTGCTCTGTTTAAAATAAAAATTCCGAAGGACTGATCATGTGCTGTGTTTATAATATCACTTTCTAACCATAATAAAACTAAGGAACATTTACAATAATCTTCATGACTATTAATTAAATACTGTATATACAAATTTCTTTTGAATATAGACAAATTCACTTAGATAAAACACAGAGATAAGTCGTCATCCAAATTGTAAAATGCTGATTCTATAAAAAAACCCTCTCTGAAAACAATATTTGTTATAGTATGTATTTTGGTCGATTCCTTGGTCTTTATTTGGTTCTAGTACTATTTTATCATCATCTGACCGCTTTACCCGGCTAAAAGAAACGTAAAGTTAACTATGGGTATTTATTTTAAAATTCCAATGTTATTCTTATGGAGAATAAATAAACTGTTGTAGTTTCCTCGTTTATGGATATATTTTAATCAAATTTGGCGATTTTGTTTATTTCATACTAAGCTATCGACATTTCAATAAAAACACACCTCAATACCTTCCATGTAGCAGCAAACCTAGGTACCCATTAACATTAATGTTATTTAATTTAAATAGAAAATAAATCTGACAATTTTTAGGGTATATTTTAGTAGAACTCCAGCCAAGTAAATGGAAATTCGCTTAGTCTGCAGGTTTGCTGTGGCAAGGGTATTTTTTACTTTTCTTCCTATACATAGTACATGGAAAAGTATTGTTTCGTTAAAACCTTCAACTAATTCATACTCAATCTCTACCATCAGCGTTGCTTAGTTTCGTCAATAATTAATTACGTTCAGAATCATGAAATATATAACACTCAATTCAAACGTAATAACTATACCTAATGTTCTATTAACTCTGTACACAGCAAAATAAACTAGTTGTAGCATTAATTTTATATTTTAGGGGAACATAGTTAAATGAGTCTCTCATAGTGTTCTAATATACATTTCTCTCTTGTAGTTTGCAGTACCAGGAGATGGAGACATAATCGTTGGTATTAATTGGTTTTGATAGTAAAACAACATAAAATACACGTACAACTCACAACATTATTTGCTAATTCATTCTTTTACACTAAAAACAAGTTGGCACAAACATTTTTTTGATCATAGCCTACTACGGCGAAAATCATCACGGATTAATTATGATACGTACCTGCTTAGAGGTATTTCTTCATATACTCGGTAATCCTTGCAGTATTTTTTCGATGGTGTTACATAATACGAATTTGTTTTGTACTGTTTTACAGTATCGTATACAGTACAGTTGACTTCTTAAAATTGTAAAGCAAATTTATGTTATAATTCTTTTGTTGAAATTTTCGTTGCTATTACGTTACCTACACGGATAAACCAAAGCTTAATTTAAAATTGTAATTAAATATTTCAAAGAAAAATAATTTTATTTAAACAGAACCTAGATATACATTACAATTAATACGGTATCCAAAAACTTTGATAATTATAATCAAAGAAATAAGAGAAATTAATTGACAGAGGGCACAAGCAACCCCTATTTATATCTGATTATATACTTATTAAGGTGTTGAAGAGAATATAAAGTATATCATAGGCTCAATATTATAATACGTTTTTTTTAATGATTTGCTTAAACATATAAATCCTATGTCTAGCTCTATTCATTATCAAAGGTTGTAGTAAAAATATAGTATTTCCAACTTAAACTCGATTCCTTTATCATTTCAACATTTTAATTTTAAATATAAACTGTTACTATTTAAATATTTAAGAGATGCTTTGCTAAAAGGTTTACAAACATATCTCTCCTTTGTACGTTATTTAAGTCTTAGATCGCATTTTCAAACAGCTATGAATAGTAGCCTCTCGTAGAATATCTAATTTATATCCCACAAAAACAGATGCTGCGTAATAAACTAAGTCCTTATCTGATAAAACTTCATAAAGTACTCAATTGTACAAGAAGTTTTGATCCTGATTTATTTAATGCTCCTTTTGTATTTTCTTATAGATTCGCACATTATGCCTCTATTGGTAAGACTGGGAAATTTTATATGTAGGTAAACTAGAGATGTTTGGATTCACAAGCTAAAATAGGAATTGAAATTTTGTATGAACTAAAATATTTATTGCATGAAACATAAATGTGTATACAACCATAGATAAAACATACTCCCTTAGTAGATTTCTCATCCTTATGGAACAGCTGAAGACAATTTTATTGTTAGTTCATGTACGGTTTATGTAGAGGTCGTGTTTTGTTTACAATTTGTTTCCCGTTATTACAGCCATTTAAAACCTCGTTTAACCAAATAATACGATCTAATCATAAACAATAACTTGTCCCCTAGGTATATAACCAAACAGGAAAGCACAAATCAAGAAATTAACCCTAAAATAATGGAAACAAAGTTTCATCGACACTAGCGCCTTTGTGTCACGTACATGAACTAGACACGAAAATCGTGCTTCAAAATTTACAATGGGATGAGAAGTCTACTTGTGTTGGTTAGTCTATGATACAACTCATATATAAAAAAGTAATACTGTTATTAAACATAACAGTATTATAGTGATAAGTCATAAGTTATTAAAGTTATACTGTACAGTCAATTTATTGGCAATCGTTTAAGGCCTTTTACCAAATAAAAATATAAGCAAAAGGTAGATCAAAACGAAGCTTATAGTGTGTAGAGTTGCAAAAATGTATTGGTATAAACGGATTTACATTGGGCTCTGCCTCACAGGCCATTTCCAAATGGATACGCCTTGCATGCTTCCAAAGTTTAAATTATTTAATTAATCAAATAAAACAGCTGGTCAATGCAACTAACAGGTGTATGTTTATTTACTTGAAAGGGTTTTGTAATGCTGATAATGCTGATACTTGGAATATAGTCCAAGTATGTAGCGTAAATAATGGTCAATATACAGACATTCAAAAAACAAACTTTCCAAAGATGTATAAAAATTGTGGTTTATCAATATTTCTACTATACAATATAGTTGTTTGAAGCAAACATCGTATTGATTTAGAGAGAATGCTAGTTTATTTTATATTAACAAAAAATAAATGAAAGTATTAATAAAAATACCCCCACCACTGCAAACCTGCACACTAAGCAAATTTCCATTTGCTTGATTTGATTTTCACAAACCGATTTAAATAACATTAGGTTTAATTAAGTAATAGGTAGGTTTTACTAAAGTAAAATAGGTAGAATTAAGTATATTTTTAATAAAATAATAATAGTATGATATAATACAAATAAATTCACCCAATTTCATAAAAATTTAAATAGAGAAATTACAATAGTTAAAAATATTCTCAATTAGAATAACAAAGGGATTTTTAATATTCATTTTTTTTTCTCCGTAACAAATAAATGTGAAAAAACAATTTAACGTACTAAATTATTTGTAAATTATTTGGTCTTCACACCGTTTGCCTCCAAAGTATTAATACCACTATTTATTGGTTAAGTTAGCTGAAATAAACAAAACAGAATACAGTAATACAAACAAATAATCACACCTGATTTTAATAAGGTAATATAAATTGATAGAATAACAAACAAATAAGTACAGCTGGGGTTTTTTAACATTACAGTGTTAGTAGGTATATGGAAAGTTCCCTTTAGAAAGTAATTACGACCTTAAAGGGCAATTTATGAACTAATGGAGAGTTTTGCACAAGGCTTCTCGTCATGACGAACATTTTAAGTATATTGTTTATGAGGATGTGACTTTTGGTTTTCTAAAAAGTTCATGGGTACTTTGGGATTTATATATGGATAGGTACTGAGTTCACATTATCACATGGTTTAATGCTAATACATATAGCCCTACTACAATGTATCGTTTGGTGATTTTCTGCAGAAACTGAATTTCACTCCTATCCCCCTATTATTGGGAAATAGACTGAAATATTTCCGTTTTGCATGCAATGTGATAAATTGTTTGTTTTCAGTATACAAAGGGACAAAACTGTGTCAGGAGGGGGTGCCTGATCTAGGATCACAGGGTGAAATTTAATCTTAAAGAATGAGGTTCGAATCCTACCGATCACCAATGTTAATTTACCACGTGATTAAACCCCCAACGCGGTGGTTGAAAGGTAATTTAAAATTAAGTACATCTACTAGTTGGTAAAATGCATGTCTCTTGAGTGAGGACAATAATCAGTCTTTGCCTAAGACATCTTTCTGTACAAAATAGACGATTACTTATTGTATTTACTCTTACAAAAACTCTATATTCCCAAAAAATTCTGAATGTTTATACCACTCACTCCAGTCATCCGTTCTTATCTCGAAATCGAGAAAACAAGTAAGAAAGTCAACGCTGGTTACAACTGAACTGAGACTGCCACTTTGTTTGAAAATGAGATGAGACGATGGACATAAAGGTCAGCCGCTATTTTAACTGTGAGAGAGAATTAGCGAGTGTTTAGTGCGGTATATCGTAGCAGAAGATTGGCAAAGCAGGCTGGCAGCTCTGCAGACCTTGCAGTAATATTGGCAACAGATGCATTAGTAGGATGAATGTCTTACTGAGCAAGTGTCTGTAGTTTTTGTAAATGATCTATAGCAAGACAACGTTACCATGCTCCGTAAGGTACTACTAAAATAATGCGGGTATCAGGAACTGATGTGAGAATGTGCAGGTAAAGCTCCAGGAAATTTCTTCAAGGCATATTTCTCTAGAAGACACAACTCCGAAAGTCACATCTCCGAAAATCACATATTCAACAGTCACATCTCCAAAAGTCACAATTCCGAAAGTCATAGGTCCAAAATCAACAGCTCTGAAAGACACGGCGTTTAAACCTGGAGCTAAAAGATAACAGCTCCGAAAGTCACAGCCCTGAAAGTCAAATCTCAGAAAGTCACATTTCCGAAAGTCACAATTCCGAAAGTCATAGGTCCAAAATCCACATATCTGAAAGACACAGCGTTAAAAGTCAAGAAAGATTACAGCTCCGAAAGTCAAAGATCCAAAACACTCATCTCAGAATAGCAAAAATCAATTCGAATATATGCTAACCATTTGAATGGTTAAATGTATGCAAAAAGACCACACCTCCCCAGACATCTCCTCAGACAGATGTATGTGTAGTCATCACATACATAGAAAATTATAAAGTTCTTTTACAAGTTTCAAAAGAGATATACAGTACGTGAAATTACTCCTCTAATCCTACTAATATTTTAAATGAGAAAGTTTAGATGTATGGATGTATGGATGTATGGATGTATGTTTGTGACAAGTGAACGCGAAAAATACTGGTCGGATTGGGCTGAAATTTGGCATGATGATAGCTCACATTCCCGATTAACATATAGGCATATTCTTATTTCAAAAATCCTTTCGGGCTCCGCCCCAGTGGCTCTGGAGTTTCCCATGTTAACCTTATGAGAAATGGAATTATTGAATCTTAACAGCTGTTTCAATTAAACAAGTTGGTTCTGTTCTGTGATGTTCAATAGCATTAAAGTTACAAGGATTACCAACAGGGTGCAGCACTATTATTTCTTTTACATTTATGACAACAGCTAATTTGCAACCAAAAGGTGAGTGAGCGTAGCGAACGAACTTCAACCTGGAGGCGAGTTAGCGTAGCGAACGAGCTCCAACCTAAAGGTGAGTGAGCGTAGCGAACGAGCTCCAACCCAAAGGTGAGTGAGCGTAGCGAACAAACTTCAACCAGGACGTGATTGAGCCATGCGAACGAGATAATCTTGAAAATTAAGAAGTTAAACGGGGCAAAGCCCGCGGGTTACAGCTAGTTTATTATATAAGCTGATGAACATTTGAGAATTGCACGCAAATCTCAAATTATATTAGAATAAATTCCGTGTAGATTGGTTTTAACACCGTACATGCGTTTGTTGATAGTTTTTGGCCATTCGTTTCTGATAGCGAGTAAGAAATTCAACAAGTGACGCGTTCAGAATAAAATAAAACTCGAGCCGAACAGACACTTGTTGACGTGACCTATAAACGTGGGACAGTGATTCAAAATAAAGCACGGCGCCGGAGTGGGTGGCCCGAAACTGCTCTTCATCTGGCCCCAGAAAATATGACCGATCCCTGTGCACATAGAAATAGTGGACAACTGGGAAGAGTGTGACTTGGTTTAGAAACCGTCAAACTTGAAAAACGCGTGGTAGTTTTTGAATTTGCAATTGTTAAAGTTCTTAAGTTTAAAAACTGTTAGTTTGTGCCAAGTACGATTTCTCAATCCTAAGGCTTTAAGTATAATTTAACGAGTTCTTATATTATTTAAGATGGATCTTAGTCACGTAACCAATGATCGGAGTCATCAAATTGGAATAAATCTCTCGATTACCTTCCACAGGATACCAATACAGGGTGGCTGAAAAGTAACTTGCACCCCCCCCCCCTTTGACTTTTTAATCATTTGAGATAATTAAAATTAGTTTGGTCATATCATTTTACAGCTCTTGACAAAACGAAACAATTGCCATAAAGATAATATAAATCGGGCTACTAATAACAAAATGGCAGCTAAAATGTTTAAGACGCTGGTTATTAAAAGTTATTTTTAGCTGTAGCTTTCTTAATAATTGACCGATTTTGGATTTATTTATGTCAATCGTTTGGTTTCATTAAGACCTGTAAAATGATACCAAAGTCAACCATACTTCACGTTTTAAAATGTTGAGCTACTCCCCTACCCTCTCTGGGTTTGGTTTAAGGACTAAATTATCAACATAACTCATTATTATTGTAGCTTCTTATATCTAAGAAGTTTGCTGAAAACCAATTTCAAAATATCTTAAGTAGTTTAACAGTTCGCGTTGGTTGCATGTTACTTTTTAGCCACCCTCGTGGTTAATTGGATTTGAATCGTTTTAGTGTGCCATTTTGTTATTAGTGGTCCGATTTTGGCTTTCTTTATATAATTGTTTTTTCAAGACCTGTAAAATGATACCAAAATCGATATACTTCTTATTTGAAAATATTGAGCTACCCTACCCCTACTTACCCCTTACCACCACTTACCCCCTTACCTCTAAGGGCAAAATTTTCTAATAAATAGTGATGCAATAAATATACTAATTCACACTTTTCCCTGTAGGTATAATTGTACAAGACGACAATGAGTTCTCGTGTAATCCAAACTCTGTGAATTGTTATATCATGGCAAATCCACTCTCTTAGGAATTCTCTGCGACGAATCATGTCAGTAATAAGCTAATAAGCTAGTAAGTTATTTCTTTTTACCTGACGGTTGTAGCTCCACATATGTGGTCTACGATAAAACCTCCTGACTAAGAGTTCTGCTCGGACTCTACAGATTATATATTGTTTCAAGTTTCAATATTTTCGATTATAACACAATTTTACCCAGTTGACTTTTAAACTAGACGTTAACGAAGTCGCCATTTTATCTCGATACTAACAATTGATTTTATAACGTGGAGTATCTAAGTTACATGACACATGTCTATAGAAGAACAAGTATATAAAATACCCCCGCCGCAGCAAACCTGCAGACTAAACAAATTTCCATTTACTTGGCTGGAATTCCACTAAATTATTCCTTTAAATTGTCAGATTTATTTCCTACTAGCTGGCCCGACAGACGTCGTCCTGTCCTAATGTGGTTTTATGTCAAATGCTCGTTCATTTTCAAGATGAGCTCGTTCGCATGGCTCAATCACGTCCTGGTTGAAGTTCGTTCGCTACGCTCACTCACCTTTAGGTTGGAGCTCTTTCGCTGCGCTCACTTGCCTTCAGGTTAGCTTGTTCGCTACGCTAACTCGCCTCCAGATTGAAGTTCGTTCGCTTCGCTCACTCACCTTTTGGTTGCAAATTATCTGTTGTCATAAGTTAAAAACAATAATGGTGCTGCACCCTGTTGGTAAACCTATTAACTTTTTAATGCTATTGAACATCACAGAATCAAATTGTTTAGTTGAACCAGCTGTTAAGATTCTTTAATTCCATTTAAATATGAGTACTCATAAGGTTAACATGGCACATGGGAAACTCCAGAGCCACTGGGGCGGAGCCCTTTTGACGGATCTGCACCAAACTTCACACAAACCATCCTTGAATAATGCTTAATAATGCCTGAAAGTTTAATTACAAACTGAATAGTGGTTTCGGAGTCCACAAAGGACAAACAAACAAACAAACATACATTGGATTATATATATATTCAGTAGATTTAAATATCATTAATTTTGGTGAGTACTTAGGTTTATTGACAGGGGAGAAAAAAGGGGTTTTTAAATTGAAATATTGATAGCTTGTTATGAAGTAAACAAAATTTAAAAATTTCATTAAAATATGTCCATACACAAGAAAGTTACGACAGTTTATTTGTTCTCCATAAGCATAACATGGTATTTTACAATTTGACATACAACAAAGGTTCAATATACTAAATTATTTGTTTTTTTTTAGCTCTACAAAACGGTTTGGAAAGAAATTACAAAATCTTATGTTTACAGGGTGAAAAATGGGAAACCCCTATTTTTACCCCATAAAACCCCCCACAAACCCCCATTCCCATGGTCCGATCATGCTGGTTCGCGAACCCGTTCGAATAAATGCAGGTTTACACGTTTAAACCAAATTTAATAAAAATCGGATAATTTTGTCTTGAGTTATCGTGCTAACGGACACATATATAAATATATATATATGAATTTGAACGGACGGTGTGTTTGGCCTCTAGGGACCTCATAACTAAACAGTAAATCGCTCTCGGGTCCAGGTCCTACCATGAATACTACTATAGCTTATTCCCTTTATGGGAAATTCGCTAAAGTAAAAATTAACATTATGGTTTTACCCGCACCAAGTCCGTCCAACCTCCGACAGACATACAGTCTGAGCTCGGACACTTCTCAGACCTGCAGGCACCTGTTATCTGTCAGCGGTTATCTGGTCTTCGCGGAACCGACCTGAGGCTGTTCCTGAAAACCGCTGCACCTGCGGCTCGAGGTGCAAGTGCAGGCGCAGGCGCAACCGCGCAGGCGCGCAACGTGGGTCAGTGACTGCGTCGACGCAAACAACCCGATAAACTGTGTTGTCACGGAATAAACTGTGCAATTTACACTACAACAAAAACACCCTTAGCTTGAAATGTAAAATAACTTATTTTAATATTTAAACAAACTAAGAATAAATGGTGGTACCTGTACACCATCTTTGTTTAAAAAAGTCTCTCTGTTTGCTTTGGTTGTTGTTACCTATACAGGGTTAGGCAACGCCCCAGTTAACTTTTTAACGCGTTGCAGTAGGAAAACCAAACTCGGCACATATTTACAACATAAGAAATTGCACTTTTTTATCAAAGTTTCAACTGGTATTTTGGGGGCAGCCCCAAATTTTCAAAGTAAATACCTATCATGTGACCCCTCATTTTAAAGAGTTTATCAAGAGAAATTTAATAGCGCAAACCAGAGGTCAATACCGCATCCCTAACCAAAAGTGCCCTTAGTAATGAGGGCAGGGTAGTCACTGCTAAGGGCAATATCTTCAAAATTAACTATTATTTTTATTATTTTTTAGCCCCCCATTATTATTTTAGCCCGTCATATCTAAGAAGGTTGCCGCAAACTGATATCAAATATTTTAAAGTGTTAAAAAGTTCCGTGTGGTGCAAGTACCAAGCCATGGTTAATTAGATTTGAATCATTTTTAGGCACCATTTTGTTATTAGTGGTCCGATCATAATTTTTTTAAATGTTAATCGTTTTGTTTTGCCAAGCAAGACCTATTATGATACCAAAGTCGGCTATACTTCCCATTTGAACATTTTGATCTACCCCCTACACCCTTAAGGGAAATTTTTCAAAATCAACCATCAATATTGTAGCTTCTCATATCTAAGAAGTTTGCCACAAACAGATTTCAAATATCTCAAATGATTAAAAAATTAGGGAGGGGTGCAAGTTACTTTTCAGCCACATCTTATACATAACACATTTGGAAACGAAAATGTACTCATTGAACAGACAAGTCTTTTTACCTAGAAACAGGTTGATAGGGAGTTCCTACCACATTAACAGAAAACATATTCTTTGTTTTATCAATTAGGGTCATTTCACCAGCTAATATACCTTCAACGTTAATATAGATAGTACTTTTAGTGCAAAATATCATTGGACAGAGATGTAAAAAATGTAAGTTCAATCAACGAGGTAAAAAAGTGGAAACGGTGCATTTATCCCATACAGCACTGAATTACGGAATTTGGATTTAGGTTCTACCTACCCTCTATTTCAAAATCTACCCTGTGCCGAGGGTTACTATTATGGAGTAAAAACCACTGCTATTCGAAAAAAGAAATTAATTGAAATCATATTTATATCAGTTGAATGGACGTAAATTCCACCCCACATAAAAAGCAACTCCAGTACAAGAAAGACTTAAAAATAGAGGACAAGAAGAACCTATATCTAAATGTTTAAGAAAATCGATGAAAATGATAAATGACCGATCTAATAAGATATATTAGTTTTGTTTTGTTAGCTAGAGTTGAAAGTTAAGTCAAACTGTATGACTGACTACCGACCTGTGTAATATAATATACAATTGTCTGACATACCCTCAAAATATTATCACTGAACAATATTACCACTTACGTGTACACAGTAATTTGACGATAAGTAGATAAACAATTAACACACACAAGCTCAAAATATTCAGTACACCTATGAGTTATAAATCGCAAAACCGTGATAACTCCTCAGCTTCTGCACTTGACATACTAGTCTTCCCGAGTCCAAAATGTCTGAAACCCCCGGGAAATTCCTCCGGGTCCTCTAGTATGCCGATGGCCTTCATCTTCAGCTATATGGACCATCATATGAACAAAGACAGAGGTGCAAGGGCATTCACCTGAACCTGCACATTTACCAGTGGTCCTACTGCATTGCGACGAAGGCTACCAAATCACCAGCCGCCGTTCTACACCGATGAGTGCGCATTATGCCAACTGGGGACCGAGCTTTGCTCAGGAGAGTCAATTTTGTGTCCAGTCTTGACGAGGAAGGGTTCGTGAGCGTGAAAATAGATTTTGAAATTTTACAACCCTGACGGGCATTATACAGTGGAAAATTTTGCAATTTTAGAGTCAGCAAGCGTAAGTGATACAGACATTTTGACTCTTGGATTTTGGTGTAGGGAAGGGAGTTTTTTTGCATACGTTTTATCTGGTAGCGTATATTCAATAAACTAAAGCTTTGTTAAATGTTTTCAAACTTGTGGTATGCTCATAATTCACATAGTATGTAATGATGAAAGTACGTTTACATAATTACTATGGATCCGAGTTCTCAAAACTAAGAGCGGGATTTACAAAAACCAAAAATTGGTGAGCCCAAAAATCGGTACCATACTCGTACTCGGTACCTGTACAACAACTCTTTAAAGTGTAGTTTACTCGTTAACGATTACGTTGAAAATACGTATAGTCCCTAGGTTCCATCTCTAAACGTCCCTAAACGAAAAGGATGTACCTAGGTGGCGTCCCTATCTCTATCTATCTATCTATTCTATTAAATAAAATAAAACTAACTACTATAAAATTGAGGTGGTGTCTGTCTGTCTGTCTGGGCAGCTGTCACGACAAAAATACTAAACCGAAACAGCCAAAATTAAGCACAAAGATGGTCTACATACCTAGAAATGTCATAGACCTATTCACTTCCCTGAGTTCTTCTCGGGCTACACCCCTTGGATGTCCAAAGTTTTGAGGTGAGGTTTCCAAATGTAAATATTAATAATTTTACTCCATGGAAGCATGAGAAAACACACAATGTTTATATTTGCGTTGACATTTCAATGTAAACAATTAAAATGCTAAATGCTCATTACAATTTCTGACAGCTGATCCAAAGAAATTAAATACTATATTTTACACAACTATGTGGTAGGTTTATTTATTCTAAAACTTTGTCATAGATTAATTATTATAAAACTATGTCACTGATTATGGAAATAAAAAATATTCTATAGCTTTTGCTGTACCAACCCAGGCTCTGCTTTCGATTTATTAAAGTGTCTAAGTTATAAAAATAAAGTAATTGATATATTTTATTGTAAACAGTAGGACAATTACAATTTAGATTATACTTTTGTCTAAATTTGGTGTTCTTTTGTTTATATATTCGTACTACCGTGTTTATAAGTGTTTGGAACAGGCGGTATAGTACATTTTCCCGTTACGAAGCACGGGTGCAGCAGCTAGTTATTTATAATTGATGATAATAATTAATTATACTAAGACAACTAGAAATGTTACTGATTCGGTAAAACTGCTACAGCAGCGAGTGATACAGGGGCTGGTCTAGTAAAGCTACCAAATCTCTGAGGTTCTCCATATTGACAGTAGCCTGGTGATCGTTGTTCCAAACTCATCTTTAGCTTATAATGTTTCCATAAAAATATAAAATGTCTATCAGGCCAAAACATATTTTCTATTCTAAAAACTACATCCATTATAAGCCATACTATCTTACTAATATTAGAAATGTGAAAGTTTGTGTGTTTGAAGTTCAATCACGCATAAACCACTGGACGGATTGGGCTGAAATTTGGCATGATGATAGCTTACATTCCCGATTAACATATAGGCATATTCTTATCTCAAAAATCCTTTCGGGCTCCGCCCCAGTGGCTCTGTAATTCCCCATGTTAACCTTATGAGTATTCATATTTAAAGGGAATTAAAGAATTTTGTCAGCTGTTTAAACTAAAAAAGTTGGTCCATGATATGGAAAAACATTAAAAAGTTATAAGATTTACCAACAGGGTGCAGTACTATATTTTTTTTGAATTTATGAAAACAGCTAATTTGAACTAAGCAGCAACAAAATACTGTGATTCGCAATGAGAACTGTCAAAGTAGGATTGTTTACAGTTATGTTTATGTTTTTCATTTCATGAATAATTTGTGATATTTTGCGAATTGTTGATAATTTATTTTTCTCTAGTGTTTAGGTGAAGTGGTAGAACATAATGGCTATGGTAGATGTGTAATACTATAGCTGTATACCGTAAATTTTAAGAAGCAATTTTTTTCATACTGTGTCCTCTCCCATTGCAAACGCAAAGCTTGAGTATAACTGCAATACGCATTTTATACTTATATTCCAACCCCGTACGAAAGACGGGTACTCTGCTAGTAGTACTATAAATCTCTGTTACGCATCCAGTGACATCCCATTAACAGAGGGCCATTGTTGCCTCCGGTCCGGAATTTTGGCGGTTCAATGATGTCATAGTAAACACTGACGAAGCCTCAAGAATGTCTACACACCATTCCGATGACATCTTCCGGAACTTCCGCTATTTCTGTCTACAGTCTCCATTGATACGGATTGGAATTTTGTTATTAGATCGCGTATTTATCTCCAAAGATATGACCTTGGTGGGGAGTTAATTGATTTGAAAAAAATATTGTTGAAAAGTGGAAACGGTGCTTTGAAATGTTTTAACATGTTTTAAACACGAAAAAAATCTACCGGAGAATGTTCCTTCAATTCACTTTTAATTGACTTAATTTGAAGGTTTTGTAGGTATTTTGATGATGTCGTATTGTTATTACACACGTGGTGCACCATGATATCATAGACAAAAAAGAATTAAATATAGACAGTCAGCTGTGGTGCGGTTATGGTTACCATAGGTTCTGGCGCACACCGCTAGGAGCGCCGAGTAGTTACGTAGCGCGTATGCCGTAACTACATGGTGCTCCCAGCGGTGTGCGCCAAAACCTATGGTAACCGCAGCTCAGCTGACGGTCTATATTTAATTATTTTTGTCTATGATAAAATATATATATACAAAAGGCGTATAATACCGAAAAAAAAAATTAAATATAGACTGTCAGCTGTGGTGCGGTTACCACCGTTACTATAGGTTCTAGCGCACACCGCTGGGAGCGCCGTGTAGTTACGTAGCCGGTCTATATTTCATTCGTTTTGTCTTTGATAATTGAGCGGAGCGAGCGAAGCGAGCGAAGCTCTTATACGTCGACTTTTATGCATTTCGTAATACGCAAACTCCTCCTAGACGGCTGAATCAATCGTTTTCAAATTTTGGATGGTGATAAATACCATATCGGTGAGTGCCAACATCTATATGGCGTTAAAAATAACTCTCAGGAATCCGCCCCACTGGGTCTCAAAGTTTCAATGTAATCCTTATGGAAGCAGTATTTGACACATAAACAAAGACATATGATCAGCTGTTGACTTTTGAATGCAGCAGATGAAGAAATAGCTGATAGCATAATTCCACAGATATTAGAACAGAAACGGTATGAATCACAAATATAATCAAATGACGACACTAGCTTGAGGTCCGTGACGTAGGAAGTGCTAAAGGAAGTACTAAAGGTGAGCAGTCTGGAGTGTGGAAACTGTTTATGACGATTAGATTTAGGTATCTGCATTCCTAAAATTCTATGGGAAGGGAGGAAAACGGGTCCACGACGTAGGAAGTGGTGAAGGAAGTACGAAAGGTGAGCAGTCTGGAGTGTGGGAACTGTTTATGACCATTAGATTAAGGCATTGCAATCCTATGATGCTATGGGAAGGGAGGGAAACAGGTCTGCTACGTAGGAAGTGGTAAAGGAAGTAGTAAATACGAGCAGTCCGGAGTGTGGGAACTGTTTATGACGATTAGATTAAGGTATCTGCAATCATAAAATGCTATGGGAAGGGAGGTAAACGGGTCCGTGACGTAGGAAGTGGTGAAGGAAGTATTAAATGCGAGCAGTCCGGAGTGTGGGAACTGTTTATTACCATTAGATTAAGGCATTGCAATCCTATGATGCTATGGGAAGGGAGGGAAACAGGTCTGCTACGTAGGAAGTGGTGAAGGAAGTAGTAAAGGCGAGCAGTCCGGAGTGTGGGAACCGTTTATCACGATTAGATTTAGGTATCTGCATTCTAAAAATTATAAGGGAAGGGAGGTAAACAGGGTTGTGGCGTAAGAAGTAGCGAAGGAAGTAGTAAAGGCGAGCAGTCCGGAGTGTTAGAACTGTTTATGACGATTAGATTAAGGTATCTGCAATCATAAAATGCTATGGGAAGGGAGGTAAACAGGTCCGTGACGTAGGAAGTGGTGAAGGAAGTAGTAAATACGAGTAGTCTGGAGAGTGGGAACTGTTTATGACCATTAGATTAAGGTATTTACAATCCTATGGTGCTATGGGTAGGGAGGGAAACAGGTCCGCGACGTCAGAAGTGGTGAAGGAAGTAGTAAAGGCGAGCAGTCCGGAGTGTGGTAACTGGTTATGACGATTAGATTAAGGTATCTGCAATCATAAAATGCTATTGGAAGGGAGGAAAACGGGTCCGCGACGTAGGAAGTGATGAAGGAAGTAGTCAAGGCAAGCTGTCCGGAGTGTGGGAACTGGTTATGACGATTGGATTGAGGTATCTGCAATCATAAAATGCCATGGGAAGGGAGGAAAACAGGTCCACGATGTAGGAAGTGGTGAAGGAAGTAGTCAAGGCAAGCTGTCCGGAGTGTGGGAACTGTTTATGACCATTGGATCAAGGTATCTGCAATCCTAAAATGCTATGGGAAGGGAGGTAAACAGGTCTGTGACGTAGGAACTGGCGAAGGAAGTAGTAAATGCGAGCAGTTCGGAGTGTGGGAACTGTTTATGACGATTAGATTAAGGGATCTGCAATCCTAAAATGCTATGGGAAGGGAGAGAAAAGGTCCGAGACGTATGAAGTGGTGAAGGCAGTCGTCAAGGTGAGCTGTCCGGAGTGTGGGATCTGTTTATGACGATTAGATTAAGGTATCTACAATCTTAAAATTCTATGGGAAGGGAGGTAAACAGGTCTGTGACGTAGGAAGTGTTGAAGGAAGTAGTAAATGCGAGCAGTCCGGAGTGTGGGAACTGTTTATGACGATTAGATTAAGGGATCTGCAATCCTAAAATGCTATGGGAAGGGAGAGAAAAGGTCCGAGACGTATGAAGTGGTGAAGGCAGTCGTCAAGGTGAGCTGTCCGGAGTGTGGGATCTGTTTATGACGATTAGATTAAGGTATCTACAATCTTAAAATTCTATGGGAAGAGAGGGAAACAGGTCCGCGACGTAAGAAGAGGTGAAGGAAGTAGTAAGGTGAGCAGTGTGGAGTGTGGGAACTGGAAACCGTTTGTAGCAGTTAGATTAACGTATCTGCAATGCTGAAATGCTATGAGAAGGGATGGAAGCATCCCCACGACGTAGAAAATGGTGAAAGAAGTAGTAAAGGCTAGCAGTGCGGAGTGTGGGGAATGTTTATGGCAATTAGATTAACGTATCTAAAATACTAAATTGCTATGGAAAGTGGTGAAAACAGGTCCACGATGTAGGAAATGGCTTAGAAAGTAGTAAAGTATGAGCATAGTGTGAAAACTGTCTGTGGTAGTTAGATTGATGTATCTTTAATCCAAAAATGCTATGAGAAGGGAAGGAAACAAGTCTCTGACGTAGGAAATGGTGAAGGAAGTAGTAAGGCTTGCAGTGCAGAGTGTGGGAACTATCTTTGGCAATTACATTAATGTATCTGCAATCCTAAAATGCTATGGGAAGAGAGGGAAACAGGTCCACGACGTTGAGGGTGGTGAAGGAAGTAGTAAAGGTGAGCGTGTTGAGTGTGGGAATGGATTAATGTATCTGCAATGCTAAAAGGCTATGGGAAGAGACGGTAGGTTAAAATAACTACGAAGCACGAATCGATACATATTTCGATTCATGCAATCGTTTACAATATAGAAATTTACAACTGAGTTGACAACAGCTGATTTTTACTCCATAGAGGATACAAACTATTTTTACTTCCTAAAGAGTAAAAATGCTACTTTAGACCCGCAACGCATGCTTTAAAAACAACTGGTATTACTGTAGTATGACCAAAACAATATAATATAAACTCTTGATGGCTCCGCTCAATTTTGTGGATGCCTCTGCAAACGCCACCTAGTACATACTACAGAGGATACCACGTTTATGGTCCTTAGAAACATTGAAACTAGAGTAATCACTAAAACTTGCGTACACTACTTCCAAGTTACTCAGAAGCCCCATATTTGAAAAGATTATTTTAGTTTACCGTTTTTGTACGTTGCAATTGCTCTACAGTTTTGAGAGATATATTGTTCAAGCCGCCTTTCGCAATTGAGCATGTCTCTAAGAAACTAGGAGTGCTTTGAACTATACCACAATTTAAAGATGAATTTAGAAGAGTTGGCAACTACTCAGGTACCTTCCTAGAGAAAAAAAGAACAACTCTATTCATGATTCCCAACGACAGATTCATCTACAAACCAACGAAATATTTCTGTTCTCCGGAACATCAGTTTTCTCTCGCCATGTCTCAATAAATATATATTTTTTTATGTCTGTGTAAATTGTGTATTGATCTAGTACAGTAGTGTTTACAATGTTGTATGGTTAAAAAATATAGTTTTGTAAAGCTATAAAAATAAAATGAAAGGTGTTCCACTAAATAATTATAGGAAACGTTAGCTTAGTCTATACAGTACTGAAGTAAGGGGTTCGTACTAATTTCTGCGTGGATAAATGTACACAACAAATGAACACAATGGAAAAATCTGATCGTATTTAAACGTATAACGAAATCAACAACGAAATCCCCCCCGCTGCAGCAAACTTGTCGACTGCGAATTTTCATTTGCCTGATTGATTGTGTTTTCACTAAAATATATCGTTAAAAATGCCAGATTTATCTCCTATTAAATAAAAATAATAGGTTTGCTGCCACAGAGAAGGTAATGAAATTATATTTGATTCATCAGAAACTTAATCTGAGATTTTTATTTACGATATAAAAGTCCATTACGCACTTCCGTTCTATAGTCTTCGATTATAAATTATCAACACGTCTATTTTAACATAATTCCATGTATTGAACGCGAATAAATTACACATAACAGCAATACATACAAAAAAATGTATAATTCATGTCAATAATTGTAATGAAACGTCCATGCCCTTGTGAGATACGTAGATATAATGTGGGAGCAACCAGCATGTAGTGTGAGTAAGACGCTTCTTATACGTTTCATGGAAAAAACACGATAAGCCCTACTAAATAAAAAAAATCGTTGTTAAGAAACAAATTTTATCAAGTTCTTGATAAAGTTTGATTTTAACAACGATTTTGTTTGAACATATAGGGCGGGGTGTCGGGCGGGATAAACTTGAATGAGTTCGCGAACCAGCATGATCGTCCGATCATATTTTATGGGGACTATGGGAATGGGGTTTTATGGGGTGAGAATGGGTTTTTCTCATATTTGACCCTCAAAACAAAAAAAATCCCAATTTTTCTTAGTACCATATTTTAGAGCTTAAGAAAACAAAGAATTTAGTATATTGAAGGTTTTTTACGGTTATTGGTTACGGAAAGAAATAAAAAACCATAAATTTAAAATTACCATACTATTTCTATGGAGAATAATAAGTAAACTGTTACAGTTTGATTGTTTACTGTTATATTTTGACAAAACTTAGCAAATTAACTTATTTTATATCAAGCTATTTATATTCTACTAAAAATCCACTTTATTACCCTCCCTGTAGCAGTAAACGTAGGTACTTGTTAAACATAATGTTATTTAAATAGATTCAATTAAAAATCCTATCGGCCAAATGGAAATTCATTTAGTCTGCAGGTTTGCTGCGGTGGGGGTATTTTATATGCTTCGTATTCACTATGTATGAAAAGATAAGATAACATATCGATATATTTAATTCCGTAAGCGAATCGGTCCCCTCGAAATATATCGAGCTAGGAAAAAGGTAGCATAGCTATTGCGGGTTAATTTCTCCAAGGACGGTGGGTAAACTATCAGAAGTGTCAAAAATTACCCCTGCTCTGCCCCACAGGCTGTTAAAGATCCTAATATAAGTATTGCTACAGCGTTTCTTTATAGTGCTTATGCTGTTTTGAATGTACCAGCTGATGTAAACATTGCATATTTGTTTGTTTATTGATTTTAGTGTTTTGTTTTTAGGTGAAATGTATCATGTATTTAGGGGAATACCGCGACTACGAAGGAGCGTATTTAGGAATGGTGCACAGCATAGGGCTATATATAGCTATATATAGTATATATATAGTATTTTCTCTAATAGTGTTTTCCATTCAAAATAGTGCATTGATGTTGATAAGTACAGTAAATTGAAAGAAACCAGCCTACAAACCACTGTAGATGCGAAAACTTCTTCCTATTGTTAAATGTATATAAAAACAATGCTCTTGAATCCCATGACATATTGCATGGATATAAAAATATTAAATATTTATTGTAAAAATTTTATTTGACTTAGTTCATGAGTTAAATAAACAATAATTATTTTAACAATGTAAATTTGTTTAGAAAATGTCTTTCCACATTTTGAAAACTCATAAAACCCCTAGTGAATATTAATTATTAAAATGTTATAGGTCGTTCCCTATTAAATACCTAAACAATACTTTATCGAAATTTGAAAATATGCTTCTCAAATATACGTTCTTTAAACCAAGAATAATTAGTACCAATACAACAATTAGAATAGTTATTAAAGGTAAACGTCACGACCAAAATCCCCCATAATAACAGAATCAATAGGTTTCTAAGTAATAATTTTAGGTGTTACACGATTTAGAATACAGTACTATGTTTGGAAACGAATAATAACTTTAGAAGTTCTGCTTAAATAAATAAAGTCTTTAAGAATATATACACAATCAAAGCTATGTTTAAATTCAACATTTTAAAATGCTAAAATATATTTTATTATGTTAGACGTTTTGGAATAATTTAAAATGTAAAAGTGTAACAATAAATAAAATTTAATAAACTAAAACGAACTGTTAAGTTTTAAACTGAAATATATATTCATGACGACACACGTTTCCGAATATTTAGCATATTCGTTTAAAAATATAATTCAATTCAATTTATTCTTATATAGTAAATTTTTATACATTCAAATATAATAAATTCCCAAATTTCCAACTATGTATTACCTAATTATTTTATAATTTTATAAATTTGATAAACTATGAATAGTTGTTTTATATATTTTTTTTTTCTATAAATTTTATAACAAAATATTAAATTTCCACATTGTATTTTTGTAAATTTTAAATTAAGTATAAATTTACTGACTAAAAATATACTACCCTTAAAAAAAATTCAAAAATTTTCAACTTAACAAAAAAAAATATTTAAAAATAAAATAATTAACATATATTTAAGTATCTAAAAATAAACAGCTGATCGTAGTTATTTACCTTGACAATAAGGGAGGTGGTATGCGAGTGTGAGCGCAGCTAACAACACGATCGTCCGTGTACGCTGCATGTTGCGATATCCCCGACTGCACAGTTACATGACGGACCACGGGGCCCGCCTCAACTGACCAGGCGCGCGTACACACGGCGATGGAGCGGCCCCCACTACCCATGGGGCGGGTGGGGGGTGTTAGCATAAATGCATACTGGAGGCTGCAAGTGTAGGGGGTGTTGGATAGATTTGGGAAAATAGTGAATTTTTCTAAATTATTTTTAGGGTCACCAAATCTCCAGTTAAGTCTAGGGAGTGATTAGAGGAGGGTTTGCCTCATGTACACAGTGTGTACTATGCATACAAACTACTATGGACTTTAAGAGGGGGTTTCTGAAAATTAAGAATTTTTCTAATTTTTTATAGATAGGGTCAATTTGTTTAAGTTTTTTTGCCAGGGGTTGATTTGGGCTAGGGAAATATTAGAGGGTGTACATCAAATACATGAAGGGATATTTTACAGAACTTTAGGAAATATTGACTTTTCAAACATAATCTTTCATATGTTCCAAGATTTCCTTAAATATCTGAATAATGTTATTTTGGTGGATACAGTCTATGCAGAGATTAGAGGAGAAGTTTCTATACTTCTAGTATACCTATGTAACATCAGTGTAAGTGTATGGGGCATTTAAGGGTATTCGGAGATTGGGGAAAAATGAATGTTACAAAATAATTTTTTTTTGAGGGCTATTCAATATTTAAGGAATGTTAATTTAGAGGTCAAAGTGTAAACAAATTAAATTACAAGGTGTATCGTATACTAACTCCGCCAAGTAAGTGTGTTTGGTGTTTAAAATGCAGTTCAACTTAGAAAGTTTTGGGTAAAAAAATACTTCAATGGTCACAAAAATTATGAGGAATTGTTGTTTATAAGCTGGTATTTATAAGTTTTTATTGTTATTTATAAGTCTAATTTCCATTTTTGGCCCAAATAACACAAATATTTTCGAAATACAAATAAAACCTGCACATAAAGTACCGATAACTTTTCTTTTGGTACAACCCGCGTGTAATTCGGTCTAATAGTATGATCAGGCTAGCTGTCATAAGTTTTGCAAAAGTTCTTTAATATATAAGATTAATATGCCATTTATTTATAAAACACATACTCAGTTGTTTGCGATACTGTATACTTGAAAAGGGAAATAATTCAAAAATCATCCCTCTTAAGAACTGCAGAATTTAATAATTAATAATAAATCATATATAAATTGAACTGACCTTAATATTACACTGGGAAAATAATAGATTATTATGTTAAAACTGCAGTTAAGAATGTTCTATAAATCTTCGGAAATTACTCAAACAGACGAATCTGATGATTTTTGTTGCCTAACTATTTGTTTTAAGTCCACCGTTAGTTATGAGACAACATTAGGTTTAAAACATTTTTGGAAACATTTTCCATGATTGAAAAAACAAAAGTTCCACGACTTCTAAAAACTGATCTCGTGTTTAGGTAAAAAAACATAGACTGTGAAAAAATTATTTAAAAACCACGCAGCACCGGTAAAACACAAAGCTGAAAATATGGAAACTCAAAAGAGTGGAAAACGAAAACCTCTATCATTTTAACAGTACAGTTTAAAGGACTTAAGTTGTGCCTGCAATTGTCATTCAGTATGCGATGGTAGAGAATTGTTTTATTTAAAGTAGTTACAACTAGCCAGTGTTTAGTGTGTGTTGACCTCTTCAAGTAAGATGAAAGCGAGACTGAATTGCAACAGATGTGTTTGGTGCTAAACAAACATGCACGGGAAATGTGCATTCTTGGCCCAGTCTTCGCATTTATCTTGGTTTGTTGAAATGTTGAGGTGAAACACAATACTGTTAAGCTGTTTAGCCATTGAACTTACAAATAGATTAATCATCTATATATATAATACGCTAAGCCGATTTTTGTGAACAGAACTCCTCCCTCATTTTTGGACCGATTTTGATGATAAAAATGTCAAAAGAATTGCCCTGATCTGTAGTTTAGCAAAGTGTTTTTCGTTTTTTGATATCTTTATTAGTTTGGGCAGGATCTTCCATCAAAGTTGGATTTTCTCCCATAAGATTAACATGGGGGAATCTAAAAATTTAATTGGAAACTTTGTCTCCACTAATTTGAGAGAACGGCTGGGCGTAGAAACTTGGTAGGGGTGTCAAAAGAATGGTCTTGGTCTGTAGATGGGCTATCAAAAGAAAAACGAAGTAAATTCTCTTAGGGCTCTGCCCCAGAAGCCTTTAAAGATCCCTCTACAGATTTGTTTACATTTTGGCCATGTGGATAATACGATAATACTTTTTAATGAAACAGCTGTTAATTTATAAATTGTATTTTAAACAAGACACATTAATTAATTGGGAGTTACTGAATTGTCCAAAAGGAGCATTTGCAATGTTATTTTCTGATTTTAAAATAAATTTTTTTCTGTATCATGTTATGTTTTGCAATATATACCATGACGAAATCAGTGGAAAATCCTTTTATCACAGTAACTCTTAAAATTATTTCTTATTGGCCTTATATCTATTTTACGGGTTGGTGACTGCCCTTTTCACCATTTTTGTCTTTATTTTTATCATATTGTTCTAGACAGATCATCATAGGTTCATGAGATTATTGTCATACATGTTTTCAATCATTGGAAAAATATTAAATTGTGTAATACAATACAAAATAATAGCCTACAAGTGCAGAAGGGCACGGTGCCTATTTGAGCCGTGTCCATATTTTGTTAAATTAATAGTAGTTTACAGCAACTGGATAAAATATTTTACAATATTTATGTAGAAATATTTGCATGATAAATAAAGTCATTAAGCTGGAAAACTGCAATATACTGCAGACTTTTCAGAGAAGTTACTTCGATGTGTTCATTCAGCTTAGTGAAAACATAATATAGATATGTACCTATACAAATAAGAACTTGAATTCTTAGAGAGCCTTTGAATGTTATTAGACTAACGAAAAGGGTTGTGCATGTTTACTAGCGCTACTCTGCAACAAAACCCATTTAATTTATCTCCAAAATATATATTCTTAAAGTGCAATGATCAGCAGCAAAAAAATCTATGTAACTTACCCATATGTTATTGAAAATAACACAACATTTTGGCTGTAAATATAGCCCAATGAGTAAATAATATTTAAGCAGCTACTGCCATGACAGAAAGGTCATATTCCTTTTAAACTATATCACATCATCCTTTATAAGATACGTTGATTAACAATGCATGTAAACGTCAATATTTACGTAACAGCAAATTTACAGTATTTTTCCTTTTTGGAAATGTCCCATTGCTATGTCATTTGCATTATTTGTTGTCAATGAAGCCGCATATAAATGAGGAGGCCCCTAACAGTTTAAGAATAAAAGCCAACTTCACTTCAAGTATATTCCACTACACCTCACATTCTGTAGGGAGATTATATTGACAACTTTATGTAATTGATAAGGCTGAGACAACTAACTGACATCCCCCAGTCAAGGAATTCCAGCTTTAACACTAACCCCACAACAAATTTCTCAAAACTGTGATAGAGGGTTATTCATTAGCACAGAAGTACGATATGAACTGACGCGACGTGACGAAGGAAAAATCAAACTTACACTGTAATGGATATCTCCCTTTGAAGTTAGAACCTGTCTTCCCAACAAACAGATATTTTTTTCAAATAAAATCATAGATTAATCTGCATTACACTGATGAAATCACGGAAGTGTTTAACTACAAAAAATCCACCAATACGATTTTAATACTATTTAAAGTTTAATCCAAACGATGAGATACCAGATAATATACTAACAACTCCGAGGACGTACAGTATGGGAGATATTTTACTCATTGAATGATCAACCATATTTGGTAACTATCATTATTGTTTTTACACTTATTAATCATTAAACAATGCTAAATGCTCAAAATATGTACAATTTCACTCAATTTATCGCAGTTAGATGAATTAGCGTAACCCTTGAAAATAACCGTCGATTTCGACGGGTTTCACCTAGTCTATATATTAATAGGCGAGCATGTTTCTTTAAAACAATTTTAAAACATATATTTTCCTGTAGGTGTGCAGAATTCCTTTATAAATAAAAATAAGCTAAAAATAATTACAAAAAAATTAATTAAAAAAATTAACATGGACCTTATGGGTTGCCACGCTGTTGACGAAAATCAAAACAAATGTAAGAAATCCCAATCACATGTTTTAGTTACAGCGTGGGGTGCAGTGCATTTCATACAGTACACATTTTATAAGTAACACTTGTAATATAACCATAAACAATCGTAATTCGAAAGGGAAAGAGCAAAAAAATCAAAGAAACATGTTTGCCTATTACTGTAATATAATAGACAAACATATTTCTTTGTATATAAAGTCAATTATATAATAAGGTCTATTGAATTCTCTAATTTCACCCCACGCTGTAAATAAAACATGTGATTGGAATGTCTTCCATTTGTTTCGATTTTCTGTTTACATAACGTTGTTATTTCGTCCCCAGTATGGTAACCCTTCTTCAATTATCAGGCCAATGTAATTTTTTTATTTTGAACTAATATTTCCTTATTTTTTAGCCTATTTTAATTTATAAAGGGATTCTGCACAATTACAGGAAAACATCTTTCTAACAGTATGCGTAGATTTTCCCTGTGATGCACATGAGCTGAGGAAAAATGTTTTCAAGAAACATGCTTGCCTATTAATATAGGACAAAATTACAGTTTTTCCTTTACATTTAATAGAATCATGAAATTTATGATCATTTTTACATTTTATAGCCTAAAATAATCCGAAACGAGCCTTATTTCAATTTCTGCCAGTCTGTCTGTTTGTTTGTTATTGTGTCTGTGACGCTAAAATTCCAATTTACGCTGCGTACTCCGATGAAACTAGAGTATCGATTAAGATTCAAACCATTTCACGGTATTCACTGAATTGGTAAAAAATGTCTTTAGTAGTTATCAAAACATGGCCTAACTACTTTGGAAATAAATAAACGAACTCTCAAAAACACAGTTATGTGCGATTATTGTCAAATTTATCCTATGTTTACAAACAATACGTCATTTGATCAATCATCTGTTAGGAGATTACGTCATGAAATAACGAACAGTTGTTTTGATAAAGATTCATTCTTCAAGCTGTCACAGATATATTTACTAACTATTTCCGATAACTAACTAACTATTTCTCGTTTTGTATTAAACCCTAAACCAAGTATGATTGAGATAAATTATTAAACTTTGTGTAATAACTTTTCAGTAAGTAAAAGTATTAAGAACTCTAGAACGTAAGCTACAAATGTGATCGGTGGTTACTAGTGGCCGGGAAGTGTGCTGTACTTGTCTTTTGATCTAGGAAAAAGTCCGTGAACTAATGTAGGCTACATACGTTTTGTAAGAGGCTGAGATCGTTTAGGATTAAATGGAAACCCAAAATAATGAGAGAAATCTCCAGACAATGGGCCGATTGACGAGGCCAAAAACCTCTTAATGTATCATAAGCCACAAACGTAAGTAAAAGTATGCAATAGAATGTTTTTTTTTATCTTTGGATTTAAAATGCATGTATGATAATATAATGATAAATGAACAAAATGCATACGAAGCCGTTCCCCATGTGTAGGACGGCCTCACTAGTACCATGTACACAAATAAAATAAACTACAAACAAAATAGTTATAAAAAAATAAGTTTACTTCATATCCTTCGCCTGATTTCTGGTAAAACACCTGCTATTTCCAATCCGGTTCGTTCCTCTATAAGATCTTCTCAGTAAACCTTTGACAAATCTATGTAGGTACTCGATAACAACAGGATTTAAGTTCAATTATAACGGACCCATGTCAATTTTTTTTACAAGCAGTGTAAAAATGATTGATTAATTTATAAACTAGATTTATATTGACTTTTTTACCCTCAGGTAACCTTTAGAGTTTTACCCTACGAATAAAAGTTGATTTTTTTGTCATCCAACTTATCTACTTCCTTAGATTTTTCCAACACGCATTTAAAATCAACTCAAGATCTCTATACGTGGCTGAGTCTTCAGGATGTTAAATGTTTAAGAGGGCATCGACGTAAAATGTTACTTTTTGAGTATCCATGTTCGATTAAATTGTTTCTTAGTACTTAGTTGAACATTTCTTCGTCAGAACAAATAAGCTTTGAGACTCCCTAGATTCGAGACCCAACTCTTCTCCTTCCTTAGAGTTTTCAATAATTACATTGTGCTCAAAAAAGAAAACCACCATTTCAAAAAGTGTTTTTAAATAAAAAAAGATATCTTAATAAATTTTATTCCATATGATTCAAGATAGTTTCAACTCAATACTAAAATTCTCCAGCATCTCCAGAAAACCAGAAGAATCTTGGAAGAAAAAGAACCAACAGCTTAATTATTGGCTGAAATGGCACATCAAAGTTTGTTCAGCCAAGGTGAATAAGATGTAGGCTGAATTGTGTTCAGAGGATGCTCAGTCCCCCATATAGGAACATTGTGGCGGCTGACTTTCCTAGAAAAGTTAATTCTTTCATATGAAAAGTTCGCTTAACACAACCTTTGAACAAACAATTCATCTTTTTCTACCTAGAGTGTGAAACAAGTTTGAGCATCGATCTGATATCACTCAAGGGTCAGGAGTGATGTTGAACATTTTGTGAACTTAATTACGCAAGAACTTATCAAAATTCTCTAACCATATAACAAAATATTCTGTTATTCTTATTTGATTGAATACAGATTTTTTAAACGGTGGCATATTTCAACGACTTCAAGAACGTCTTCCAAGACTTATGCCAGCGGCAGTCGCCAGACACCTGCATAGCTACGCGTCCAAGACACACGATTATTGTCTAGTTTTATATCCTAGGTCCCATTCTAGGCCATAACCCCTAGTTGTCATTAAACCTCTCATATTTCCATGACTAATTTTATATTCGGCGGCAGGATTAAGGCGTCTAACGACATACCGCTCCATCAGCGTGCTTTAAGTGTTGGAATAAAAATCTGAAAAATATTAGTCTAGACTTCTAAACGAGTGGGAGGCTAAGAGTCGAGGTTATACGTCGTTGAGATTGAGAGTAATGGGGGAGGTGAGTAGGCATTGATTTAAAATATAAAATAATACATATAGTTGATAATGTGGTGCAGTAATTAATTAGGCGTTAACTTTGATATAAAAAAATGGGTAAAGTAATCAATGTCTGAGTATAAGCAATTTCAAAATAAAAAATTCAAATATTTGAATATATAACATATATTTTCTGTAAGTTGTCAAGTAAAAATTAAAACTGTTGTGAAAAATCCGGCACGAAGGACCAAATATTTGCAGCTGCTCATAATTAGCTCTTTCCTCGTCAATCGTTGGTTCAGCAAAATTAAAAACTTTGAGAAAGATTAAATGCAATCAGACAACTGTCTCTCACTCAAATTCCCAGTAATGATTACCTAATTGAAGAAATAATTTGCATCTGCAGAACTTAGAATGTTCAAATATGTAACGTTCAGTTGCTGGGGGTGATTATTAAACATTGTTGAAAAATATGAGGCACGAAGATAAAAAATACACATTATCTTAAACAGTTTCCCCCGGTGAACAACTCGCGAATGTTCTGTGACACAGGATCAATCTCATATGAAAGCGCGCCTACTAGTGCGGTTCTTGGAAATCAATTAAGCTCGTGCACTGCGGAATGCAGGTCAAGGGGGCTCGGGGTACGCGATGTCATTAACGGCAAAGACATCGGGTTATGGCCAACTCACGCTCGGCCGGCGTGCGGCCATCGTCCGGGTTATGTTACTTACAGCATCAGCACCAACATTCGGCTATAAATACACCATTAAGTGCCACACCCTAACGGAACGGATAACTCACCTTCGACAACTCAACTGCAAAAACTTGAGAGTAACAGGTAAATACAGTATACTCAGATTGTATCGACATGTTGTGCAAACCTACTTAACCTGGAGTTTCGTAAATGTTCTGGACCTAGAGACTGACAATATGCATATAGAACAATTGGAATAGTAAAAGTAATGAGTAGTCATTAAATGCATTATATGCAAGTATACAGTAGAACTATGACGACCACTCTCGCAGACAGCATGTTCCTCCTAAGTAGACAGTAGAACTATGACGACCACTCTCGCAGACAGACATGTTCCTCCTAAGCAGACAGTAGAACTATGACGATCACTCTCGCAGACAGACATGTTCCTCCTAAGTAGACAGTAGAACTATGACGACCACTCTCGCAGACAGCATGTTTCTCCTAAGTAGACAGTAGAACTATGACGACCACTCTCGCAGACAGACATGTTCCTCAGACAGTAGAACTATGACGACCGCTCTCGCAGACAGACATGTTCCTCCTAAGTAGACAGTAGAACTATGACGACCACTCTCGCAGACAGCATGTTCCTCCTAAGTAGACAGTAGAACTATGGCAACCACTCTCGCAGACAGTATGTTCCTCCTAAGTAGACAGTAGAACTATGACGACCACTCTCGCAGACAACATGTTCCTCCTAAGTAGACAGTAGAACTATGACGACCACTCTCGCAGACAGCATGATCCTCCTAAGTAGACAGTAGAACTATGACGACCACTCTCACAGACATACAAGTTCCTCCTAAGTAGACAGTAGAACTATGACGACCACTGTCGCAGACAGCATGTTCCTCCTAAGTAGACAGTAGAACTATGACGACCACTGTCGCAGACAGCATGTTCCTCCTAAGCAGACAGTAGAACTATGACGACCACTGTCGCAGACAGCATGTTCCTCCTAAGTAGACAGTAGAACTATGACGACCACTCTCGCAGACAGCATGTTCCTCCTAAGTAGACAGTAGAACTATGACGACCACTCTCGCAGACAGCATGTTCCTCCTAAGTAGACAGTAGAACTATGACGACCACTGTCGCAGACAGCATGTTCCTCCTAAGTAGACAGTAGAACTATGACGACCACTCTCACAGGCAGCATGTTCCTCCTAAGTAGACAGTAGAACTATGACGACCACTCTCGCAGACAGCATGTTCCTCCTAAGTAGACAGTAGAACTATGACGACCACTCTCGCAGACAGCATGTTCCTTCTAAGTAGACAGTAGAACTATGACGACCGCTCTCGCAGATAGGATGATCCTCCTAAGTAGACAGTAGAACTATGACGACCACTCTCGCAGACAGACATGTTCCTCCTAAGTAGACAGTAGAACTATGACGACCAATCTCGCAGACAGACATGTTCCTCCTAAGTAGACAGTAGAACTATGACGACCACTCTCGCAGACAGACATGTTCCTCAGACAGTAGAACTATGACGGCCACTGTCGCAGACAGCATGTTCCTCCTAAGTAGACAGTAGAACTATGACGACCACTCTCGCAGACAGCTTGTTCCTCCTTAGTAGACAGAAGAACTATGACGACCACTCTCGCAGACAGCATTTTCCTCCTAAGTAGACAGTAGAACTATGACGACCACTCTCGCAGACATCATGTTCCTCCTAAGTAGACAGTAGAACTATGACGACCACTCTCGCAGACAGCTTGTTCCTCCTAAGTAGACAGTAGAACTATGACGACCACTGTCGCATACAGCGTGTTCCTCCTAAGTAGACAGTAGAACTATGACGACCACTGTCGCATACAGCGTGTTCCTCCTAAGTAGACAGTAGAACTATGACGAAAACTCTCGCAGACAGCATGTACCTCCTAAGTAGACAGTAGAACTATGACGACCACTCTCGCAGACAGCATGTTCCTCCTAAGTAGACAGTAGAACTATGACGACCACTCTCGCAGACAGCATGTTCCTCCTAAGTAGACAGTAGAACTATGACGACCACTGTCGCATACAGCGTGTTCCTCCTAAGTAGACAGTAGAACTATGACGACCACTGTCGCAGACAGCATGTCCCCTGATTTACTACGGTATTCGTGACATAGCTCTCTTAATTGGCAAGAAAATTGTAAACATTAGTGTTGGCGGGTGAGCGCGGCCGCGGTAAATCAACCGGTTTTTACAAGTGAACCTATTTAGCCGTCTGGCCACGATGCAGTAATAAATATTACAAACGACTCGTCAGTTCTAATGACCTGTAGTTTCGAGTGATAACGTTCCTAAATTACACGATGCACCACAATCTCGGTGCAGTGGATTAACATGTAGCCGGACCGATGCACAGAAACATTAGGTTCTGATGTTTATTGCACTGGCGACGTGTCAATTTCGTCCTTTAATGGTGATTGTGACTTTCAGTGTACGTAATGTCCGAGAGCCACGAAACCGTCGTGAGGCCAAGAGAAGTTGTACGTGATGAAATTTTATGTATCGTCCCCAACGGTTTAAGGTGCAGGACGTTTTATTTGTGTCTGATGTTGAGAACTATTGAGAATTTGTGGGGCTAATTAGTGTTGACCGTCTTCAACAGATGTTCAGTCCCGGAAGCAGGGTTTAACAAGTATTCTCCCTTTTGCTAATTGGAGGCTAAACACTTAACCTTCTCAGAAAACGACCGCCCCAATCTGTGGCATGAGCGGTTTTGGCTGCGATTTTTTGTGCAAACTTTATCTTCGTCGGAGGTCAAAAACTACAAACAAAGATTTCAATACTTTGTTTTGGTGTTATTAAAACTTACTAAACAAGTCTAATAGCTTTCTAGTCTAATAGAAAAAAATTACAATATGGTTTTAAAGATTAAGATACAACTCCATATTATTTATGGAGGGTTCGGAGTATTGCACAGCCGCATGTCCCCCTGTTGATTGTAAGAACCGATAACGATTTTAAAACGACAATAGGGCGTGACTTCTACGATAATTTCATTAAACTGTCATATTGCAGAATAGACGAATAAGTTTGTGTATAACATCTGTCTTATTATTGGCGGATTTTAATTAGATAAATAATTATTACCAACACCCTCTTCGAATCTAACAAAGATTAGAATAATCGTGAGGACCAATTATTATTATTAACCATCAAAGTCATTAAGAGGGTTACGTTTTTGCTTAAAGAATCATTCTAGTAATGTTATTTTGGAAAAAACTTAATTTTGGAATTTCGTTTTCGACATCAAGATTTTTGTAATATTACCTAGAGTTTGAATACAGCAATTTCGCTTATTTTTAAGTTTACAGGATAGTGGCATAGTTAGTTTTAAATTTCCACTCAAACAACGACAATATAAATCGGTAAATTAAATTTAGCTTTACACTTTGTAAACCCTTGTCACGCCTTTAATTGATCCCAACTATATTTTATTTAGTTAATTGCTCCATTGAATAACAGCGTGGGCATAAATTATAGGCACTTATTAGTGACCGCATACACTGGCCAATAAGATTATCGTGTTTTGGTCAGATAATATTATGCATAATTAGAATAGTCCAAATTCCAGACCGCATCCTTTACTTTGGAGATTCAAAAGCACCATCAACAATACACTATAAATTTCAAGTAGCTGGTCCAGACGCCCAGGACATTCCAGCATCTGACAATGTCATGGGAAATATCGTTCAAAAACTAAATTACAATGTAAGACTGTAAGCACTGCCTTCCATATTTCAAGTGTGTCGTGGCCGGTGATTGGCTCTTTATTACAGTGATAACCGATGAATAACGACCTCCACTTCGGCATTTGTAGTTTAACAAGACACAGCACCAGTGGTCCATCGGATAATATTTCATTTATAACAACACCACGAAAGCTGAAATTCATTTTTGTGCTCAAGATAGCTGCATTAGTAACTTGCATCGGACGGTGAGTTATAGAGGTAGCCGTATCCATAGGTCATCTTCGTTTGTGATAAATCAAGATAACGAGCAGAAGGGGTTGGTGAAGAAGCTATCTGACTTGGTTAAATGTGCCTATGTGCCTCTGTACTATGTGGTTGTACTCAAAACATCGAATTCATGGTAAAGACCAACGAGTAGAAGGGGTTGGTGAATAAGCTATCTGAGACTTGGTTAAATGTGCCTATGTGCCTCTGTACCATGTGATTGTACTCAAAACGTCGAATTCATGGTAAAGATCAACGAGCAGAAGGGGTTGGTGAAGAAGCTATCTGAGACTTGGTTAAATGGTCCTATGTGTGCCTCTGTACTATGTGGTTGTACTCAAAACGTCGAATTCATGGTAAAGATCAACGAGCAGAAGGGGTTGGTGAAGAAGCTACCTGACTTGGTTAAATGTGCCTATGTGCCTCTGTACTATGTGATTGTACTCGAAACGTCGAACTCATGGTAAAGATTAACGAGCAGAAGGGGTTGGTGAAGAAGCTATCTGAGACTTGGTTAAATGTGCCTCTGTACTATGTGATTGTACTCAAAAAATCAAATTCATGGTAAAGATCAACGAGCAGAAGGGGTTGGCGAAGAAGCTATCTGAGACTTGGTTAAATGTGCATGTGTGTCTCTGTACTATGTGATTGTACTCAAAACGTCGAATTCATGGTAAAGATCAACGAGTAGAAGGGGTTGGTGAAGAAGCTATCTGAGACTTGGTTAAATGTGCCTCTGTACTATGTGATTGTACTCAAAAAATCAAATTCATGGTAAAGATCAACGAGCAGAAGGGGTTGGTGAAGAAGCTATCTGAGACTTGGTTAAATGTGCCTCTGTACTATGTGATTGTACTCAAAAAATCGAATTCATGGTAAAGAGCACGAGTAGTAGAGATAACATTGTTGGGAGGGAGTGCAGAGAAGGCATCGGAAGCCAAAGTAAATGAAAAAAATCGATATTTTTTAGGGATTCTGGGAGAGAAACTTAAGTAAACCTCGAAGGAATCAAAACTATTGTGATGATAAGTAAAGTAATGTTACCCGTAGCAAATCTATATTCTATATACTTATTTAATACGCAAGCAGGGTTTTTGTGACAATTACTCCTCCGAAACTACTGAACCGATTGATATGTTTTTGGTGTCATTGGAAAGAGCGTAACGTGAAGTTGTGCAGGAAACTTTCTTTTTAGGGAAATAATTAGATAGTGAGGCCCTGGGGCCCTTTAAAGTTTCGTATTTCTCCATAAGATTAACATGGGAAACAAAAATTGTTATGAAACTCCAGCTGTTGTCAGAAATTAAAAGTGAGAAGAAGAACTATGTTAATTGTAAACAGTCAATAAGTTTGCTAATTAGCAAATTTAACAGTTAGCTACAAACATTTACTGACTTGGTTAAAATTAAATATTTACTATTTGAATTTGGGTTGGCGTAAATATTACAATGGAAAAAAGTGAGAGCCTGGAGTTATGCTGTAAACGAATAAGGTACGTTTTTCCATTGCGAGCCATTGCGAGGGGGTTAATTTCATATTTTCCCCTTTAGTCTCACTAAACTTTTACTCATACAAGTAAATTTGGCTTATTTTTTACAGTAAATGTATTTTTCTACTTTTCTGCTGTAAATTATGGAACCGTTGTAAATAAATAAATAAACATAAACTCGTATGGCCAATATTGACCTTTAAATGAACTGAATGATTTGTTTTTAATATTGGATTCGATTTATTTTTTGTGGTGTTGAGTAAATTTTTATGTTTTTTTTTGTAACTGATGTAAAAAAAATATATATATTTAACATAAAATTGTTTATTTTTGATCTTTTAGCGAATTTTTCATATTGCGAATAAGCTGTTATCGTAGGTAAGACCTGGACCCGGGGCCGATTTATTATTTCGTATTGATGTCCCCAGACGCCAAAAACGCCCTCCGTTCAAATTCATAGATATGAAAGGGATCGCAAACCAGGTTGATCGGCCTATGGGAACGAGGTTTTACGCCCGCTGGATAAATTGATATAATCTGTTATGCACATCTTGAGTATTTCCATAATCTTTGAGTCGAATCTTATGAAGTCATCAGAAATTATTACTGTTTAAAATAACACCTGTAATACTTAGCATTTGCTCGAATTCGAGCGACAGGGACACTAGTATAACAAATTTAGTTGTAACTTGGTGAACAAACGTTTGTAATAGACAAACATTGGTACAAGAAGATAGCACCCCTTTATACTAGACAAAATGTTTGGATTCATTCTAATGTTGGTGTAGAAAGAAATGTAGATACACCTCTCAGTACTGTTGAATCATTCAAATTACACCGTGACTGTAAAAAACTTTTCTCATAGCTTAAGATATGAGCACAAAGTGTAATGCTCCATTATTATAATTATAATTTGAGATGGGGACGCCACCTAGTTAAGCTTGTTCAACAATCTTGCTTAACACAAATACACGCTGTTGCCTATCCCACGAACGGGAATTGAGTAGTCAATTAAAACTAAATATCATTTTTAAAAAGAGTTTACACGCATAACGACAAATTATAGCAGTTTTAATGGGGACAATCATCTTGTAAACAAATCCCACATGACACCTATTTATTTCATTTGATTGTAGGCGGTGTGCATTATAATTCCGATAAATTTAGCAATAAAACAGCGATTGTGTCAATTTGAAAAGCCTTGAAGTGAGAATATCCGGTGACTACTAGTACTCACTGGTTTTAAGTACAGTAGCTACATACCTACCTTCCATTGCATACTATCAGTTACCGTACCTTATCTTACCTCCGTGGCCAACTTAAGAGGATTCTGGCCTCCCATTCTCTTCTATCCCCTGTCTCTTCAAATGTAGGCCCCAGTCCAAGAATTTCTTTCATTTTCAACTTTATTCTTGGTCTCCCACGGTCTTATACCATACCATATGGTACTCCTTGCAATACACAAATATGATGCATCTACTCTCCACTACGCATAGCCTGCCCATCCGAGTCTTTTACTTTTGGAAAGCACACATCTTTTATCTCAACAGCTCAATTGCAGCTTTGTAACTGACTAAGACCAGCGGTTTCATTATTCAGGATCAGGACCATTCATCCAGTGATCACATCCAGGAAGTCAGACAAGTAGAACTATAGAACATCACAAGGGAATTTCCAACGCTTGTAGAACATTCAAAGTGTCTGACGAAATTCGAAATGCGTCGCTCGGCTCGCGGCAAGTTTGTTGCAAGTTTGTTTTTCCCGCTGGTGCGGCCGAAGTCTCTAGAAGTCCAGGGAGTCAAGGGAGCGCGACGAATGGTGGCATTCCTGGAAGGGACACAATTACCGGACACCGGACAATACCGCCAGACAGACCGGGGTGTCCTGAGTCCACCCTCGCCGCAAAAACCGACGCTAATTCCGTCAAACGTTTGATGTTCGCGGTCAATGGAGAATAACAGAGCTTTGAACCCATTCAGAGTCCCGGAGATTTGAAAGTCAGCTGTTGGATTCTTGTCATAGACCTCAATTTGGGATGTCTCAGATCATTCGGAATTCCTACTTTAGCAGTTTTGTGAAAATGGCTTGGTCAACAAGTGAAAGTGAGAGTAAAATGTAGTTGGTAATCAAAATTAATGAAATATTTGATTGAGAATAGTTACGTAAACATAGTTATTATCGTATATATTAATAGGCAAGAATGTTTATTGAAAACCCTTATGTCAGCTTGTGTGCATCTAAGGGATAATCTACGCATACTGTTAGAAAGATATTTTCCTGTAGGTGTGTAGAATCTCTTTATAAATTAACATAGGCTCAAAAATAAGTACAAAAAATTAATATAAAAACAAAAAATGAAAATAACATGGGCTTTATAGGTTGCCATGCTAGTGGCGAAATAACAACGAAATATAAGCCGAAAATCAAAACAAATGGAAGGAATATTCTAATAATTTTTTTTATTTACAGTGTCGAGTGAAAATAGAAAGGTTTGTACATTACATATTTTTGGTAGATTTTTCGACCCCTGCACAATTAAACTAAGGTTAGTAATTTTTATTGTTTCGACTTTTCATTGGTAGGATTTTGTATTCGGTTTAAAATAGTTTTTAATTATGTTAATCTCGTTGTAAAATGAATGTTACTTGCAGCGAAGTATTATAGTCGGTGAATATCTCATGTACAAAGTTTTCATTTGTATTGGTATCATCAGCATCAGCTGAAGCACTGAAGTTCCACAGTAAGCAAACGACCAAGAGTGTAAACTTCATGATGACTGGGGCCTGTTTCATAGTAAACTACAAACTAATATTATTAGTAAATCAGCTGATTGCCCAATGCAAATCCATATAATAAATCCCAAAGTACCCATGAACTTTTGATAGAACTAAAAGTCACACCCCCATAAACCATATACTTTAAATGTTCGTCATGACGAGAAACCTAGAGCAAAACTATCCACTATTTCATAAATTGCCCTTTAGGGTCGTAATTCCTTTCTAAAGGGAACTTTCCATATACCTATTTGATAAAAATACCTCAGCTGTACTTATTTGTTTGTCATTCTTTCAATTTATTACCTTATCAGGTGTGAATATTTGTTTGTGTTACTGTATTCTGATTTGCTTATTTCAGTTTAACTTAACCAATCAATAGTTTTATTAATACTTATTAAGTCAAACGGGGTGAAGCCAGTGGAGAACAGCTAGTCTAATGGAAATTACAAGTAACGGCTTGTAACTTGTAGTTTATTATGAAACAGGCCCCTGGTCGTGCCATAAATATCTATAATTATAATTAAATCTTGTGTATGTGAGCTAAAATTAGTAAAAATTGTAATTTATCTCAATTACCGGTACTCAATTAAAGTTTCTTCTCGATTTAATTTTATTAGCACAGTAAGTGGTGTTGTTTGTTTAAGTAGTCTATTGACAATTACAGTGTATTAATACTCCTCTAACATGTCCAACAGTTATGAATGTGTTTAACCTCTATGGTTATTTATTTAATATTTAACCATATGATTTTATTTACTTTTCTTTAATAATATTGTCTTGTATTAGTGTCTTCATTAAAACAGTTTAGTTTCTTTTGATCTTTTAATTTTTATTTAAATAAGAAATAGAACATGGCGCAGTCGAATGAAGAACCCGTATCCCTGAACATTAAGCCTCCTGAAGCCTTTTCCTTCAACCCTCACGACTGGAAGACATGGAAGACTCGTTTTGAGAGGTATTATTCCCTTAGTAATTTAGCTCTACATTATGGAAAGCATCAGATTGACATGCTTATCTACTGTATGGGGGAAAAGGGAGAGGACATACTTAATTCATTCAGTTTAAATGACAATGACAAATCTAATTTCAAAGCTGTTATACAGAAGTTTGACGATCATTTCCTTCCTAAAAAGAACTTAATTTTTGAACGGGCTAGGTTTCTAAAACTTACACAAGGTTCCATGCCGATTGAGAACTTTATCACAGACCTTCACAATCATGCAAAAAACTGTGATTGGGTCAAATTGAAGAGGAGATGATTCTGATGGTTTTGATTATTGGTATGCGGGACGAAACACTAAGTGATCGTCTTCAACTTGAACCCGAATTAAAACTAAACACAGCTATAAACACTATCCGTAGATCTGAAGAACTATCAAGACAGAAACAAACTCTTAACTTGACTGACATAGCATTAATAAATAAAAATACTCAACATTTAATTAAGACAAACATAATTCCCAATAAATCAAACAATGATCAAAATTTTAAGCGGATTAATGACAATAAAAGCCTGTCCAATGTCGAAAAGAGATGTTTTTGGTGTGGTTCGACAGTTTTACACAAAAGATTCAACTGTCCAGCTAAACAATACAAATGTGGGTTTTGTAAAAAAGGTGGTGCCGATTCCTTCTCAACGTAGTGTTTCCTGTCTTAACCCAGTATGACCGTGTAATCTTTGGTAATACAACCAAACCGAACAATCCTATTCCTTTATCCATCAAAGATACAACGTCATATCCTCTGCCATTTACTACTGTTACTCAAAACAACTCTTCCCTATCAAATACTGCTGAAAGAACAACTACTACACCATCTAGAATAACTCAAGATAAAAGTAAACCTTTTTCACGATCAACTACTCCCAATCAAGAAGCTGCAATAAAACAATCATCAAGAGGCAGAATTATAAGACCTACGAAACGTTTTCCTGACTAAACTCTGAAAAGAAACTCAAAGGGAAAGATGTTTAACCTCTATGGTTATTTATTTAATATTTAACCATATGATTTTATTTACTTTTCTTTAATAATATTGTCTTGTATTAAAACAGTTTAGTTTCTTTTGATCTTTTAATTTTTATTTAAATAAGAAATAGAACAGAATGACGTTGGAGTTAATCAATCTACAATTGTTCACACTTATCTTTTCCATTGTTTTCTTGTTCTAACATTTAATGGTCAGAATTGCGTTCCCAGATAGGATACACATAAGTCCAGAGTAAATAGGTTCACGTAAAGTCACTAGAATAAAAATGTGCTTGCTAATAAACAACAAAACAGTACGCTAGGATTTTAGCAACTTTTCAGAATGGGCTCATGTACCTCAGAACCTAATAGTTGAAATGAGGTTGGTATGATCAACAAAGTATGTTTTAAGCAAGATCCTGAACTGAGTCACTATTTTGTCATAGCTGACATTTTAGGCCATCTTCTCTAAAAAAAAGTGTTTTAAAAGCTAATAGTGGTTTACGCAACGATCGCGTAAAGATAGTGTTAAGGACACGAGTAGAAAATTTAAGTTACGAGCCTGTGCCATAAAAACGTCTACTAGTGTCCTTTATTTACGCGAGTTGCATACACTACTTTACCTACGGCCGTTTTTTATTACTAACGCTACTCAAAACTTCTAAGAGAGGTTATGTTTTCGTTTATAACATCTCATTGCCACTGACAGTGATCCAACGAAACATTGTATCCCATTTGTAACATTGTACCCAACACTGCACCACTATTTAACAATTAAATTGGTCTAAACAGCTGATTAGATGATTTTCGAAGCACTACAATTTTACTTCCTCTCTCTCAATCCTTGAACCTCATTGGCCCATTGGTGTTGTAAAGTAAAACCACAATACTGTTAAGTAAGTAAACAATGCTGTAATGTGATTGTTTTCAATTTTAAGAATTGGGCTGAAACGGCTACTTTAAAAAACGGCCGTAGGTAAACACAATAACGGCACTAGATAGAAAATGTTGAAAGAAGAAAAGTTCGCCCTGCTACAGCCAGTGTAGCGTTCTGTAGACAGACTAGGCGGCCTAGCTGAGGGCAGTAGAATGTCACTTTCCCCTCATGATCGGACAATTAACTTGAATGTTTCAACCGTACGCTGTTGCAGCCATTGATCTAGTTTCGCTTTCGTCACTCCCTGGAAAACAACGCTTTGGTTACTTTAATTATGGAACTAAAGTAACGAATTGCCACTGTGGATGCGATACTCCCTGGTGTGGATTACTAGTGCGTACTACGACTATCCGCAGTATAATTCTGATAATTAGACAAATTCGTTAATTACAAAACGTGGTTCGGATTCCACTATGAACTTTAGGTCCCTTAGTTGCCATTAGCTTTGGGTTATTTAACAGCTGTGCCTAAAGAGAATGTCGGCCTTAGTCACTAACAAGATAAGTTAAGATCGCGCCACTCATCATGCACTCATCTCCATTCATACTTGTATTAAATTACCTACTTTCGTATGGTCGCCATTTCAAAGTAAAGTATTAAAGTATTCATAACGTCAACACTATCCTATAACTTCTATGTCTGTGTTCAAAATCTTAGCCAAAAAAATTGATCTAACTTTAAAATATTTGCTGACCAACACGATTTGTAAACTGTGCAGTTCAACACTGCCATTGACAAACCCACATGCGCAACTTAGGGTAGTTCCTCACTTCTGAGAACGACATGCGCAGCTCAACATCACCCAAATTAATAAACCTGACCCATCTTTCCTGACAACGCTATCAATGACCATTTTATATTATGTCTCAGCGATGCAGTTGTATCTTGCCTTACCTATAATACATCGAATTTCTACATTAGAAACAATAGTATACTCTGAAAAAAACTTCTACCTTTGATCCACGGGTGGGGTGGGGGTATATCCACTAGATAACTTGTTCTGGTGAAAACACCTTTTACGTCCACGAGTTGCGAGCTGCGAACGCTCCCTAGTTAATTAAAATCAATACGATATTATTATCGAACCAGATATAAAATCGAAGTTTTACTATATTATATCGTTATTCATCCGATAGTATATTGTAGGTTCTGTGCGGAAGTGTACCCCAATGGACATTTGAAACGTTAAACACTGGCCGATTTACAATACTTTAACCACCGCAAATTCAGCGCCAACAGAGCACTTTGCCACAAACCCCGCGGAACGCAAACGCAGGAAAACCTGTATAAATCACCGTGCAATTAATTTCACATCAGAATTAACAAGGAGGTTCGAAAATAAACCAACGCCAGTTTTGACGGATCCAGAGACATTCGCTGATTGTGAGCCCGCGGCGGACTAGTCACCGAGTCGTAGTGCATGGAAATCAAATAATGAAATGCGTCAAGTGCAGCCCGCGGGTCCGTTATAATGGAGTTTACGGGCCCAGTGAAACTCAAACGTGTTATTACCACGGCCCAGTCATGTCTTCTTCTTCGTCCCCTCGCCCCGGCGGGTCATAATACTCGGGCATTAAACTTATATAAACCCGCTAAACTGTTGATTAGCACGTCATTTAGATGTAAGCTCGGGGCCGCGGTCGAGATGTAATTTATTGCAATCCCTCATTTCAATAAGAGCCGCCCCAAGCTGCCATCTGGGCAGTAATTGAATAACTACCGATGCTTACTCCAGGATACGACTGTCTGGCTGACGGACTTGACGCTGAGGGGACTGGGTGTCTTCGGGGATGTTGGGAGAGTAGGACGAAACATCCAGATGGTGGGATTTGTATAGGACAGTGGTCCAGGTCTTGACTGGGGCGTCTTAACGCCGCTTCTCCTCTAGTTTCTTTTCGCTGGAGTTTAGGAGCACATCTGCGGTTATCAGGAGAACAGGGTATAATTTCCTTCTGGCAAGTATCATGAGCTCCTACAACATACTGTAGACAACCTGAGATAACGGTGTTATCAGGATAGCAGGTTACAGCTTACAGGAAATATTGTTGCATACAGGAGAACAGGAGACTGCAGACTCCTAGCAACTGTCATCAAATTCTGGAAACGATTTTTAGCTCCTTTTTACCAGCATGTCTACTTTGGATACCACGGTTTTATTGAAAATGAAGAAAATTATTTAAGAGCATCTTCTAAAATAATTTTCTTTAACACTTTGTGGACGTAAAAGGTGTTTTCACAAGAACAAGTGATCTTGTGGATATACCCCCACCCCACCCGTGGAACAAAGGAAGAAGTCTTTTCCAGAGTATACGAGGGTTTCTAATGTAGAAGTTCGATGTATTATCGGTAAGGAAAGATACAACTACTTTGCTGAGACGTAATATAAAATGGTCATTCATAACGCATAATTTTTTTGAATGGTCATTCATAATTTTTCCTTTTATATTTTAGTTCCAGTGGAATTTCTGTTAATTATGAATACAGGACAGCTGTCCAAATTATGTAAACTATAAAAAGGAGTGCATAAACAATTTTAAAATCAACCCTTTAAAGAGTAAAACATTGAGTTGACGCCAGTGCACTCAAACGGCACCAACACGAAACACCTACCACATATCAATCCTGACTTGCTCGATTTTCCCATATAACGAGTAATCTTCAGTAAGTTTTCTGTAATTTACTAGTATACTGTGGATGGCTTCTTATAAACTCACGTTACAAGTCTTATGTTTACTTTTTACCTATTTTGTTCAACCAACATAGTTACTTGGCAACACATAAGGCTAATGTTGAGTTTTTAAATTTTCAAATGAGTTGTTTAGCGAAATACGAATTTTCCTGAGGTAGTGGCTGTCGTCAATCACGTTTCTGAGGCTAAAAGCAGCTAAAAGTCCCTAATTTCAAAATTTAATCAAATTCCTTCCGTTAGATTTTGAGAAATATATACAGACGGACAGACAAACAGACTTTGCTCTTTTTAGATTATAGTATTCAAAGGTTTTTTTACCATCCAAAGATATTAATTTACAGTCCTAATATAAATCAGTCAAGAAAATGAAGTATATATAAGAAATAAAAACCCAATTACTTTACAAATCCATCTTCTACATACTAGAACTCTTGAAGTGCTGGTGTTTATTGGTTTGAACAGTTCTATTGATCAACTAGAGGTATGTACCTAGACATTTAACAATCGATTAAACTTCTTTCTAGCTCCATAAAACAGATTTTACTGCTAACCGTTGGAAATTTTATGGTGTCTGAGGTACCCAACGCTCAAGCCAACTTTTTGTTGTGGCGTTTAAACACACATAATCTTTTGAATAGCTCCCTAATGTAATACTATCTGCATAACTTCTTGATCAGCAGAAAATAGAGAAGTCTGTACATTGCATATTTTTAGTGGTCAAACCCCTAGTAATAATTTAATATACCGTAACGGGTTTAATAATTTATACTCTTACTGTATTTATAAAACAACTAATCAATATAACTAGTACACCTGTTGCTCGAATTCGAGCAAATGCAAAATGTTGCAGGCGTTATTTCAAAACGAATAACAGTCATAATTTTCGATTACTTAAAAAAGTCAACTGAAAGATAAATCACTCACTCCACACCAGTTATCGAAACTATAAACGAACTGAACTCATTCTGAAAACGAACGCTCACTCCACTCCAGTTATCCAAACTGAAAACGAACGCTCTTGTTTGTATCATGTATTTACTACGGACAGCTGTAATTATTACAAATTATTCATCTGTTAAGTAAACATAATCTTTGCGTCATAAGAAATACGGGATTTTGATGGCCTGTGGGGCAAAGCCCGAGGACTTTTATTACAGAAATTGGTACAACGATTGGGGCTACACAAAAAATACTTAATTTTGACACATCGTTTGTAAAAATCCGTCCATTATTAAAGGAAGAGTAGTGTTTCGTAGAAATCACCTTCACGTATTATATATAAGGATACCCACAACTAAAATTATTCCTATTTTGACTGTCTGTAAAAATGTGTTGCACGATATTCTCTAGGGCTAATTATTTTTGTAGCGTCATTGCACATGGTCTGCTAATCTCCATCCATACAATGTTCGCTACACATTTGTCACGTCCCACTCACAGTTGCAATATGTGGGGGTGAGTTTAGGTCGGGTACAAGGGTGGGTGTTAACACATCGCTTCCAAGAACTCTGGTGCACCATACAACGACACTCCCTCGTAAATGTATCATTTAATGTAACAACTGATGAACATGTTGACTGTATGTTTTGTGGTAACGCTTGAATTCGTTTTGCTCAACCAGAAATTGGTGACAGAGAATTCACTTTGAAGACATTTATTTAGGTATCTATAATCAACGTAGGCTGAACTAATTCTTCGTTTAGATAGACAGGCACCATCACTCACTGTAAAAACCGTTAAAAAAAATTTAATTTGGCTACTAAGTACGGGTGTAGGCCTACACATAATACTAAAATCTAAAATAACTTGATACTTTAGTGATTTATCATCTATATACAGGGTGGGACGAAGTAAGTGTAAACAATTTTATGTGTTAAACTAATTAGTATTGGTGACAAAATGACTCTAATTTAGATTCACATACCCTCACAGATAGGTAATAACAGAGAATTCAGATTTTTTCAAAATATTTGTATTTTCCTACATAAAATGGCCATAATTGTTTTAATTTAGAACGTAATGTCATTTTCAGAATCCTCATTAAATTTCCGGGACCGCGTCTCGTTGTCCCGCCGTCTAGTTGTACCTACGACTACTTGTACCTCGAGGCCTAGGGACAACTAGTCGTAGGTACAACTAGACGTAGGTACAAGTGGACGTAGGTACAACAAGACGTGTATCCCACCGACAAGTAGTATCACCTAGCTTGTATGGATGCGACCAGTTGTCCCTACGACTAGTGGTCCCTACGTCTAGTTGTACCTACGTCTAGTTGTACCTACGACTAGTTGTACCTACGCGTATTTTGCGTCCTTACAGTCTAGTTGTATCTATCCTTCAATTCGTTACCCTGTTTAATTGATTACTGCTTGAGTACTTTTTAATAATACCCTTAATTAAATCAGAAACTGCAGTGTTCCGAGTCAATTGAGTATGATTGGCAAATATTTTTCACCGCACTACGATGTTTTAGTAGTTTTACAGACGTTAATTGGAGGCTGAAAGCTACGCATTGCTGTCCTTGGTCGAAATGGCAGCTATAGTTGTAATTAAATTTGTCCAGCCCTAGTACCGAAAATCGCTTATTTAATTAAAACATTTATATTATATTATTAAATATAAAAGCAGTATATCCTTAATGAATTGCAATAGACCGCTGCCTAGCATTTATGTATTACTATTTTTACTGATTCCTTTAGATATTTTTTTCACATACCGGTAACCTTAAAGTATTTGCATTGATTAGTGTGCATTTCTTTTAGTTTACAATGGATTTCCCAGTGAACAATGAACAATTAAGTGTACAATGAAGTTAAGGTCCAGTGGTTGAAAACTCGACCAACAATATGCAATGTACAGACTTCTCTATTTAACACACACTGTAAATAATACATGTGATTGGATATTTTTACATTTCAAACAAACTAGAGAAGCTAGTTAAACTATATAAACTAAATTTGATACTGAGCTAGGTATGTGTACACCGGCTATGTAGTCTGCAACTAAACCAAGATTAGTTTTACTAAGAACTAATAAGCGCGCGCAAAAAAGTCATACCTGGGTTATATTTTCAATGGTATTTCAATAGTGAGCTTTCATTACGTTTGCGTAGAAGGTAATTAAGATGTGTTTTTGAGAAAAGTTAGTAGTTAAGTGTGAAATAAAACTTATTTGTCATGTATTGTATTGTAAGATTTTTAAAGAAATGAAATAAATCCCTTAAACTGGTGACAAGTTGAAGGGGAGATACAACTAGCCGTAGGTACAACTAGACGTAGGTACAAGTAGGCGTAGGTACAACTAGTCGTCGGTACAAGTAGACGCAGACGTATGAGGTACAAGTAGACGGTGGCGTACTCGACTAGTTGTACCTGCAGATTTTTAAGAGGTACAACTAGACGTAGAGACAACTAGACGTAGGTACAACTAGACGTCCGCACCATCGTCAAGTTGTACCTACAGCTTTGGACGAGGTACAACTAGACGCCTGTCACCAAAATGCAGCAGGTACAACTAGACGCCGGCACAAGTAGACATCGCCTCAAATTTCCGATAGTAATAGTACAGAGTCACTGATTAAGCATTTATTCTGCAATGGAAGTTTAAATTTGTGTCAAATAGTACAAAAAAAATTCTTCAATACTTTGAAATTTCTGACTGATGAACCAGCTGATCTTAGCGGGTAAAAAAACTACTTAGATCATCTCACTCCAATCTACCATTGAATATTAGTCAACGATTCTACACTCGTCCAAAATATAATCTATTCGCACAATAGCACAAACAACGATTCAACTCAATTTTGTACACCTGACAATTTTCATACCCACAAGGAAACACAAGATAGTATGTCAAACCCGGTATAATCAGCGCCGTTTAAATTATCTAAACCAGCAACAAAACGAGTGCGAGTGCAGCGGTGCCCGCGGCGACGGACGGCGGTACTCACAATTAAATGTTGTACACGCAGTATTATTGTCCGTGGTAAATTGTCGCGTTAAGAAGCGCGAGTGATTACCGTCGTACGTCCAGTTAAATCACTCAAATCACCCGCTATTTTATTACTTTTTAGCTCAGCGGTGCAATTTTGTTGGGACGCCAATCGCGGTAATTTATGGTAATTCCTCACCCTAGGGGTTGTTCGGTTAATTAGCCTTGATCTGTATCTACATCGACATTCCATTTTAGTCACCATTAAGATGTTGTAGATAGAGAAATGTCGGATTCAAAACGGTTATTAGTTTATGAGCATTTTATAGTGGTTTCTAGAAGCGTGGAAATGATATGTATTACGAGGTATTACCGATGATATCATATACCTTGGGCGAGCGGTCAGCGGTGGGTGTGATTGTATCGCAATACTATGACTTCGGAATCCACGGGGATTGAAATTGAATTGAAATTTGAGACATTTAGGGATTAGGGAGTTAAGGGAAATAAAATTAGTTTGAAAATAAAGGCTAACGCAGATTTTTAACGTTTAAAACTATCGCATATCTCAGAATTGATGTGTGATTCCGTACAAACATGACAATTTGGACCAATGTTGATAAAAACATTGAATTTTTTCTCCATTTGCAAAATATTCTTTTGTAATCGTCTGGGTAGCCGAGTGGTCATAGTGCTCGCCTTCAAACCTGAAAGTCGCTGGTTCGATCTCTTAAGGGAAACGTTTCCAGACCCAGATGTCATTTGTCAATGGGCTATGTAGCAAAAAAAAAAATACCCCCGCCGCAGCAAACCTGCAGACTAAGCGAATTTCCATTCGACTGATTGGATTTACACTGAAATGTCTACTTAAAAATATAACATTTATTCTTGATTTAAATATAATTAGTTTAACAAGTACTTAGGTTTGCTGCATCAGGGAAGGTAAAACTGTTTTTTTTTGTAAAATGTGAATAGTTAGTAAGAAATAAAAACATTTTCCAAATTTGATCAAAATATGTTCACAAACAAGCAAACTACAACAGTTTACTTATTCTCCATAAGAATAACATGGGAATTTTAAATTAACAATTTTTTGGAATTTTTTCCGTAACCATTAGGCGCATTATAACGCTTCAATATACTAAATTATTTGTTTTTTTAAGCTCTACAAAATAGTTTGGAAAGAAATTGCAAAATTTTATGTTTTTTGGGTCGAAAATTGGAAAAACCCATTTTTACTCCATAAAAGCCCCCATAAACCCCCGTTCCCATGGTCCGATCATGCTGGTTCGCGAACTCGTTCAAATAAACGTAGGTTTACACGTTTGTACCAAATTTCATCAAAATCGGATCATTTTTGCTCGAGTTATCGCGCTAACGGACACATATATATATCTATATAAATAAAATTAGAGTTTTGTCTGTACATTGCTTAGAATAATGAACTTTTTGGTTATTTTTACATTTCATAGGTCAGAGAAACCGAATCAAACCTTATCTCAATTTCTGTCTGTCTGTCTGTCTGTCTGTCTGTCTGTCTATCTGTCATTCTCTTGGTAACGCTAAAATACGCACTTTATTACAACTACTCCTCAATAACTATAGCACTGTCCCGCCTGAAACTTATTTTCCAAATACTATACATATATGAGATGGTTTTAGACGTATTTCATCGAATATGAGACAGTTAGATATTTAACAGTAAACCCTTGAAAATCAAGTTTTTGTCGATTTTTGACGTGGAATTTCTGGAAGCCCATGTTAACCTTATGAGAAATGAAATTATTGAATCTTAACAGCTGTTTCAATTAAACAAGTTGGTTCTGTTCTGTGATGTTCAATAGCATTAAAGTTACAAGGATTACCAACAGGGTGCAGCACTAGCACTATTATTTCTTTTACATTTATGACAACAGCTAATTTGCAACCTGGAGGCGAGTGAGCGTAGCGAACGAGCTAACCTGAAGGCAAGTGAGCGTAGCGAACGAGCTAACCTGAAGGAAAGTGAGCGCAGCGAACGAGCTCCAACATACAGGTGAGTGAGCGTAGCGAACGAACTTCAACCAGGACGTGATTGAGCCATGCAAACGAGATCAGATAGTAAAAATAAAAGTAAGCCTACCGTTATAGGATCGACCGGCAGACACAGAGGTAATTTAACCTTTTATTGATTGTCATACCGATCCGGAACAACAAAAAACAACATAAAATGAAGCTATGTATAATAGTTTGGCCAGCATATCTTAAAATATGCAAACCAACTGCTGTTCTTTATATAAGAAGGTTTCAACTGAATATTATAAGATCCCCGTGCGTAGAACGGGTACACAGCTAGTATATATATAAATCTATATATATATATATATATAAATATATATATATATATATGAATTTGAACGGATGGTGTTTTTGGCCTCTAGGGACCTCAAAACGAAAAAAAAAATCGGTCCCGGGTCCAGGTCTTACCATGAGTACTACGGTAATAGCTTATTCCCTATATGGGAAATTCGCTAAAAAAAAAAAAAATAGTTACAAGAACAGGGTTATGGACCGTTCCCTTCAAAATCGTTAAAATTGCCAAAAGCGTCAAACACACAAAAACAAAATCTGAAGCTTGTATTTGTGTTGTGGCGTGACAAGATTTACTTTACTAACATATCCTCCTATTCTGTCAGAACAACCGCCCAAGTTTTACTGAGCATCGTAACACCTACACATCGTCTCCAGCCATCCCAAATTGTTGATACTTTATAGGGGAGCATATTATACCTTTTATAAAATAAAGACAATAATTTAAAGAAAAAAAGTGAGCCTAAAAATAATAGAGATCTTGGTCAATAATTATACTACCATCAGAGTGTGCTATAAATGGCTGTTATCATTTTTTACCAGTTTTATAAAGCCAAAATTTGTGTGAAATTCATTGCAACATAAATGTCACAATCATCAATCATAGTATGAAAACCAAACGAAGGGAAGTGTAACTTTGTTACTACCATTCTACGTGATGTTGTTCAAAGGTTTATTGCGGACATTTTCCATCACGATGGTAAAAAACAATACACAACGTTTTGGGATCTGGAATCTGATCCCGTCCTCAGACGGTACAACTCGCGTAAATACAACGACACTCGTAGAAGTTTTTAAGGCACTCACCTAAAATTTATACTCGTGTCGTTAACACTATCTTTACGCGATCGTGCGTAAACTATTATTTATCAGTCGGATATAGTCAGTCGTATATCGCAATACCGCAGCAAAAATTAAGCGTTGACTTAATTATGAGATCTGATTTTCCTCTATATTGTCTGACAATAAAAGTAGTCCGCACTGTGTGTGGTTATTCGATTTTACTAAACATTTATGGAATGTCCGTTCTAATGTCCAGGGTTTAATGTGGCAGACGCTGATATAAACAGTCGTGTTAATACGTTGTCTTGAGTTGGGAAATCGAGTTTACTTTCGAGAATTCACTGACTAACAGGAAGGGACCGGATGATTTAAAAATGAGTAAATCTTGAGCGACAGAGCGGCCCACACACACGTGCATGGTTCACCGTGCAAGCAAGCTGAGCTAGTGTGTGGGGAACATCGTGCAAGCACGGCTTGCATTGGCGTAGCACGGTGGAAATCTTCCACATACACTTGAGCCTGAGTGTGGCCTGTGACGTCCTGTTGTCCACACCGTTCAGAGCCTGTACTTTTATCTTAATAATATTGCTGTTTAGTGTAATTCATGATCAGAGGAAGAAACCCGCAAGAAGAAGTTGTGGACCAAAGCTATGTTGAAGCAGAAGAAGTATTCCGACATGAGACCAGTAGCGGATCCAGGGTATGATTGGGGGGGGGGCAAGTTTGATTTTGTATGGAATACCCCCTATCCCAGCAGAATGGGGGTCTGGGGCCCCACCCACAGGAAATTTTGGATAATCTTACTGAAAACTCGTGTTTTTAGACAATTTTGAGACTGAAAAATTATAATTTTTTGCAATTTAAATCTATAGTTTTTTAATTAGATTTATTTACCAAACTCTCGGAGGGGGGTGCCCCCTGTGCGCCCCCTTTGATCCGCCGCTGCATGAGACTACTGAGCGCGAAATCGCTCCTAATTTCGCAGACATTGAGCATGGATGACGAAATATTGATCATCAATTCACTCATCCATATATAAATCCCAAAGTACCCACGATTTTTTAGAAAACTACAAGTCACACCCCCATAAACCATATACTTAAAATGTTCGTCATGATGAAAACCCTTGAAATTGCCTTTTAAGGTCGTAATTCCTTTCTAAAGGGAACTTTCTATAGCCTATACCTAATGTTAAAATATACTTATGAAGTCAAACGGGGTTAAGCCCGTGGGTAAAAGCTAGTTTCAAATAACAAGAAATAAATATTGAAGCGTCAAACATAAAACCAAAAGTTGTTTAACTACTAGCACGTGGCGTGGGACTGCCTCCACGGCGCGGCGTGTCAAAAATTGAACTCGTCTTGATTTCCACCGCGCCATGCCAATGCACGATGTTCCCCACACACTGGCACGTTTCGTCTGTGCTTGTGTGTAGTGTGTGGGCCACTTGTGCTCTCATTGGGATTATAAGTAAATCTACGTTAAGTCTATTTCGGATAAGGAAAATGTACACTGTTACTACTGTTGGAATGTTCTTTGGAAAGCATAGATTTTCTGCAAGATGTGAAGTGTCAGTTTTCGTATAAATTAATTTTTCTGAAAACTATCTTATAAAAGTATGTATACACAAGCCATGGATATAATGCTTAGTGAAAATCCATTTATTTGATGTTAAAAAATACAAAAAGTTACGTCCACTCATAAATACGACTGCATCGTATGAAATGAACGTTAGGTACAATCGATAACAAATCAAAAGCTGATGCAAGATTGCACTTTGGCTGAAGTTATAAGAGTTTGAATGAAGTGCACAACTAATACATGCATGACATTGTATTCAGAAAGGTAAATAAGGTTATTAAACTAAAAACACAATTATCAATAAATATAACAAAGTTTTACTGATAACCATAACAGAAACTATCTGGAACTTACACAAATGTGCTGGCTTAGAATAATAAATATTTTATAAGTTAACGTTAAAACAGCAAAAAGCATCGTAAGAAACAAAAGATTTACATATGGATTTTTTATAAAATAAAATCGGATGTCAATAAGAATTGAAAAAAAAAACATTTGGTTAATTAGTTGTTCCTCACAGCAAATTGCTATTAAATATAAAGGTTCAGTCGTCATCATCTTCTAGTTCTTGAAATCTCTTCTGAGCTTTTTTCCACAATTCGGCCTTCTTCTTCGCCTTAGGGTCAGCTACTGGTAGATGTACCAAGTCAGATCCCAACCCAACCTTATCTGGCCTCTGTTCGACCAGAACCTGCAACATGCAATGAAACATATGTAGAGAAAACAAATTTGACTGATTCTGAATGACATTCGCACATGCAATGAAACATATGTAGAGAAAACAAATTTGACTGATTCTGGATGACATTCGCACATGCAATGAAACATATGTAGAGAAAACAAATTTGACTGATTCTGAATGACATTCGAACGTTTTTGTACGATTTCGCAGGCGTTGTTGAAGCAGGCGTTTACAAGGGTTTGTATATTGTACCGATATAATGTAAACTATTGAACTTATGGAAGGCAAGACTTAGAGGCAACTACCAGAGAAATGTGGATAGACATAGTTAGGAGTCCACGGGATAAGTCAAAGTTACCTCACTCAATTCTACACTCATCTTTCATACTCAAGTTCTGGTTAATATACACACCCTACAGTTTCCCTGTCTCAACATAATGTAATGATAATAGCAGCAAATAACATGTATAAACTCCCTTAAAATGTATTCTAAAATACACATACCATTGCACAGCCTAACGAGACAATAGAACAAATTCTGAACAATAATTGGAGGCTAGAACAACCAAAATTACTGAATACAAAAATAAAAACGCCTCCTCTTATGTCGCTCTACTAAACCTCGATGAAACGATTCCAACAAACAACCCTATCGAATCCGTGGATGTAAATATGTGCATCAACGATTGAATCCAAATTTGGATTCTATTCGGGCTAAGCTTCTAAACATAAGACACACACTTAATATAAACTTTTGTTTGATCTCAACCTTCGGCACCAAAGATATCCGCAGCCTCGGCATTTACACGACGTTCCACTCCGCATTCCGTCGCAGATTACATTTCTGTTACAAAGTTGAACCATAATGACGGGACCAAGCCCACTTATTTTCTTATCGGACTTTTTCTACACAATGTATCGAGTAAATTATACACCGTATCACACGGCCGAGTAGACACAAACAAAACGTCGGACAGGCAATTTAGTCAGGCGTTAATTTCACACAATCTTCTTTGCGAGGCGCGGCGGTGGACGATGTATTAATTTATTCGCCCACGACCATCACATGCATTTACATTGTTGCAAGACCGGTCGCCGATGTGATCACTTACTGACTTTATGACTGCAAACGGTCACACAACGCAGCCTAAATTAGTATTTGGTTGAGTAGGAGGGTGTCGTTGCGACGGCTTCTGATTGCGACTCGTAACTTTCAATGGATACAATCGTGTCAGACTGCTGAGTTTTGCTGAATCTTAACAGGTAAACCGCGAAGGCAGGTTGTCCTGTTGCCAGCAAACATATAGGAAAACTAAGTGTTGAAACTGCAAACACCTAAGTTTTGGTAGATTCACTGTTACAAATATCAAAAATTAGGACGCGCCCTTTTTCATCTCAGTTGAACCTTGAGTTTCCTTATCCAATCATTTAATTTTAAAAATTCTTAATTAATCACGCACAAATAAATGCCAAACTATGCACAACCTACATATCAACTAAAAAGGCCAATCTAGTGACCAATAAGAACATTTCAAATGTGATGGGATGTAAGGTTTTTTCCAACTTTGGGATAATTTTAATGGACGTTCACGTAGACTTAAATTCTCTTATCGGTTCTATCACATAAGAAAACAAACCTTTTTATGGTTCGACACTGGAACCAACTGTTCCTATTCTTTGGGCCTAATAAATAAGCAGTGCATCAATTCTACTAACGGATTTTTCCAAAATTTTAAAATATGCCGGATTACTTTGTGTTTAAAATGACATTATTTTGGTAAAGTTTAGCTTAACAGAATGATACAATAAGCACACCTCATAAATTAAGTTATACATTGATTGAATAAGATGCAACCAACCACTGGATATAAAAAGAATCAGATGTATAGAAAGTTTACCTTAGAAACTAACTGCTAAATCATGAATCAATCAATAGTTTTTCGCAAGGTTTCTCGCCAAGACGAAAATTTAAATATCACAAACCTATATTGTGGTTGGGGGGGGGGAGGGGGGTGACTTTAGTTTTACAAAAGTTAATGGGTACTTTTGGATTGATACAATTTATAAAGAAGACGGCTATGTTTAAATAAATAGCTTATTAGTCAGTAGGCTATCACCTAATCCAGTCCACATTCTTTCAGTAATATCTTTGTTAAAATACGCACCGTGTGTTTGCGGCGTGGAAATCCAATCTTATTCAGTATTTAAGTATCAAAGAATCCAGCTTTACATCAATTTAATCAGTAACTTACGGTGTTAAAAGTCCTTACTTTACTAAAATAAAAGGACCTTTCCCAGAAGCGTGCGCGTGCGACGGGACTTACCCTACTATCCATACTCACTCGGGACGTCGTCAATAATTATTCGAAACGCGTTAACAGCGACTACAGGAATGCAGCCGCTGGTGCAGTGCCTGTGACGTGGTGAGTGGGAGTGACGGGCAGGTGTCGGGCGCAGGCGCAGTTTCAAGGTCATTGCGCGGCCTTGACTACGCATGCGCAGACTGCAGTCTCCACCCCCTCCCCGCCCTTCCCCCGCGCACGCAATATAACTGTCATTTCCAATGCAAATTCACCGACTCGTTTGGTTTTCGGGTCACATGAGAGGTTTTTACGTCTCGTGATGGAAAGTGTCTGTGGACAAATTTTTGTTAGGTTTCCCGTTAGACATTACAGTAAAAAACCAAAAGGGTAAACTGATTTTCACGATTATGATCTGTTTAAATTAGAAAAACTAACTACAGCTGGTCGATGGAGATGCGATATTTACTCTAGTATCACAATTTAATGCTACAACTAATTACGACAAATTTTTTGGAAGATTCAAGTTTATAAATACCACAATAATGATAGATTGCTAATTTTGTAGGTGGAAAACAATCATGAAACCACCAGTACAAATCCCGCCAATCACCAATGGACTTTTATCAATGTGATAATACAGCAACCCTCTAGGACTAGCCTGATAGAATGTGTAAAACAGTTCCGGGCTAGAACTAACGTCTTAAAAAAAAAAACAAAAAAACCTACTACTTGGGCATACGACATGTCAATCATTATTGTTGCATACGTGTATAGTGTTTTAATGCAATTTTCACCGACTCATTTGAGTTTTCGGACCCAATTCTCGAGTCTTTACTAATTATAACGAAAAGTGTCAGGATGAACAGTTTTCGTTCTTTTTTCCGCCTGCTGACAAATAAAATAAAATAAACAGCTAAAAGGGGAAATCGAATTTTAAGGATGGTATCAGCGACTTTTAAATACTGAAGACAAATCATTTATTCGGATCAGGTGTAGCCATTTGTATTAAAATTATAAAATGTGCCACTCGAAGAGTGTGCTGCAGTTCAATTTGCTCTCTTGGTGCTTGTTACTAGCGGTTGATGTGACAAAAAATGAATAATTTACAGTAGGTTGAACTTAAAGTTTGGGTTGGTTAAAAAGTTTAGGTATCCGACAGAAATGAGTAATTTGCATCAGCTATTTTTTTCGGTGGCTAAATCCAATTAGGTTTAGGTTATACAACATACTTGGATTAGGGCTCATTTCATAGAGTACCATGTATTTTGTGTATGCACAGATTCTTCGATCATCACCAAGTCGTAGTCACCGTGCTAGTTTTCCAGTCAGGTATTGTAAAGTAGATTTCCTCATTGAGGCAGTGAGGCAGTCATTGTGGCAGTGGTCGAGGTCTCCGAGAAAGGGACATTTTCGTGTTGGCTCGAGTCTTGTACGCAAATGTATCCAAGTAATAAATCATACTTCTTTACGGAGCTCAAAACCTTTCCAGCTGACCTGAGTGGTAGATCAGGTGTCAAGAGAAATGTTGATTTAAGAAAGTATTATACAGGGTGTCCCGGAACTCTCTACCAATATTTTAGGGCATTGCTCCTGGGTAAGAAACATACCTAAATATCATATTTAAATTGTCCGGAAGTCCTTAGTTACTCACACAGCCGCCATTTTGTTTTTTTTTTCAGTTATTAATTTTTTCTAAAGAATGGTTAAACATACGAAATGGAAACTTTGCAGAATCCTTTATGACAACTAGACAAAGCTACCAACAAATTATGAAGATTTTTCAAACTCATAAAACAAAATGGCGGCCATTTAAAATTTTTATAAAATCAACGGTTTTTGAGTTATTTAAGAAACAAAATTTTAAATGGTCACCATTTTGTTTCATGAATTTGAAAAATCTTCATAATTTTTTTGTAGCTTTGTCTAGTAGTCATAAATGTTTGTGCAAAGTTTCCATTTCGTATGTTTAACCATTCTTTAGAAAAAAATTAATAACTAAAAAAGCAAAATGGCGGCTGTGTGAGTAACTAAGGACTTCCGGACAATTTAAATATGATATTTAGGTATGTTTCCTACCCAGGAGCAATGCCCTAAAATATTGGTAGAGAGTTCCGGGACACCCTGTATATGAATGTTTATGAATTTACGGGTACAGAAAACAATCTTGTAAAAAATGTTACGTGACCACCTATTTCTTTCATACAATTTGATTCGGTTGTCTTTTTCAACGTGGAGTCCCTGCCGTCTTGTTCGCAATAATTAATTTTATTGATATAAAACTATTAAAGAAAAATGTCTGTATTTACCTGACTCCCTTTGAAACATAACAACAATCCGTACACAAAGATTTAGTCAAAATGTGTCTTGAAATAATCAATGTGACAAAATGTTTTAAATCGTAAACTTTCAATTCTCTTAAAATGAGCTGAAGTACTACAGTTGTGGTGTTTTAATTCTGAGCAAAGCGATTAGATTGTATAACTATAAGTTTAATCTCTGATCACTCCCCCAGTGCCCATTATTAAACTGAAGAAATCCACGATGACTCTTACCTCTAATAGAGTGACATTTCCATTTTCAACGAAAAAAATAACAGTTTTATTTACGTTTTGCAAAATTTGTATTCAGATAATTTGGATCGGAAACGTTTACAATTGGAATGAATTTAAGACACTTTTGAAAATTTCGTATTTACGAACGTCATTTGATTTTTTCAATCGCATTCAACTAACCTTTGTACATACACTACTCTCCCTTGCTACCTGTGCGGTCAGTCATTTGTCAGAACAGGCCTGTTTTTTAGGTGTTTAAATGTTTTTCATCTTTGTAATTCTTTCGTATTATGTTCATCCCTTACGAGGTTAACAAATTTTAATCAAGTACCTAAAGCTGACGATGGTGTTTTACCACCGAAACATGTACTAATTTGACAAAATGTGTTGAGCTGTGACGGAATAAGCAATTCTTACATTATAAACTTAATATTTTACAATAACGTAAATATCTTTTCGAACACATATTCGATTGATTTTTATCTCTAGGACCAAGTGACACAAGTGGGAAAATCACAAATGAATATTTTACAATTACCTCAGTACAGATTGTTTTATTTTCTCCAGCATGCCTACATGCGGCCTACGACAGTATAGCACAGTCGAGAGCTGTGAGCCAATAAAACTGACTGACATAGAGTTTTGTACCGTCAATTACGTTTACGGTTGCGTCTAGACTAGTTGATCGATCCGTGCACTTTGCACTACCAGTGATGTCAGATGTACTACATTTAACTGTGGAAATCGTTTGACAATTTACCCAACCCACGTGAAATTGGGCTAAAAGAAGTAATTTTGTATGATAGATGGTGTTCGTTAATTTAAATTTCAATAATTTTTCGGTAGTGTTAATTTTTGAAGAGTAGATTGATCGCGAAAAAATCGGTGAGACCAATAACGTGAAATGAGCTTTTCAAACAGACATGGTATTTAGTACGACTTTTAATGTGGATACATTTTAACTCCTAGTTTACAAATTCTTTAATATCGTGCTTTGTGTATTTATTACTGTTATAGGTATATCTGTGGTTTTGTTACTCACGCCGACAACACTGAACACCTACGAGTTTAGCTCCCACCTGGCTCAATGAAGCACCTACATGTTACACGGGTTACATACTATCCTTGCCTCTGCTTGTTGAACATATTCTGTGTTGTGATATTGATGGTTTCTTTTGGGAATTTGTAAAAATACTAAAATCGGTACCTGCGAGACTATTTGAATACATGTAATTTTGACATCAGAAAATAATGTATTACGGAGATTGCTATTTACGTATCCATTGCGCACCAGAGAGACAGAAAACTATGAGTGTAAACCCTAAAAGGAAGGCGAGAAAAATAAATTTCGAAATGCAATTGAAAATCCCATAGAATCTGAAATTCTCACAAATTGTAGATTTTGTTCCGAGCTCTTAATGCTATCATACTATTATTAGGACTATAAGTGAGAAAGTTTGGATGTTTGTGACAAGTAAACGCGAATACTAAACCGGCAGGGTTGAAATTTGGTATGATAATAGCGCACATTCCCGATTAACACTTAGACATATTCTTATCTCAAAAATCGTTTCGGGCTCCACCCCAGTGGCTCGAGAGTTTCCCATATTAACCTTATTAGTATTCATATTTAAAAAGAATTCTGGTATCCTCACTTTAATAACTTTTATAGGTACGTAATAAGCTGGTCTACCGACTGGAGTTCTTGAGACTTGGGTTCAATTTTGTCAGGTCTTGATTTTAATCTGTTTACTAATGTTTGTAGTACCGACCCATTAATAGGAAGACATGAGAAAACCCCATATCGAATATCCCACCACACAAAAAAAAAACTATAAATAACAAAATAAACAACCCTATTACAGTACAAACTACTATTTTTAAAACGCATGAAATCCGTCGGCTTCTCGGCTGACAGTGAAAGTGCAATAAATCAGAAAGTGCGAAATGGAAAGTATATAGTGCGTGCGTGGAGGGTGCTTTTGGCGGGGGTTGGGCGGGGAGTGTAAACAGCTGGTCGGATCAATGGGGCGGTCTAGACGTTCCACAGACGTTCAAAATCAAGGTCAAGTTCAACCCAGCCTCTACTCATTTGCATTTTGATTCTCTACTCCCCGGGAGCGACGTCATATTCGCCAGACAAAGAACAGTGCCAAATCATATGTTTCTGAATGTTTGTTTTACACCTCTGTGATAAGTTGAAACAATAAATTTTATTACTGTATTAATGTTACTAAAAATTAAATGTATATTTATTAGCTAGAGGCGGAAAATAAGTTCGTGCAATACTGCCAACATAATTCCAAACCACAGGGGGTGTCTCTGTAATATCCCTTTTCCACCCTACATTGTGACAGATTTTTACGATTGAAGTGTCATTTGCTCATCTAGCGCACCTGCGAATGGTATCCTTAGTGCTTTGCGACCATAGCCTTTGACTTCTTTCTAGAGGGTGCTTTCAAAGACCAATTTCTGCTGATTTGAAAATCAAAAGGGTATTGTATTATTCGTTTGGCCCCAGAAACCAGTTTTGAGACAAATATCAAAATGCGCACGGCCCCCACGTTTATTTATAATCTATGTTATTGTTACATCATTTCATTGTACTCTTGTAGTCAACTTTGTTGTGTACGTTACATATAAACATGCTATCTACTTACTTATAGTTTATACATCTTTACATGTCATTATTGTGTTTATTTTTGTCTTTCTTGCAAAAGACAACCTTACAAATAAAAGGAATCACAGTTATTTACCATTTTTTGATTTTATCATTCAGATTGTGAATCTTCTAATAATTTCAAACCAAATCTTGCTCTTTATTTGATGTTAAATTTAAACTTTTCCGCCTCGTTGCCAACAGGAAAGAACAAATTAGGTTATATCTCAAATCTTGTTTGTAGCATTTTTCACTACATTAAAACACCCATAACGTCCAGAAGAATTTCAACACTTGGTTAAAACTTGAAACTTCGAGTAAGCGATAAGCAGATGGCTTCGTGTGCGGAGGTAAATTTTGGGGTTCACAATATTTTAGAAACTCGAAAATAGTTTTCAAATCAATACGTTATCAAAAGAGCATAGCTTGAATACGCCAGACAGAATGTATTATTGTTTAATTTTGATGTTCGAGTTTCGGGATTCGACTTTTGGGACCAACTGTTAGTTATTTTACAAACACACATCCCAATAAACTAAGTAGTAAACAAACTTAGTAACCCATTTGATTGGGTGAAAATCTTTTAAAGGATTTATTATACAACCGTGGAAAACAATTGTATCTCGAAGAAAATATTCTTACTAATATTTATATTTGACCAGGGGGTAAAATCCCGGGGGTAAAAATCCGGGCCGTACATTTTGAGCTGACCTCATGAAGGGGGTAAAAGTCCGGAGGTAAAATTCCGGCCCGTAGACTCTTTTCTAGGTTATATAATATTATGTGTTCTGATTAAATTCACAACCGTGAAAATATACGTTTTATTCCACCTTTAATTTGTTGAACTGATGTGCAGCTCAAAAGTTCGCAGCCCGGAATTTAACCCCCTGGTTAGTGACGTCAGTTTTGCTCAGGGGGTAAAATTCCGCTACCCCGGAAAAGTTGGTAAAACTATAAATTATCGAACGCTCACATTTACCATACATAAACGTCAAAACTTTAGCGAATCCATAATACAGATCGACCAATAGCGTGCATACCCACTAATAACCATCAAATAATACACACGTTTACTTATAAACTAACAACACTGAAACCATCAGAGCTTTACATTTACGCAAACCCCAACAATCCATCAGTTTAATATTCTATTACCAAGTAAATAGGGTTTCGCCCGACTGGAATAACGCTTACGATGGAGTTGTCACTTCAACACGTGCACAAGTTAAAACAGATTGGACAGTGATTAAAATTGAGTCTGTAAATGTACATTGTACAAGTCCGCAATGTACATTACCAGCCCGTGCATTCACGGGTTTTACATAATGGATTGTAAGCGACAGAATGCAACCCAACGCGACCATCAGCTTTGGAAATTAGAAAATTATTTTCGTGGGGTAATGCAAATTGTGGCGGGCTTTGACAGCATATTCGCTATCTGATAAAAATATAGACTGCACTATGTGTTTTAGAGGATTAGTTTACATATGTCCCAGAGTAAAAACTGGTTTAACATATTCTGATTTACCTGAGTGGTGAAAAAAGTTTACGGTGATCATTTGAAAAAAGTTAATAAAAAACCGTTGGCAATTTTCAAGATTTGAACCCGCGCCCTAACCTCTACAACAGCCGCGACTAGCCAGTATGCCATGCAACTTCATTTTCAATCGATCAAGTTCTACAGAATAATATTCAGCACAGAATTAGTCGTAAATACGAGAAAATCTATTGTACTAATTCGACATAATTAAATGTCAATTTATGTCATTTCAAATCTCACTGATGATACAACTTCGAAATAAACTCTCTTGCAATGGAAACTATTTTTGTGTAAGTTTGTCATCGTTAGTTCGATAATTAATATAAAAATCGAACTAACGATAACAAACTTACACAAAAATAGTTAAGGGAAAACATTTGATACCTATATCGTTTAAAGTACCTGCAAACTTCAATTTTAAAATTGCTGTAAAAAGCGATCGCAAATGAAAAACTTTTGACAAGAATTCCTCGAGATGACGATGAAAAACGAGATATTAAAGTCGGGACATTAGCAAGGTTGGGGCAGATGGTCGGGACAATTAATATCCAAGTTTGAGTCTAGAATAGTCTAGACTAGACGGGGGCAATACTCTAGCTCTAGTTGTACTCTTACAAAGTAACAGTTCCACAACTTACACTGCTGTCTGGTATAAATCTACGTCATGATTTTGTCATGAATCAAAACGATTATGATTCTGTTATTGATTTAAACACATATATTGATTGTAGGGTAAATAAACACCGATTATGATTGTAGAATAAATCAACTCAAGATTATGATTATGATTATGACAAAAACTAAACACACGATTCTAGCATAAATTAAGCACTGTCACAAATCGAACACATCATATTATGACTCTACACAGATTATGATTCTAGCCAAATCAAGATTTTTTAAATACATTACATTAATTTCTAGCCACTAGTTAATCATCATCCTGCTTTGTAAAATATTTCGTGTCCTAATTTCAAATTAAATCAATTCCATATTATATTTTTCCAGCAACTCGGCTGAAAAGCTACAAATAATACCAATTTGTTTACACGTTCCTATACAAGCAAAAGAAATTTACTTCCAAAAATATATTAATTTCATGGTTTTTATAACATGTCGATGGTAAAATCTGCAAATCAAATTCCGTAATTTATTTTACTACAATATAACTTTAAACCAACAAAACTTTACATACATAACTTTACTTTTAACCCGGGAACCGTTCATCATCCCAATACCCTCCACAATAAAATTGCTTACTTTTTAACCTTAACGAATATATCGACCAGCGTAATAGAAAAGTTGCATAGATTGCATGAATATAACCAACAAATCTAGTTCTGATATAAATTCAATTTTTATCGTGAAAGCAGAATCAGCGTCATTTTGCTGCTCATTTTGCTTTTGTCAATAAATGCATTTTATTCTTCGCTAACGAGTCTGATAACTGGATTTTTAAACTGTTTTAGCGAATTTCCCTATAGGGAAGTAGCTATTACCGTAGGTGGCACGGTAAGACCTAGACCCGGGACCGATTTACTTTTTCATTTTGATGTCCCCAGAGGCCAAAAACACTATTCGTTCAAATTTTTATATATGTATATATATATATATAGACTTATATATATATATATATATATATATATATATATACGTCCGTGAACGCGATAACTTGAGTAATTTTTGTCCGATTTTGATGAAATTTGGTTTAAAGGTGTAAAGCGGGATAAACTTGAATGAGTTCGCGAACCAGCACGATCGGACCATGGGAACGGGGCTTTATGGGGGGTTTTATGGGGTAAAAATAGGTTTTTCTCACTTTTGACCCTCAAAACACAAAATTTCCCGATTTCTCTTTAGACCTTTTTAAAGAGCTTAAAATAACAAATAATTTAGTATGTAAAAGTATTTTTGTTTGATTATTAGTAACGGAGAAAATAAAAAAAATTGTAAATTTAAAATTCCCATGTTAATCTTATGGAGAATATTGTCAACTGTTGTAGTTTGCTTGTTTATGGATATATTTTGATCAAACTTGGCAAATTTATTTATTTTGTACTAAGCTATCAATATTTTACTCAAAAACACACTTTATTAGTTTCCTTGTAGCAGCAAACCTAGGTACTCGTTAAACCTAATGTTATTAAAATATATTTAACTGAAAATCTATTCAGACAAATGGAAATTCGCTTGGTCGGCAGGTTTGCTGCGGCGGGGGTATTATTTTCTTGCATCGATTACAGTCACATTGTAATGTTAAAATATATAAATACTAGCTGACCCGGCGAACTTCGTATCGCCTAAGTTATAGGTTTCCCCTAAGACAGACCGATGGAAAGAAAGTACCGTTACGTTTAATTTTCAAGATGATCTCGTTCGCATCGCTCAATCACGTCCTTGTTGAAGTTCGTTCGCTACGCTCACTCACCTTTGGGTTGGAGCTCGTTCGCTGCGCTCACTTGCCTTTAGGTTGGAGCTCGTTCGCTGCGCTCACTTGCCTTTAGGTTGGAGCTCGTTCGTACGCTAACTCGCCTCCAGGTTAGCTCGTTCGCTACGCTCACTCGCCTCCAGGTTGAAGTTTGTTCGCTACGCTCACTCACCTTTTGGTTGCAAATTAGCTGTTGTCGTAAATGTAAAAGAAATAATAGTGCTGCACCCTGTTGGGGGTAATCCTTGTAACTTTAATGCTATTGAACATCATAGAACAGAACCAACTTGTTTAATTGAAACAGCTGTTAAGATTCATTAATTCCATTTCTCATAAGGTTAACATGGGAAACTCCAGAGCCACTGGGGCGGAGCCCTTTTAAGAATTTCGAAACGGGAAATAGTTTACGTCCGATTTGCATACCTACAGAATTTACACACCAAATTTCATTACGATCGGTGAAGTCGTTCCGGAGGAGTTTGCAGACAAACACTGTGACACGAGAATTGTATATATTAGAAGAGATATATAGTAGCCTGTTCTAGGTGTCGTTTTACAATTCAACGCATATTCTTACAGGGATAGCAATACATTAGTTGAAATTTCAAAATCACGTTTCTTCTTATCTCACATTTACGAGATTAGAAACTTTTAGAAGTAAATGTATTATCCGCGCTTCCAAACAAATTGAGGACATACAAGTTATATACCGTAAAAACATTATCTTTTGTTATAAAAAGAGAAAAAGAAACGAGTAAAAATCGTGTAAATAATATAGGTCCTACATTAAAAACTGTGAATCATTAAGTCTTACACAGTACAATGTTCTCTTTAGATTATGAAATCAACTGCGTGGAAATTATATTTTTTGGTCGTGAAATGTAATATATTTAAATGTAAATACGAATTGTAGTTTTTAGCCTAAGACCGATCCAAGTTTTTACAAAAAAAAACAGAAAAAAAAAACGCTCCACTAGACTTAAGTGTATGTATATAGAAAAACATTGAAAAGTGTGTATATCAAGATTAAGTATCACCTTATGTTACGTAAGGTCGTCCTATCACAATAAAGGAGTCTGATAGGTTCTTATATGATTATAAGCATGATCGCCACTTCCCCTCCAGTGCGACTCACCTCACGGTTCTCATAATCATGTCAATTGACGTTGATTGTTCAATCTTTGAGCAAACAAAAAATTATAAGTTGGGTTAGTGTCAACAAATAGGTAGCCTACATTCAGAACTCTCAAAGATCGTGGTGCAAAAAGAACTAGTTGGTTCGCTTCCACGTGTAACAAACGGATACTATACAGTTTGTTGCCAATTTGATAGACAAACAGTTATATCCGTCTATGTAGACGTATGTACGAGTGTATCTTATGTTGGCACGGCAAGCTCCTACCCCTCAGTGCTCTGTCGGCCGACTACGCGCCACACGCATTTCACGCACATCGGGACAGCTGTTTGGGAAGGTGCGTGCGCACGTCACATCCCTTACACTTTATCCTATCCTTCAAGTCACACTTTCACTGGAATACAAGCGCGTTGTCACGGTGGATATCACAAATGTGTTAATTATCCAGGAAAAATATACGAATTGATTTGGTGATGGCTAAAGTGCGTGTGTCTTCTTTTAACAACGATAATTCGAGAATTGGATGAAGTAGTTTTGAAATAATTTTTTTTAATGGTGTTGATAGAGACTTTTATAAAAAAACTAGCTGACCCGGCGAACTTCGTATCGCCTAAGTTATAGGTTTCCCCTAAGACTTTTCAAGATGATCTCGTTCGCATCGCTCAATCACGTCCTGGTTGAAGTTCGTTCGCTACGCTCACTCACCTTTGGGTTGGAGCTCGTTCGCTACGCTCACTCACCTTTGGGTTGGAGCTCGTTCGCTGCGCTCACTTGCCTTCAGGTTAGCTCGTTCGCTACGCTCACTCGCCTCCAGGTTGAAGTTCGTTCGCTACGCTCACTCACCTTTTGGTTGCAAATTAGCTGTTGTCATAAATGTAAAAGAAATAATAGTGCTGCACCCTGTTGGTAATCCTTGTAACTTTAATGCTATTGAACATCATAGAACAGAACCAACTTGTTTAATTGAAACAGCTGTTAAGATTCATTAATTCCATTTCTCATAAGGTTAATATGGGAAACTCCAGAGCCACTGGGGCGGAGCCCTTTTAAGAATTTCGAAACGGGAAATAGTTTACGTCCGATTCGCATACCTACAGAATTTACACACCAAATTTCATAGCGATCGGTGAAGTCGTTCCGGAGGAGTTTGCAGACAAACACTGTGACACGAGAATTTTATATATTAGAATGAAAAATATTATTCCATAAAATCAACGAAACTTTAACAAATCGACCTTTTTCGTTATAATAAACAAACGAAATTAAATTTCGAAGAAAATCATAATAGACCAAATTAAGTTCACAGCAATTGTAAACCCAACAGCTTCAGAAAAATAACCAACCATTTACAACAAATTCCACCATTTACAAAACTACTCTAAATACAGTAACGACCTACAACAATACATTTCCATGCAGACACTTGTAAATTTAACAGCGTACCTTTGGCGAACAAAGAATACCATTTGTTATTCCCTTACGTTAGTTTAAATTAATTACAAGCAATTTACGGAGTAGGGACGTTAAAGTTAACGGTTAGTTTGAATCATGAGTCGCAGTCTGGCTATGAATAACGGGGGAAATCTGAATAATAGATGTTTGCAAGTCTGTGTTTTACTAGTCTAGTATTATTTGTCTGGGAACTGCAGCTCGCTGTGAGTCGTCATTAATTCTGCACAACTGCAGACTAGACTGACACTAGTCAAACATTGCTTTTAATTCCAGGTGAGTTGCTTTGTGTAGTTTTCTTTGGTACACGGTTTTGTTTGTACAAAACGTGTATTCTAAAAGTTTGTTACCGGTCTGAAAATGGATTAGGCTACGTTGAAATATTATTGAGTAATGGTATTTGAATTGAATGATTTGGACTGAAAAATGTATAATACAATATGCTTATTACAAGACAAACTGTAAGACATATTATTTACAGTTTTAAGAAAGTTCAATTTAATTTAAGATGAACAACTGTATTAAACTTGTTTATGTAGAAACAGGCAATTTTATTGAACAGCGACATTCAGAGTGATTTTTTTGTTATTTTACCTATTGGCGTTTTATTAATTCAATTTTAAATCAAACATCAAAAATTAGTTTTTTCTAAATTATTTTACTTTTTTATTATGATTGGAAGTCATCTTCTATTGGCTGTTGCCATAATATGATCAGAATGATAATTTCAATTCTAAAAAAAAAACAAAAAAAAACAGACACCTTAAAAAGTTTTAAATAGTAAAACATGTTTTAGATGATTTAATTTTTTTTTTTAAATTATAAGTAAATGTAGTTGATTTTATCAGTTACCAGATAGTTATACAGGGTGTTTCCAAATTGCCTTGACATATTTTGGGGACTTGTTCCTTGGGCTTTTTTTTAAGGGCTGGAATTGAAATCGAAATGTTCCTTGGGCTAAGACACACATAATACATAACATTCGGTAACACAATTTAATAGGATTTAACTTAAGAGGCTGATGCACAATAAGCTTCAGTTGACGTGCTTGGACCATGAGTCCAAGTCCATCCATTGAGCCATTGAGTCCACCCTCTTACAATCAACTTAAGAGCAGTATGGAGATTGTAGAAAACATTAAAAACTTAGTCATCCAATTTTAACAAACAAGAACTCATTTCATTTGGATTTAAACTCTCTACCATTTTGATCGTGTAACAAACTTTATAAATATTTATGGTTTTCATGAAATTTGAAATTACAGATTTTAAATGGCCGCCATATTAAATTGGCTTGAGATATTGCAACAAAATGTTTTAAGCCCTTTTTACCTTCAAAACTTTTAAATTTCTACGTCGAAAAATACCCAAGGTAATTAAATAAAAGAAATCACAAACAACCGACAGACATAAATCTAGGCATTTTAGACCCATACTTATATGGCATTTTAAGTTTGTCTTAGCCCAAGTAACAAGCCCACAACACATGTCCGGACAATTTGGAAACACATTTGTATAGGGGGTTTAAAGTGTAATATATTAGGTTGAAATATTTATATGCAAATTTTACATTTAAATGATTTTTAACCCCATAATGAAACACAATAATACGATATTAATTATCTTGATGCCACAGACCATTGAATTAGAAATGATTCAGGTTGTACATTCGAGTTCTACCCTTGAACCAAGATAATATACTCACACTCACTCATGTGATAAAATGATCGATTGGTTACAATTAATAATAAAAATAAACAAAGTGTTAATATATTTCTCTTTAATATTCTAAGCTACTAAAAAACGAGAAATAAAACTAGCTCTTGAGCTAGTCGGAGATGGAAACAAATAGAACTCTGACATTGATGTTTCCAAGCGGATAGAGCCTGACAAATTACGTATCTCAGATATAAACAAGAAACTGTAGCGGAACTAGTTGAACTGCAAGAATAAAACTAAAAGACAGCGACCTCGATTCCATACTATCGACTCCGTATTGTACTGCATTTACATTGTTTACGGTACGGCTTGGGTAGCTTGCATGCTGCACGGTTGCTCCTGTAAACAATAAATCATTACCTGCTACATCGCTAACGACAGTCTTGGTTTTGTTTTTTTTTTAGCTAGAGAAAAAACTCGGATAAGGTTGTAATTTTCCAGAAGAATAAATATTCCTAGGACTTGGGAATGTAAGATTTGAATCATTAGGTCACAAATCGCTTTGCTAAAGTTATGGTCAGTAGTCTTTTCAGTATTAATTTTTTTTTACTTTTAGAGAATTTTCCTACAGGGAAGTAGCTATAGCACTATTCGTTCAAAGACTGTCCCAAAAGTCCCGGATCGGTTTAATAACTCCTAAACGAAACTAGCTACAGTAATAATATTTCAGACATGACTCCTGGCTACAAAAAACTATTTTTTGATGTGTTAGTCACTATTTCCCCTGCCCCCAAAAACCAAATTTGGGGGGTTGCCCCAAATTTTGAAATGTAAACCCCTATCGAGTGACCCATAATTTTAAAGGTATCATTAAGCACAACACAACAGCGCACAACACACAACACACACAACAATTACACAACAGCGCAAATCCGAGGTCGATATTTTGCTCCTGTCCAAAAAGGCTCACCTTTTAGTGTTTTTTATGGAAACCGTCCCAAAAGTCCCGGACCGGTTTAATAACTCCTAAACGAAACTAGCTACAGTAATAATATTTCAGACATGATTCCTGGCTACAAAAAACTATTTTTGATGTTTTAGTCACTATTTCCCCTGTCCCCAAAAACCAAATTTTTTTGGGGGGGGGGGGTTGCCCCAAATTTTTAAATGTAATAATAATGTTATAATGTAATAATAAATATATCTTGTTTATGGGAATATTTACTTATAATTGTAAAAAATAAATACAATAAATTAAAACAACTGCAGGAAAAAATATTCCATTAAATCCTACTAATATTATAAATGAGAAAGTTTGGATGTATGGATGTATGGATGTATGTTTGTGACAAGTGAACGCGAAAAATACTGGTCGGATTGGGCTGAAATTTGGCATGATGATAGCTCACATTCCCGATTAACATATAGGCATATTCTTATTTCAAAAATCCTTTCGGGCTCCGCCCCAGTGGCTCTGGAGTTTCCCATGTTAACCTTATGAGAAATGGAATTATTGAATCTTAACAGCTGTTTCAACTAAACAAGTTGGTTCTGTTCTATGATGTTCAATAGCATTAAAGTTACAAGGATTACCAACAGGGTGCAGCACTATTATTTCTTTTACATTTATGACAACAGCTAATTTGCAACCAAAAGGTGAGTGAGCGTAGCGAACGAACTTCAACCTGGAGGCGAGTTAGCGTAGCGAACGAGCTAACCTGAAGGCAAGTGAGCGCAGCGAACGAGCTCCAACCTAAAGGTGAGTGAGCGTAGCGAACGAGCTCCAACCTAAAGGTGAGTGAGCGTAGCGAACGAGCTCCAACCTAAAGGTGAGTGAGCGTAGTGAAAAGGTGAGTGAGCGTAGCGAACGAGCTCCAACCTAAAGGTGAGTGAGCGTAGTGAACAAACTTCAACCAGGACGTGATTGAGCCATGCGAACGAGATAATCTTGAAAATTAAGAAGTTAAACGGGGCAAAGCCCGCGGGTTACAGCTAGTAACACAATATTCCAGTACTTACATAATACACAATGCACATATGACTGTGACAAGCATTTAGTCTACATGATGCTATACAAGTCTGTAAACGACAAGCACTGAATAGAGCCAAAGGAGAATTGAACTAGGTTACATAACATTGAAACATTTCCTGATTTGCAGTTTAGTGATATTGTACAGGTCTCATAACCGTTCATTAATCCATTATCGGGTAAAAATATTTTTTTTGTTAAAATTTGAATAATGATAAATGTTTTTTTATTGTGGTTTAAAATTTTAGGAAAATGAACGTTGAATAGTATAATTCTCAGATATTTTTTAGATAATTTTACAGAGCTAGGCTGCAATTAATTTATGTATTTTAATCAATGGTTGGTATTTAGTTGGAGAAAAAATGTATTCATACAAACTTTTGTTTGTCCTGAGGTAATAATAATTCAAATTTATCCACCAATATTTATTGTTTTAAAATTTCATCGGCCACCAAAGTTGGGATAGGTCAAAGTAATGTTTGGTCACAAAAGTTATGTGGTGCTATATACAACGAGACACTGGCTGGATAAATGCTGTACTCACTCAGGCCCATCTGCATAATACGTTATGTCTACCATACAATGTCTGCACTTGTGGCCATCCCTGCTAACTGTAGACACTAGGTCATAATGTATACGATCTGTCATGACTCTGAAAGGGTTGAGGATGAATGAAAGAGGAATATTATAAAGTTTTGTTCTAAAGTTTAGCACCACTTTGGTAAACATAGTTGCAAAATAGCCCTATAGAGACATTTTTAGATTTTAACAACAATTTTAAATTGCTTACACTTTTTTAGCTCTCTAAATCTCAAAGCTTCATACTTAAAGTAATACTGTTAGGGGTCGATTAGCTCTATAATTTACAACTCAGTCATTGTTGTCCCCGTTATTGTAAGCTGCGAGGAACCTTTAAAAATCCAAAAGTGTCTATTGTGTACATAATTTTTTACGCTCTGAGATTTATAGACTTTAAATTGTGTAATTAATTTAAAACCAAAGTAAATATTTTAAAAATGTCTATAGAGGCAAATTTTGCCACTATGTTTACCAAAGTGGTGTCAAACAAAATTTACAATCTCCTGTTTCAACTGATTCTCACCCTGTGATGATAGGTTGTATGGTTTTTCACTTATAGAGTTTCAAAAGCGTAACAATTATTTAGAATCACCCTGTATTTTAAAGTATTTACTTTACTCACTACAAATTGATGTTAACATATCAGTTTGGTTAGTAAAAGGTCTGTCTGTCTGTATAGAAGTGTCTTCAAAAATGTTTTAGATTTTGTGTTTAACCCTGTCATTGGTAATTTCATATTTTCTAAAGGAACAGTCCAAAACCTGCTCTTGTTCCTATCTAACTTCAGACATTTTGTTAGACAACTTCATTAAATGTTGTTCAAATGTTAACAACTTCATTAAATGTTGTTCAAATGTTAAAAACTTCATTAAATGATGTTCAAATGTTAACGACATCTGGGTCCAGAATCTCTCGCTTAAATCGAACCTGCGAACTTCAGATTTGAAGGTGAGCAATAATCATTCGGCTACCGAGACAATTATAGCTCAATGCACTACTTTGGTGCATGGAATAAAAACGTAATAGTATACAATTTTTCAAAGAAATTTTGAAGAGTCGTAAGTAAATTTTAGCAAACTGATTGCAAATACTTTTGTTTGAAACTTCGAAAAGAAACAGTCAAAACCAAACATATTACATGTATTGTGTGCATCTTGATCTTTGGGTATTTTTGGTGACATTAAGCTACTTATTAATTGTATTAGTTTCTTTGGTATTTGACATCTAGCCGTTTATCTCACTCTATTAAGTTTAGAGAACAAAAATTACAAAAATTAGTTTACTCATTCCACAATTGACTGAGAGTAGGAGTATGCAGATCTGCCGCGCCGGGGGACGGTCTATGACCTGAGAAGCATCTGCAGATAGTGGAATGATCCATCGTCTGCTCTTCCGACCTAATAGTCCCTTGTAATGACTGGCTCAGTTATTGATAGTGCAACTCGCCTCAACAATTAGTTGGCAACTAACTTTATCTATTAACATCTGTTTGCGACCGTTGATAGATACTACCTCGGCTGTCTGGGCTCTGGCAGCAAAACTAATCGTTTGATGTTGGTGTCTGAGTAGTTTTTGAATGTTGTATAATTTTGAAGAAGTAGACTTAAAGTTTAGATTTGGCTTTTATTTATATGTGAAAGTTCAAATCGGATTTTTTGTTACCTGTATAGTAAAGTACTTAAAATAATTAAAGTATGATAAAAAAACCCTTTTTTAATTAATGCATTTTGTACACAGGGTTAGGCTAATGAGTGGACACCCTTTTTTAACTTGAGTTACACAAGAAAAATCTGAATACAATACTTACGTAATTAATATATTGATTAGTGATGGTCAAAACCAGAAATTTCGAATCTCAAAACCGAAACCGAAACTTTAAAAATCGAATCACAAATCTCGAATCACAAAACCTAGGCGCGAAACTTTTTACTTAGCTGGTTACAAGGGTTAAGGTTACAAAAAATTACAGGTAATAATAAAATGTTAAATATGCAATCCAATTGAAAGAGGTCGACTTCTGACACTGACATAATTAATAACATAAATATGTGACAATGAAAAACCTAAAACAACATAATTGTTTATAACATTAAAATAAGTTAAGCTCCTGACACCAACATAAACATGAATATTAGATTAATTAGAACATTTAGTGGTCAATATTTATTTGTGTTTGTTAAATATTGAGTTGTATGTTGTTCCAGTTATAGTATTTAAGATGCCTTTTGAAGTTCAGTATCAGAATACAATTTACTGTTTTCATTACTGTTAATGGTGATCCGTTTTATCTATTGCTACCAGATTGTGTGGAAAGTGGAAACAGTGTTAGACACAATAATAATGACACCAAATATGTCAGTGGTTTCAATAACAAAAGTGCCAAAATCTTAAATTTTGAAACTTTTGAATCTCGAAATCGAAACTTTTCCAAAGTTTTGATGGTTTTGAGATTTGAGATTCGGTTTTGACACATCTCTAATATTGACGTTGTCACTCATTTTACCACTTTTACAAAGTTATTGAAAACATTCTTGCCACCAAGACTGATTGTACAAAAAATATTATAGAAAATATTGCCATGAGTTTGATTATTCATATATCAACACTTTCATTTGATCTACCAGAACTCTTTCTTACACAAGTTAACTGATATCCCTTTATTCTTCAAATCATAATCCTGAGCCAAGGGTGGATTTTCCACAAAACTGATAAATCTATCAACCAGACTTTTCTTGAGTACAACGGTTCACATTGGTTGCACTACTCTTGTCTATGTCTACTGAAATGAAAATAGCATCTTCCTATCTTAACTACACTTAGTGACCAGCTATAATTTAACTTTGATCTTAAGAGAGTTGCAACCTGTTCATTCGGCTTTAAACTTAACATTGGTGAATTCACTTTGTTATACCGAGTACCAAAGGGTCTTGCCAGTGCCTGTCTTGGAAAGTAGCTTTAAAACTTCACTTGAAGACCAGATCTTTTAGACTTGCAATAAGATTACCGGTTTGCATAATCTACAACAGTGTGCTCTTTTATTCAGACCTTGTTTCTTACAATAGTGCACCATTAACTGACTGAGAAACTGTATCAATTTGGAAGTTTGTTGCTCGAGATGTGAAATTTCATCTTATGCAGTGTTTGGTCTTGTCTCGTACATTATTTACCACTAGGGAACCTGTTAAAACTTGCTTTGAGGAAATTGCGTTGTGAAGGTTTTCATAAATTTCTGCTCTCAGTTTGTTTTATCTGATTACTTCTAATGAATGCTAAACACTCCCCTTCAATTTGAGTGAACATGTCTAAAATATGTCGCAACAAAGTTTTTCCAGCATGGCGAACTGAAGAAATTGTTGCCTCACTGATAATTTGTGTGAAGTAAATTCAAGTTGGGTAATTTTATTTCTTTGATTTGAGGCATCCCTCTAAACCAAATGATTTACTCCAAAGGGGAATCCTGAAAAGTAGGGTGATATCAACCATTTAATGTGTACCATTTTTGAAGTATACAACAAACTCTGGGTTATAGTACCAACTGGTAATAGCAGCAACACCTTTGGTAGTTGGTCAAATGTAACGTCTTTTAATGTGTTGTATATCAGGCAGAGTGTCCAGCATCAGCACATTATCACATTGTTCAGTAGAGTTTCTCTTAATACCTGTCCCAAAGTTTTGAAAGCTAAAAAGTATGGATTTATTTGTTGGAATAGGTTAGATAACTCTTGTATAAGATTTGAATCACAATTTTCATTTTGTCTTATTGAACAGTGAATATACCTCTTCTGGAATCAGAAAAATAAACTTGACCGTAGCAACTGTAATTCCGTCGGTGTTATTCCAATTCTATAATGAACTTGACAGTTGAATGCATACACATAAGTTGAAACTTTTTATTTTTGACTTGAAATGTCTTAAATGTCAATAAACTTTGTATACTGTAGACTGGGACGGGTGGCGTCGTCCTGTAATCCAGCTACTAGGAGGCCACGAATTGTGGATATTTATAGGCATGCTCTGTGGATGCGATACTCTCTGGTGTGGATTAACGTCCGCACAAGTGAATACTATGACTATCCGCAGTACTATCCTGATATTTAGACCAATTTTTATATACCAAGGCAAAATAGTGGTTCGGATTCCACTATAAACTGTAGATCCCTTAGTTGCCATTAGCTGTATGGGCTATTAATTAACAGCTGTGTCTAAGGAATATGTCGGCCTTAGTCACTAACAAGACTATAAGATCGCGCCACTCATCCTACACTCATCACCATTCATACTTGGCTTAAAATACCTACTTTGTATGGTCACCATTTCAACAAAAATTATTAAAAGTATAAGTTTGCTTATAAGTGGAACTGGCAATGTAACCTTGCCGTGGTGATAGCAAGAAGTAAAACAGTAATCCATTTGTGTTCTTTCTCAATTCAAGTAGAGCTAGTAACAAAAATGTTAACAATAAAAACATAAGGTCCACCAAGGTTTGGTTTAATCTTTCTTACCACTTGAGCTTATCATAGCCAGGGCATTATTATAGTTTCTACTAAAGGTTTTGAAATGTCTTGATCTGTCAGTGTTACCTGTAAATATTTCTTGCATGTATTCATTTGATGACATTAGGCAAGTTTACTTTACCACCATGACGACTTAATGTGTATATATTCTTCATGTATTTTTTCACTTACAAAATAAGTTGCATTGCAAAACTGGCAAATATTATTTATCTCACCAAGTGAGAGTGTATCTGGGTTCTTTACTGTTGGACCAGGCCTCTCTTATTCTACCCCCTCATACGCATACAATCTCTTATTAATTCTCTCCTCCTCCTGTTTTCAATATTTCTTCTTTAAACTCGAGGCATTTTCTGTTCTTCCAAAAAACTGATTAACATTGGTCTATAACTTCCTGAATATTACAAACATCAACATTCGCTCTCAAAAAAGCTACCGAGTTTCTTTTCATTGACAGCTGTTTTTTAAATGTAAACCAAAAACACAACACTTGCACCATCCAGGTAAGAATCAAGAACAAACGCAGCTCAAAGTGAGGGAATGAGATCGGTACAGTGTTGTGGTAAGTGGGACACTGGGGGCAGAGCAGGACACTTCTAATGTTATGATAAGTAGTAGAATACAAATACAGTAAAGATGTCTTAGTTCAATGGAAAGACCAGGGAGAATAATGGGTGCGGATAGGTTGAATCTTATGAATGTTTAAGTATGAAATCCAATTCTAACAAGCCCTTCTAGAATGTTAGGGAAGCTTAACATTACTAGCAGTTTCCCGTTGGCTTAACCCGACTTGCTCTTGGGTTGTTTTACTATGAACCCGCTGATGCTGTGATTTCCCATACTATGGATCCCCCCCCCCCCCTTAGCAAACAAATCTTTAAATATCGGGTAATAACAAGTAATGATGTTGCGCGTGGCCTACTAACACTCTTACCAGATAATTTCAAACTGCCATAAATTTCCAAATTCATGGATCATCCTTCATGGCGACTTAAGGGCGGTGCCACACCACTATCCCGTTTCGCCAGTCCGGTTAAACAATACCCGTTTGGCGGGATGATTCAAACGCATGGGTTTTAATGGGAGCGGTAACATTGTTGCGGTTGCGGTGAGTCAACGGGATGAAAGGCCGAACTCATGCAGTTAAATGAGAGCAGCCACACTATCCGGTTGTGCCCGCGTTTATCCCTACTGTTGTCCCTATCAACAGTGCTCAGCATGTAATGCTCGCGCTCTTCACTCGGTAGAACAGAAAGGTGTGGCAGGATAATGTTAATGCGGTAAAAACGCATCCCGCTCAACCGCATCCTGCTAAACGGGATAGTGTGGCGCCAGCCTAACAGTGATAGTAAAAATAATGGCTAAGCACTAGCACTTACCTACTAAACAAAAGTAAAGAATCTTGGCATAATACAGGGTGGCGCATAAAGAACGCATGGATTTGAGTTGAGTGGTGAGAGCAATAGGAGCGTGGTGGAGGGACTGGGCCTGGTTGTTTTGTAGGTTAAGGTGTCCAGTTTTAGTAGCAATGGTGCAGAGGTCCGTGGTACATCGGATTTTTGCGGTAGAACATTTATTCAAAAGTAATTAAATCTGTTAAAACTGTTCAAGGCTTTTCTGCACAAAGTTCAATGTTCCGTGAGTCCTGAAAAAAGTACGGTAAGGCCCAAAAATAACGAAAGTTACACCAAACGTTAAGTTTCAAATCGTGCAGTGGTTTTTGATGCAATTCTTTTGGGTCTTCTGCTGCCAAATAGTGCCAGTTTTGCTTATTGACATAACTATCCAAATGAAACTGCGCTCCATCATTAACATCACACACAAAACGCCATCAGTGGCAAGAACATCAACCATTCTCTCAAAACAGTTTCCATTTTCGTAATCACGTTCATAAATCTTCTGTTCGATCATAATTTTGTAAGGATGAAATTTTAACTCGTCTTTCAGGTTGCCCTGCAACGAGCGTCAAGACAAGCACACAGTTGGAGCGCATCGCCTAGTGTAACAGACGCCCTTACTCTGTCGACATTTTGTGGAGTTCGCGCCGTGCAAGGACAACCAAACCACTTCTGCTTCATAACTGATTCAATTGTGCGAAAAGGAGCTATCCAACAAAGTATTGTGTTGCGATCGGGTTTTGTTTTGAACCATTGAACTATGCACGGAGAAGCCATTGAACAGTTATATCAGATTCATTATTTTTTAATAAATGTTCTACAGCAAAAACGTGATGCGTCAGGTTGATTGCACCATTGCTACTAAAACTGGACGCCCTAACCTACAAAACAACCAGGCCCAGTCCCTCCACGGACGCTTTTATTGCTCTTACCACTCAACTCAAATCCATGCGTTCTTTATGCGCCACCCTGTATATCATTCAACTCTTCACTTACTTGGGATATTTTAGTTAGGAAGACAAGAAAACAAGTGTTTGCACATACTGTACATTCACTGATTACAGAATTTTTTGCCACAACAAACTAAACTAAATTTGATCAAATCACTTGTACTATCCCACTTCAATTACTGCAACTCATTGATCAATGACATGACTGTGACTCAGGCGGGTATGCTCCAGCGGTCACAGAATTACTGATTAAGATTTGTCTATTGTCTGCAACGTGAGGAGAGGAGCATATCACGCCATACTACTTCGAGGCACACATCTTGAAATTAAATTATCAAAGATCCATACAAATTTTGTCATTCGGTTTTTGAATTTTTAAAACAGGTTTCCTAAAATATTTTACACCTGATTTTAAATTTGTAAAATTTATTTAATTTGCCAATTTTGCCTTCTTTGATCAAATTGCAATTCCCTCATCATGTGACCACAGGTCTCCTGTTGTCACCACTTTTCGTCTGTGGAACCCCTTCACATTAAAACCATTGAAAAACGTTCCCAGTTTGTGGCGGCACAGAAAAATCTCTTAACAGATTAGGTTAGCGTGTTCTACGTTTGCGGCAAAGTCTAAACATCCCCGCTATATCGAATACATCACAATAGTCTCCCACGATCCCGACAAAATCCTGTACATCTCAGCGATTGGGAAGATATCATTTCGCAAAATCTTTCACAGACATCCAGCACATGATAATTGAGCAAAAGACTTGGCTTCCCTATGTCAAAACTTCATTTTGTCCAGGTCACAGAAGTAATGAGAAAATGTACATTGAAGCATATTGAAAGCGATTGTCTAGCGAGGTTATTTAAGTATAAGATCGCTGCAGCCACAATATACCTTCCTGCGTTCTTTTTACCTCCCTCTCCGCTGTCTTTGATATCTTTTCTTTCTAGCAATCTTACAGCGGTACGGCCTTTATGATACATGCTTCGAACTTTGAACTAAAACTGAAATTTGGTTAAACCCAAAATTCAATTGTGGAACTGTTTAACCACTTAACTTGAGGCAAATTTGTTGATGAAAATGTAAAAAAACTCACCGGCTCAGTAATCCCTTTGGCAGAATCTTTACCCAGCCCCTGGCCTTTACTCCAGCCCATCTTGGACAGCATCTTGAATCCTTTGTTGTTGCTCTGGATAGACCTGGGAAAATCATCTTGTTTCAAGACCATAAAAAACAACTCTGAGACCAAGGAATGGTATAGGATTCTTAGCTAATTAATTGTCTACACATTTCACAAAAAAAAACCAACTAAATATCATATAGGTGAAATGCCCCTGATGCAGCAAACCAGCAGACTAAGGGAATTTCAATTTGTCTGATTGGACTTTAATAAAATATTTTCATAAACAAGTCATATTTATTCCCCAAATTAAATAACATTACTTTACCAAGTACTTAGGTTTTCTGGTACAGGGAAGGTAAAAATTCTTTAAAATACCCCCGCCGCAGCAAACCTGCAGACTAAGCGAATTTCCATTTGACTGATTGGAATTACACTGAAATGTCTACTTAAAAATATAACATTTATTCCCGATTTAAATAGAATTAGTTTAACAAGTACTTAGGTTTGCTGCATCAGGGAGGGTAAAACTGTTTTTTTTTGTAAAATGTTAATAGTTAGTAAGAAATAAAAACATTTTCCAAATTTGATCAAAATATGTTCATAAACAAGCAAACTACAACAGTTTACTCATTCTCCATAAGAATAACATGGGAATTTTAAATTTACAATTTTTTGGAATTTTCTCCGTAACCATTAGGTGCATAATAACGCTTCAATATACTAAATTATTTGTTTTTTGAAGCTCTACAAAATGGTTTGGAAATCAATTGCTAAATTTTATGTTTTTTGGGTCAAAATTGGGAAAAACCTATTTTTGCCCCATAAAACCCCCCGTAAACACCCGTTCCCATGGTCCGATCATGCTGGATCGCGAACTCGTTCGAATAGACTTAGGTTTACACGTTTGTACCAAATTTCATCAAAATCGGATCATTTTTGCTCGAGTTATCGTGCTGACGGACACATATATATATATATACTAGCTGACCCGGCGAACTTCGTATCGCCTAAGTTATAGGTTTCCCCTAAGACAGACCGATGGAAAGAAAGTACCGTTACGTTTAATTTTCAAGATGATCTCGTTCGCATCGCTCAATCACGTCCTGGTTGAAGTTTGTTCGCTACGCTCACTCACCTTTGGGTTGGAGCTCGTTCGCTACGCTCACTCACCTTTAGGTTGGAGCTCGTTCGCTGCGCTCACTTGCCTTCAGGTTAGCTCGTTCGCTACGCTAACTCGCCTCCAGGTTGAAGTTCGTTCGCTACGCTCACTCACCTTTTGGTTGCAAATTAGCTGTTGTCATAAATGTAAAGGAAATAATAGTGCTGCACCCTGTTGGTAATCCTTGTAACTTTAATGCTATTGAACATCATAGAACAGAACCAACTTGTTTAATTGAAACAGCTGTTAAGATTCATTAATTCCATTTCTCATAAGGTTAACATGGGAAACTCCAGAGCCACTGGGGCGGAGCCCTTTTAAGAATTTCGAAACGGGAAATAGTTTACGTCCGATTCGCATACCTACAGAATTTACACACCAAATTTCATAACGATCGGTGAAGTCGTTCCGGAGGAGTTTGCAGACAAACACTGTGACACGAGAATTTTATATATTAGATATATATAAATATATATATATATGAATTTGAACGGATGGTGTTTTTGGCCTCTAGGGACCTCAAAACGAAAAAAAAAAAAATCGGTCCCGCGTCCAGGTCTTACCATGAGTACTACGGTAATAGCTTATTCCCTATATGGGAAATTCGCTAAAAATACCCTTTATCAGCCACTCAGACGTTTAAATAAAAAAAAACTGTGAATTTCTCATAGCTGATACAAACTAGATTGTGTAAGGTCAGGCGTTATGTATAACGCCAGTTCTTGAAAACTAAGTCTACAAAAAATATAGGACAAATTAACTTTGGTAAGTTAAGTCTTTGTTATGCGAATAGGCCATGTTAATAGGTTAACAAGTTTGAATGATGTTGAGTCGACAAAGCCTGTTGGACTTGTGTATGGTTGATTAAAGTCGCAATCCATTTTACATTTGGAACCTTGTCACGACTAGTCCATTACCATGGAACAGCTCACTAGAGATTTAATCCAAAAATGGTATGAGAAAATTCTGTTTAGAAATTAGATGTAAAATTGCTAAGTAAGGAGTATCATAGTTCTTACTTTTGACCTTTTAAAAGATTGAGATAAAGTGGAACCAATAAACCTTAATTCCAGAAGCTAAATAAGATAATTTGAAAGATGCTCAATATATTATAAATAAATCAGAAGGTACACACATTTCTTTCTATTTATTTTTCTATTTACTCAATCTATATCACGTAGTGATTCAGTGCTGATTCAGCCTCCAAACTTTCCTATTTACTGTAAACAGTAAAACTCATACTCACTGGTGTACTGAAGCAGCCTCTGTCTTGACATTGTGATCCAGTGATCCGATGGTCTTCCGCCTCTCTTCTGCCCTGTAAACCAAATTAGAAATGTAAAAGATAAAATAATCCATTTGTTTTATCAACACGTTCGTAGTGGCATGGGAGCAATTGCTCCCACACAGAACCCTAATGCCATCCTGGTGGGTGCGCTCGCTCTCAAGCTGCAATGCGCCACACTATGATTTAAGCCAGGATTAGAACTAGAAATCTGAAACTTCCCACAGCACTGCTCAATAGTATACTGTATTTTGTAACAATGTGGTTTTGCACTGGACAGTGCTGCTTAGATGGTAGTCGTGGTGCTTTCAGTAACTAAATCACTAGTCAGTGTCAAGGTCGAGCACTTTCGCAACTGTTTTGGTGTTAGTTTTTCTTCCAAAATGTCGGACCCAGATGATCTGGCCTTTGTATTTAGTGACGAGGAAGGTGATTGGACAAGTGATGATGAAACTGACGATAGTAGTGAGAATCTGAGTGATGATGAAGATGTGGTGATTCAGGATGGCTGTGAGGCACACGGAAACCACTGCTGCTATGAACATATTAAACTTTTATATCTCCTCTCTGGGCTTTTAAATTCATTGAAAGGTTTCTTATTCATCTTGGTTTACACTCTTGAAATCTTATGGTTTTACACGTCTACTCAGCTGATTAAATCAGATGAAATAAAATACAAGGGTTGACTGTAAGTTAAAGTCTCCTTCGAACTCCCATTGCAGCAAAGTGTGTATTCAAATCTGAGACCAACGTTGCCTTCTTTAGGTTCTTGTTTTCTTTACCTACTTCATCCCTACTATTGTAGCAAGTGTTGAACCCTGTTTAGCAATTAGTCTTGTCTCAGTAGCCCAAAGGATAAATAAAATAGGCTAGGGGAAAATCTATGCTTCTGCCAAGTAAGAATCGCGTTTAATGATTAGGTTTCTTTGAGAAAAGAGGATCAACCCTAATTGAAATCCTTTACTTGTTATTGGATGTGTATGCAGAAAAGAGTTTAGACATAGTAAATGTGCACAAGTGACCAAGAGAGTTCGGAGAAGGCTGTACACATTTGCTTGAGGCTAGCAGTGGGTGATAATCAGTTTTCATTGAGTAAGTGAAAGTTGAGGCATCTTTGCTTCCTGCTTGTCTTGAGTACCAGGGTATACCATAGTAGATAATCCTATAGATACATTCCTTATCAGCATTTTGTCGTTCAGTCACACCACAGTCCTTAAACAACATTTCCCGCAACTTTGATCACTCATTCAAACGAGACTGATAAATGACCGCAGCCGGCTTACACCATAAAAACATTACTGATATTGTGCAGATGTTACTAACACCTTTAAACTCCCTCACTCTTTATGCATATTTTATATGTCCAAACACTGTACCAAGTCTGTCAAATTTGTTGCAAAATCTCTCTTTGACTTAGGGTTTTGAGGTTAACTTGATTCAACACTGAGTTTTACCAGTCCTCATTTACAGTTAATCTTATATGAAATTAAGATAATTTAAGCAAAATAGTGTTTTGTGAATGAAAGAAGCAATGTTTCTTTACAAAACTATCAAATAAGTATTTATTTTTATTGAATCATTTGGGTCCGCGGAATTGGCTAACTCTGGAACTCGCTAACCCCATGTTAAACGCCCTATCTTCAAATTTGGTCGATGAGAGGAACTCGCTAACTTGTTCGGTTTCGGAATTGGCTAACTCCGGAAACCGCTAACCCGCTCTAGAGCCGGGTTAGCGAATTCCGTCCTCGTACGGAAGTCGCTAACTCGGTCCCTAGGCGGAACTCGCTAACTCCCAATCAGAAGCCTCGCGGGCCGTCCAATGGGAGCCAAGCACGAATATTTTTGGCCAGTGTTGCCGAAAGTGTAGTACCTATATCGTATCGGTACTATAATGTCGTATCCTACGATTAATTAGGAGTAAGAGCAACGTACACAATAAAAGCAATATATTTATAAGTATGTTTAACATTGTTCTTATGATTATTAGGGTGGAAAATGCATTATAGTCTTACCATAGACTAACCAACACAAGTAAACTTTACATCCCATTGTAAACTTTGAAGCTCGTTTTTCGTGTCTAGTTCATGTCCGGTGACACTGATCGCTAGTGTCAACAAAATTGTGTTTCATTTATTTTATAGTTAACTTCATGATTTGTTCTTTACTGTTTGGTTATATAACTAGGGGACGTGTTATTAGTTGTGATTAGAACGTTTTATTTGGCTAAACGAGGTTTTAAATTACTGAAAACAAGAAACAATTGTAAACAAAACACGACCTCTAAAGACAGTGCACCGGACAGAACTAACAATAAAACTGTCTTCAGCTGATCCATAAGGATGAAAAATGTACTAATATAAGGGAGTATGTTTTATACGTGGGTTTCTTACTTAAATTGTAGCATAGATAAAACATGATTGTAGCTTATTGGTATGCAAAAAGATAAAAATGCACATTTAATATGGATCTATTACATGTTATGAAATGTCTATTTTCGTAGTCCGCCATTTGTTTCTTTTATTCGAATAAATACCATTTTGTGAACTTCTGCAAATAAAATTTTTGAGTTCGTATTTTATATACTGGGCTTGTAACCTTGAATCATAAATCATAATACAATTTACACGCTAAACGTCATAACAGAATTACATTGTAGTGGTAATGTATTTTTAAATAGAGCTATTGAATTTAAATAAAATGTATCGATACATTATAAAGTAGTAGGCCTAATGTATTCATGGATTGCATTAAAAATTAGTCCATGCATAAATACAACTTGTAAATTTCTTTTATCGTAGGCTATTAGTGTAGAACCCGGGTCATCCTCTTAATTGTTTTGAATTAATATTAATTTTACGTCTTTCAGTAGGCCTACTTTTTTAAAGTCTGGAGTTTTTCTCCAGGCTGGTTCTAAATGGACCCAGGCGTTCTTGTTTGTTACAATTCTTATGAATGGTGGCTATAGTTAAAATATTTGATCTTATCCAAAACAAAGCTATTGTCTATTGTGAGGCTTAGTACCGGGGAACGGTGAACCGAGCAATGGCTTGGTATACTGTAGTTTATATCGATTGTGAAAGCAATATAAAGGAAACCCAACACTCAAATCTGGAAAATCCGTCAATTCGTTTATTAAGAATCGTGAATTAAAATAACCCTGTCACGTTTTATTATATGAATATTATATCTTCTCCTATTTTTTACTAGTGGTGCTTAGGTGTACAATCTAAAAACGGGGTTGAAACATGTAACATTATTGCTAAAAAAATTCAACACATTTTAGAACTAGGCAACTATTTACTAGTAGGCAAACAATGCTTTGGTTGAAACTATTAGGCCTGGATAAAAACTTAGTCTATGTCATCATATTTGTACACGTAAGTTGGACGGTTCAACGACGAACATTTAATTTTAAATCTATGAATTAGTTATGAAAGTTACGATGGTTGATGACTGTATTAATTAATGGTTTTGGTTTATTACGCCATTACGATTAAAGCTGTTTTCCGTGTTTGAGAACTTGCGTGTATTTTAGCTTAATTTCGTAGAGGTTTAATTATTGAGTACCAATTAAACTGAATTTTCAATATTTTTCATATTCTATTATTTTCTTGATGGCATTTATATTTAAGATCGAAATCATAAACATTTAACTGGCCATTGTACAGTTAAATAAAGAAAAACACTTTTTCTTGATTTTTTATTGTATTTGAATTACTTTGGGCTAGTTATCTGTTAAAAGTGGAATTGATAACAAAAAACAATAACATTTACTGTATCTTCATTGACACTGACATTTTGAAATACGGCAGTGTACGATTATTTTGTCGTACAAGGTTGGCAACGCTCCGTGCAGTGGGCGCGGCCGGGTTAGCGACTTCCAGAGTTAGCGAATTCCGCCGCGAGACAAAATCGAGTTAGCGGGTTCTGGAGTTAGCCAATTCCTGACTGAGACGGTTAGCCAGTTCCAGAGTTAGCCAGTTCCGACACACGACCGAGTTAGCGAGTTCCTGAGTTAGCCAATTCCTACGTCTCAATCATTTTATTAAAAGATTATCAATATTTTATTCATAACCTGCAAGAAAATTTCTACAATAATATTACCTGCATTTTACACAAATGATGTTGTATATATGAAGAATGTAAATACTGCACATAATCTAAACATAACTGAATATAATATATGAAGAATATATATCTACTGGAATCAGGATCCGGCAAGGTGACTAAACTTGGCCTTGGCCAAGGACAAACTGGTACCTTACTTATCTCTTATCAGTCTGTTTGTTTACTAACTCAATTATTGCTGTTTATTTGCTTTTTATCAGAATCCTAGTTGTGTGCTAAATATTCTGTGGTTATTTTTACCACTAAATCAACTGCATACAATTTCAATTAGTCTTGGCCTATTCTGTACATGACCTTTTGTTACTTACATTGAGCCAAGAATAAATATATTATTGGCCCTCCTTTATACAAATAAAAGGGAATAAAAACAAAATATTTGTATTGGGAACAGAAGAATTTAAATCTGCTTAATGAGAAAACTAGAGGAAATTGTGTTTGAGTCTTGTGGCTCACAGGGCTTTATGCAGGAGTATATAGCCGACATCTGTCTAGAATTAAACCTGATTAAAACTAACATCCTGGAACTACACATAGATAATCTTGTCTCTAAACTTGAATTGCTTATCAAACACTTTGACAATGTCCTTTTGGACAGTGAGGAAAGTAAAAATAGACTTAATTCATCTCTACGAGAGTCTGCAATTCTGGAGTCAAAATTAATCTTGGAGAAAAAACATAGAGAACAAGACTTGGACAGATCTTTTCACCATCAAGAAATGGAAAGGGAGGAAAAGATTACTATGATGAAACAAATTAATGAGACAAAGGAGAAGCTTAGGTCTAACATAGATAGACATAACCTAATTCTGGAGGAAAACAAAACTTTGGTTCAAAGTATGTCTAAGCTTAAAGCCCTTAATGACTCATTAGAAAAACAAATTAATGAAAAAAACTCAAATCAAGCAAAGCTTGAATATAAGCTGCAGTCATTAACTAATGAGTTAGTAAGCATACAAAGCAAAAGCTGGGGTAAAGACAAATGGACCGACGATTCTGTCCTAAATGATTATTTCTCTGCTATGGAAAGTAATATGGAAAACAAAGAAATTTTATTTTTAGGCCCATCTGCTACTTCTTTAATCAAATTTGGTTCCCCAGAGACAGTATTGGAGAGTCTTCAATTAACCTCCTACCACACATGTAAATATGCATTTCTATGCGTCAGTAATAGCACTGACTGTGAAAACGATGACTCTGGCTCCCATTGGAGCTTGTTATTCTTAGACAAGACCAATAGTAAGGCTTATCATCTTGACTCTTTGAGCCCAGTAAATAATTACCCAGCTCAAAATGTGGCCGATAATTTAGGTATTGACAAAAAAAGTTTCATGGAAATGCCTAGTGTGCAACAGAAACAATCATTTGAATGCGGAATACATGTGTTGGCAAATGCTAAATATGTAGCGTATCATTACTGTGCAGGCACCGGATCAAACATTCCCTTTGAAGATTGGTACGCAAGAACACTGGCTATCAAGAAAAATAGTGAGGAAGCTTCCAGTAAACAGCTTAAGCCGACACCTTATATCAACAGTAAACAAACTATCCCATGTAATAGAAAAAATTTTGTTCATCAGAAGAAAATTAGACACAACAAAGGAAAAAATGTCCATAAACTCGCTAGTTGGACAATAACAACAAAAAATAGGTTTGAAGTCCTGGACAAAATAAATGAAGAGGAGAGCAACAAAGAAACTTTGAATATACCTAGTAACCTTTACATACCTTTAGTTACCTTTACATGTGTCCCATAACAGCTCTACTAAGCCGCTTAATAAGAATCCCAAAAAAAACAGCTCAATAAATGCTCCCAAAAAGCAGCCAGACAACCAAAAGAGAATTATGATTACAAGTGACAGTCACGGGAAAGATTTGGCTTACTTCCTGGATCAAGCAAGTGACAGCAGTTACAATATTACAAACCATTGCCAGCCTGGAGCTCCATTAGAGTTTATAACTGAGCCCATCAAACAATCAGCGATGGTAAAAAAATTAACTACTAATGACTTTGCTATCTTGATTGGAGGGACAAATAACGTTACAAAGCAATCTGCAGCAAATCCAGCACCGTTTTTGCAATTGTTGGAAGAGAGCCTAAAAGAAATGCAAACTTCACTCAAACATACCAACCTCATCCTATCTACGCTACCTTACCGATATGATCTGAGTGCATCTAGCATGGAAAATAAGCTAATCAAGGAGGCTAATTCTACCATCAGGCAAATAACGTACAACCAGCAACACATTAAGCTTCTTGACCTATGGACCCTTGAAAGACGTTACCACACAAGACACGGGTTACATTTTAATAAAAAGGGAAAAAAGACCATCTCCAATGAAGTTGTCAGAATTATCAGAAACCATCAAGGGGATCATGAAGACCTAAACTATACTCCCCAACAGTCGAATCCTACGTTGCCACCCAGTGATACTCGGATCAACATTCAACACAAAATGCCATCATCCGCATCTTCATCACTGAGTGAGAAGCAAAAAGATGCTCCAAGGACCCAGGGAACAACGGAACCTCTCCAAACAGATGCTCCAAGGACCCAAGGAACAGCTGAACCTTGTCTAGAGACGGTCACTCCTTCAACTCCATTAAACTCATCAATGCATTGTGACAGCCCATGTGATCTCAACTCTTCTTCTGTAAGTGACAATGTACCATTTTCAGGATTTAGCACCCCTAAAATAAGTGAAACAAATCCTTTGCTAGAAGTTATATCCAAACTTGAAAACAAAAATATCAAGGCATGTAGTAGTAAATCTGAGCAGTCCAATGAATCTAGATATTTTTTAAGGAAAAAAACAGTTGTTTCAATAGTAAAGTAGCTAACAAAAGTCTGAGCAAATCAACACAGAGTGACAATGAAGTTCACACCTTTAAAATATTACAGGTCAATATTCAATGTATTCGCAATAAGGTTTTAGAGCTTGAGCATTTTAGTAATAGTCATGATATTGATGTTATTTGTGTCTCTGAACATTGGCTCACTGAAAATTTAATTGATATTTTTACTCCTAAAGGTTATATTGCTGCTGATTTAATGTGTAGAAAGCAGAGAAAAAATGGAGGAGCAGGGATTTTTGTACGTAATGGTTTGAATTTCTTAAAAATTGATCTCAGTAAATTTTGTCTGGAACTACATTGTGAATTTAGCTGCATAAGATTAGATAATATTGATTTAATAGTTATTAGTTTATATAGATCTCCTAATGGTGATGTAAATGTCTTCTTTGAAAACTTTGAAGCGGTTGTGATAAGTCTGCAGAAATATAAGTCAAAACTTGCAATTTGTGGTGATTTTAATATTGATTTTAACAGCTTGAATTTGCATGAGGTTATTGTTTTTAAAAATATTCTAAGGTCACTAAATTTGGTCTGCTCTAATAAATTGCCTACACGCTTAAATGCTTGCCTTGATAATGTAATTGTTAATTTTTCAAGTGATAGTTACTCTACAGAAGTTGTACCAGGTTGTTTTGCTGATCATGATCCATTAATTTTTAAGTACTTTCATGTTCCTACAGCCACTAAGCCCAAAGATAAAGGAAATTATGTATTCATTAGACGGCATAAAGAAGAATTTGTAGAGATGTTTGTAAATAATTTGGAGCAATTAGACTTTAATTTTATTACTGATAGTTATCTCAAAGATTCTAATATTTTTGATATTTTTATGTCATTTTTTACTAAATATGTTAGTCTATGGTATGAATGTTCTCCGCTTGTAAAAAAATGTTCTAGGAATGTCAAAGGCAAAAACAAAATAAGTTGGTACACTTGTGAGTTAAATGAAATCAGAGAAAGGATGCTTACATTGAATACGGTGTACAAAAACTTGACAAGGTGTGGGTCTGAGCTTGCCAACAATGGTTACACTGCTTACCTTCAATGCAAAAAGCTGTATAGAAGGAAATTATCTATTGCAAAGAAAAGTGCTTGTGAAAAATACATTGAATTAGCCCCTAATAAATGTAAAGCAGCGTGGGATATCATATCTCTTGAAAGTGCTCCTACAAAAACACAGGACATTCCACTGAATCCCAATGACTTGAATGATTTTTTTATTGACTCAGTAAAAGATTTGGGTAGTAAAATTAAGCCTGTGGGCCGTTCAGCTGATGAATATCTGCATGCTCAAACAAAGTGTCAATCTACTTTTCAATGGAGTAAAATAACACCTGAACAAATAGTTGCCATTGTTTCCAAATTTTCAAACTCCAAAAGCATGGACTGTTATTGGTTATCCAACTACATTGTCAAGAAAACCATTCACCTTATATGTAAACCTCTTGCGCTCATATACAATAAATGCTTAGAATCGGGTTATTTTCCTGAATCACTACAAATTTCAAAAGTAATTCCAGTTTTCAAAAAGGGTGAAAAACATTTGGCACAAAATTATCGTCCAATATCAATTGTCCCAATTTTTTCCAAAATATTAGAATCCTTAATTTATGATCAACTAAATAATTATTTTGAAAGTCATAATCTTATTACAAGTAGCCAATTTGGATTCAGGAAAGGCAAAAATACAACAACTGCAGTTCTGAAAATTGTAAATGAAACCTTAGACGCCTTCGAAATGAAAAATTCTGTCATGCTCTCTCTTTGTGATCTAAGCAAAGCATTTGACTGCATTCCATTTGAAATTTTATTAATGAAACTAAAATTTTATGGAATTAGTGGTGAACCTTTGAAATTAATTGAGTCTTACTTGACCAATCGGAAGCAGTTTGTGTCAGTCAAAAACAATAATTCAGTTTTGAGAGATGTAGGGATAGGTGTTCCGCAAGGCTCAGTTCTAGGACCATTTTTCTTTATAATTGCAATTAATGACCTGCCAGCAAATGTTGTGTCAAACTCTGTTATTTGCTATGCAGATGACACAACAATTCTCTGTAGAAATAGAAAAATTGAAATTTTAAACACCCTGGCTGAGTCTTCCCTTAGTAATGCAGTTGCCTGGTTCTCAGCCAATAAACTGTTTTGTAATGAAACAAAAACTCAAACTATTACTTTAAGTTTAAACAGAGATTTAGAAAATAAAGCCGTAAAACTTTTGGGGATATATATTGATTCAAAATTAAACTGGGGATCCCATATAGAACATGTATGTAAAAAAATATCCAGGGTTAGCTATCTTATCTGGAAACTAAGTGATTTTGTTTCTGGCGAGTACCTTAGAATGGCTTATTTTGGTCTTCTGGAATCACACATAACCTACGGTCTCCTCTTATGGGGCCATTCCTCACAAACAAATGATATTTTATTGATTCAAAAGAAAGTAATTCGCAATATGTGTAGGGCGAGCCTTGTGGAACACTGTCGTCCATTATTTATTAAACTTAAAATTCTCACTGTTGTAAATTTGTATATTTTCTGCTCATTAATGCACATCAAAATGAACTTACAAGAATTTGTCACAAGAGAGAGCATACACAACCACGACACAAGAGGGAAGGTGAGACTTGATATCCCAATGCACAGATTAGCCAAAACTGGGTCATCTCACAAAATTAACTGCATTAGATTTTTCAATAAACTTCCTTCATATGCTAGAACTGCACCAGTCAATGTTTTCAAGAAGAAAATGTACGATTGGCTATTAAAAAATCCATTTTATTGTTTAACTGAGTTTTTAGACTGTCCTGTGATCCTAGATTAACACTTGTAGATAGAATTGGCCAAGAAATGTTGTTATTGTCAGTAGTATTTGGGCCTATATAGGTTTATGATTGTTATATGTGTAGATTTTATTTTCCTTAGTATTATGATAGATTTAGCCTATATTGTATGACGAAGCCTATTTCATGTAATATGATCAATGGTGAATAAAGATTTCTGATTTCTAAAGATTTCTGATTTCTGATTTCTGATTCTTTGAGCCACAAAGCTCCTTGATAGTCACAGAAAGGAATTTCAGAGTAATCGTGTCCAATACATACCTATCCTGGTAACCTGGTGCTAGTGAACCCTCTTTCTCTTTGACGGTAAGCTTGTCAAGACCAAACCTCTTCCTCAACCTTCGCAGCTCTGATCTGTGTCTCGCCTCTCTTGTTTCTACATCAGTCTCCTGCTTGCCTGGAATCAAACAAGAATATGGAGCTATTTGAAGAGTGCAAAGTTCGTCATTACCGCTCAATCAAGCAGCCCCTGAGCTAAAACGTAATTAAAAAGTAGACTTTATGAGCTGACTGACAAGGGTAAAGCCTACTTTTAGCGAATTTCCCTATAGGGAAGTAGCTATTACCGTAGGTGGCACGGTAAGACCTAGGCCTGGGACCGATTTACTTTTTAATTTTGATGTCCCCAGATGCCAAAAACACCATTCGTCCAGATTGTTATTCCCATTTACTTCAGGCTAGACCTAGGGGTTGCGGCATTATCACTTAGAAAAAATCATTTGGTGATTTGACAGGATTTGAACCCGGGACCACATGGACCGAAGTCCTACGCTCTACCACTAGACCAGCTCACTTCTCCGTAGTCAAAGGTAGTGCTTCTACGTACTATCGTAATATACTGGGATCGTACTGATCTAGTGGTAAAGCACAGGTCTCTGAAGTCCAGGGTTCAAATCCCACCAATCACCAATGTGAAAATCTGCTCGGCCTAGCTTGAAGTAACCATGAAAATGGTTCTGAGGGAGAGCCTAGCCTGTACTCACCACTATCAGTTTGGATGGCACAGCCAGGTTCACAGTCCTGGCAAGTCTCCCTGCCTGGGTGGAGATGACATTCTAATGTGGTGGATCCCACCCTCACCTGTGTAACAATACAACACAATAAACAATGGAAATAATGGGTGATTCAAATATAACTTAAGATTATGAACTAATCTTTTAAACTTTAACCAATCAGTACTATGATTTGGCAATGAAGTTTAGTGCGTAATGTTGGAGTGAGATCTAACTCTGCACACTACAAAACCCAATCCAGCTTCCCGTCTCCCCTTTACTTAATAGGCCTACTTAGTACTTTAATACTTTTCGATGAACACAGCTTCACCATTGGACCTTCCCACTGATAGGCTTTACAATACAATATTCTTTATTGTTCATTTGTTAAGAATTACAATAGTGTCAATACAATAGTGAATTGTACGTGTTAATTTCCATAATTATCATAAAATTCCTTTATTGAGTAATGATAGAAGGGTCTTGTGATTAGCCACTTCTTCAACTCCTGGTGTAGCTTGTTGCCAGTCAGGTCTCTCAGGTAGTCAGGTAGATGGTTCCTCAGTTTGCAGCCGGTGTAGGAAGGTTTTTTTTCTCCCAAAGAGTTGTTCGGTGAACTGGTAGGGCAAATTTATCTTACTACCTTCTCTCTTTTTCTCAAGCTACCAACCCTATTTTTATTTGTGTGTATCAACGCCATTTGCATTTTATACATTTTCCGTGAGGGAACGATCCAAACACTGGTCTTGTTACCATTATCTTTTTGTTAGATAGCATCATTAATTTTTAGTCCCTTGGCTAATGATCTCACTGGGAATCAAACCAGCTACCTTCAGATTTGAAGACAAGCACTATAACCACTTGACTACCAGGAGAATTTAGCACAAGAACAATCAGTTAATTGTCGTGCAGTCATCAAAGCCAAACCAAGACAAAAAATCTTTAAAGATAAAAAATACAAGTTAAATAAGTAAACTGCAAATTAACTGAAAATTTTTTCTATTACTTCACTTACCTCTTTGGAATTTTCCAATGGTTGAACATTTATTACTGGTTTTTTGTTCAAATCTTTCAAATTCCTACTAAAAACATTGAAAACATATTTTGAGCATTATGTTTTACCTGAGTTCCGTGATGGAGGGCGACTGGGTCACTCTCTCGTAGGGCGACTGAGACACGATGTCCGTCAACAAATGTTCCATTCCGACTGCCCAAGTCCACCAGTTGGTAACACTGATGCTCCTCACTGTAGCTAACCTTCGCATGGTGCTGTCACAAGGGAAACACAAGTTTGATTGATGAGAGAAGACGTGTGTTTTGGGTTTATAGTTAATAAATACAGCATACAATATAACACTAACCCTCAAATAAGAGATACTTTTAGTCTACTATTTATCTCAGTATCAGGATGAGTGGAGAACGGAGTGAGATGCCTTGTGTAGCTTTGTTACTGACTAACTTCATTTCTACGATTTCAAGACTTAAAATGTTTCTAAAAATTCTATTTCATAAGTTATGTTATGTAATTGGATTTTTTCAACGTGTCTGGGACACTGTAGTTTGAAACAAAAGACGCGTTGTAAAATTCCAATTAAATTATAAAACTTATTAAAAACCAACGTCATTAAAAATTTTTGTGATTCTATTGTAACAGGCATTTAATGAAACTGCCAAGAGTCAACTTAAAACTCTACATACCTTGCTGATACTAATGTCAGGTATGGTAATGGCGTGGTCGCCTTCCCTCCCCAGTGTTCCACCCGTGCACGTGACGATGAACAGAGAACCTATGACCAAGTTGTCCAGCGTCGTCTGCTTCACGACCACCCGCAGACAAGGCGGCCACGCACTTGCGATCTCTGGAACAAAACATACAACTCTTGATTGTACATAAGGAGGAAATAGCTCTTGTAAAAAGTGTATTAGCATACTTTCAAAATAGACTCCCTCTTATCCGGACTCCTCGGGACCGAGGCCAGTCCGGATAACAGTTTTTTCAGTTAAACGGACGTCCCCAAAATCACGTTAAAACAGCCTATTTAATGCATGCAACCCAAATATATGACTTAAATTTAGGAGAGCATTGTGTTTATATACGTGATCACTGATCTCAATTCTTTCCCATGAGAACAGTCGTTTCAGTACCGCCCACTTCCTGCTGATCAAGTCCGGTTAAACCGGTGTGCTGATAAAAATTCTCCGGTTAAAGAGATGACATTTACGCCAAGTGTAGTCCGGTTAAACTGATGTCCGGGTAAAAGGTGTTCGGATAAGAGGGAGTTTACTGTAATACTAAAAAAGTTGTTAATGAGCCTACAAAAGTTACAAATTTCAGCCACCGTGTTGGATCATAATGTGGATAGATTGAAGTTTAGGGAAGCAATGTTAAGGATATTACAGGTGCGAAGTTGACTGAGCATAAATTAACTTTGTATAGTGTTGTAGCAAAACAAAAATACTTTATTTATACTTAACCATAATTTATTTAGTGGAAGTTTGGCGACAAAAAAGATGTCAGTTATTCTTCCTAGACCTAACAGCACTAATGGAACTGTGTGAAAAAAGGGTATTTTATACGAATCTAAAATATCATCCCATTGCCTGTACTTTTCCGACTTCTAAACTCTATGTTGAGTGGCAAAATGTTCAAAGTCCTCTTAAAAAAACAAACATTTCTTCAGAAAGTTCAAAGATGTTTTACCTCAAAGGTTAGTTAAGTCATAGACAAAAAGAATGAAATATAGACTGTCAGCCGTGCTGCGGTTACCATAAGTTCCGGCACACACCGCTGTAGTTTACGTAGCGCGTACGCTGTAACTACCGTGGCGATCCCAGCGGTGTGCGCCAGAACTTATGGTAACCGCAGCACAGCTGACGGTCTATATTTAATTCTTTTTGACCATAGACAAAAGTACTTGCAAAATTGAAAATTTGTACTTGAGTTTTAAAAAAGCTCATGTTCAGATAATATTGCTCAAGCAACTCAAAAAACGCACTTGACTAGAATAATGTTCACCCTGCTATGCAGGTTAGGACCCACTTTTTTGTACACTTTTTTAATGAGGTTGGCGGCCTATTTTAACCTTGCATTTGCCCGTGCACATAGGCTATGGACCTGTCCGTGGTCGTGGAACATATCTAGCAAAGCAAGGGGTGAGCTGGTATAGTTCAAGGGTGAACTGTACTAAAAAGTAGTGGCAGTGTCCAAGATCCAAGCCCACGACATCGCTACCTTGGGCCCGAAGTCCAAGATGCTACTGACTGAGCCACCAACTCCTGGTGTGTACTATAAAATAAATCACCTTTGAGATAAACATTCAGTTTGCATTTAGCAGTTCCATTATTATATAAAAGCAGGGTAGTTGTTAATTGGATTAGATCTTCCATTTAAAAAATAACCTTCCACCACTTTGAGGACTTTTATCAAAGTAAAATCAGTCCAAATGACATCACCAAAGAATTCTCCTTTTTTACTTTCTCCCATAGTATATGGAGTATATTGTTTTTGTCAAAATGTTTGAGTTTGAGTTTTGAGTGTAACCATCCGATTTGGGCCCCCATTGATCCGAAAAAATTGTTTTCGAAGTGATGTCTGTGTGTGTCTGTCTGTATGTGTGGATGTGTACAGAGCTACAGACCACACCTGTAGTCCGATTTTGATTAAATTTGGTATGTAGGTAATCCATGGTATCTCCAGGCGTTTTTTCATGTTTTTGAAATTTTGATTATTAATGGCGATTTTTCCATAAAACCTTTAAATTAACAGAAAAATCGAATTTTCTAAAAAATGGCTTGAAAGATTTTGATAAAACTTTAGTATGTTATAGCCCTTCAAACTCTGAACAAAATGGTACTCAGGGTACTCCTATCGCTGTAAAAATTATGGTTCAAGAGCTATTGTAACTTTTATGTTTTTTCCATAAAAACCCCATAAAATAACAGAAAATCAATTTTTTCTATTTATAATAAATAAAAATAAAAATTAAATAAAAAGCCTGTTGTTATCACAATTTGTATGTTATGACTCCCAATAATTATCAACAAAATAGTGCAACCCCCCATTGCTGTAAACATTACAGTTCAAGAGTTTTTGCACCTTATTCTAAAAAAAATACCATACTTACTCCCACCGCATACCCATGATAAAGGTTGTTGACAAGCTAAAAAATGGGAGAAAGTATGTGTCAGATTGCTGATACCGGTTATTTACTATAAGAAACTTAATGTTCAGCCATGTAAACAATGTGAGTTTCTTAAAAACCTTCATTACACCATTGTAATCAGTGGTGTAGTGGTGAGGGAAAGCGAACAGCGTCCGAACTCTGCTTTTTCAAAGAACCTAAACCTAAGTATTGGTAAACATACTAAGTATTTTTCTGTGATATTGTATCGGTTGTGAAAAATGTACGACAACACCACTGATTGTACCGGGGATTTTTAACAGTTGTGTTGGCTGAAGTTACTACTATACCAACCACAAACGTCACTTTACAAAACAATAAAAACAACTAGTACCAGCATCTGATGAAACGATTTGAGGAACTTCTATCTTTGGTTTGTCAGTATTTTCTGTGTGGTTTGTACTTGGATCACTTGCATCACTTGATTGAATCACTTCAGTAATCTCTTTTTCACAGTCACTACCACTATCTGAGCATTCGCCCTCTTCTTTTATCTCTATTTTTATCTTCTTTGGTATCTAGATAATGAGAAATGGGGAAAATAACTTTTAATGTTATATCTAGCAACAAAGTTGTAAAATGTAATATTTTTTGTGATAACACCAAATGAAAGAATCTGTTTTGCTGCTTATATGGATGGAAGAAAAATATTTTAAAGGAAGCTGTATTGCAAACTGTATTTCTCCATAGCTTTGTTATTTTTTTTTTTTTTTTTTTTTTTTTTTGTATGGGCTACTTTGAACTTGAACTATGTAATAAATAGATTTACACACCCTAACGTTGTCAATCCTATTTAAATATCAGTTGACTTGTTCTAGTTTCTAGTTTCATTTTTAAACCTTTACTTCCGTATAAAATTATTTAAAAACATTGTTTTTGTTAATAGAACAAAACAATAATAGGCACATTTTGTTTGTAGCCAATAACAATATGAAAAAGTACAAGGGAAAAAGGTTTTCATCTTTGCTTCTAAATGGGTGTAGGGTACTTTGAGGTATTGACCTCCCCTTTTATAACAAATTGCCTGATATTAAACCAAATATGTATTTTAGACAAAAGATATTCCATATTGTCACTGAGCTGGCGATGCTTAATGAGTAGCTTTTAAACAATTGAAACCAATAATTAATTGTAATTTGATGGGGAGGAGGTGCTAGTGACATGATGGCTGCTGAGCTGATGGGCATAAAACGTATACCTACTGTTTTACATGGCGTTAAGGGACACTCTTGTATTGCTAAGGGGATAGTTAGCGACAAAAACAGCTGACATTAAAAACATTTTGAGTGCAAAGTATTGACTATAAATACCACTAACAGCTGTGTCATGGCTATCTTTAACTCCAGGCCGTGGCCATCGAAGTGGCAACGTCGCAAGTATTGTTGTAACAACTGTTTTGTTTGGAGGCAGCTGACGGTGTTTGTATATTTTTTTTTTGAATAAGAAAGCTTGGTTCTTGGGTTATGAAAATATTGACTCCATTTTCATTGTACCGGGTACAGAGATAGATTTTCAATTTATATTGTTTTGGTTTTCAATTCTATATGTTTCATTTTCAATCTTTTTATAAATTTATATTCATAAATTTAAATAAATAATACGCTAATCAATGAGCTGGTGTCACCACTCTGCCATGTTATCTTATGGGACGTCTGGCGCTAAACACTACTTGCGACGTTGAAAATTCTACCAGGCCGCGACCTGGAGTTAAAGGTGGACGTGGCTGTGTTCCTTGTATCAGCAAAACTAGGTTTAAGAAAAGTAGTTGGTTCAAACTACTGTGTTTTCCTTTTTATTGAACACTTGAATCAAATCAAGGATTCTAGCACAAAACTAAGGAGGGAACAGTTGATTATTACATCTACACATTTTATCAAAGTTTTGTTCCCTAACAGTGATAAATTTCATAAATCATGTTTAATTTAAAAACCATAACCATACCGATTGCAGATAAGTATTGGGTTGTGAGGGAGAGTCCGGACATTCGGCTCGCAAGCTGATCAACACCGGTCTGTAACATACAACGCAATTACGCAATTTAGACTCTTCTTGTGAATTTTTTAAAATTAATTTTTATGTAAAAACTTTGAAGGTAAAAGCTGTTTGGATGTATAATTTTTTTTTTTTTTTTTTTTAGGGAGAGGAGGGAAAATGCTTTTACGCACACAGGTAGCCAGCCTGTAGTGTGAGACTCCTGAAATTATCAGACTACTCACTAAAAAACCCCCTCTACTCTGTTGGACACAGAACTGGAATTGTTTGTCACATTACTTCAAGTCAGGCCAACATGTGACCTAAGCCCTCAGGGCTCGCACCGTTTCTGGCATTTTGATTCTTTATGACCTACACCGCATCCCGGTCAAGGTCGATCTTCTTGGCGCGGAGGATACCCTGGATATAATGTGACACACAGGTCCAATTGTCCTCACCCTCCGTCATAATCGGTATGACCGTGTCCACCAACAGCAGTCCTATTAACTGTTGAGCCTCCAGGCGGGGCCTTTCCCAGCGCTGGCAGTGGAAAAATGTATGTTCCACGTCATCGAGAATGCCTGGGCAGTATATGCAGTCAGGAGACACGGCTTTGCCCATCCTGAACAGGTACGACCGGAAAAAGCCGTGTCCCGTCAGAAATTGGGTGAGGTAAAAGTCCACCTCTCCGTACCGCCGATCAACCCAAGGTTGGACTAGCTGTATCAGTCGCCTGGTCCAGAGTCCCCATGTCTCCTGTTCCCAGCCCTCCTGCCACAGCTGGTAGGTGCGGGTGCGTTCCTCTGTTCGTGCCTCGTCCTCCCCGCGGTGCCGCTAAATTGCCTTTCTCTCCGCCGCCAAAAGTTTGACGGGGATGACTCCAGCAATCACCAGGACGGCGGGCTCGGACACTGTTCGGTAGGCAGATGCTACCCTCAGTGCTGCCTGACGCTGCACTCGGGCGAGCCGCATCCTGTATGCCTCCTTATTTAGTGCGTCTGCCCACACCTCCGCACCGTACAAGAGTACGGACTGGACCGAAGACATTAACAGCCTTCTACGACTGGACCGAGGCCCTCCGACATTGGCCATCAACCGGCTAAGAGAAGAAACCACCCTAGCGGCCTTGTCCGCTGTTCGGAAGATCTGATCCCGCCAGCTAAGCTTGCTGTCTACCATGACCCCAAGATACTTGGCAGAACGAACAGTTTGAACCTCGACGGCTCCCACCCTCAACGGCACGATGGTGTCAATCCGTTTTTTTGTCAAAATCACGATCTCGGTTTTGCTCAGAGCAAGTGAGAGACCGTGGTCTGCCATCCATGCGTTTATGGTACGCATAACTCGGTTTAGCTTTAGCTGAGCCAGCTCAACGCTACGTGCAGCTATCAAAACTGCAACGTCGTCTGCGTACCCAACCAAGACCGTTTCCTCAGGCATTTCAGACCTCAGAAGGCTGTCATAAGCGACGTTCCAGAGGTCTGGGCCGAGTATGGAACCTTGGGCAGCACCAGAAGTGACACTCATCGTCCGCGGGCCCTCCGCAGTGTCATACGTTAGGAGGCGAAACCGGAGATAATCCTCTATGATGCGCATGAGGTATGCCGGCACGTGGAAGGTGTTCTCCAGAGCGTCCAGCATATCGCACCACCTCGCCGAATTAAATGCATTTCGCACATCGAGCGTTACGAGCAGCACAACCCTGCGAGAGTAGTGGTTAAAATCCTCAGCTCTCATCACTGCTTGCTTCACCTCCTCAATCGCATCAATCGTTGATCGCCCCGTCCTGAATCCATACTGACGAGGGGAGAGGTCCCCCGCAGCGACAACGGCTGAATTCAGCCGGGAACGGATCAATTTCTCGAGGACTTTGCCAGCCGTATCCAACATACACAGAGGTCTGTAAGAGGATGGCAGATCTGGGTCTCCCTTGCCCTTCCCAACAAGCACAAGCCTAGCTGTCTTCCAGCACAAGGGGAAAACCCCTTCGACCAGGCAGGCGTTGTACATGCTCAAAAGGATCAAGGGGTTGGTAGTCAAAACCTTCTTGAGGACTTCACCCGGTACCCCATCAGGACCAGGAGCCTTGTTGTTCTTCAGGGATATGACGGCCGCCACCAGCTCTTCAGGGCTGAAAAGTGGGACGTCGTCCACCCTTCCGAAATCCCGCAGTGGTCGCAACGCGTGAGCCGGGAAAAGGGACTCGACTATCCTCTCCATAGTGACCCTGTCCATAACGGAAGGTGGAGAGCGGGTTCCAAGTTTCTTGGTTACAAGTTTGTAACCCAGGCCCCACGGGTTGGAATCAACATCGTCCCTTAATTTATCCCAGCAACTGCGTTTACTCCGATTGATGGCTCGACGAAGATACCTCCTAGCCGCCCTATAAGCATCCGACTTACGCCGTCTGTCTAGGGGTTCTCTAGCCCTGGTAGCAAGTCTTCTGGCTCTCAATGCTGCTCGTCGCAATTCCGCAATCTCGGCAGTCCACCAGTACACAGGACGCTTATTGCACCGGTATCTCCTGCGAGGCATAGATTCATCGCAGGCCGAGACAATCAGTTCCATCGTGGATGCAACTAACGCCTCTGCGTGAGGCACGCCAGTTGCGGGATGAATATCCGGCGTTCTTCGTAGGATGGCTCCATTGAATTTTGCCACGTCCAGCTTTTTAATGTTCCATCGAACGGGCACTTGACGAAACGCTGCCACTTGTCTCTGATGACCATCCAGGACGTCAAAAATTATGTACTGGTGGTCACTGCCCGTGTAATCCTCCAGGACTCTCCAGGATCTGATCCTTGGCAAAAGGGACTCAGATGCAAGGGTAATGTCTGGGATCGTCCCCCGCATCCCAGGGCGGCGGAAAGTTGGCGTGTTGCCCTCATTCAGTACAACGAGTCCGGCTCTGGCAGCAAAGTCCAGAATATACTTGCCCCGGGAGTTGGTGAGGGTCATTCCCCACTCGACAGCCCTAGCATTAAAATCCCCACCCACGACGACGTGTCCGGTGGTATCGCGCACGCTCTCTTCTAGGCGGTCTATCTTCTCACGAAAGTCACGGATGGCCTCGTTGGGAGTAAGGTAGACACTGAAGTAAGTGACATCCCTGCACCGAACCCAAACGAAACCTCGGCCATTCGCGTGACCCCGCACTTGTACTTTAGCTGCATTACGAGCCCAGAATGCAGCAGTACCAAGACTATCAGGGAACCATAAAGATGGGTCCCTATCTCGATACTGGTACTGTTCGCTGATTAAGAGAGCGTCGACATCGTGTTCGAGGGCAAACTGACAAAGAAGTGCGTCAGCCGTCCTGGATCGCTCCAGATTGCACTGAAGGATTCTTATCTTCGTGGGAGAGATTTCGCTTGCTGTAGAGCAGTTTTAAATACACTACACTGCCCAGACCCAGCTATATGCTTTACGTGTTTGTCAGCGAGCCCATTTTCTTTGCAAAGGAAACAGGACTCGACTTTGCAGTCCTTACGGATGTGACCAACCTCCCCGCACCGAAGGCAGTTCTTGCTTCGGTCGGGTCCCTTGCAGTTTCGGGAGGAATGGCCGAAACAGAGGCATTTAAAACACCTCTTCACTTCCACTCTCCGTCTGAGCCTGCAGTTGACCCAGCCGACTCTCAGATGCTGGAGTGCCAGCACCCTAGTGGCAAGCGCGTCTGCCATTTCGGCGATTGCCATCCGCTGCTGACTCCTATTGGGTTTTGTGAGCCAAACCCTTAGGATGGCCGTTTGCCCGGCAAGCTCGGGTACAGCTTTCTTCAGGGCCTCAACAACGTCACTCTCCGTCGACACACAATCAATGTCTCGAACCTCAATTGATGTCTTGGGCTCAAGAGCACGGACGGTGCCCTGGCCTTCAACAGCTGCCTTCAGTTCGGCAGTAAAAGCAGCCTTGTCTTTCGACTTACCCAGTTCAAGGAGAACGTCCCCTTCCCGGGTTTGTCTAATCGACCGTACAACCGTATCGGTCTGCTCCGGTTTAGCTTTGGCCTTTATTACGCCCAAGACCTCGGCAAAAGATCTCCCCCCTGAGGGTTTGACAAGGATTGCCTCCGTCCTGGGCTTTTTGGGCCGCGACCTTTTCGGAGCAGGGACCGAGCCGGGCCCAGTTTGGGCCACGCCGGTTGGCTGTGCCTTCACTGCCTCATTCTTCATGGAGGCGACCTCCGCCCGCCTCAATTGCCTCTTCTCCTTTTTGGAAAGGCGTTTTTCCCACACAGCCTCAGGTGTCTCCACCACTGACCCCTTTCGGGAACTTCCCTGAAGGGGGGTCGTGGGTTGCTGTGCCTGTCGGCGCCTCGCTGGAGCTGCAGCTACGTCCGAAAAGGATCTGGACACAGCAGACGAGAGGTCCGTCTGAGTCGCCTTGGCCTTAACCGTGGTCTTTTTGGTCTGGACGCCTTCTTCTCTTTTTGGAGGACTCTCCGATGTGGAAGGCCTCCGACGTTTCTTAGAGGGCAGCGCTCTTTCATCGGGCAGGGACACCACCTTTTCGGCAATCTTTTCCATGGTCGCCTTGCTTACCAGACGGCAGGCAAAGACAAAGCCAAGGTCATCCTCTAGTTTGGCCATTCCATTTTTGACCACTTGATTTACGGCTCTCTGGGTCCGGAAGGTGTCCAGCATAGCCTTAATGGTCTTTTCCGTGTCACGGAGCCGGGTTTCAATGTTACTATCTGCGTCAAGATATTCCTGACGCAGAAGCACAATCTCAGAGCTTTCCGACCGCGACGTCGCTGTGAGGGTTTCCTTCGGCATCCCTACAGCATCTACATCGCCAACATTTTCTGCACCGTTCCCAGCTCCACTTCCCGAAGGAGATCCTAACGGGGGAATCATAGAGCACTTGAAAGGTGCAGGTGGCGGAGATGTCCTCACGTTTTTCGGTGGTGGCGACCTCTTAAGTTTGGAGCTTCGGACAAAAGGGCTCTGCTCCACTTCAAACGAATTTACTTGCTCATTTGAGCTCCTCTTCAATGATGTGTTTGGGGTATTTTTATCAAAACTCATCGTGTTTTTTCCAGCGCATCGTGCGGCAAGGAGCGGCCCGGAATCAGTCAGGAACGGGTATACCCTCGGGGACAAAAACCCCTACCCCGGTTCCCCGGGGCCCAACCTCCGTTTGCCCAGCACCGGATACCTGACGTGCCGGGGGTCGCCCGTCGCAATGCAGAGCCCGACCTCTGCATCCATGCCGCACTCCCTGACCAAGGACCGAAGTGGCTGGTTTCTCACGACCCACTGAGAATACCCATCGGCAGTGCAGAGCACACATCAACCCCTGCAACACAACAGGGGCACTCCCAGGGACTCCCAGTGAGTTCGTCGGTCACCCTTTTAGTCGCCTCTTACGACAAGCCCGAGAAGGCTGCGGTACTATTCTAACCCGGTACCGCACGGGGGAGTTTGGATGTATAATAAACATACCAGTAAATTTAGCAATCAGTTAGGAGTAGTTTTCTGATTTTGATTTACAAATAGGCTAAAATACAGATTGAATAAGTCTTTTTTTAGTACAGATTAACTCAGCAGCCCTAGGGGATGTTATTTTAATTTCCTTTGATTTAAATTATCATTTTATTTGTTTTTTACAAGTCTCTGCTGTTCAACATCAAAAAGTGTTCGACGTACCGGTACTTTATCCGTGGATAAGCATTTTGCGACAACTACCTAACATTCATGTCATGGAATATATTGGAGACAACATACCATGCATCACCTTCTTTAGGTTATGTGTCTAAAAACCAACTGGGTGTATAAATAATTCAAGTGAATAATAAATTTGTTTACACATTCAAAAAGTATTTGTTACTACTAACTACAAGCTACCTACTATTAAACCACCCTTTCATAAATAAAATATGAAGCCAAACGCCACAAACAGGAATTTAGACTTTTTGAACCCTTTTAAACCAAATGTATAGAGAGAATGCAATTTTATGAAGCTGTTTTTGCATATAGGCTAGATCTTTACCAGTTTTCTTGGAATAAAACAATTACCGGTATCTATAATCTATATATTAATAGAAGCACGTTTCTTTAAAATATTTTTTCTCAGCTCCTGTGCATCGCAGGGGAAATCTACGCATATTGATAGGAATGTGTTTTCCTGTAGATATGCAGAATCCCTGTTTAAATTAAAATAGGCTCAAAAATAAGGACAAAAAATGAATTTAAAATAAAAATACCCCCGCCACAGCAAACCTGCCGTCTAAGCGAATTTCCATTTGGCTGAATTGATTTTCAATTGGTCTATTTAAATAACATTAGGTTTAACGAGTACCTAGGTTTGCTGCTACAAGGAAACTAATAAATAGTGTGTTTTAAGTAAAATAATTATTGCTTAGTATAAAATGAATATATTTGCCAAGTTCGATCAAAAGACATCCATAAACAAGCAAACTACAACATTTTACAATATTCTCCATAAGAATAACATGGGAATTTTAAATTTAATTTTTTTTTTGTTTTCTCCGTAACCAATAACCGTACAAAAACACTTTGATATACTGAATTGTTTGTTTTTTTAAGCTCTTTAAGAAGGTTTAGAGAAAAATTGGAAAATTTTGTGTTTTGAGGGTCAAAAGTGAGAAAAACCAATTTTTAACCCATAAAACCCCCCATAAAATCCTGTTCCCATGGTCCGATCATGCTGGATCGCGAACTCATTCAAGTTTATCCCGCCTTACACCTTCAAACCAAATTTCATCAAAATCGGATAAAAATTACTCAAGTTATCGTGTTCACGGACACATATATATATAAATCTATATATATATATATATATCTATATATATATATCTATATATATATATATATACATATATAAAAATTTGAACGAATGGTGTTTTTGGCCTCTGGGGACATCAAAATGAAAAAGTAAATCGGTCCCGGGCCTAAGTCTTACCATGAGACCTACGGTAATAGCTACTTCCCTATAGGGAAATTCGCTAAAAATTACATGGGCCTTGTGGGAAAGTGGGTTGCCAAGCTGGTGACAAAATAACAACAAAATATAAACAGAAAATCAAAGCAAATGGAAGAAATTAGGCACTATACAGGAAGAAACAACATGATACAAAATAAAAATAGGATACAAGGAATCGTTTACTGTTAACATTTCACCCCATACCGTACCCGTAAAAGCAGCAAAATAGTTTCTTTCAAAATAAAAACTAACAACTAAAGTAAGAATACATTATTTGGTAATACTAAGTTGCATTAAAAATAGATTATATGTCATTTAGGCTACTTAAAATGTATCTTTTAACTTATGTTACTAATTTATATATTACATTAATAACAAAAACAAAAACGCTCAATGGCCCAATTTCTTAAAACAAAGCTTTTCTTTCAGTTAATAAGACATCCATTTTTAAAGACTGGACAATTTTTTTTAAGGTGTGAAGGTGGGCCCAGTTTTTGGTTTTGTGCTCTTTGATTTTTATCAGTTGTGTTTTTGTCCTGTATTGTTATATTGTTGACCTGTATAGCCTATGTGTGGTTTTTCAAAGTTAATATTTTGGATAGTTTTAAAAATATCTTAACTTAAGTATGACCAGGCAGTTCTACTGCATCTTTAGTGATAAAAAGATGTTTGTATTCCTGTGACAAGTAAGCTTTTATTATTATAATTTTAATTTTATATTAACACACAACCAAACTTACCTTTTCACTAGGTTCACTAACATCCACATTTTGCCTCTTACTTGAGTCATTGTCATGAGATTGCACTGAAGGCGTCGATGAGTTTACTACTGGTACTTGTGAGTGAAATTGGAATGATTTTGAAGATTCGTCAAAATAATAATATGTTCCACTGTTCCCTTCATAGTACAAACCTAATTCCTGTAAACAAAATTTATTTTTAGGCTACCTAAAATCACTGGTCACATCTAGAACCTCCTTAACCCAAGAGAGGACGCATACTGAAAAATTATCAGGTTGGTATTTTTTGCATACATGTTGTAGGCCTATTTATTAGGAGTCTTTGACTATCACTAAAATAGCTTTTATGCTATGAACCCATTCCAAAAGATGGTTTTTTTTTTTTTTTTTTTTTTTTTTTTTTTTAAAGCTTGGTGGCCTCTTTTAATTGTGCATAATTTGCCTGTCCACATAGACTAAGCGCCCGTGCGTGGATTGTTTACAGCAAAGTAAGGAGTGAGCCGGTACAGTACAAAGGTGAACTGTAGGTAAATTTTAGTGGCAGTGACCAGGATCTGAACCCACGACATCACTGTCTTGGGCCCGAAGTCTGTGACGCTACCAACTGAGCCACCGACTCACATATTTGTATGCGTCTCTTCGCATACAGTATTCCAATTATTGTGACTTAAGCTGAGTTATTAAGTAAAAGAGATAAGCTAAATCAGTTTTAAATACAAACGTTATCCAAAATTTATACTTAATCCTAGCTTTTGTTACCGATAATATTGAATTGTCTTTTAATTACTTTAATATCATTACTACTAAAAATGTAGGCTACCGTAATTAATTTAACATAACAGATTTGATTTTTTGTTCCTTATTCACCATTTTCTTCTTCTTGACTTTCGTAATTTGCATGGTATAACTTAAATGAAATGGACTTTTACTTCAAATTCTTTAACTAAACTAAAATCAAACAAACAAATAGGCTACAGTGGTAAACAATCTTACAGCGTTATAGTAGTATCCAGTGTTGTAGTCGTAGTACATGCCTGAAGTGGCCTCGTAAACAAACCCTGTCTGTTGAACTGCATTCTCTGCAGCTTTTTTAATGTCTTCCACAAGGTTTCCTGTTTCAGCCGATTCCGTCCAGACTTCAAAATCTGTATCACTGGTCTGAGTGTTTACATCTTTTTTGGTGATTCGGTTAACACCACCCTTTAACAAAAATATATCCTAATATTATAACAAGTTATTCATTACAGTACACATGTTTAAAACTGCACTTAGTGTTGGGTTATTCATAGTCAAGAGCCTACTACAGTTAGTAATAAAAGTACTTTACTAGTGAATTATGTCCAGTGATAGAAGTAAATTCTATTAACTAAGTTACTATGGTCAAAAGTTATGTTAATTAGACCTGTAAGTTAACTTCATAGCTTTGATGCTGTAACATCAAATAGCCTACAGTAGGAAACATCGGAGGGATTAAAATTGACAAAAGAAAATACCTATAAGCCTAGTCTACACAAGCAATAAAAGAGTACTGTAGGTAGCCTAGATATTTAACTTTGACAAAACCAGCAAAACTTTGATATCCGTAATGTAAGTTTGGATTTTGGTTAGGCTGTTTGGTTGTTATTGGAATCAATACTTTTAATAAGTTATTCTTAGCCTATATGATGGAGTCAGAAATCATAGGCCTACGTTTTTTTAATTATTGAAAGTGCAGTCATAAGATACTTAGAAGTACAATTTAAAATATCGATAGTTTTGGTTCAATACGACGTAGTAGAATTTAAATTTTTACCTAACAAATTCTAGAATAGGTACTAAGAATGCTTAACTTTAAGGCCACTATTAGCCGTGAGCGACTAAGTTAGTTGGGCAACTCAGCGGGAAACTAGTTGCCCGGTCAGTCTACCAGTTCCATCTGGCGCCGGGACAACAAGGGTAATTTGGGCAACTGCAAAAAATTTATATAGACAGAAATCTTTGCTATGGTTACGTACACATGGGAGCGTTGCAACGGGCGTTGTAACGCGCTTCAGATAAGCCTTTGCGTACACATGACAGCGTTGCAACGCGCGTTTGAGAAATTTTGTCTCAAAGCATGTCTCGGCATAGCCATAAAAGTCGAAAAGGTAGTTTTTACTAACTTTTTGTAAGGGAGTTGTAGGCCTACTTAAGAAAGAAAAAATCAAAATACCCTCGTTGCAGCTTAATTTAATATTTCAATTATAAAATATTAAATTAATGATGTTTTTTGCCTTTTTTTGGACATCAAACTGGAAAAAGTAAAGCAGCCCCGGGTAATTGTGTCGGGGAAAATTCCCTAAGAACACTTTTTACAAGAAAGTTTAGCTCGTATGTTTTTTCTTTGTAACCTAATTGAGGATACAAACGTCAGCTTTTAAATTCTAAAACATGTTAACTTAATTGCTTTATTTAACGAAAGTTTAAGTCTGTCTAGCACCTTGTGAGATCATTGTTAGGGATTGGATTTTAAAAGAAGAGATCATCGTGATTACCATAAGGTATTTTATATAGAAGTACTCAGTAAACATACATAAAACCTACTCCCCTCTACTCCAAAACGCGCGTTACAACTCTCACATGTGTACGGTCCCATAAGAACCTTCGTAGCTCGAGGCGCGCTGCTAGCGCGCATTGCACGATGAACCTCTGAGACGCGCGTTGCAACGCGCGTTGGCCGAAGCACTGGCGCTGCATGTGTACGCACTCATTTGATTGCTGTGTTTCTAGGACGCGCGTTGCAACGCTCCCATGTGTACAGGGTCTATACGTGGACAAATTTGTGCTCTTTGAAAGTCAGTGTCAATTATAGTGTTGAGCAGTATGGAGGGAGCTCTTTTTCTTCCCCTTCTCTTGAATTGCCGGCTGAGTTGTCCAGCTAGTTGCTAACGGCTAATAGCGGCCTAAAAGGACAACATGTAAAGTGTCTTTTATTAACTTTTAAATTGCCTAAGGCCATCAACTTCCTACAAACAAAAACCAAAGATATTTTTTTACATTGACTCAAAATCTAGGCTTACTTACCTCTTTTAATTTATGATATAGTTTGTGAATGAGAGCTCGCTGGCGTAATATACATTGTTGAAGTTTCTTTACAAATCTGAGAACTTCTGGCAAGTCTCGTATCGCATCATCAACAGATTGGCTTGTAACAAAGTTGTTTCCCCATTCACCTCCATCTCCACTGTTTTGTAGGCTCAAAAGGTCAACATTTGGAGCTTCGTTTTCTTCCGGGGATGGTTGTAGGATTAGGCCTACTTTATTTCCAAGTGTTTCTGTAGTTGATTTTGCAGGTTCAATCTCTTCTGACTGTATACCTACATCTTGATCATTGTTTTCCAAGGAATCACCCATAACTTTTTTTCATCTGAAACCGAAATAACTTGTTAACAAAATAAAAATACACTATTTTATATTTAGGCTGAGAGAGTTCATTGTTATTGGGAAAGAATTGACGAGGCATATTGTGCACACAATGTTGTTTAAAATAGGCCTATCTAAACCATAAACAGTCGTAAACGCACTCACATAACTAGTACAAATAACAAATAGTTAAATTAATTTCAACCATTAACACTGTAATCCAGCATCTCTAGCAACATTCATAAAACTCTTAACCTTAACCATAAACCATAACCTCAAAGAATGAAATGAAGTTTGCAAGGAGAAGAAGAACAAGTCAGCCAAGACCATAACGTTAAGTGAAGATATGAATAAAAAGTAACAAATTATTAGATATTTTCGCAGGCTCGTTGATTATAGTATATACTATTTTTAACTAGAGTTCTATGTTTATGATAATAAGCAAATCCACGCAAATCACATGTTACGATACATAATCTTGTTGTTTTGAATTAAATCATAAATCATTTTATTTGGCCATTTAATACAAACTGTACAAGGCTAAGTCATATCAAACATCACAATTCAACATGCACAAATCAAACATCAAATAATAAAAAGCAAACATGCAAGCAAACAAAATAAAATCAAGAGTTCAAAGCAAACAGTTCTGCAAAACAGCAAACCATGCATCTTACCAAGCCATACATTACTTGTGTTATCTTTCATTAATCATGCTAGAGATCTGCTTCATAAAACCAAAATTCATCTAATTAACTATACAGCCCGATGTGTAACTCACTCACTCAATGGGGATACAAATTCTAGACCACTTCTAGAATAGCTAGAGATCTGAAATTTGGCACACTTGTAGGTCTTGGGCCCAAACCCACGGGAAAATCCTAAAAAGTTGCATTTTTTAACATTAACCCCCCCGTAATCTCGAATTTCCCCCCCTTGTTATTCTTATTGGAAATAACATTGAAAATTCCCGACTTTGGTATGGTCATATGAATCGTTTAGAAACGTGCTAGAGACTTCAAATTTGCGTAGTATTGTAGTAAGAGACCTTACATTACCGGTGGAATATGCAAAAGTCCCATTTTCAAATTTTAACCCACCCAAAAATCCAAAATGGCGGACCTCTGAAAACGAAAAACACTTTTTTTTCAACCGGATGTAGCTCGAAAACGGTAAGAGCTAGAAAAGATTTGAAAGAATCTTAGCGAAAGGAAATTAAATTTTCTACAAAACCCTCTTAGGCGTTTTCTAAAAATCGCATTCCTTCAGCTTCAAAAAACGCCCTACTTTCAAAATTTGGTAAATTTTTATTAAATTTTTACCGGTTTTCGCCATTTTTTCATACTTAAATAATTTTTTTTTCACAAATTATTATTGCTTTGTATTTTCCTTACTTTACTTTAAATTTTACTCATGACATGTTTTTTCGTAACTTTACTCCTTGACCCCCAAAACTTAATTTTAATCTCAAAATTTGAAGGTTTTTTGCCACTTTTACGAGCCCCATGTTATTCTTATGGAGAATAAGATTGAAATTTAATGACTTTGGTATGGTCATATGAATCGTTTAGAAACGTGCTAGAGACTTGTAATTTGGTAGTATTGTAGTAAGGGATTATAAGCTAATGGTGAAATTTTCAAAAGTCCCATTTTCAAATTTTAAGCCCCCCAAAAATCCAAAATGGCGTACCTCTGAAAACAAAAAAACACACTTTTTTCAACCGGATGTAGCTCGAAAACAGTTAGAGCTAGAAAAGATTTGAAAGAATCTTAGCGAAAGGAAATTAGATTTTCTACAAAACCCTCCAAGCGTTTTCCGGAAATCTCACTCCTTCAGCTTCAACAAACGCCCTACTTTCAAAATTTGGTAAATTTCTTTCAAATTTTTACCAGTTTTCGCTATTTTTTCATACTTAAATAATTCCTTTTCGCAAATATTATTATTGCTTCGTATTCTCCTTACTTTACTTTAAATTTTACACTTTACGTGTTTTTTCGTAACTTTACTCCTTGACCCCCAAAACTTAGGTTTAATGTCAAAATTTGAAAATTTTACGAGCCCCATGTTATTCTTATGGAGAATAACATTTACCCTATAAAACCACCATAAATCCCCGTTCCCATGGTTCGTTCATGCTATAGATTTACTCTGGTTTACTTAAGGTTTTATCCTCCTATCGTATTTACAACCCCCCCAAATATTAAATCCCCCCCAATGTTATTCTTACAGGTGCATAATTCTAAATCACGTTTACCCATTTCTAGAATGACTAGATCTGAAATTTGGCATGATTGTAGATCTTGCGCCCTTTCCGAAAAGTGAAATTTTACAATTATAACTCCCCCCCACGAAATATAGAATCCCCCCAATGTTATTCCTACAGGTGCATCGGTCTAAATCAATTTTACCCACTTCTAGATTAGCTAAAGATCTGAAATTTGGCTCAATTGTAGGTCTTGCACCATTACCCATTTGTATTTACCCCCAACCAAAAAAGGGGGCCTGGGGGCGTCGTATTTTCAACCTCCCCCCAAATATTAAATCCTCCCCCCCCTAATGTTATTCTTACAGGTGCATAAGTCTAAATCACGTTTACCCATTTCTAGATTTACTGGATATCTGAAATTTGGCATGATTGTTGATCTTGCGCCCTTTTCGAAAAGTGACATTTTACAAATATAACTCCCCCCCACGAAAATTAGAATCCCCCCCAATGTTATTCCTACACGTGCATCGGTCTAAATCAATTTTACCCACTTCTAGATTAGCTAAAGATCTGAAATTTGGCTCAATTGCAGGTCTTGCGCCATTACCTATTTCTTTTTACCCCCAACCAAAGAAGGGGGCCTGGGGGCGGAGCCCCCAGCGAGCCAAAGGCGAGTCCAAGCTATATAGAGGGTTTGACAAACCCATGGTTTTATAGTTTTTACAAACTTAGATGGTTTTACACAGGGTTTTTACAGCTGTTGGGAGGCGATTGAAAAATGTCATACCTGAAACAGGATAACAATTCAAGACAAAACTTAACCTAGATCTGTTCATGTGAAAGTTATTTCTATTCCTTGTATTATACATATGGATGTCGCTGTTTGTCAGTTGCAAAAGAAAAAAGAATTAAATATAGACTGTCAGCCGTGCTGCGGTTGCCATGGTTACCATAGGTTCCGGCGCACACCGCTGCAGTTTACGTAGCGCGTACGCCGTAACTACGGTGGTGCTCCAAGCCAGAACCTATGGTAACCGCAGCACAGCTGACGGTCTACATTCAATTCTTTTGTAATACACTCTCATTATCTTTGATTGCTACTAGGCACTGAAAAATGTAAATATTACCAGTCATTGCGCCACATAGTTTGAACAATGGTTTGCAATAGGCTCGGTGTTGGGCATTACATAAAATTCTTACTGCTATTTTTTGCAACAGAAGAACGCTGTGGGCCCTGCTGGAATGACCCCACAGCCTAGCACCGTACCCAATGTGAGATTGAAAAAAAAACAAAGAAATCATATTTAAGGAAAACAAAAGGCGTATCACTTTAAAGCCTACGCAACAAGAAAATGACTCTACTCAACTTTGAACTAAGTGAGTCTATGTGGTCACTCCAGCTTAGAACAGAGTTGAGAGAAAATCCAAAGGCGGTGAAAAAAACCAAACGGCCAAACGATGAAAAATCATAGATAAAGAGTGTAAAGTATGCTGTTGCACAAATACCAACCCCATGACGTCAAAAGCTTGTAAAAAGACTATGTTTCTTGCAGTGACTGTACTTTTGGAAATGATGAGATTTGGACGTCGTCGTGCAACAGTCGAGTAGTTTATATTGCACATAAGACAGCTTACAAATTATATTTTTGACGTCATGACGATGCCTTATATCATTGGACGTCGTGACACTGACTTGTAATTGGACGTCGTGCAACACTCCCAGCTTTACACTGTCAGGCCGCATAGCAAACGCCGCGTTATCGTGCCTAGATGCATATTATTCCCTCCTTGAGGAAGCTATCAAAAGGCTTATTAGTCCCGTCCAATTCAATCGTTGAATACTTCCACATTGTCTGTGATATAATACATTATAGTAAACGTCCGGTCATCATTATGTATATTATATATATTATTATACATATTATGTATAGTCTACACATAATTTTTCTGAATAGTGTTTTTGCCCTCTTGGGGACATAAAAATTAAAAAAAAAAGTAAAAAGTAAATCGTTCCTGGTTCTAGGTTTTACCATACCGCACATGGTAATATTAGATTCTAAGAGGAAATGCGCTAATAAAGAGTCTTTTACAAGACAAACTTTTTATTGATTTAAATTAGCTTTACATTTAATTTTAATTTATTTGCAAAAGTTGCCAAACAACAGGTAAAATTACAATTATAAGCCATAATCCAAATAACTTAGGATTGGCAATGATAATCAATGGTTTTAAAGCTTTGGTGATAGCAAAAGTTAGATTACCAAAACTTCATCCCGTTCCAGTGTATCATATAGCTATTGATCTGAAGCATACTGTAGTTAAGTTATGATCTCGAGTGTTTTATTGCTGGCCAAGCAGAATATCCTTACCCGTGTGCTGTACTCATGTTGTGCTACAGAAACGAATTTTTTACCCTCCAACACAAGGATTTTAAGTGCCTCCAATTAAAAAGTGACCTAATTTGATTTATTTTTCTTGTACTGTATTGGGATTATGATTATAATTTCCTGATGTATTATTAAACGATCCTTAAGAAGGTATCGCTTGGAACGCATGGTCGGAAATTTAGCGTATGAAAGGACGGTAATTAAGCATACTTTGCCATAAATGGAGTCCAGGAGCTTTAAAATGCAATGCTACAAGTAGTTTTATTCAGATACTACCTATTTTATCTAGTATTCGCCTTAAAAGTTACTTTTTATACCTATTTCACGGAGTAAGGATTATGAACTCTGGGTAGCTTTAACATCCTCATGCTTATCAAGAGTTTAAAATTCAATTTCACACATAAAAATATTTGAACAGCCTAATGCTTTTCTTGTGTGTGAATAATTAACTTAACGAGAGGTCGTCCAGTGGTCGAAACTCGACCAAAAATATGTAATGTACTCACTTATCTATTTTCACCCCACACTGTAAATAAAACATGTGATTGGAGTTTCCTCCATTTGTTTTGATTTTCTGTTTATATTTCGTTGTTATTTCGTAACCAGCATAGCAACGCATAAGATCCATGTTAATTTTTTCAAATTTTTAAACTCATTTTTTGTGCTTATCTTTGAGCCTATTTAAATTTATAAAGGGATTCTGCACACCTACAGGAAAATAGCTTTCCAACGGTATGCGTAGATTTTCCCTACGATTCACACGAGCTGAGAAAAAAGGTTTTAAAGAAACATGCTTGCCTATTAATATATAGATATCTTGACTTAGTTATAACAATTGAAATGTCTATTTCTGAACTATCCTTAAAATTTATAAAGAAACAATAAAGTAAACCTGAGATTCACTGAAGGGTATAATATCAAAGAGAAGATTTATAGCGCTTTGTTAAACTTGTTACAAAACACTTCTTGCCTCCCCTGGGAAATCAACGCAACATTCTTGCTAAAGAGTAAAATTATTTAAATATGGGATTTACTTAAAAAATCATCACACATTTACCATCAAGTCGATTTTGTTATGTAGACCTTGGCCTAGTATTTTGGTTGAATTTAGTAAAGCTATAAAGAAAAATATTCTTAAATGTACTTTATTGACAAGTGAGAGTTAACTAACGACTGCTGGTACCTATTTGTAAAAACAATATTTAATATATGCTACATTATTCTATCTTTTTCTCAAAAGGGATTAAAACACAGTGCGTATAAATCACAAATTAATTCCATTGTTCGTTATTATAGCGGTTTGTAAACGATAAAAAATTTCTTACTTTTCTTAAAGGCTTTTATATGTTTAAGAAATAAATTAACAACTTAAATATTACGCAACCAACCAGAGATGAAAGCTATAATGTTTAAATTAAACCCTTATTCTCATTAATATGTTAGTATTTTATATGAAAAACATTTAAGTTTAAAAAAAACAAGTCAGAAACTGAAGAATAATAATATTGCCAACAGTGATCATCAAACAAGGACAACGACAACATAAACAGATTTCAAAGCGATTTGATTGAATGATTAAAATATCCAACTTCAGGACCGTTTGGATCTAATTATTGATACAATTATAACTTCAACTCAGTAATTTGGACCGATGGGCATGGAGATAAAACATGCCTCCCAAACTCTACTGGCTACTGTTGTATTATATTTTGAACTAATCTTTCATGATATTAACCGAAATTTAGGATTGCCTTTACTGGGGTTTGTTATTAAATTACTTCAAATTTGTTGAGCTTGTGAACAAGAAAGGCTTGATTATGTTTGATGATCCCTAGCAGTTTTTATTTTCGAATAGACACCTGAATTTGAAGATACATAAAAAAAACTCAAATACATGTATTGTTAAGCATTAGCATAAGCTTAGTTTTGTGACATAACATGTTCTTAAACCTAACCTACTTTGAGTACCAATGTGTAAATATTTATCTTAAAACTCTCAAAAATATTTAAAGCTGATTGGTTGAACGTTTAAACATACAACTCCCTCACACCTTTGTTAGATACCTTTGTAAATGTTCAACAACTAAATTTAGGTGTGTTTGAAATTGTTATACACGCATGCTCTTACCTTCTGTCTTAATTTAATAGTTATATGGTAAAGAACCGATTCTTACCGCATAACTAACTCTACTGAACTAACTAAATATAGCTAGCTTTAACTAGATCTTGCATTGTTCTCTTCCAATAATTGTTAACAATTAAGTCATAAACAGTAATGACAAGTTATAAAAATTCGTAAAACCTATAACATTATTTTATTGGAGAAACTTCAGCTGATATTTGCTGTTGGGCTGAAGCGTGGTGGGTGTAAGGTATGCGGCACTTTGTTGGGCTGGGAGCGCTATTATATTTCCCCAGGGGCGCATCTCTCCCTCATTTCAACACACAGCCTGGTTAAAAGCACTGTATTGAATTGTTATGCTAATACAGAAAATGCAAAATTAACTTAATAATACAATATTTTAGATAATGTAAATACTATGTTAGTCAATAGTACAATATTTAATTGGCTGCTTGGTAATAGTATTAAGTTATTTTACAAATTAGTAATTTTCTGCATTTATTCAAACACTTTCATAAGTGTAGTAGAAGAAAGTTTGTATAAGTGTATGCCATTGATTAATAAAATTATTATTTATATTCACATTAGAAAAATCGAAGTAGAATGACATAGCATAGGTTATAATGGAATATACACGTTACATACCTGATTCTAACAATATTATTAATTAATCAAACAATTCTAATAACGCATCAAACAGCCTCACAAACAAGGCTCGATTGCATTGAACATTGAATTCCAACTATGATTAAATTTCATAACACAGATGGAACTGTATTGTCAGTAATGTATGCCAGTAAACAAACCCTTAATAGAGTTAATTAACTCAAATTTAATAAGTGCTTCAATCGTAGAAGCCAATTGCTTTGAAAATATTTCTAATTAAACACATTTTTTTACTTTTTGGAAAATTACTTATTTTTCTTATTAAATGTTGAATTAATTAGAATTTCGTAAAAGTTTCCTGCCGTTTTTCTTTGACCATCGAGAGAAAGAACTATCATCACGTACACCACTATGAGTTAAAACAATTAAGCGATAGTTTGTTGAAAAAACATTTCCCTAATACGAGTTAAAGTATTCATAGCATAAACATATACACACATAGATTATATTAACGACAAAACTTATTTATACGTTTGTGTTTGAGAGGTATAGATCAAAATCACACATTCCCTGATGACGCAGCTCCTTTAGGGTAGGAAATTAACTACATTTTTAGTAAACAAAGGCAAAAAAAAAAAAAATATGTCACTGACTAATTTACTGATGATCAATATTTTTTTTACACACACATGAAAACAAAAATATTTTTGTAACATAAACATTTCCGTAACAGTTTGAAAGCAGCTGTTCGTTAAATAAAATTTTTGCACTTAACAAACTCAAAATGCTTCTAGAATTTTTCAAAATTAAATTGAAATTTCTGAAACCCAACAATCTAGATATTAATAGGCAAGCATGTTTCCTTAAAACCCTTTTTTCAGTTCGTGTGCATCGCAGGAAAAATATACGCACACCGTTAGAAAGATGTTATCCTGTAGATGTGGAGAATCCCTTTATAAATTGAAAGAGGCTAAAAATTAAGCAAAAAATGAATTTAAAATAAAAAATAACATGGACCTTATTGGTTGCCATGCTGGTGACAAAATAACAACGAAATATAAACAGAAAATCAAAACAAATGGAAGAAATTCCAATCACACGTTTTATTCACAGGGTGGGGTGAAATAATAGAGAAGTCTGTACATTACATATTATTGGACCAGTTTTCAGCCACTTGACGACCTCTAGTTATATTTTAATAGGCAAGCATGTTACTTTAAATCCTCTTTTCTCAGCTGATGTGCATCGCAGGGAAAATCTGCTCATAGAAAGATATTTTCCTGTAGGTGTGCAGTCTGCCTTTATACACTAAAATACCTAAAAAAACAAAAATATATACGTCTAATAACTCTTGTAATAATATATTTACACTTATACTGTTGACTCCCAAGACGGTAAATACATATAAAAGTTTCGCCTATTGGGTCTGATGATGATTGGAGTTTCCAATCGAAATCAATCACCCTTACCAACTTTTATATGTATTTACCGTCTTGTGAGTCAACAGTATTAGTGTAAATATATTATTGCAAGTGTTATTAGACGTATATATATATTTCTTCAGGTAATTTGATAACACGTACGATGCTGATCAAGATGTTATACTAAAATAGGCAACAAATAAACACAAATATGAAATAAAAAAAATAACATGGGCCTTATGGGTTGCCATGCTGGGGACGAAATAACAACAAAATAATTTATAAATAAAAATACTTTTTAAAAATGCCACGTTTTTAAACGCACTAAAAAGTATAAAATAGCATATACAATTTTGAGAGAGTAATTACTTGTAAGATTTAAAACGAAAAACGTGGGGCGCATGCTGATTTACAATAATTAACTTCTCCTATTGAACTATTATGATCTATTGCATGCGCCCCACGTTTTTCGTTTTGAATCTTACAAGTATTTATTCTCTCAAAATTGTATAAATTATTTTATACTTTTTAGTGCGTTTAAAAACGTGGCATTTTTAAAAATTATTTTTATTTATAAATTATTATCTAGTTTTTAGTCTTTAATGTGTAAATATGTTAAATCTATTTTATATAGCCTCTTAATACATAACTAAAACCCAAAACCTTATTATCTGTAATCAGATGTTTTATCTTTACTTTGAAATGATTGTTTTATATTTTTGGAATATCTCGGAAGCAGAACCTGTACCTCTTAACCTCTGCTCTTCTAACTGTCAAATTTAAGTATTTACAGCTGACTTAAATTAATTTATATGTTTACATTCTTTTAAAATGTAAACATGGAAAATTTGGAAGCCAAAGGGGCGTAGCCCAAGGGAAATATGAAAATTAAATGATATAACATTGCATTGTCATCCATTTGTGAGCTATGTTTCAAGTTTAAAGTCTCTAGCTAATCGGGAACTTCGTTTAAAATTGATATCAAAATTGGTAGGAAAGCGAGCTAATAAAAACAAGCCCATGGGGCGTAGTCCAAGGGAAATATGAAAATTAAATGATATAATATTGCATTGTCTTCCATTTATGAGCTATGTTTCAAATTTCAAGTCTCTAGCTCATCGGGAAGTATCAAAATTTGCAAGAAAGCGATTTAATAAAAATACCCCCGCCGCAGCAAACCTGCAGACTAAGCGAATTTCCATCTACACATCTGGAATTCCACTAAATTAATTCCCTTAAAATTGTCAGATTTATTTCCTATTTAAATATCATTAATATTAATGAGTACTTAGGTTTGCTGCTACAGGGAAGAAAATAGGGGGTTTTTATTGAAATATTAATAGCTTAGTATGAAGTAAACAAAATTTCAAAATTTCATTAAAATATGTCCATAGACAAGCAAGCTACAACACTGTATTTATTCTCCATAAGAATAACATGGTAATTTTAAATTTACACTATTTTGCGATTTTTCCGTAACCGTTAGGCATGCAACAATGCTTCAATATACTAAATTATTTGTTTTTTTTGAGCTCTACAAAATGCTTTAGAAAGAAATTGTATGTTTTCAGGGTGAAAAATTAGAAAAACCCATTTTTACCCCATAAAACCCCCCATAAACCCCTGTTCCCATAGTCCGATCATGCTAGTTCGCGAACTCGTTCAAATAAATGTAGGTTTACACGTTTATACCAAATTTCATCAAAATCGGATCATTTTTGCTCGAGTTATCGCGCTAACGGACACATATATAAATATATATATATGAATTTGAACGGATGGTGTTTTTGGCCTCTGGGGACCTCAAAACGAAAAACTAAATCGGTCCCGGGTCCAGGTCTTACCATGAGATCTACGGTAATAGCTTATTCCCTATATGGGAAATTCGCTAAAAGCCCATGGGGCGTAGCCCAAAGGAAATATGAAAATTAAATGATATAATATTGCATTGTCTTCCATTTGTGAGCTATGTTTCAAGTTTCAAGTCTCTAGCTCATCGGGAAGTTAGTATAAAATTGATTTCAAAATTTGTACCGGACAAGAAAGCGAGCTAATAAAAACGTTTTAATATAAACAGAAAATCAAAACAAATGGAAGATTTTTAATCAAATGTTTTATTTAGAGCATTGGGTGAAAATATAGAAGCATGTACATTACATATATTTGGTCAAGTTTTCGACCACTGGACGACCTTAAAATAATGGCTGGTTAAAATTATCCCCTTCATCTAAAAATTATCTTTTTTAACAGAAGTATCATGGAAATCCGTCAAGTGGTGGATTCAGAATCTGTGAATAATAGACTCCTCCCACGGGTTGTATAAGTTAAATCATAATTATTAGCTAAAACGCCTCTAATGATCAATCAAAAAAGTCGTCAAATTCAAACTGAACATCACTAATATACCCGTAGAAAATTAATTATTCTCCCCAATTCAAAAATATTTAAATTTAATTATCATATATACAATTATGACTTCAAGCATTTTAAAATGTGATCACAAGTGCAATCATTAAACAAATGCAGTTATAACGGAAATTGCCAAAGATTTTGATTTAGAGGGAAGTGACAAGTAGACGTAGGATTGGGTCTAAAGCCGGGCTCCAATCTTCCAAAGCCTTCACACTCTCAAAGAAATGTGAGCCTCTTTATGTTACTGGTGAAATAACTATCCGTGGGATCTGGACTCAGAAAAGGAATAGAGAAATCCCCATTGAACATTCGTATCTAAAGTATATGCAGATATTATGTAGTAATTGAATTAAGAAAAAATAATAATTTACACTGATGTATAAGCATACAAATAATTACACTGTATATTTCTGCAGAAATAAAATAAATAATCTAACACTGATTAGTTATAATGTAATTCATGTCCAAACTCTTCAAGATATTTTGTTTTTGGTTGAGTTAATCAAAAGCATGTAAATAGGTGATTGTTTTTGTTTTCGTTCTTTAATTAAAGTGAGTAGGCCTTACTCGCAAGTACCGTAAGTAAGTACACACATTTTATGAATAGGTCAAGTGTGAAACAAATTAATCGAATATCAAGCAAAACATTTCTTTAACCCCTTTTTAGTTATAAAAAAACACCATTTTTAAATAAAGAACCTCCAGCGTACACCATATAACTACTGATGTAAGTATATCAGTAGACTCTGGAGGGTAGTTAATTGATTGGATAGCTCTTCTATCATAATGACATCATGAACGTCCAGTGTACACCATATAACTACAGATGTATGTATATCAGTAGACTCTGGAGAGTAGTTTATTGATTGGATAGCTCTTCTATCATAATGACATCATGAACGTCCAGTGTACACCATATAACTACAGATGTATGTATATCAGTAGACTCTGGAGGGTAGTTTATTGATTGGATACCTCTTCTATCATATTGACATCATGAACGTCCAGTGTACACCATATAACTACAGATGTATGTATATCAGTAGACTCTGGAGGGTAGTTTATTGATTGGATACCTCTTCTATCATATTGACATCATGAACGTCCAGTGCACACCATATATAACTACTGGTGTAAGTATATCAGTATACTCTGGAGGGTAGTTAATTGATTGGATAGCTCTTCTATCATATTGACATCATGAACGTCCAGTGCACACCATATATAACTACTGGTGTAAGTATATCAGTAGACTCTGGAGGGTAGTTAATTGATTGGATAGCTCTTCTATCATATTGACATCATGAACGTCCAGTGTTTTATTGTAATTATGTAATGATTATCGACGTAATAATATATTGTCAAAGACATTAGCCATTTAAATAAAGTTTGAAAAAAGCCTTTTTACAGGCTTTTAACTAATACCATAAATTTTTTTTAATTACACTATTTCTAGTTGTAAAGTAATTTTAGGCAGTTTGAAAAAAAAAACATATTCTGGAATAAGCTAATCTGAAATAATAAGTAATATAATGATTGGATTATATATGCAATTTAAAATTATCCAAATCTAAGTAATTCACTAGATAAATCAATTTGATAGCTTCGTAGCATAAACTTTTATTTGCTGACTTAACGTAAAGATTGTCTGCTCGTGAAGTATTACTTTGAGTTCAAACAATTTAATACAATATCTAACTTCAAACTTTTTCTCCTTTGTGAACTGATAAGTTACTGAAGTGGAATCATTTCACAAAGGGATCAAATATAATTCTCTCTGATCCAACCACCATCCGATAAATGCCTCTCCAGAGCTTAGTGGGAAACAATTATAAAACAAATGTAAACGCCTTTTAGTTCACAGCTGGAATTCTATTCAATTCTCTGTGCTTATTTGAAATGTGATGAAAGAGCACAGTTAATCAAGATCGATTAAGCTATCCGAGAATGGAAAAAGTTAGTACAGAACTATAAAGGGTGATTTTTTAAACGCAACCCAAATTGAATATTATAAAATAGACTAAAATTGGTGTCTTCCCATGCGAAAAAAAACTGATTACGTCTTATTACAATAAATTATCAATAGCACTAAACCTCATGGTATACTTCAATGATGCATATTAGCCAATCGGAAATGAAGTAAATAAAACAGGGATACCAACATACCAGCTGGTTTTGTTGTTGAAATGTGTCTCACGCTAGTTGCAAGTATTTAATCTGCTTAAAAACACCCTGTATTAGATATAAAAAAAAAATTGTTGTGACCTTTTATTAATATCCTCCCATGTAAGCTTTCTTGATTTCCATTTATTTTTAACTAACGATCATTTCAAGAAGATTGTTCAAGAAGAACGTGCAAGAATATTGTTTTAATTTGTTTATAAAAACCACCTTCCTTTTCCATTAGGCTCCAAATACGATATAGTATCGTTTAAAGAATTAAATCTTCTATAGATGTTATAGAAAATAGTGAAAGTTAGGTTATTGTTTGATTTGTGTGCGATCTAATTTGTGTAAATGTAATGTTTCTTAGATGAAGGAAACAGTGTTATTCAGTAGCAAGAGATAGTAATATTTTAAATATTTAGGGAATCGAGTAAAATACGATACGGCACGATCACACAAAACACAAGTTATCTAGAATATAAGCTTATGTGAAATATAAATTTTGGTGTTTTACACGTGCATCCACAATAACCCATGTCTAAATTGTAAACTTGCATTGTTCACATAACACGTATGTCAAAACTTAGCCGATTAGTGTTCTGTGTTCCCTACTTATAACTACGTGCTTTGGAACTATGTTGGTGCGTGATTTGGAAACAGCCAAAGGAAATAAACGCCGGGAGGAACCACCCTTATTTGTTAAAATGGGTTAAAAACCAATTAAGTAAGATTTTGTACCTCGTCCTGTGTACTTCACAGTATAACATAATTTAGTAGGTAAATGAGATGTGCTAGATTGCAAACAAGTTCTAAAGAGGTAAACTAACCTGACGTCAAATAATGAATGCAGAAAATAACGTTAGTTTTGAACACAAAATCAATGTTACCAAATATATTTTCATACATAAACCTCCTTCATAAAGTGTAGTGCTATTGTGTTGGTAAGACAACTCTTATATTGTAATTTAAGTTTCGGAAGAGAGTGTGTTCAATGTTTCAAAGACAGTTCCTTAACAGATCTTCCCTACAATATAATATTCACTAATCACAAATTTCATGCTTACTTAGTGAAACGGAAATTTTCGGGGAAACCCCCTTTTCTCGTAAAATTGCGTTAGAAACTTATATTTTATTTAATAATTTTATTCTAGCTTAAGTTATATGAGATGGCCTCGTCATATAATCAGACGAAAAAATTACCTGTTATTTTTGTGGTTTGTATCTTTTTACTAAACACTCATACTATTATTTTTACATACACTTTATTAAAGTATAATATTTGATCATGTTATTAAGAGTAAACAAAAAATATTTGATTCACGCCTACTAAGGATTCACCTTTTTTGTAGTGTTCCATTTCCAGAAGTGTCTACGAGAAAATGAACTGCTTGCGAGTTTCCAACCAAACTCTACGAAACTTGGTTCCTCTGCAGTAGCTCTCTACTACTTAATTAAACTTGGGCCAAACTGAACTCACGGAAGTTTATTGCCAACGCACTTAGTACACGTTACAGTTCCATTTTGGAGAAAAAAGTTCACTACTGTTCCACCTTATTCATTTACCATCTTTGATTCGATAGTATTGACGAAGAGCGATCATCATCTATATAAATAAAATTAGAGTTTTGTCTGTACATCGCTCAGAATCATAAACTTTTAGGTTATTTTTACGTTTTATAGATTAAAGAAACCGAAACAAGTCTCATCTAAATTTCTGTCTGTCTTCCTGTCTGTCTTCCTGTCTGTCACGGCCCAAGAGCCATTTTACGTGGCCTTCTCCTGAAAAACGAGAGTACCTATCAAGTTCCAAATCATTTTAATATATTCACTGGATTGGCGAGATTGTCTTTAGCCATTAAAATATGGCGTCACTACTTTGTAAATAAAATGACGGACGTTTAAAAACCCAATTTTGTGCGATTTTTTGTAAAGTTTTCTCCCAATGTTCATCACATATTCTTCTATGAAATAACGAACAGCTGTTCAAATCAAGATTATTTCTTCTAGCTGTCACTGATATGTTTACATTGAATATTGTTTACAAATACCGCAACCATTTCCGATCATGTTTTGAAAGCAAATCCAAACCAAGTAAGATTAAAAACGTTTTTCCTTACATAACGGATTTAATTAATCGCAAGTGCAATAATGTGTACGGTAACCGTAAATGAAAATAGAAATTCTTTAAATATAAAATTGTACTTGATTTTTAATAACCGGGAAAAAGACCTTGAATCAGTGTTGTATATGACTGGGAAACTTACATTTTTTAAATGAGCGTTTTCAGTCGAGACTCGGCACACGATCGACGGGCGTCTACATGTCCATAAAAATAAACGTAGGCCTACAGTGTATTTATGTTTTATTCGTCATGTGTATAAGTGTACAGTTCGTGTATGTGTTTCAAAAACTCCAAGATGTACCTAATGGGGAAGTTCAAGACCTTATATTAGGACTGATGAAGGCGATTTAATTTCGCCGAAATGCATCTCCTGTAATAGGATACATTAGGATCGACCGGTGGACACAGGTAAAATTTAGTTATGTATAATAGTTGGCCAGCGTATCTGAAAATATGCAAACCAACTGCTGTTCTTTATATAAGAAGGTTTCAACTGAATACTATAAGATCCCCGTGCGTAGAACGGGTACACAGCTAGTATCATACTAATATTATAAATGTGAAATAACGCATTAAATGATGATAGCTCACATTCCCGATCAACATATAGACGCATCCTTATCTCGAAAATCCTTTCCGGCTCCGCCCCAGTGGCTCTGAAGTGTCCCATGTTAACCTTTTGAGTATTCATATTTAAAAGGAATTAAAGAAATTTGTTAGTCGTTTCAACCATACAAATTGGTTTTATGACATTCAATATAAAGTTATAAAGTTTACCAACAGGGTGCATTACTATTAATTTTTGTCAAACAGTTAATTTGAACCAAGTAGCGACAAACAGCTGTGATACACAATGAGAAATGTCAAAGTAGGATTGTTTACAGTTAAGTGTATGTTTTTATTTTATAAATAATCTTTTAATATTGTGCAAATATTCGATAATTTATTGTTTAGGTGTAACGGTAGAAGATTAGGCCTATAGCTATGGTAGATGTGTTATAATATAGCATACCGTAAATTAAAGGAACAACATTTTCTCAAACCGTGTCCTCTCCCATTGCAAACGCAAATCACGAGTAACTGAAATAAGCATTTTATACTTATACGCCAACCCCGTAGGCAGGACGGGTACTCTTACTCTGCTAGTGTTACAATACAAGTAACAATATCAGTACCTATCGGACTATTATAAGGTATGATCGCTTTATTTAATGAACAAATTTATGTTCGTACTAGCAGAGCACCCGTCCTTCGTACGGGGTTGGCATGTAAGTATAAAATGCGTATTTCAGTTATACTCAGGCTTTGCATTTGCAATGGGATGAGGACACAGTTTGATAAAATTTGGTTTATAAATTTACGGTATGATATAGTATTACACATCTACCATTGCCATAATGTTCTACCACTGCACCCAAACAATAGAAAAAAATAAATTATCAAACATTCGCACAATATCACAAATTATTCATTAAATTAAAAACTCAAACCTAACTGTAAACAATCCTACTTTGACATTTCTCATTGTGTGTCAAAGCTTTTTGTTGCTGCTTGGTTCAAATTAGCTGTTGTCATATATGCAAAAAAATAATAATAGTGCTGCACCCTGTTGGGAAACCTTATAACTTTTTATTGCTATTGCATATTATAGAACCAACTTGTAAAGTTGAAACAGCTGACTAAATTCTTTAATTCCCTTTAAATATGAATAATCATAAGGTTAACATGGAGAACTACAGAGCCACTGGGGTGGAGCCCGAAATAAATTTTGAGATAAGAATATGCCTAAATGTTAATCGGGAATTCAAGCTATCTTATGTTTACTATCAAATTTCAGCCCAATCCGTCCAGTAGTTTATGCGTGATTGACAACACACAAACACACACACAAACTCACAAACTTTCAAATTTATAATATAAGATAAGATGGTGTGCACTCCAATTAAAGTGTTCACGATTTTTACAAAACCTGAAGTTAAGCACACATTTCTATAAGTTAAAATCGTGTACAGTATTGTAGTTTTTACTTTGGGTTTGCAAAAAAACAAAAAAAAACAGCCCCTTAGTGGGCGTGGGTATGACGTTTACTGATAATGATACAAGGGGGAGGGTAGGGGTAGTGGGTGACACCTGTTGTTCATGACGTCACCGTTACCATGACAACACCTGTTGATCCTACCACCACACAAGACTCTCTACCATACAACCACCACAGTAGTTTGTAGTTTATAAAGTAATACGTAATCAGAACATTCAGTATACTGTAATCATATAATCGAAAAAAGATTCAAACCACTTCTCTGGGTTGGATTGGGTTATCCCTACTACCACTACTCCAAATACTTAAACAAAGTAGTATAATGTTTTTCAGCATAACCTTCTGTAACCTTGTAAAAGAAGAACTTGACATCTGTAGAAGAGTTTTGTTCCTGAAAATAAATTGATATTGTTCAACAAATAAGACACTTATTTTATTAATAACCCAGTAAACACTTTTTGCAAATTTACCTGTAGAGAAGGAGCTATTACCGTAGGTGGCACGGAACCTGTACCCGGGACATATCTATTTTTCCATTTTTGTCCCCAGAGGCCATGTATAATTATGTGTCAGTGAACATTATTACTCGAGCAATTTTGGTCCGATTTTGATTAAATTTGGCATTAATGAGTATGGATAAATAAACTTGATAGAGTTTGCGAACCAGCAGGATTAGGTCCGGGGAAAATGATTAGAGGGTTTAAAATTATAAAAAAATAGATTTTTAAATTTTTACCCTTAAAGTATGGGAATGCCCAGCTGTTTTTAGAGCCATCGTGTAGAACATAAAAACAACGATATTGTAAGTTGAAGCATTGTTTGGACAATATGAGGCAACAGGGAAAATTCCAAATTCTGTACATTAGAAATAACCATGTTATTCTTATTGAGGAAAAACTGTTTGTAATTTAATGTTTGTAACTGTGTGTAATTTCCTTGTTGTTGTGTAATTTGATCAAATTTGGTAAATTAGTATCAACATTTGACAAAAAAAGCTTTTTCCCTACCCCCGTTGCAGTTTACCTAAGTACACGCTAATTTGAATGTGTTTTTTTAAATAGGAGTTATAATATGATTTGTATAAGAATTTGTATTTAAGTAAAAATCCAACCAGACAAATTGAAATCCACTAGTTTGTTGTGGTGGTTGTATTTTATACACAGTTTGTTTCTTCAAGTGTTAATAGCATAAAAAGTGGGTAACGTGATAGCATCTTGGAATAGGTGAGCAAAACCTTGAGAGGTTCAATTATTGCTTCAGAAAATAAATTTATTGTTTTATTGCATTTAATTATTCATTTGGGATCAACTGTTAAATATAAACCTCATCTTTTTCTGAAATTTTTATTACTGGAGTAATGTATTTGACTAAGGCAAAATCACACAAACATATCCCATGTTCAACCCAAACAACATATAAATCAATTCTGCACAAATTAACGAAGCAAAGTAGTAAAATGCAAAATAAAATGTATGAAATTTTTATCGCAAAAGAACATTTTTACGAGAGAAAAACATGAATTTAACACAACTAATGAATACGGTGAACGCTGACGCGAAAGAGAGCTGGAATTAAATTTTCCTTATTTAATTGTACTCTGTGCCAATTAGTTTCTTCGCTGTATTCATTTAATTCTCTTAAGCATTTTTGTTTACAGGTAGCAAATATTACAAACGCTTTTACTTTTTCCATTATATTGTGTCAAAACGTCGTTAACAAAATTGTTTTCTAGTAAAAATTGGCATAAATTTAATACATTCGTACATGAATACCTTGCCGAGGGAAGCAATTAATTTATTATGTACAAAATGTATTGTTGTAGTACATTCTCAAAAACTAACGATATCTTCTTTTTCCAAATGTACAAATTGTTAATTTAATTTTCTCTTTGGAGATTTAATTGTTTGGTTACTATTTAACATTTGGTATTCTATGAACATTGATAAAGCATCATTATTCAATGAAATTCAGGCAATAATGATTTAAACACATACAATATACATACATATAAATATTTCTTCAGTATTATAACTGTTTACGATAATTATAACTGTATGCCAAGTTACTTTGTAACAACACAGTGATGGATGTGTGCTAAGGTCCCTCAGTATAATACGTAAATGTAATAATCATGATTAGACAGGCTTTACATCATTATTAAATTACTTCCTTCGGGATGTACATTAAGTAATTGATACAGTCTATTCAAATTAGCTTATGGTACAAGTAATAGGTTTATTTTAGATCAAGAAGGCTTTTGTAGCTTATTCATCACTAGATGTATTAGGTTTGTAATAAATACTGCACTCGATGTAGAGTAAACTAGAAAAACATGTATTCTACATACACAATACTACGCTTTCATTAATGTAAAATAAGTGTTTAAGGTAAAGTTTTCGTTTTGAGTTAATTTCTATAATTAATTTACAATATGTTGCACCTTAACCATGTTATTTTTTATTTTTATCGTTTCCTTAGTGCCGCAGTGATATTGACTATTATAAGTTTGGAAATCCCAAAAAATAAGTGTATTAATACTGTTTAATTGGTACTTAGGTACTATACCGACCTCACTTAACGACCACAACTAATAGTTATAACTTAACCTAACAACCAGGGTGGTCATAAGGTCCAGCCAGGGTGGGTTATAAGGGTGGTCAGGATAGGAAGATTTAAACTAATTAAAATCTTATGTGGAAGTCGATTCATCGGCGTGGTCGGTATAATACCTAAGTACTAATTATATTTTGTTCATACCAAACTTAAGATACAAATATTTCATAATTAGTATTATTCCTTTACGTTCCTACACAATTTTAATTACTATGCGATTATTTATTGAGAAACATTCACCATTTTCAGCTTTCCCAGAGGAATTTGATTTCTTTGCGAACGCTAAAATGAACCTTAAATTATTCATTAATAATAATAATGTATTAATTATATATTTAGGCTAATAGTAATAATTTGTACCCTAATAAATGGGGAATTATAATATTAGACCAAACACAAAAAGTGTAACAATTAACAATTTTTAAAGAGTTAAATTAATTAAAATTAAAAACTTCTATCATTAGTTTTGGAAGATCAAAGAGCGTTTCCACGTCACATTTGATTCAAGGTGAATAAATGTCATCTAATTATTCAAACTATTGTAGCAACAAATGAAGCCTTGCCTCGTGTCAAGACTTGATCCCTTTGTTATTATTTGACATTGTTCAACACTAACGCCACTTCAGACGATTTTCCATCTGATACTTTAACCTTTGCCATGTACAGTAATTAGTTTGTAGTCGGATTGTTAAAAATTTATTCCAGTCATTACGAAGTTTTAGATTGTTTTTTTCTTCAATGACGCATTACTCTAGCCTGAATTGCTCTAGACATTAATTAAGGCCAGATCTAGAGGGTTGTGGTATAATCAAATGGCTAAAAGATGCTAAAACCCACTGTTGATAGGCAGGATTCGAACTGAGGAATTCGGTGACCAAAGTCTCGTGTTCTACCACTAGTCCAGCCCACAGAGCACTATTTAGTGCTCTGGGGTCCAGCCTGCCCCCCAGGATTTTTACCTAGCACAACTACATCGAATGAATGTAAAAAACTATTGCCAATGTCTGTAGATGTGCGGCTTTCCCAGTAATTAGTGTACGGGACCTCTTTCCCGCGTGGATTAGAATCTTGCCAATCACTAATAACTTGAGTTTAGTGATAATTCTGTGACATGATGGTTCGGAACCCATCCTAGCAACATAGAAAACAAAAACAAGGTCGTGTAAAATGTTCTCTGTATTGTAAAGCTCACCAAAGTAAAAGTCATACAAATATTATTATAAGTTATCCTGGTTGTATAAGTTATATAAGTTATCTGAGAAGAAGTGGGCTGTGTCGTTTACGAGGTTTGACGCGTTAGAAAACGAGCTTACTAATATCAAAACGGATATAAGCAATATTAAAACTCAAGTTAGTGACGTAAAAAAAGTAAACGTGGAGTTGTGCGAGGATGTGACGATGCTTAAAAACGAAAACACCAATTTTAAGATCGACATCTCAAAACTGTACGATGAGATGAACGAACTTCAACAATACTCGAGATCAAATAATCTTATAATCATGGGAGTGCCGTATAGTAATGCGGAAAATGTGTACAACATCCTAGCGAGCATCGCCGGCGCCCTCGGCTTCAGGTACCATCCTGCAGAGATTGACGTCGCGCACCGACTGGCTCCCCGCCGTGGTGACAGCCGACCTCCACCGATAGTTGTCAAGTTCGTTTCTCGTACAGTCAAGTGGGGCTGGATGGACGCCAGGAGGAAGAGGAGGACTCTGTCAGCCCGAGATCTTCATGTCGGTTTTCCCGACCAACAGATTTACCTCAATGACCACCTGACACCGATAACCAGAGACATTTTCAACAAGGCTCGTGACATGGTGACGAAGAAGAACTTGGCCGCAGCATGGGTGACGGACGGCCGTGTACTTGTCAAGGGTAAGGAGAAGGACCGACCAGTCAGGGTGAGGAGTCTCGCAGCTCTCAAGGGACAGTGGCAGCCGGCGCCTCCGCAGACCGACACCTCCGACTCCGACCAGCAGCAGCAACAACAATCACCACCACCAGAACATCAACGGGACTCAACATCACCGGTATCTGAATTAAATCATACCTAAGACTGTAGTAGTAAATCATTCCAGGTACATTACATTGTTAGGTTAGTACACATTCTGAATCAGAGCTAAAGACAATTTTATTCTTAGGAGGTTATTTTTTTATTTTTTTTATCTTTTGTTTTTATTGAGCGAATATTTAATTTTACACATAGGTTCTATAACGCAGATACGAAGATAATTACATCATATTTAATATTTTAGACTGTGTTTTTTTTTTCTAGATATAACTCTCTCTTCTTTTTTATCACTATTTTACATTGAGTCATTACATGGGATACATTTTGCTTAGCTTAAGTAGCTTATTTAGTTAGCTTAACTTAATTATTTTAGCTGTATAGATTTCGATATCCCATTCTCTTTGTCCAAGTATAATCATCACTTTGTATCAATTCGTTTTTATTCTAAGTACACACAGTTAATGCATTCATTCTTTCTACTTGATAGTTCAATACCACATAAGTATGTCGAGCTACATATATATATATTTTTTTTTTTACATTCTAATCATCCATCAATGCATCGAGTATTATACAATTAACTATTGTTAGCCCACAATAGCTTTTCTTGTCGTATATAATAACATACATTCTACATTTTCTCTTTTTCAACCACTATTGTATCATCATTCATCAAATTAAATATATTCTATAAACACATAAATATCGACTGAGCAATTGTTTATTTAACTTTGGTTTTATAATTTTTGATAATTTTACCTGTTGAAAGTATAAATTCAAGGGGTAAAGTCGTTGTAATTCATTAATGTTTAAACTTTTTCCTATTTTTTTTAACAATGGATGTTTTTAAGTTAATGTTATGTCTCCTTAATGGTTTCTACAGAATCATATGTAATAGTTGAACATAATTTTACGCTACTTTAACCTCACTCAAAGCACATTTGTCACAAACGATATGAATTGTGTGATAGCTTGTTTATGTATCCACTCATAGCCATTAAAAAGTAATAAAACTGTCATATTACATAATGAAATTTTTATCCGTGAAATAGGTAGTGTCTGTAGTACAAGTTGATTCTAGCTGAAGAAATTAAAAATCTTTGTTTTATGCCTAATGTAAAACAGTTTATTAAGATATATAAAATATTGTGTAGGGACATATTAAAAATTTGTTTTCTAGGTTGTCACTCAGAATAACATTTCAGTTTCTTATCTCTTAGTTAGGCCGAGCACCGTTTCTATGTTTGTATGGATAACGATATAGATAACGATATTGATAACGATGCTAATGAATTTACCGTTGATTGTAACTTAGTTAACGATTATGATGATATAAAGGACATTTGCAACGTATCAAATAATTATTTAAATTTCAATGTAATGCATCAAAACATCCGAAGTTATTCGAAAAATATTGACCAATTGGTAGTAGTGTTAAATAGTATTCCTGTAAAAGTCCATTGTATAGTATTGAGTGAGACATGGCTGAATGACGATTCCCAGTTGGTACACATAGATGGTTATGATGTACATAAATCAGAAAATCCCTTGAACAGAAACGATGGGTTAGTGGTATACATGGACAGTGCGTTCTCGGTGACTTGCCGTCAGCTGTGTCTGGGAGGCGTGGCCAGCTGTTTGTCGCTCTCGTTTCAGTGGGCCGGTCACCCGTGCGAGCTGCTCTGCGTATACCGCAGCCCAAGTTCAAATCTAATATCTTTTTTAAATGGCCTTAAAAACTACATTAACGGTAATCAATGCAATCGTATGACAAGAATTTTAGTAGGGGATATAAACATTAATATATTAAATGTAAATCATAATTCAGTTGAAGACCAATATTTAGATGTTCTCTATGACGCAGGATATGTATCCTGCATCGATAAGGTAACCCGGCCTGAGAGTCAATCATGTATAGACCACTTTTTTGTACGATTGTTAAAGTCATTCAATGTCCATTCAGCAGTTTTAAATTCTTCAATTACAGATCACAGACTAATTTTTTTGTTTTTAAATTCAAAATTTAGCTTAACTAGTGAACATACATCAATTGTTAAGAAAAAAACTGATTGGGGAAAAGTTCAAAATTTATTATCATGCGTTAATTGGCAATCTGTGAAAGATGATTCTATGGACCTAGACACCTGTGCTACAAAAATGGTAGATATTGTCACACGTGCTATGACTAGCTCAACGTCCCCAGCCAAATTAAATTGTAAGACTAAGAAAATTAAGCCATGGATAACAGTAGGTTTAATTAATTCAATCAGGGAACGTGACAAATTATTCAGAAAGATTAAAAAACAACCATTCAATTTACGATTACGTCATTGTTATATAACTTACAGGAATACCGTTCATTCACTTATAAAGCGCGCTAAGTATGACTATTACAGGGACCAAATTGAACAGGCTAATGGTGACGCAAAGCGTTTTTGGGGAATTGTGAATGAGGCTGCCGGCCGCCCAGTTAGAAAACAACCTTTCCCTGTGCAGGAGTTTGCAGATTCAAACGACGCTGTCACTCCCGACCATGTCAAATCTATTTCTAATTCTTTCAACAACTATTTTGCATCGGTTGGAGTAGAGCTCGCTACAGCTTTACACCCTGATGGCCCTCCTCCAGTGATGGTGGAGGCCGATCCCAGCCTGGAGTCTGCCTTCCGATTCCAGCCGGTTACCAGAGAGCAGATCACTGAGGTCGTCAGGAGTATTAGAGGAGGTTCTGCACCTGGCCTTGACAATATTTCAGCAAAATTTGTAAAGGAATCTATTACCTGTATTATTGAACCACTTTACTATATTATCAATCGTAGTTTAAAAACTGGAGAGTTTCCGAATATTTTCAAAATAGCTAAAGTCATTCCCCTATATAAATCTGGACCAAAGTCTGATAAATCTAACTATAGACCTATTTCCCTTCTAACGGTGTTTTCCAAAATACTTGAGAAATGTGTGAAAATCCAATTGTCAAATTACTTAAATCAAGAAAATTTAGTTTCCAGTTCACAGTATGGTTTTCGAAACAACAGAAATACTTCAGACGCTCTATTCGATCTTACAAAATTTATCTTTGAATCATTCAGTGAAAACAAAAAAATTCTTATAACTTTTTTGGATCTTACCAAAGCCTTTGATTCAATTGACAGAAACATGCTAATAAGTAAATTAGAATGTATAGGTATCGAAGGGCCAACTCTGAGATGGTTTGCGAACTACTTTACGTCTCGGGAACAAGTAGTTTCCATAAATGGAGTTGTGAGTGATGTAACACCGGTAGAATATGGTGTGGTTCAAGGCAGTACTCTCGGACCTCTATTATTCTCTATTTACATAAATGACATATCTAAAGTTAAATTAAATAGCAAGGTGATACTTTTCGCTGATGACACGGCGGTTGTGACCACCGGCAGTACGTGGGACGAGGTGTACGGTTCTGCATCGACAGATCTCCACAATTTAAAATCTTGGTTTGATTATAATACACTTACAGTCAATGTTGGAAAAACTAAATGTCTTCCTATTTTTCTTAGAAATAACTTTGGACTAGGTGAGAGATCTTTGAAGCTGCACTGCTGTGGCGATGCACTCGCGATTGGCTGCGCATGTGGAGTGATTGAGCGTGTGGAGCAGTATAAATATTTAGGGGTTGTGATCGATAGTAAATTGACTTGGGCTCCGCATGTTCAATACGTCAAAAACAAAGTACGTAAGCTCATTTACGCATTCACGCAGCTTCGGGAGGTGCTTTCGGGGCAGCAGTTGCGGACCGTGTACTTTGCCTACGTGCAGTCGGTGTTGCAGTATGGTATCCTGGCTTGGGGTGGTGCCCTTCCTACTGTTCTGGAACCACTTTCTGTCGTTCAACGATCTGTTATCAAAACTATTTTAAATAAAACCTCTAGATTTTCTTCCTTACAACTGTTTTGCGACTTTCCAGTTTTAAACATTCGACAATTGTTCATAAAAAATCTTCTTATTTTCATAAAACTTAATAAATGTTCGGTTTTTTCTCCTGTTCAACATCGTTATTTGACTAGAAGTAACATTAACTTCGGCTTTTCTTTTCCCAGACTCTCCCATTCAACCCTTAAAACTATACCTTATTACGTTTGTCATACATTGTATAGAAACTTGCCTTCACATATTCGAGAGGCGGAGAGTGACAGCGTCGCTGTGTTTAAGCGTAGAGTCATGAGCTGGCTTTTAAATATCGGCAGGGAGCAATCAGAAGGATTACTCAAATCATTGTACTCGTAAATTTCTGCAGTTTCATGCGTCACCAAATCACTTTTTTTCCTTCATTGCTAAATACCACTTACAATCACTAAATTTGAGTTTTGGATGTTTCGATGCAATTAGGTTTTTTTTCTCTCTCTTGATCTTGTTAATATTTTTTATTTACTATCATCATTAAGTGTCTAAGTACTCCTGAATGTTTACGGACCTGTGTATAGCTGTATTAGCAACTCATTCCCAAACACAGACGGATAGTCTACTTGGGAATTATTTTTCCTGTACACACAATTGTTAACAAACATGTAACATTAATTCAGGAATAAAGAGATTTGATTTGATTTGGTTAAAAATATACTGATGACAAATATACGAGGTGTTTATAAAAACCCTTACAACTTCAACCAACCTTAACACCGTATATTTTCCACTTAAAACTACGAAATAACAATCAAAGTCTTGGAAACAATTTCAATGAGCTTGTCATAAAAATGAGTTTACCTGACATCAATGTTTTTGTTGTTATTTGTACGAAAATATCCAAGTCTAGATTCCAGCTTGAACCTAACGCCACCTAATTAAGACAGTTTATTTAAGCAAAAGCTCTCCTGATTTTTTTCTCTGAGATATTCTTTGGTGTTAACTTTACTTGGTTGGATAGACACGTCACACAAAAAAGTCACTGGGTGTAATACCGTTTACCAAGGAGGACAATTAATATGAACTTCGACTATACACTTTAATACGATCATTGCGAGCTTGTGATTATAACGAGACTCGTCAATATTTGTTATTTTTAACCAAGCAACAACAATATAAACCAATCAGCTGATAAAACTACTAGCTCAGAGTAGTAAAACAAAAGTTTTGTTTTGTTACTCTGAGCTACTTACTAGTGATTAATTCTTTTTAGCCACTCTTTCAGGTGGTGTTTTTAGACCAGTTTTATGTTACATGGAGAGAGTATGGGAGGATGATAAAGTAGTAAGGTTTTTTATAAACACCCTGTACATTGTTTCTATGTTGTAAAATACTCGAGTTGTCGTCTAGTATCTAGTTAGATAAAATGTAACTAAAATCGTTTTAAAAAGTGTTTGTTCTTTTTATAGAAACATATGAAAATACGCAAGCAACAATAATTCAACTAATAGCACGATTGTTGTAAGAAAATTAAGTAAACAATGTTTGCCTTATAAGACCAAATGAAATTTAAATACTGGCAAAGTCAAATAAATAAACAGTTAAACCAACGGAAAAAATATCCAACACCTTTTTATGTCGATTTATGATACAATTATTACAACTCTTAAAGCAATTATAAAATTTCTAGATTATAATTTTTAAAGTACACACTACTTCATTGAAAATGAGCAATGAAAATGTAATAACAATTTATTTTAAGTTATACTTTAAAATTAGGTGAGAAAAAGCCATAAAAGTATATATCACGGAAGTTAAAGAAAGAGTAGAAGCAGTTTGAATACAGTTGTAACTTAGTTGAAAACTAGTTACAAACATAGTTCTCCTAACTCTATTTCGTAACTATATTTCCTCTTAACCTAAAGGTATATTTTATATGTATTTAAACTTAAATATTAATAGTTATTTTTGAAATTTTATGGACCTTATAGACCTTAAAATGAAATATACAGTTGTATATATTGTTAATAAACCTTTTAAATGTCTGTACCATTCCAATTCGGTTTTGAATGCAATACATATACATTAATACTGTAATAGATAAATATTATCTTGATTTGAAGATAAAGCCTCTGGATCGCTATTGAACATTGTTATAATCCACGACTATTAGACAACGCAATCTATTTGAAATCTACATGTAACCAGAGGTATTGAATTTTGTCTTTACAGGCAATGAAATAGAACGACAATTTTTATCGAACTATAGTTGATGTTTGAAACAGTAAGTGTCCAAAAATCATAATAATACAACTGTTAAACATACATCTGAACATTTAATACATAGGCCTTTGATTTGCTCGTTTTTACTTGATCTGGTTTCATGTCACTGTAGTACTAATACCTACCGTATACAGAGCTTTTAAGACAGAGAGACTAATGATGTGCAATAAGCTAACAATCTTCTTGTATGCTGCATCTTCTTACAAGCTTATCATGTATGCTTGATTGTACGACCTCTTACAATCAATATGTTACAATGTGATTATATGGAGAAACACGTATAATTTAACATTGATGATGACATAACATTGTGACATATCATTTACAAAACTAGATTTTCATGCTAATTTTAATAAGGGAATCCGTTTTTATTTTTTTTCATTTTAAAGTTATTCCAACGAAAACTCTCCCCCTTGGTGTGTATTTTAGATTACATAGGTATTAGCCTTCATATTTATGATTCGGTTTATTGTTTTCATAGTTAAACAATTGATTCTATTCTCCATGATTTTAGAACCTAAATAGATTCAGTACATTGAAATTATAAACAATGCTTGTAGATTGTGACCTTAAAGAAATTAATTTAGTTATAACATTGAATAACTTCTTGATCAGCAATGTGCGTGTTATTACATCTACGGAAAGTAAATAAAAGATACGTCTAATAAATTTTAAAACATATATTTACGCTTATACTGTTAAATCACAAGACTTTAAACATAAAAGATGGTAAGTGGTGACCGATTTTGATTGGACACTCCAATCATCATCAGACCCAATAGGCGAATGAAGCTGTTTAGTTTCTCATTCGACTATTGGGTCTGATGAGTGTCCAATCGAGTATCACCACTTATATACTTTATGCATATCCGTCTTGTGACTTACAGTATAAGCGGAAATATATTTTTTCCTACAGTTACCTAACAATGTACATGTTCTCTCACTGATTTGAGAAAGCAAAGTGGCCAATTCGCCCATCAGTGAGACAATGTTAACATTGTCTCACTCTAATTACTTTGTCTCACTCCCGATTTGCAATGTGAAGGCACGAAATAGTGAGCGCGTAACATGCAGACAAAGTTGTATGCGCGCAAAATACGTTGGCAGCACTGGATGTAAATCAGCTGGTCAGCTGTTGCACTGTTGTATTTGTCACTTCACATTAAATGTTATATTAAAAGTTCACTTCTGTGTAAAAATATGTTACATTTCTTCACCAATTTATTTGTTTTATGGTAACTGTAGGAAAAATATAATGTGCAACTCGAGTGCAAAGTACAATTGCCTCACTCGAAAAACCATTCCTCACTCGCCTACGGCTCGTGAGTAAGGATTTCCCTCGAGTGAGTCAATTGCTCACTTTTCTCACTAGTTGCACAAATAACTATTTTGTGTTTTTAGACATATCTTTTATTTACTTTCCGTTATAATATTACCAATTTTATTTTATTTACACATTTTTGTAAAGAATGTATAGCCGTTTAGTTACTAATCTACAGTAACTGTTTAGCTACATGAATCTACAGTAACTGGTTAGTCACAGTTTTCTGCAGTAACTGTTTAGTTACAGTAAAATGCAGTAATTGTTTGGTTACAATAATCTGCATTAACTGTTTATTTACAATGATCTGCAGTAACGGATTGGTTACATTAATCTACAGTAACTGTTTAATTACAGTAATCTAAAATTACGGTTTAATTTCAGTAAACTGAATATGCTATGCTAAGTCAAGCTTTAAACACAATTGTTTGTCTTAAACAGTCGATAGATTTTAATAATATGTTTTGCTGAAAATGAATTCTAAATATGATAATTTTGAGTTCTTATAAGATGAGTACTTACACAGAATACAGAAATTAATTTACATCTACGTAGCCTATATGATACACAGTATATTATTTATAAAATACCAATTTGTGACTGTAGTTTTCTTAACCTTAAACAACAAACTTGTTCAGTAAAAAAAAACTTTGAATAACTAATTTCTTGTAAATGGTCAAATTTAAGTTAAATATAGTAGTAAATATTGAACGAAACTACTAAATTAAGTTTCAAAATAGACCCTGAACAGAATTGTATCACACCATTCATCTAAAAATTGTGAACTTTTATATTGGTAAATAAGTTGAATACAAATTACAACAAATGAAACCACACATCGTAAACTTGAGACAGTAAATACTGGAAAGTAAAACTCTCAAACCCAGACTGTAGATATAACATGTGTGGAGAGTTCCAAGACGCTGTTTATTGTTGGTTTCACAGCTTTGTTTTTACGATACAGCCATTAACCCTGTTAGCCATTCCCTAGTTTTACGTGTGGAGAATAGATAAAAATACTAACCTACACTTCTGCAGACCTCTTATGCCATGTGTTTGTAAACGAGATTGCAGTTAGGAAAAGCTGAAATATATAAATGTTCTAAAACACAGCAATAGAGTTATTTACTTATGCAAAAAGTTTCTTTTAGATCTTTGTTTCATAAAAATTGTTATTTACTATTACTACTATTAATAATCTTAATCGGTAAGGGACGGAAACGTTCTTTAGAATATTTACGTATTGTGGGGCAATGTTTGGGTTTTAAACCTGAGGATTTTAATAACAAATGTAGGCTAGTAAAATATGCAGACCAGATCAAACAAATGGTACAAGTAGGAAACAAACAACCATTTTCTTAACCAAGTCAACTGGCTGGGTAGCTGTGGTTATAGTGCTCGCTTGGCAATCAAAAGGTCGCTGGTTTGATCATGAGAAAAGTCAGTTGCTTTTTGATGGGTCGAAACTAGACCCAGCTGTTCCTTGATTATTGGGGTTAAAATAAATGAGCGTGGCTACTTAAACAGCTGATTTTAGTCAGTAACAACGTTACAAAGATCATCTTACTTCATTCTACAGTCATTCTACACTGCTCCTTCACTTCTTTTGTAAAAAAAATAAATAAAATACACACTTTAGATGGCATCCCGATCTAAATTAATTGATAGTTTATAATTAGGTCTACTGAATTGAAAAAAAAAAAAAAAAAAAAAAAAAAAAAAACGCGATGGGTTGTGTCAAACGAAAAGGTAAAATCAACATTTCAAGTACCATCATATTACTACAAGTTTACCTTTTTGTCTTGTTGTAAAGTCTGAAACTTTTTGGCGAATGTTTAATGACCGGCAAAGTTTGAGTTGAAATAAAAGTAATATTCTCTTTAACGCCCTTGAATGTTCTTAAATGTAAAACCAATTAAAAACTACAAAGAATATTTCTAATTCTACAGTTACTAGATATTTAAATTGCAATCACTCTGGTGTTTGAAAAAAAAATTGAGATGGCAAATAACTCTGCAATAGCTGGCTGCCATCTTGGATTAATTTCAAACAGCTGGTGAAGAGTTATTAACCATCTCAAAATATTTTTTCAAATACCAAAGGAATTTTATTGAAATATCTAGAGCACTATGGAATAAGAAATTTTCTTTATAACTTTGTAATTGTTTTATAAATTCAAACGGATAAGCTCCAAGGACTCTCATGGTAATTTTTAGAATGTGTGCTTCACTCTTTAGTTTAAAAGTATGAAATTTTAAGATTGATTTTATATTAAATTTGTTTACTTATTAATATAAAATTTGAAGGTGTAGACTATCAACCACTTAACAAAATGGTAGTTTTAATTTTCTGAAATCTTTTAAGTAAAGAAAAATAACAAGAAGGGTATTATAGCAAACATCACAATTTATACTCTATGAACCTTGCATTCTATAGGTTAAAAAAGGCAAAGCAACCTGTCAAAAATAAATTATTTCGCTGACGAAAAGGCTGCATGATTAATCTTCCACACAAGAGATGGATCATTTGCCATCTTAGACAAACCATTACCGGTATCCGTGAAACCAGTTTACTATTATTGTGCTAAAATACCTTTTTCAAATAAGTAAATAAGCTTGAAAACTATTAATATTTTTTACACTGATGTATCAACAATAATATGATTAGAAATAGTAAATAATTATTAAATAGCTAAAGACGTAGCAAACAGATCCAGAATGTAACGTAAATACCGTGTAAATAGTGGTAGAAACCGCCACAAGCATTTAATGGGTCCGGAATTTTATGTTTTGTCAAATCACACAATTAGTTTTGAATTTTATAGAGAGAGTAGTAAATTGGCTGTAGCAATGACAGATGATATTTAAAATGTGTATCTTTCCGTACATAGCACTGGTTTCTTAATTATTATAAAATATCTAATACACAAGAAGAATTAATTCATGTTAAAAGATATTGAAAACAGTAAACTATTTCCATGGTTTTGTTATATTTAAATACAAATCAAGCGTTAATTGTTTGTTCCACTATAAATACAATTTGCACGAAAGTTAAGCGAAATGCCTTTTATATCTTCCAAAATAGCCAATTTCATAATAGTACAGTGTTTCGTTTACCAACTTGCCCTGTAAAAACTGTTAGAAAAACGGCCGTTTAGTCCAACCTTTAGCTATCTTCCCCCTGGACATTCTTTCCACAATCGCCTCATTATTATGGCGAATTATTTAACATTATTGTGTTTGAATATAGGATAATTACTTAAAAACTGGAATGGGCAATTAGTATAACCGAATGACTTTATTTGAGCCCAGCTTTCACATATCAAAGTAAAAACGGAATTCAGAGTAAATCCGAGGCTACACAAAATTTTGAGCTTTGTTAGCACTGTTAGCTTATTATCCATATTAAACAGGAAGTTCCGGGTAATTATGGGCTGAATTTTGGCAATTGATCATAAAATATACCTAAATTGTTTTCAAATAAACATTTGTGATCATTAGCGTTTCTGCGTACAGTTTAACTCGTTTCAAGAGAAAATCCACTGCGATTATATTTTTGTTAAAGATACTGTATAGGACGTTTCTAACTTATTTATTTCTAGTTAACTCCTATTAAAAGACATCCTATTTATGCATAGTGGTTGATTACATAAACGTATGTCACATTTCAATTGGTTTCGTTTCTACTACTGGTTAAGGGAGCGAGCTGGTGTAGTGGTTAGAGCACGGGACTTTGGTCCCTGGGGTCCCGGGTTCAAATCCCGGCAAATCACCAATGGATTTTATCTAAGTGATAATGCCGTAACCCCTGGGTTTTTTAGTGTGGCCTTGGTCCAGCCAGAAGTAATGTGAAAAACAATTCCGAACTCGTGCCTAGCGTCCTAGGAAAAAAAACTTCTGGTAGGCCCTACAACATTTGCAAGTAAAGTAATGTCATGTAACTTCCTCATTATTACGTCGTATGATCGGCCACTGTCCAAAATTAAACATTTAACCCAGCTGTAATGAGTTTCAGTACTTAAGACACCAGAGCACATTTCTACTTATATCGAGATCAAAATGTGTCCGTCTCAAACATGAACTGTTTTCAGAATAGATTGCTGTTAAATACAAATTTAGTATAACATATGTTCTATATACTACCAGTAAACATTGCCAGTAATATAACGGGATATGGGGAAGTCTAACGGTAATGTTAAACTGTTATAAGCTTACACATAACATAAAAGCACACATGAGGCTGCACTATAAATATATATGGTAGGGTTTACAAAGTTCCAATGCTGTAGTCGTAATCGTTATCAAGCTATTTGCCCTCCCAAAAGACTTTCTTCGATACTTTCTCCCTCAATGCTGTTACGGAATACTTGTTACGTTTATGTATTGAGAATCTTAAATGTTAAACTAAACTAATATATCTGAGTATTAATGTAATAAAACGCAAATCTCAATACTTTTTGGAAAATGTTTGCTAATGATTTAATTTCAATAACTTAACATGTTCTTCGTCATAAACCGAATTGCATTTGCGGAATAGAATACTACTTTAATTTACTACAGTATTACCTACGATACGATATAGATGTTTAGTAGTAATTCTAAATAATCATAGCATATTGTGGCAAGGAAACCATATTAATGTTAAATTAGCATAATGTTGGGTTTTTAAACATATTTACTAAACGATTTTGAGAATAAACACATTATGAGCCCAAATTTCAAATACAGAAAATGTATAGTGTGATACCATATTTTGATGATGCCATATGAGAGACAAATTCACCATTTTACCAAACTTCTCAACGCCACTCACCAAAAAATTCAAAAATGAAATTGAATTTGACAAAAAAATAAATTACTTGGATTTAACAAAACACAAACGAAAACAGGCATTAGTTCAGCATTTTTCACATGCCAACCCAGTCCAGCCATACACATCGATTTAAATATTCTAAAGCCACGTTTACACCGGATTAGGAATTAGGAACACGTGTTTCCAACTAATGGTTCTAGGACTAAGAAACAATACTTTTGGAACAGAAACATTTAATGTTGGAAACAGTTTTATAGTGTTTACAACAGAAATTTTGTTTCCCACCTGAAGATGGTAAAGATCAAAGGGTGTTCCAAACATAAGGAAACATTTGTTTTGGAACAAAATTTTCTGTATGTTTCTGAACTACTACGATGTTTACAACACTTCCCCGCTACCTCCCGCGCCTACACACCATGTGACTACCTCGAGAGGGACTGACCTTGTGTTCTCGGGAACAGTGATTAAATTTGATTCAAACAAAATCAAAGAATAGTGCACTACCTTTGGAAACGGTTGTTTTAGTAACAAGAACTGTATTATCAACAAAAAGTTCTAAGAATGTTTTTTCCAAACTTTGGTATAAACGCGGCTAGATCACGTTTGGGCTGGTAAGCGAAAACGGTCCGCCGCCACCACGCCGCTCTCCCCACCACTTGTGGTGTACCATAGTGGCTAATAGCTTTGAAATAGCATTGTGACCATCGACATATCACACTTTTTAACGTCCGCGTTGTTGCCAAAACGTTTTAAATTAATTTATCTTTTCGTTTTTGATATTGAACTTGCATTTTTCTTATCAGCATATTCTCTAAACTATAACTCAGAAACACAGAACACATCTTTAAAATTAAATTTTCTTGTAGTCGTGGATTTATTTTGTGGAAATTTTTTCATGGTAAGCATTGATACAAGTTATTTTCTTTAGTCATTTGGAATCGATAGTACATCCGTTGACGTTCAATCTATATCTATAAAAGAGGAAAAATTTAAATTGTATGTACCCTATGGACTCAACATGAAACCACTCAAACATATTGCAATTAAATTTTCAGCCATAATTAAGAATTATTCAAGGATGGTTTGTGTGAAGTTTGGTGCACATCCGTTTGAAGGGTTCCGCCCCAGTGGCTCTGGAGTTTCCCATGCTTACCTTATGAGTACTGTTTAAATAGTACTCATATTTAAATGGAATTAAATAATCTTAACAGCTGTTCCAACTAAACAATTTGATTCTGTGATGATCAATAGCATTCAGCTAAAAGATGTACCAACAGGGTGCAGCACTATTAATTGTCTAAATTTATGACAACAGTTGATAATTTGGACAAAGCAGCTGTGACACAAAATAAAAAACGTCAAAGTAGGATTGTTTACAGTTATGTTTATGTTTTTAATTTAATAAATATTTGTTGATAGTGTTTGAATAAAATTGAAAAGTCCCTTAATTGTAAGTGGGGTTTTGTATGTACTTTCAATTTCAAACCTTTTCCTGGAGTCATAATAACATTTACGTAAAAATATGAATAGTTGATATCAGACTTTCAGCACATGTGTCTTAATTTAAAACACAAAGGAAATTTTCTTGAAATGTTGACGTTGATATTTATTAATACTACTTTAACATACAATTTTATTTACAAACCATAGATTTTAGTTACATGCATTTATTTTCGTCGATTAGCATATCACCAACAACACTTTTTTGTACAGCTTGAAGATAACACATATTCGCTGCAAAAACTAATTTCTAAATGAAATTCAACGTGTAGTTTATACAGAAACACAACGTACATAGTTTGTTATTCGTCTATACCCCTGGTAGAGGCTCTTACTTATGCTTCATTGCAATAATGGTGCATAATGGTGCTATTTTCACGAGGCACATTTTAAAACAAAATCAGTAAATGCATCCAAAAATGAATCGTGATTCTAAAAAAGTCGTAGGGATATACTGTTTACGTTATGAGAGAATTTCGAGATCAACCAAGATGAGAAATAAATTTAAATCAATGGCTGTAAGGTTAAGTGCTACTAATGAAATTGCTAGCAGAAGGATTATGTTGGTACAAATCAGAGAACACGATTTAAATTGTGACTGTTTTACGAACGAATTATCAGCGCAATGTGTCTCCATTGGAGATTACTGTCGGAATAAATTGAGCGGACGAAAATGTATGCACTGTAATGAATGTTTTATTCATTACGCAATCAGGCAATTATCCCTAATTTTAAGTATTTTATATACACTTCATAATCAAATTGTATAATAGAATGATATGAAAAATACTGTATATTAAAATAAATCTTAAAACTATGGGCTTTACGTACTACTGTGGTCTAGACAAAATTCGGCGTGGTTACTAATCCATGCTACCTCCAGTTGTTTTATTTTTGATTTAGATTTATAATGATGATTTTTCCATAAAACCCCATAAAATAGCAGAAAAATAAGATTTTTCACAAGAACGGCACTAATGATTTCTTAAATTTAATTTGTTTTAGTACTTTTAAACTTGAACAAAATGAACAAAACCCAAAAGCTGTAAATATTATGGGCCAAAAGTTACTGCATTTTTTGTGGAGTTCACCATTTACACGCATAGTTACTCCCACCACATCCCCATTATAATTTATTGTTTTCAATTATAATATCAGTATAATGCTTAATTTCTAATGTTAGGGTAGTGATAGAAGGTACAAGTCAGTTCGCTGATACCATTTAGGCATATTTTCTGTTTAAATATTTACTTAAATTTCAGTTCAATTGTTGGAGTATGGTCATCTTTCCGATTGTTGCTCCTAGTTTCGAAATTCTGTGTGATATAACATTTGGAAGGGAAACAAAAACATTATTTTTTAAGTTTATAAATTTCAAATTCACGTTTTGTGCTTATTTATGAGCCTATCTTAATTTATAAAGGCATTCTGCACATCTAGAGGAAAATATCTTTCATTTTGTACCAACCGCGTGTAATTCGGTCAAGTAGTATGGGCAGGCTAGCTGTCATAAGTTTTGCAAAAGTTTTTTTAGTATATAAGATGATTTTGTCCCGTTGTTTTCAAACCTCATAATCTAAAATTCATCTCATAGCTAATTGAAATTAAAGTGACAGATAATTGACCTGCTTTGCACTATTCTGTTATCCAGACGTTTTACCTTTACGTTTTATAGTGTAAAAAGAAGATCAAACAGAATAAAAATAGGAAAAAGTCGTCTTTTATTACTGAAATAAAGAATAGTTTCATTGGCTCTGACAATTCCACCCTTTACGACTCCTTCACACCTCTTGAACACGACCCAATAAAACATCTTGCTCTATTTGATATTTTTTTCCTTTTTTCACTTAGTAAATACCGCAGTGTAGCTAAAGAGTGAAATAAATAAGAAGATAATGACAGACAAGAAAAAGGGAAATCTCTTAGTATTTTGTAATCCTATATTCCAAAACAAGTGCGTGTACGGACAAACTTTTATTTTAGTCCGAAGATTTTAAGTTATTTTGTTTACTGTGGGGGATTTGGCCACGAGAAATCGATTTACTTGGTCACAAGGCTGGACAAATCCAGTTTCTGCTCTACAGCGCTTTAAAGTGCCCATAATACTGTCAATAGGTCTATCTTTTGTAGCTGCAGTTAATAAAAACACCTGATACAGGTATTTTTATCCATGTATAAATATGTTCTTTGTATAATCTAAAATTCGTTCATATGGATTACCGTACATAATAAATATCTTTAATTTAGCTAATTAACGTATATATTTAATGATTAATTCAATCTGAGCAAAGCTCGGTCTCCTAGTACTATGACCTAAAACTGACATAGAGGTAACATATTAAACGGCCTAAATATGTTAAATACTTTAAAATTGTTTCAAAATCTTACAGTTTCAATGAACAATGAAAAAGCAAAGGAAAAAAGAGTCAAATAAGCATTTAGGTACTTAGTTTACAATGTTAAATCAAATCTAAAAGTCAAAGTCAATAATAGTATTCTGTTGATCATAATCCCTAGGGTAGGTTTCATATGAAGGGAAAGTCAAACAAAAGAACCTCATAATTGTTCTCCTTCCTATAAAATCTGCCTGTGTCCACTTAGATATTATTTTGTAAATGGCGTAGGTCTAGGACACCTGCTTTACACTTTCATCCTGACCTCTTTCGTATAACCTGTAATAAGTCCTTTTCTTAATGGCAACATCGTATTACGTCGGAGACTTTTAATTTTATCGAACAAAAAAAAATATTTATGCAGAGTTGGTAAAATCTTTCAAGTAGTCTCAATATCTGAAATGAGGATTCAAAAGTTATATGAAATTTCATCTGCATACATGTAATCAACCCTTAATTAGTAAGCTATTACTTATTATATATAGATAAAAATCTCTCCGTTTTATTGCGTTGTATGAAATATCTGTCACGTGATATTATTTCGTTAGGCACTTCCCCTTTTGATGTAATACTTCTTGCAACAATAAATGTCTGTATTAGTCTATTAAATAGTATGATAGACAAAATAAATACATATTACTATACTTGTCTGTGGCAGTATGGATATAAACTGATATATTTTTAGGTTACACGGCTGCAACATAAATTTACGTGACTTAATTGACTAATGGTTTTGCAAGATGGCGTTACTTTATTACTCAACATCAGGTTACGTGTTCTGATATACTTCGTGACGTCAGAGGAGAAAATATAGATTTTACTTCTTTACTTAAACCAAAGCGGGTGAAAAATATAAATTCTTGAAATTCATTCTGGTAGGGCCTATGGATAAATATAAATTTTGTAAGGATTTTGACAACATAATTCACATAAATGGTGCTACATTGTTTGATTAGCCAATATCATAGTTGATCAAATGTCACTTACGATGTGTATAATAAAAGTATATGATGGGATTTACCATGTTATAAACTGTAATCATGCTATGGGCAGTTTATACCTTCATATAAAGTTGTCCTCCCTTTTCGTCTTGTTGAATACAACTTTTTTACATAATAGCTTTACAGTCTCCTTGATTTTTAGCTTTGAAAAATAAAAATAAAACTTAAAGGAAACTAACTTCCGATTTATCGAAGTTTGGTCTTTTTTGCTAAAAAGACAAACTTCCGATAAATCAGAAATTTAAATAAACCATTATAAAAATATAAAAATAAAAAGTTAAGAACATCATTCAAGAAATGTGAAAGAGGGCTTCCTTACAAAAGTTATAGCATTTTTTTCTATAACATTGCAGAAACTTTTAAAAGTACTGTTAAACTGTTAAAACTGTAAAAAACGGTCCTAGACAGCGTGTCATATGCAATTGGTCTCCGATTTTGCAATAGATTGTTGGATCGGTCTTCAAAGGGTGAATATTATCAGTGACTGAATTTCTTGTCTATTAAATCGTTCAGTGAAGGAGTTTTTAATTATAACTTTTCAATGTGGAAGTGAAAATCATATTCTTTCTTGTAGCCTTTTATAGCCTGTAATCCGAATTATCAATTTTACACATGTACAGAAAGATAAAAAATATTTCTCACACAACTTACGAATACTACCAACCGCATGGACTTCTTTCGTAGGAGATCACACTGATACTTTCGTATTGGAGAAAATATTCTTTGTTAGAAGTTTTTTTCCAGAAATAGTTACACATTATATTTTTCCTATAGTCACTATTAAGTATATAAATTATCAGTCTTTAAAACACTGTAAAACAAGTTTTAGGTTAGGTTAAACCCAAACATCGAACGAAATGGGAAACGCTGCACCAGCTGATCGTAGTCTTAATATCTTTAAGTAGTGTTGCCAGCTTATTTTCAAGCGTACACGTATTACATAGCTAATAAAAGCACGCTGTTGTGTGTTGTTTGGTTGGAATACTAGTGTGCGGCAAAATTAAAAAGTGTGTGGAAAAGGTAAGTAGATTCAGCAATCAGCATCTTTTTGTGCTATAATCAGTGCAAGGAAGGCCACTTTGTCAGGTGACTGTAGGACAAGAAATTGCTCATACACCTGACGAATACTACCACCAAGATGGACTTCTTTCTTAGGAGATTACACTTATACTTTCACATTGAAGAAAATATTCTTTGTTAGACGTTTTTCCCGGAAAAAATATTTATCAGTACTGTACTTTTTTAATATTACCGTAAAGCCTTAGCTCAACACAGTCTTAAAAAGTCTGCTGATAAATTACTCACCAAGAAAACTTTAACAGTCTCCAAGGAAGCATTCCTTAGAGAGGAACACAATTAAAAGCTTCCTTTTGTTTAACTTCTCCACCACAAACCAACCTGTCTCTTGGGCGAATTATAACTATTTTATTGAGCGGAGCGAGCGAAGCGAGCGAAGCTCTTTGGGATCAACTTCAATGCAAACAATATAACACCATCACTCAATAACGGCTGAACACATTTCAGCCAAACTTAACAAGACTACTTAGACTAATAATGAGATGGTTTGTAAACAAACAAATTTCAATTAGATAATGCTAATGAAATTTAAAACGAACTTAAAATTTCAAATTTTTAACATTAGGCTTATGGGACTAAAGTAGCTATGACAGTTTTTTTGTTTACAAGAAAATTGTAAACAAGAGAATCATAAGGTATTTCTGAACTTTCTATACTTTTCTTTTAAACGTTTTTAAACCATTCCTATGATTTTAATAAACAAGAAAATGCCGTTAAAACATTTTTTTAAGGCGTGGAATTCACTGAAAATCGAGAAAATATACGGAACTACTTTCTCAACTCAATGCGCGGAGCATAAACAAGGAGCGGAGGGATACGGACCAGTGACTACTTTCTTGGGAACCTATTTGTGTTGCCAGCTGATTAGAAACAGCCAATGTAAGAAATCAGGATTTAATAAGCGATATATCGAACCGCATCGAAATCGATATTTAATCCGATAATACATCACAGATTATTTTATGTTGAATTACATCGACGGTGCAGTAAGTTATTACACTTATTAATAAAACGCAGATTGGACACTGATCTAATGTAGGCATGGGGGGAAGGTAGGTCGGGGTTTATGAGTATTCGTGACTACATTAAGTGTTTTGAAGTAAGGTTAGATTAGGGAGGTAAAGTGTAGGTTATAGGTAGGTGATCGGGTTGTTTATTTGTGTTGCACCATATAATTGTTATCTTTTGGAATAGTTGGTTAAACGGGGAAACGGTTTCAAAAATGTTTGCATATGGTCTTAACAAATTATCTACTGTATTCTAGCATTGAATTTATATAAAGTCAATGATTCTAGCAAATGACTACATAAAAACCAAAAGAAAAAAACATTTGGATTTGGAATTTTGCCCATAGCAAAACTAACATATAATTTATGAAATGTGAAAAGTTGTATTAAAGTTATTCTGTAATATTAATAATTGTTCGGCAAATCCTCATTTTAATGGCTCTGCTGAAAATGGAATCTGCATTTTGTGAAACAGTAATTTGGTAACAATTCAGTAATTTCAAATGTTGATAACAGTAGCCTATCCCATATGATATAAATACTGTTATTTGATTGCCAAGCCACGGACTATACATACGTCCAGTTACAACCGTAATAATAAGTAAATAATTAATTACCTGGGCTTATAGAAATACACTTTTAACCACGGTATGGATAATTGTCTAGGCCTGTCCAGAAGTAGGCTACTAATTTATAAATATATTATCTACATTGTATATTTAAGGCATGTCTTCCTTTCTTATTATTATTCTGTTTTCACTTAAATCAGCTGAGTGCGATGTTTACTTAAATTACTTATGTTTAGGCCTACATTTCAGCCATCTAATTTTATTTTTCAATAAATTAGTCTTTTTGCAGTTTTACACATTGAAATACATGATTGATAATTCAGTTCATTTAAGTCTTTTAAAAGTGTTTTACATTTGAGTCTTGCATTGAAATAGCCCTACATTTTTCGTAGGCCTATGTTTTATCTTGGACTATCAATACAACTAGACATTCCATCCCCATGTTAAATTTATAGCCAGCTTTTTCATCAAAATCTTCTGTATCCAATGGTCAATGGTTTTATTAAGGCCAGTATTAAAATGCCGTCTCTAAATCGTCCCAATAATGGTAGAAGACCTAAATTCCAGTTACATTGCAATCATATCAAGAATACTTGGTATTAACAATCATAAATTATTTTAAGCAAAGAAAGCTGAGTTTAACCGATTGCAAGGGTTGAAATGAAGACCAATGTTTATGTTGCACAGTTGAATTTAAATGTCAAATTTCCCCTCCTGATGTTATACTTTAATACTCGTTTTTTAAATAGTTACTGTTTTCTTATACTTAAATACTTTAACCGATTGTAAGGGTGGAAAATGAAGACCAATGTTTTTGTTGTAGGCTACAGTTGAATTTGAACGTTAAATTTTCTTTCTCTTTTTTATACTTTAATGCCGTTTTTGGATGTTAATATCAGATTCCAACTACTGTAATATTTTCCTGGTCAAAACTACCATAATGCACTTCTGGAAGAGGTGTCTGAATAACAAGATGTAGTAAAAACAAATTTGAATTATTATAATTTTAATCAATAAAACAAGCATTAATACATCTATTGACTTTTTTACATTTAGTTACTTACCTATACAAATATCAAATCACGTTTGTTCCGCTCAACTGGCTTTCACCTCTCTGAAAGCAACCCTAGTACTTTAAGTAATTGGTGTATTACCGATTATCATAGACTTAAAACTTCTTAGATCCTGAAGGGTTTCCATCAGCCAATTTTCGTATATTTGTATGGTAATGATGTTATTTGAATTACTGAAATAAAATAAATATTTCCAAATGTAAAGTGGTTGTATAAATTATGGCGTTTTCGATGGGATGTGAAAGTTTAATTAACAAAGCGATTTTGGGCCAAAACCCACACAAATAGTTTAAAATTTGTGTAAACCTATTGATTTTATGACCTGTATAAGATGGCTTATCTTCAGTTTAAATCCATATTTTTCAATATCTTAAAACAATATCACCAGCAGATTATGGTGGATTAAAAATTTTAAAACTTGTAGATATACTTTATTAAATAAAGATTTTTATTATTCTTGAATACATTCAAAAATATATTTAAAAAAATAACTTAAAGTCGTAATATTCCAATGCATGGTCCATGTTGTCTAATGAGAGGACATACAAGCAAAATAATCTTATACTCTTATATGAGCAATGTTTGTTTGTATGTAAGTATGCTTGCACAAAGATCTCGTAAACGGCTTCGACGATTTCCTTCAAATGCTGTAAACAATGTAAAAAAAAATTGGGCCCATAAACGTGTTTACTGCAGATAAAACTACCAACGAAAATCTAATTATGCAAAAATGAAATCGAAAGTTGATAATCTTTATCATTGGCCCTAAGGGTTGCCAAGTAAACATTTTGGATTGAACAAAATAACAATGAAAAAGTAAACAAAACACTTCTAAGATGTGTTTATAACAAGCCATCCACAGTCTACTAGCAAATTACAAAATACATTACAAAAGGAAAAAAAAACATAAGTTGTTTCTATTGAGCATAGATTAGAATGAAGATTACTCTATACTGTATTGGGGGAAATAGTTCCGATCAAATACTGATTATTTTACTTATATTTCTAAAACAAAAACTTAATCTCCGATGTACCGAGGAAATTTTTTAGCAAAGTTTGTTTTTAAAAGAGAAATAAATATATAATAATAATTACAGTATATTTATTTGTAAATTAGAATCCAAACATAAACTTTTATGCAAGTAGGCCTATATTCTGTAAAACTAAATTAATGCGCCAGGTCAAAAGTCCAATCATAATAAATAGAAATTCCACTGAAACTTATAAAATACACCAAGCCACGGCTCGGTCCCCAGGTACTATTGATAATGTAAAAAAAATAATACAAACTTGCAGCAAAGCATTTAGCCGATCTTTCAGAGAATCTTAAACTTCAAAGACACTTGACTTGCAGTAAGCATACTTTATACGAAAAATGAAAATGCATTGAAAAAGGAATACTATTTTAAATGTTTTACAGTGAGTTCCACTGCTATACTTGGACTGAGAATGAACAGAGGAGTAAATCTTTGGGACAAGATAAGAAAAGGAGATTCTTCGAGTAACGACCAAAGCCGTTACATCCAATTTTATGGTGGAGATCACAGATTGGCTTTTTATGTTTGTGTCGAGCTTTCCACAAATAGTCTCAAGAAAAAAATTAAGGTTCCAATTCAATAAACGTTAATACCGTACTAATTTGAGACTTAATACATACAAATTCATTAAATAGACTAACCACTTCTGAAAAGTAATTAAGGGGCAAAACAGAGATTTTATCGTGACAATTAAAATATAGATCGTAAATAATGACAGAAATATTGTTAATTGAGGTTGAATACTAACATATGCAAAATTCGTACTTGAAGTTTCATCTCAGGAATTTATTGCTTTTAAACAAATGTTCGATGGAAATCAATTATCTTCTATATATTATACTAGCAGCTATACCCGTGCCTTGCAACGGGGTCAGTATGCAAAAGAGACAATCTTGGTTTTTTGATAATGCCTTAAAAATGGTTTCACTACTACCATCTAAAAACCAAATTTAACTGTATTATTTAACTTGATAATAGTATGTTTTTGTTAACTCATATAGACTATGAACTGTGAACACTTATATAGGATACAAAATCAATAATAGATTTTAAGGTATAATCAAATAACACGTTGAATGGTTTTTATTGGAAACGAAAAGCTATCACAATAGTTCCAAAGCTGTCAATATATTTTCTAACATATTGGAGTGAAATTAAAATCATGCAAATGGAAATTCGCAAAGTGTGCAGGTTTGCTGTGGCAGGGGTTTTATATTACTGTTTACACAAATATGTATCTAACAATAATCCTCATAAAACTCAGGATAAGAGCCTAGGTTGAATAACAATGATTATAGAAACTTAATTATTTCCTATATACATGGGAATACAAAGTGCCTTTGATGCACTTGAGAAACCTTTCTCTCGTGTGCAGCAAAGTGCCACTTCGCACACTAGTGACACAAATAACTATTGATCTAACGGTAATTGCAAAAGTAAGCAACGACAACAATGACTTTTGTTATTCCAAAAAGCAAACTTTTGCTGTATGATTCTCTTTAATCACACGTTTGGCTCTAGAGGGTTGAATATATACATTTTTGTTTTTTCGGACGTTAGAATATTAGTCGTATTCGTATATAATAACATGTCAACTTCTGCTTGTACAGCAATATGAAATTGAATCCTGAAAATAAGTAAAGTTATTAGGCATGCATTTAAATTTGTAGGTTGAATTTAATTTTCTGGTAATAGGAAAAGGGAAAATACGATTAGACAAACAGGGAAAACGATTAGACGATTATTTATGAGCAATAGTACTACGATAATATTTAGATAAAACCATTTAAAATACTTCCATAAAATTCCAGGAACAGAGATAACTCACTAACATGTGTGTTTTTGAAATTTACATTAGACTATTACCGTAAATGAAGATGAAGAAAGTTCATACTAATTATGGCACAATTAATTGTATTTCCTAAGAGCTTTAAACATAATAAAAAATAATTAAGAATGCTAAGAATACATGAGAAATATTTATCTTCATTTAGAAACTAACTCTGCATTTTCTTTATGTAGATTAGGATTTATTTGTTGTTACGGATTACAAAATATATAATCGTTTAACTGGTGTTTTTGGGCCTATGATAAAAGCGGTACGGCATTTCCTTGCTATGATTAAAATCGCCAAAACATGATTGTGTTTTTGCTTGCACTTATCATCCAACTTGAAATCTTTAGTAACAAAATTTAAATATCAATCAATACTTAAAAATGTAATACCTTTGACTATAAACCTATAGTATGTTTATAGTCAATGGTAATACTAAATTGAATATTCGTCAACATAAAATGGTACTCAAAAACTTTAATACTATCCTATAGGGTAAGTTTACAAATAATTATCTTCAATAAAAAACTACAATTTATTTTATACAATACATACAATATATTTTATATATTTCATTTATACAATATATATTGTTTTAACAATCACGCAATCTACAGTTAAGAGATAAACGTTGGATTTGATTACAAGCTAAGCAAATGGAAAATTGCAACAATTACTTTTCCTAAGGATGACTTCCTAGGTTAACTTGTTTGGGACTCAAATCAAGCATGAAAATAAGATTTACAATTCTTAATACCAAACATATATCTTGGTTTAATGAAACTCTCAAGCGTTATTCATAGGTGTGTGCAAACTGTGTTGAACAATTGATGATAAAAATTAATTGACCCTGAAACTTTTATTTTATAAATATACTAGCTGTACCCGCGGACTTTGCCCCGTTTAACTTTATAAGTGAGCTCGTTCGCATGGCTCAATCACGTCCTGGTTATTTAGGTTGGAGCTAGTTCACTGAGCTCACTTGCCTTCAGGTTAGCTCGTTCGCTACGCTAGCTCGCCTCCAGGTTGAAGTTCATTCACTACGCTCACTCGCCTTTTGGTTGCAAATTAGCTGTTGTCATAAATGTAAAAGAAATAATAGTGCTGCACCCTGTTGGTAATCCTTGTAACTTTAATGCTATTGAACATCATAGAACAGAACCAACTTGTTTAATTGAAACAGCTGTTAAGATTCATTAATTCCATTTAAATATGAGTACTCATAAGGTTAACATGGGAAACTCCAGAGCCACTGGGGCGGAGCCCGAGAGTCCGTTCAGAATAAAAACAGCTTAGTTTTCTTATTTAATGCCTAAAGAATCAGTGTACCAAATTTCAGCCTCCTAGGAAATGGGAAGTAAGAGAATTAGTGATGAGTGAGTGAGTGAGTGAGTTAGTGAGGGCTTTGCCTTTTATATATATAGATAATAAAATTTTTTTTCACAATTGAAAGTAAACATTACTTAAATATGACGACTTAAAGCTAAGTTTCTACAGAGGAACGTATAGACTAAAACCAACATAGCACAAAGCACGTACAAGTTTCATTGCAAATAGTAAAAACTTTTTACATCATGAATGGGCCAATAACTCATTACAAATCCAACAATACACTCACATCCACCCATCGATGTATAATATCCACCCTCAAAATGTATTCGCTAACTAATCTCCAATAGTGACGCATTGCGCAATTGGCTCATCGGTAAACCAGTCACAATTCTAATTATTTCCCCTTTTTTAGCATCCCCATTTTCCTTTACCAATTTCATTAGGCGTTAAACCCTACAGCCGCTGAAATTTATTACCTTTTGAAGTTAGCTAAATAATTCTCTCAACTCCAGGATAACTCGTAAAGTTTGTTGTAGTTTTTTTGTTGGTTACTTTACACAACTTGTTTACACTTTAGTCAGTTTTTTAGTGTCATGGAGTACGAAAGGACGAACACTACCACATGTTAGTGTTATTTAAAGCGGATGGACTGGTAATATTGTTAACTGTTAATTTTTAATCTTTATTTTGTATGATTTATATATATACATTGTAAATAATGTAAATAAGATATAAAGTACTATTTCCATGTTTACTATATAATATACTAATTCTGTCCATCTAACGTTAGCCAGTAAAATAAATAATTTGACAGGGAAATTAATTAAAGAATTTAAAATTAAACTCAATTTATAAAAAGATATGATAAATTAAGAACAAGAGCTAACTAAGTGAACGTTTCAGGTCAGAAAACTTAATGTTTACGGAGGTAAAGTTTAAAGTTGGCAAATAAGGTCACAGCTTTACGGGCTCTTGCTTCTGTGCAAAAGTCATTAGTACACAACATTCCATGTTTTTATTATGTTTTGTTTACTTTGACAATTTATTAAATTCGTATAGAATTTCAGAGCTAGATAATAGATGGAAACAGTAGTATTTATTCTTCGTAGAGGTTTTAAGGCACTCGCCAATGCTATAAATTAAATTTTCTAGTGTCGTTAAGACTATCCTTAAGCGAACGTTGCTTTACTAGAAAGCATTAATAAAATACCGTAAGGACATTATAATACACAGTATCCTAATAGCATTTTATATTGTTTATTTATTTTTAGTCTGGCTTCGAAATGTATACTGTGGCATTTTGTAGGGAAATGTATACTATTAAGTCAAAAGTTAAAACAAAACATTTCCTCAGTGATGTCTTTTTAGTAAAAAAGCCAAACTAATGAGAGGTTTTTAATGGCTTCGTTTGAAATCGTTGTTTGTTCGACCAGAGAAGAAGGGCTCTCAAACATCAGAACCAAAATGCAATTAATTGTGTTGAAAACAAACTTACCTTTTCAATGCTCTTCTGTGGTATCCTTTGTATCATTTGAATCAGGTTTAGTATTGTTAACATTACATTGGTACGTTAAGTTTTAAAAGTTGAAGTACGTCTAATATATTATAATTAAAATATACTATACCACAAAACTTTCATCATAATTAGTTGTCTTTTTTTTAAATTTGATGTTTATAATTAGACTAGTGAACTAACGTAATTATGTTACTAAATTTATTGTTTGGCATTGTTGTGCTCTATTTTAATCCAGGCCTATTAGTTATTTTATAAATTGATGTTTTGTTTCCATGATATTTTGTGGCCATATAATTTTTGATAACTTAGTTTTCCATTTAAAAAACTATTACTAAGAGTATTTTTTATTCTGATGTGGTTAAAAAAATAAAAAAAACTTACCATTTTATTTTGACTATGAATTAAATGTTGAGTGTAAGAAATGTAAGATAAATTTACCTCAGAACAGTCATTGAGTAGATCATTTTTGCTACCGCCTTTCGTGCTCTAAAGGCGGTAAATCTTGATGCTGTACTTTAGTAACTTTAAAGCTGGCAACAGGCACTAGCTGCATTTAGTGCCTGTTACCAGCTCTAAAGATGGCTATCTGCAACAAAGCCAAAACGTTAGCAATTATTTTTTCTCTTAGTACTTCGACACTGTCGTACCCAGAAGACCTAGTACTTAGTGTCAGTGATTGTGACCGTGGATGCCTTACTTCCTAAGATTGAATATAATGTAATCTTTGTAGAACTATAAAAAACTTTATAAATTCTTACTTCATCGTTTTACTTTGAAATATAATAATTTATATATCAAACTTGAACGAATAAAACTAATATTGCCACAGAAAACCTGCATACTTAGCGAATTTCCATTTAACTAATTGGATTTAACAAATACCAATGCTATTGATAAATAGAACTATCGTTTAACAAGTACAGAAGTGAGAGAGGTTAAGTGGTAGAGAGGACTTGAAAGTCCTATCAAACATGCCACGGGCAGAACAACTAGTAAGTATAAACCCTTTAACAATAGCATCGTGGATAACTGGATTGCAATGCGGTTTAAGTGCTCTCCTTCAAACCCTGAGATCGCTAGCTACATGAAATGTTAGGAACATACTCTAACAGATGATCGAACAAAAGAAATCAGCAAAAATTGGACTGTTGTATCCGGAATGCTCTGATTAGATCGAAACAAACTTTAATCAGTCTCAGGGAAAGTGAAATGCAATTTGTTCTGCCGAAAGTTCGCTCCAGGCAGCTTCAAGTTTGGCAGACAACAGGGATTCATTTTATTGTTGTCGGTGTGATTAGTAGTAACACTGTGATGCGCCACTACCAAACCAATTTTTTATTTAAACTAATATTTTTCTTTATCCTCCAATTTTTACTTTAACAGCATTTATATAAATGGAAAATGATAAAAAATCTTTGAAATATACATGTATTTATATATTATGTATACAAATATATTTCAAAGAGGGGGGGAGGGATATTAAAATAACTTTTTTATTTATTAAGATATTTGAAAAAGTAAATATTTTCATGTACCTTATAACCTATTAAATTATAGCAATAAAGTCTAAAAAAAATTACCTAAATGTCTTACAAAAAATATTTTAAAATTAATTTTATTTTTATCTAATAAAAAAAATGATTTTTTTTTATCCTGTCGATAGTCCGTGGAAAACTGGTTTGTTGAAACCAGCTGTTTGAGAAAACAGGTTCCTCAAACAGCTGATTAAATTTTATATTCGTATAGCTTAGGTGCACTATAGCACACAAAATGTTAGTGTTTACAGTAGCTGAATGTGATAAATCCAACCTTTATATAAATACAAATTATTCTATAAATTAAAGAATGTATAGTTGTTTTATCTAAAAAATACTAAAAATCTTAAAATTTATCACTTTTGTTTATGGTCATTGTATCAATAGTAAATATGGTCAGATATGCATGAAACTTCACATGGATATTGTCAAAAGCATAAGCAATAAAAATTTCATTTTTGAAAAATTGTAAAAAATAAAAACTATTATTTTAGTGGTGCGGATCCCCTTAAGTGCTACCAGGTAATTTAAGGTAACGGTATTCTTTTCAGTGTTTTACGATTTCATACATTTTAATCAGTAGTATAAATCATAAATTTAAAATACAATCACAAAGCATATTCGATTAACTAAATTTGATAGTGTTCTACTACAAAACCTGTAGATTGATGCATACTAAATTGGTTATTGTCCTCCGTAATCTATGGAAACACAGGAAATTTGATAAATTAATATAAAACAAATCATTTCTGAAAAATCCTCAACAACACTACTTTTAACGTTAGTTTTGTTTGAGATTTATAACAATTATAATCGGAAAAAGTGTTGCACTAATAAGCTCAATTCTTCACAGTACCACTTCTTTTAACTAAACCTAAAAGTTACCTTCGTTGACGTCTGTAGGTAGCTGAGCTACCGGCACCCAATGAGTATATGAATTGACTAGATAGCTAATGAGTATAAGATCATGAAAAAGTGGTGCTATTCCAAGATGTATTGAGTAAAATTTTACTCCATACATCTTTTACTCCATGCATCTTGGTGCTATTCGCCACATTCATCCACACTTGGAATTTTTGCCTCGTTATAATCCTAAACATAGCCAGGGTTTTGGTCGAGATCCTAATTTTAGTTCTGTATTTTAGGTTGTAATTAGTTTGTTACTAGTTATTTTCTAATTATGCATTAGGTAAACTGCATTGCATTTCGTTACATCAATACACTTTCTGCTGTAATTATCTTGTCACGCCGGAAATACAACTTTTATGCCACCATAGCCAAGTTGAACGCTTCCCTTTGTTAGTCAATAGCCGTAACAAACACAGTTCGGCACCGGAAATTGTCTTACTTACTCAACGAGATGAACCGGAAACGGTTCCGCTGAACAAAATCGTTTAGCTACGAGATAAATGGTGTTTTGTGCAACTTTTAATCCCTGTGATCAAAAATTGGTCTATTAAACAGACTTATAAACAATGTTTTAAATTGTCCCAACCTTTACAACCTAGGACGGAAATGCTTTACACATTACTTCATTAGTCTAACGTACAGGTGTTTTGCCACCTGATGACAATTAGTCGGTGTCTGACACCAAAAACATGGGTAAAATAAGCACCGTCACATATACAGGGTGACAATTAATTAAATCTTAGGACGACTTAATAACTTTATAACGGAAAGAGACATCACAACCAAATTTGGCATATTATCATAACTGGTAATTTAAACCACTTTTTTTAACATGGTGATTGGATATCACCCATAGGGAATAAGTTGAAAGGGTAAGCATAGATGATATAATACATCAAATTAAAGGTCTTTTTGAGGTAAAAAATGCCGCAAACTGGACCTCAAAAAGACAACCAAGTAAAAAATGGTAGCCGTTCAAAGATTTCTTGAATTTACCATCTCGAATCTTTAAACGGCTACAATTTTTTACTCAGTTGTTCTTTTGAGGTCAAATTAGTGGTATTGTACTCTCCAAATAAAAGACCTGTAATGTTATGTGCATATTGACCTATTCTTACGTTTATGATTTTCGTTTGTCTTCTATCGGGCGCCCCATGAGGAGATAGCATAATATAATAGCATCGCATATTTAATTAAGCTTTGAACAGCTGTCATTTTTGTCTCAATTATCCATTTGAGGCATGGTTTTCAACATTGTTTTTAAATCCACGATACCTTAAAGTTGATTTACATATCACCCTATGCTTACCCTTAAGGTTTTCAACTTACTCCCTGTGGGCCGTCCCCTATAGGTGAAATCCAATCACCATTTACACAAAAAGTAGCTTATGATTACCTGTAATGATATGCCAAATTTGGTTTTGATATCCCTTTTAGTTTTAAAGTTATTAAGTTGTCCTAAAACTTAATTGTAGCCCTGTATAACATTCTTATGAATCAGTCAGTTTGTTTTCCTTAAATCAAATTTTAAAACAAATAGGACAAAATAGAACGATTATTTTCATCCAACTTCATTTTTCCAAGCCAAACTACAACAATTAAGGTGTTTTGTGTATTAATTAATTTTTTATGGTTATATTCAGTTTAAAATATTGCTGTATAAACTTACGATAATTTTAGTTTGTGTTTAAATTATCATGCTAATATCAGAAAATGTTTTTCACCCTTGTGTTATCCAATACTCTAATACGAGCTATGTGTATTTGTCTGTATGTCTGTCCGTCTGTCTGTAATGTATATCTCGAAATCCAGGCAAAAGATTTTGACAAAATTTTGGAATTAGGAACTTATAATACTAAAAAAGTAATTGGTGACATCCACTACCTCAGGAAAATTCGTATTTCGCTACTCAACTGATTCGAAAATTTAAAAATTAAACGTTGTCCTTATGTGTTACCAAGTAACTATGTTGGTTGAACAAAATAACAAGTAAAAGTAAACAAAATTTTGTAGCATGTGTTTATAACAAGCCATCCACAGTATACTAGCAAATTGAAAAATACAGTAAAAAATGAAAAACATCAGTTGTAACTGAGCAAAGATTACACTGAAGATTACTTCGATATATGAGAAAATAGAGCAAGTGTTGATGAGTGTTTCGTGTTTGTGACGTTAGAGTGCACTTGCGTCAACTCAATGTTTCACTCTTATTTTAAGGGTAGATTTTTGTTTATTTTAATTGGTATGCACTCTTTTTATAGTTACATAATTTGAACTGCTGTATTCTTTTGAATTTATATAAGTGGATTTTTTTAAAGAACTAACTTATGTAAGTTAATTCGTAGGTCCAAGGACAGATTGGGTAGAAAATAGGTTATAATGACCATCTATATATGGGATTGAGATTGAATATGACTGAATATGCTGTAACATCTGTAATATTGTATCAATAATGTATTATTAGCCCAAAAACATTAACTTTCCACTAATGTGGAATTTTACCTGCAATTGAGTGATGTTTGGCAAACTTTATACACATAATCAAACTCGCACAAACTGTGGAGGCAAATGTGAAACTAACTTGTCTGATCAAAGTGTAATGGCGGTCGGCAAGTTGTAAACCAAGTTACGAAAGTTGACAGTTGAAGTTGCGGTTGCAACGAGGAAAGCATTGCCCGGTCCTTCCTCACCGCTGGACAAGCTTATGATAACTTGGAAAAGAGAACTGTAAAACACTTTTCAGAACAAGGTACTTTGGTAATGTACCGAACACACCTAATAATAACCTAACCTAACTTAAGGGTGGTTAGGTTAGGTTAGTTTAAGAAGATTTTTGTTATTTAAATTTATTAAAATCTTTTTTGGAGGTTAAACTATTGATGTGGTTAGTATACCGAAGTACCCAGAACAATAGTGTTTTAAACTCTTAAAGACAGTGTTAAGTACAACGCAACCCTTTTCAATTTAATATAAAATAACTGACTATATAATCTGTTTTTATTATTTTCTAATCTAAACTTAACGCTAAGTACATCTTCAGAAATGAATTTTACTTGTTATCAAAATACTGTTCAACTGTCTTAATTTGTTTGGTTTGTTAGCAAAACTACGTTTATACATATCACATATTACAGATTATACAGGTCGATTAGTAATCTTATTCGGACATTTTTATATCATAATTTATTACTTTACAATATTATGTAAATACGAACTAGGATGATTTATTATGATTCATTCATTTAATTTTTTAATTTTATATAAAATAACTGACTATATAATCTGCTTTTATTATTTTCCAATCTAAACTTTACGCTAAGTACATCTTCAGAAATGAATTTTACTTGTTATCAAAATACTGTTCAACTGTCTTAATTTGTTTAGTTTGTTAGCAAAACTAAGTTCATACATATAACATATTACAGATTATACAGGTCGATTAGTAATCTTATTCGGACATTTTTATATCATAATTACTTTACAATATTATGTAAATACGAACTAGGATGATTTATTATGATTATGCATAAAGATTACTATTCTTATCATACAAATCTAAAATAATGGAGGGACTATCGTAGTTGATTTAAAGAGCCGCTGTTTGGTGAAACCCATCGTCTTTTACCTTACATTGGTTTATCTATTCAGCCAGTTTTCTGTCGATTTCAGTTGCTTGCATAGGATTGGGAATTCATGCTGTACATTTAGCAAAACTGTACATATTGAACTAGTGTTGCAAAGTTATTAAAAACATATTATTTTCCTAGTTTGGGGAGGTGAATAACCTAATTGGATGTTTAATTAACTGTTAAATGAAAAAATCAAGAAACGAATACAATTGTTAAATTTGTTCAAATGCTAACATTATTATTAAAACATCTTTACACAATCATTAAAACAATATTGGCTACACGAATGAAATATTAATTAACGTTAACGGAGGAGGACTTAGTGTTATAAATTGTGAAGAATCATAAAAGATAATACGATTAAGACAGGAGAGGTGATGTGTAAAACGACGTTTACCGTAAAGGAACAGAGACACAAGAAAGCTGTAAAAGAGGAGACAGCTTCAATAAACCTTTCCATCGTGGGTGATAAAAGAGACTAGAGATTTCACCCTTGCTTCTCATGTAGTTTTTACACAATTGAAAAAGTTTGATTGGAAAATCGTTGAGGTTTTTTAATATTTTTTTTTAGAATTCTTTGTTTCTATTTACATGTAAAGCTGACCAGCAACAGATACTTACGGTTTTCTTAAAAAAGCTTCCACAACCAATCATAGCAGAGTTTTGATTTTGTGTTTTAAAATCAAAGCAGCTTTCAAAATTGATATTTTTATCAATTCAGGTTCCTAACATTGGAATTAATGCACACCAAAACTAACACTACAAATAAGTTTTCATAAATATTAATTCAACTTAATATTTTTGTGTAAAACTGAAGCAGGGTTTTAAAGGTGAAACTTTTCCTACATTTACAGTTCAAGACTATAACCTTGATGATATATTATCAACAATAACTGTATTGTATTGTTAAGATGGGGTTAAAGCTCTGACTGCACGGCTGTTTGCGAACAGAGTTCCCCCTCATAAAACAATACAAATGAGAATTAATGGACCACTCTGCTACCGTGAAATATAACTACACGGGTTTGTGGATCTGCGTTCCCAACGAATACATTCAATAGAATCAAATTTCAAAAGTGTTTTAACGGAATACGAACCTCTTATGGTATTGTTGTTAAACAATATTTTTATTACTAGCTAGTCGTTAGTGCCATGAGGAAAACTAAATAAATATAACAAAGTAAAAAGTTATCTAATTTAATTTGTATTTACCATTTATTGTTAAGTGAACTACAAATAATGTTGTAGGGAAATGTGAATTCCTAATTATGTGATATTAAACTTCAACTTAATTCAAACAATACTGGTGGAAAGAAATATTTTCCAACATGATGAAAGTTGTATATGTTAGCATACATTCAAAATAATTATGTAAAAATGTGAGAACAATCATACCGTACTTCCCAACCGGAAATATTAATAGAAATAAGTTGATATTTTATAAATGTAGAGATTGCAAAAGTATTTGTCGTCTTTTTTATATTTGGAGTTCTTCTAAATATTTTAAGATGGGTAAAAACAAGTTTAACCTTCATTCTTTTTTTTTAATTTTTTTGATTACAAAAAGTTTTGAAATGACAGGCTAAGCTGTCAAACATTAAATAACCACAATTTTTAGATAGTGATTAAAAGGTCGCTTTTCGGAACTCAAGTACCGAATTATTAAAATGTTAAATATATATTTATATGGCATATGCAAAATATCAAATAATGTCCAATAAAATTTTACTGTTAAAAAAATTAAAACGCCAAATTAAAAGTCAACAAGCCTTGTGTGTTTATGGTTTTCAATGGTAAGAAAAAAACAACAATAATTATTATTGTGACAATAATTAAAAATAGCACAATAAAATGAAAAATATTTTAGTTGGAAAAACTAATAAAAATTATGTTGTTACAGTATTATCTTTAAAGTTTGTAAATGCTACGCAGTACTGAATTTTTATTTTAGTCTATATAGGAAATTTACCTTGAACAAAGGGGTTTTACTTATTTTACTTAACTAAAAGTGTAAAAAACCAGAGAGTAGCAAAAGGCAAGTTTGTTTTCTTCACAATAGATTGTATTGTGGTTCTGATGGGTAAAAGCTTTTCTTCTCTTGGTCTTGAACAACATTTTTTTTACTAGACGATTAAATACCTTTTATTGTTTCTTTTACGAATTTTCCTCATTTATCTGTGAAACCATATTTTAGGTAAACACTTTATTTACTATATAGGCCTAGACAGTAGGATGTATTTTGTTCAGACATTAAATCCTTCATTTTAACAATTCTTACAGTGTTCAACTCAATACCTCTTAAAACTAAAGTTTGCTGTTCCTCATAAAAAAGTAAAAAATAACATTCTAAAAAAGTATTGGAAATAACATTCATAAATCAGTTAAAAAAATTAGTTTTATATTTTGGATGTTCCTTCAACAATTTGTCGAAAGTTACAGTGAGTTATTTAACTCAGAAATATGTTAAATACACACCTTTATAACAAATTAAATTATGAAAACCATTAAATATTCTTAGGCGGACTTCAATAAGCTTACTTTCATGTAACCATTAACCTTAACGGCCTTTGTTATCACAATGACTAGGTGATGTAGATATAAAAATTGATGGTTTTTATCAATTTACTACCATTAAGAGATACATGTTATACTCAATAATACATGGACTTTGGAGCGAGCTGATGTAGTGGTTAGAGCGCGGGACTTCGGTTCCTGGGGCCCTGGTTCAAATACCACCAAATCACCAAATCAACCCCTAGGTCTAGCCTGAAAAATGTGGAAAAGAATCCCGGGCTCGTCCTTGGACAAAAAAAAAAACAAAAACAAAAACAAAACTTAAAAATGAACCTTGGACATGTTCATGTACATGAGCGGCTACGTGTGTAGTTTTACATGTCTGATTCAAGTATTTTACTTTGAAAGTGTGGAATTTGATTTTCATTCTTAAATATACTGCATTGCTTCGCTTTTTACTTTATCACGACGACAAGGGGTGTAAAGCAGATATCGTGCTTATCTTAAATTACATTTTATAAAAGTAATTAATTTTAATAACTGAAAAATTAAACTATTGAAAAGAAAACTAAAGAGAATTTAGGAAATTGCACCATTGCAGCTCCAGATATTAAAGTCTTTTGATTTTATTTCTGTGGTGCAAACATCTTATATAGATCTCATTTGTTATTTCACCCGCGAAAGCATATTTTGTCACTAGGGGCTAGAGTGACTCATGTTGGTTCGAGGCTCATAGTTAGTTAGTTCATAGTTCACTTCATCTTCTCCACGGTCATCAAGATCGGGGAATCGTCAGAATTTTCTTTCTTCATGCTGTAGGCCTGCTGTGAGCATTTTTTTTTTTAGGGCCTATTTAGGAAGTTATGGTCATTATAAAATTCATTTAGGTTGAAATATGGTTTGTTTTGAAGATATTTTTTTAGTGATTTAATAAAACTTTTAGTGTCAGTTATTGATTTTAGATTGTTTGGTAGAAGATTAAAAAGCCTAGTTCCCATGAAATGTGGGGTTGAGCTAGTTTTTTGGAGCCTATGGTGTTCTAGGTTTAGGTTTGTTTTGTTTCTCAGATTATATTTGTGGTATTCGTGTCTAAGAGTGTTTGGTTTGTTTTTTATAAACTTAATTGCTTCAAGGCTAAACCAAAGCTGGAATATGAGTAAGGATCGAAAAGTCATTTTGTCCCCTTGATAAGATTAATTTTTCGTCATACCGCATCTTACCTTAAGCTAAATATTACTAATTGTAAATTGTTACATCTTGGAATATTTGAAAGATAAAAATGTTTATATGTAAAATACAAAATGGCGGATGCCATAGCAAATATGAATTGTCAGACATACCTTCACATGCACTTTTTAATTATTCTAATATAAGAAATCATTCCCAAAGTCATGAAACGGGTTTTAAAACCCTGTATAAAATTCGTTTAGACTAGAAAGACAGTTGCCTGTGAATGTGTATATATAAATATATTTTACTATTTTTTTCAAATTACGAAAAGTATTTTGATGTAATTTAAAGCTTGTATTTGCACAGCTATGTGAAATAAAAGAACGTCAAGGATGCAATTTTAAATGAAAGCGTACCGCTGAGGTATTACCGTGTGATATGTCACTGAAGATTACTGCCCGGATAAATTGTTAGGGTTGAAATTTATTGTTGGGTCTGTAATGATTGGCTTATCGTTAATTAAAATTACACAATACATTACATGTACATTGTTATTTATTGCGATTTCATTTTGTACGCACACCTTTATTTTATCATACAATTGTTGGTTGAATCTTTAGTTGATTGTTTGTTCCTATATAATTTCATATAAAACCTTCATATAGTTCTTATAGTTCATATAGTTACTTCATTCTCAAAAAAATAATTTTGAATTTTTGGAATTCTTTTTTGGTGCTTTCCTTAAGCTTAAGAATTAAAAGTTTTCATGTTAAAGTAATGGAAATATATTTTTTGTTGAGAAATGTAGTTGTTTATAGTATATGTTTAATATTTTAGCATAGTGAAACAAATTCTATATAGTTAACAAAATAACACAAATATAGTAAAGCTAACATGAAATTTCCTTTTAATTGAGCAAAAATGCACACGTATGTATAGCCTAAGCGGAACGGTGTACAATATTTGACTCTCCAATTCGTCGATGTTTCAACAGTTACAATAGGAAGGATTCGTGAAACAATCCATAGTTAATTTTCCACTAGAATTAAATACACAACTTTCTTCATGCTTAAAATACAGTTAACCTAGAAATTCTTGCTTGGAAACAGTAATTGGGATTTTCCGTTTGCTTATCTCGTACCCAAATTCATGTTTTATTTCTTCGCGTTTTTTCTTACGCGTTTCTTGTAAAAGATAATTCTAAATGTGATTTTGTCATTGAAAATAATTCTTTTGATCGAACCAATAGGGAGGTTTTACAAAATACTTTAATTTGGTTGTTTATCATATGTTATTCGTCTTATTGACAATGTAAAATGAAATGAGAAATGCACTCTAAAGCTCAGAAAGTGGGTAATTTCCCCAATCGTAAAATAAATACTGTAACACTCTAAAGATTTCTGTAGAATCTAGGGTATTTTGATATCAGTAAAAAATACTGCGGCGTGATTAAAATCTAAAACGATTCATTCTAAATATTGTGTAATTCTCATGTATTATTTGTAGGCCTAATCAGACTACTTTGTATTTATTGTAAGCACTAGTGATATATATTTTGTGATTTATTTCTTTATTGTTTACGAAAATCTCATGGATAGTCATCATAAATATCAGTTATTTCAGCTACTTGAATGTTAAAGTTGTATTTACATAGTTATATCTATGTGGTGGTAATATTGTACACAGCGTCATTTTCAATTTGATAGTATATTCCTTACGCCCTATTACTAGAACATTTTTAAATATGTAACTTTGAGAATCCTAGAAACAATTGTTATTGCATTTATTATTTAATATTACTTACAATATGGGTATTTATCTATTGCATTATAGGCACATATTGACACTATATAATGTACTATTTATGTTGTTTTAGCGTTCTAAAGGGAGTAAATAATAATGTTGAGCCTCCTGAGACAAACATGCAATCAAAGAGAAGCCTACAGCAAAGTTTGCTTTTGGAACAACAAATTGCATTGTTGACGTTACCTGCTTTTGCGTTTGCAAAAAAGATTTTCCAGCACTACCAGATTTTGAGCATTGAAATCAGTCCTTAAATTTTTATTAAAGCGTATTAAGGCTTATCTAAATTAAAGTTTTTAAATAAAGTAGTTCCATTATTTTTGGTTCATAGTAAAAAATTATGGTTTATTTTAAATTTTAAACCTTAGTATTTTTATGTTGTTAATAAATATGTTTTACCTGCGTCAGCATATTTTTGGCCTCAGTAAGCTTATACAACATTTCCCACAAAGCAATTTATTCGTAAATAAAGAATGGGAAAAAGTCCCCGGACGGTCAAATATTTCAAAAAGTAAAAAAATAGAGCTTTAAAACTTGGTACACAGTTACTGGGCGTTAACCTAATTTTAACACATGATTCATTGATACACTACTTCTTCAGGGGGATGGCCGACTAGGATTCAGAGGAAAAATTTAAATGTAAGCATAGTTCGATATGCACATCAAATTAAATTTCTTTACCAGTAGAATAAAATGTTGCAAACTTGAACTCAAACGGGCAGCGGATGTCATTGAAACATAAACATTCAGTAAGTTTTAACTGAAATAGAGCAGTTTAGACGGAATAATTGCGTAAGTACTATAGCATAGTCTTGCAAAAAATCCTCCTTTTCTTACTTAAAGTCATTATAAAGATCAATGTTATAACTTAACATAATGGTTACCTATTTTACAGGAGCTTGGTATGTAAAGTAGTTAAAATTTCATAACATGCCGAAGATTTAATAAATATTTTTTTTATTAATTTACCAAAGATCAACTGAATTTATAAAAATATATTTAACTACAGTGATAGAATAGTCATAAAACATCAAGCGTACGATTTTACAAAATCTATTTAGTAAAAGCTTCCAGTATTATTTAATGATATTTTCGTTTATGATTGTTGGTAAAACACTAAAAAAAAGTATTTAATTGTTATCATTTGCCCAAGAGACGAGTTGGTTTGCGGCGGAGAAGTTAAACAAAAGGAAGCTTTTAATTGTTTGCCTCCCCTCAGAAATGCTTCCTTGGGGACACTTGAAGTCAACTTCAAAAATAAATAACTGTATGGGGTTTAAGTGATCTATACTAGTGTTGAGGGTAATATTTGAAAAGTATTGATGAAGGTGTTTTCCTAAAAATACATTTCAACATCTCGAATAACTTTATTTACTTTACTTTCACATATTTTTCAACATGAAAGACGACTACTTAACTAGAACATGAGGTGAGCCGAACTAAAGTATAAACATAAGGGAAAATTATTAATTTGGAATTCATTGCCCTACTTCTGGATATTTATTTATATTAATAGAATAACAGATTTATACTCTTCTACGATTCTTCATTCATATAAAATTGAAAACACACATTGCCATGACACATTTAACAAAAAAAAATATTAATTAACTTTGTTCTAATTTAATGTAAAGTTTTTTTGTTAAATGTGACGTGTCAACGTGTGTTTTATAGAAATATACTGAACGTAATAAAAATACAGACGTGATTAGGATTAATTTTTATTTTAAGAGCTAAAGACATTATTTCACTAACTTATTAAATTTATTTGATATTGATCTAGCGTAGTGAAATACAAGGACAAATATTTAAACGACCATGTTACTGCAAACATGTTGTGCAAACTCATTTGTATTAAAAAATGTATGTATTTAAATTTTACTATAATATTATTTGTAATAAGTGTACCTCGTATAAATACAAAATCAATAGCTTTTTGATCAATAACACATTCATTACAATCGCAGTAAATTCATTCCCGTTCTTCCAATTTATTCAGACAGTAATCACCAATGAAGACACATTGCGCTGAAAATTCGTTCGTAAAACAGTCACAATTTCAATTATTTCCCCTGATTTGTTCCAAGAGCATTCTTCTCGTAGTAATTTCATTAGTCTGCTTAACCCTAAAGCCATATTCCTCATTGGCCTCATTGTAGTTAGTCTTATTGTAGGGTTGCATTCATTGACGTAAGTTAGGTTGTACTGTACTCTTCAGAATCCTATACTATTTATTATCTGAGCAATGTTTGCTTGTATATATGTATGCTTGCACAATGATCTCGTAAACTGCTTCGACGATTTCCTTCAAATGTAAATAATTTATTTTTAGCATTACAACGTGTTTACTGCAGTTAAAAACTTCCAACAAAAATCTAGTAACGTAAAAAATCAAATTGAAAGTAAAACATTTCTAATATTGGCCTTATGGGTAGCCAAGTAACCATGTTGGTTGAAAAAAAATAACAAGGAAACCCTAAACAAAAGACATGTAGCATGCGTTTATAACAAGCCATCCACTCCACAGTCCACTAGTAAATTATAAAATACAGTTCAAAGGATAAACATTAGTTACTAATGAACAAGGATTACACTGAAGATTACTCATTATAGGTGAAAATAGTTCCGATCAAATACTGCAACGAAACATTGGACCAAACACTTATTGCACCACTCAGCAATTGAATTTTCCTGAACAGCTGATTAGTTGAAGTTAGAATGATTACACTTTTACTTTTTCTCTCTCAATCCTTGAACTTCATTGGTTCGTTACCCGTGTTGTTATGAGTAAAAGACTATGCCGTTATGAAAGTAAACAATGCTGTTATAGGAAACTTTTCAATTCAACAACTGAACTGAAGCTACTTAAAAAAACGGTCGTACGCAAAATTAATGTGTTGTAAATTGCCAGGTTACAATTCCATCATATATATATATTTTCAACCATGAGCGATAGAAAATAGATGAATCTTTGCTTTAAATTATTAACAAATTCATCGCTTAGACTTAAGTGGAAGACATTTTACATTATTGAGCATCTCTTTCACCACCAAAGTAAAGCATATGTTTACTTAAATAAGTTGATCTTCAGATTATTTTGGATCCTCGCTGGATCAAAACGTATCAGTCACCTGAATCCATTCATGGATAAAAGGATTTGATCACAGATGCTAATTAAAAAAATATCTACTCCAAGCTCATCATATAAATTACAGTTCAAAGACATCGTAGTAGACAAAATATAGACATTTATCTACAGTATCGATATTGTTAACTATCACTAGTAAAATATGCCTTAACTAGAAAAAATACACAATTTTAAAGCAATCTATCTAAAACAGTTTATGAAAACATAATATAGCGAACTTATTTTGCTATTGAGAAAATTACAAGTTAGTGGAACTTAATTGAAAACCGAGTCACAAAAGTTAGCGGAAATAACACCTGCAGTAGGTGAAGCTTTGTCACAGAGTTCATTCATTCACTGCGTTATTTTCCTGCTTTCATCTGCGTTTTAATTATGTTCCTGCATCAAATATCCTCCAAATGATATTTCAATATTTTTTCCGCATTCAATGATTACTGTTTTATCTGGGTACTGGGTATTACTAGATCATAATTTTTAGCTCGAATAAACTAAATTCCAGTGAAAATATATATATATTACAATAAATTTATTAAGAACGTTTTAGGAACCAACTTATTAACATTGATTGTATGAGTAAGCGTTCAATAATTTTGCTGGTAAAAGACTTTTACGGTTTAACTTAGAAAGTAACCCATGAAAATGCAACTGAAATGGTTAAGTTGGTTAAATTTGACCGAAATTTGACTCCAAAATGTTCTTACGAACTAGCATTTGATTGATGTAGTTTTTAAATAAAAGGGAAACGCTCTGTATGCTCGTATATTTATTAATGTATTATAATAATTTCAAAGAGACAAAATATTTGAGATATTAAGAATAAATAGATAATAGATATGTAACTATTTTACTAAATTGTGTGGTGTTCATATTTCTCACAACCACGGGCTTTTAGTTGTATTTTTGATTATATTAAACATTTTATTACAGAGAGACCAATAAACGAGAATATTTCCAAAATGAACAAAAAATATTAATTTTAAGTCTCCAGAGTCAAAGAGAACAATCAAAGAGAGCCTGGAGCAAAGTTTTTCTCTCGTACAATAAATTGCATTGTCGCTTCGATACTTTCTCCTTTCTTAACGTCAAAACCACTTTTAACTTTGTGTATTCAAGAACCTAATACAATTGCAGAATATCAAATATATATATACTTTTAATAATCTCAGTTGTTTGCCTAGTGGAAGTAAATTTGTAAGCTGTTATTAAGAGTTGTTTTTAAAAGAGTAAAATTAAAAATGTCTCAAATACCAGCGTGCCATCATAACTAGTTATAAAAATAAAAATCCGAACTTTAATAAAATATAAAGGTTACTTCTAACATTCCCTAGGTTGTATATAAATCCTTTAGGTCATCAATGTGGATCATAACGTTCCATAGTTTAGTTGATAAACTACTATTTTTTAACTGTAGTTAAACAACTAAGCAGGTAATTTAATTGATTTAAATGCAGTTATTTAATTATATTATGTTTTAATTGTTTGGTAATTTAAAATTCTGTAACAATATCTAATAAAATGTTGCAAAATAAATATTTTAGAAACGGTTGCAGAATTAAACACTTATTGCCGAACTATTAAAACATACATTAGGTAATAATGAAATAACTCCATTGAAATAAATTAAATAACCTTCTTATGACAAAAATATAAATTGACGAGAGCTCGCCCCGTGGTCGAAAGCTTGACCAGATATCTGTAAGTACAGACGTCTCTATTTTTCACCCCACGCTGTAAATGAAACATGTGATTGGAATTTTTTTGTATTTTCTGTTAATATTTTGTTGTTATCTTGTCACCATCACAGCAAACCCCAGGATATTTTCTTTTAAATGCATTTTTCGTGCTTATTTTTGAACCTATTTTAATTTATAAAGGGACTAGCTGTACCCGCGGGCTTTGCCCCGTTTAACTTCTTAATTTTCAAGATGAGCTCGTTCGCATGGCTCAATCACGTCCTGGTTGAAGTTAGTTCGCCACGCTCACTCACCTTTAGGTTGGAGCTCGTTCGCTGCGCTCACTTGCATTCAGGTTAGCTCGTTCGCTACGCTAACTCGCCTCCAGGTTGAAGTTAGTTCGCTACGCTCACTCACCTTTTGGTTGGAAATTAGCTGTTGTCATAAATTTAAAAAAATAATAGGCTAGTGCTGTACCCTGTTGGTAATCCTTGTAACCTTAATGCTATTGAACATCATAGAACAGAACCAACTTGTTTAATTGAAACAGCTGATAAGATTAATTAATTCCTTTTAAATATGAAAAACCATCAGGTTAACATGGGAAACTCTAGAGCCACTGGGGCGGAGCCCGAGGGTCCGATCAGAATAAAAACAACTTAGTTATCCTATTTAATACCTAAAGAATCGGTGTACCAAATTTCAGCCTCCTAGGTAAGTGGGAAGTGGGAGGATTAGTGATGAGTGAGTGAGTGAGTGAGTGAGTGTGTCAGTGAGGGCTTTGCCTTTTATAAGTATAGATTCTGCACATCTACAGGAAAATATCTTTCATTTGGTACCACCCGCGTGTAATTCGGTCCAGTTATTTAGTATATAAGATTATCTCCTATGACAATGTTTTAGATAAATTTTAGCCATCGTTATTTTTTCACACGATTGAGGAATCAAAATAGCTTTACGTCAATGATTCAGTACTAAGATTGAGGACGAACCAGTTACGTATACTGCATGGTAATAAGTACATTTCGTAATATATCAAATGAATTCTTGTGAAAAACTTGAGTACTGTAGTACAATGTTTCTATTGCTTATTGCATTAGTCAATTTTATAACAGCAAATGTCTTTAAAATTTACCGACCCGTACGTTGTAACTAAATACTCAGGCCATTAAAGGATTAAGAGTTTGTGTACATAAAAGATCTAATAATCTAATTTCGGATAAAAGGGAGAAAAGAGAGGAAAGAAAGTTGTTTTTGGAGGTAAAACTACCTGATAACGATTACGGCTACTGCATTGCAACTTGGTAAACCCTGCCATAGCTATTTACTATACAGCCTCGTGTGCTCGTATGCTTTTATGTTATGTGTATAAGGTAAGCAGTAAACATTCTTTAAGCCTACAGAAAATGTCTGTAATTTAATTTTTATTCCAAATTAAAAGTTCATTTAGTGACCATTTAATAATAATAATAATTCGGTGTTATTATTTTTGGTTTAAGTATAATATACATTTAACATTAACATCCAAGTATTATAACATTGACTTCGATCCTGATTACAAAAGGTTGAATGCTTGTTTGAATTTAGATAAACCTGTTGATATCATAGATTTTTTGGTAGTCAAAGATAATATGTTATAACAAAATACGACAATATATTATAAAAATCAAATATATGTATAAGAATGTCTTAAACTTTATTTAGAAAGTTTTAAACCCTAATAAATGCTTACACACTCAACAGACATTTATTTTTATGCTGTATTATCAATAAATGAGCAATTATACTTAAGTTAAAGCCGACGCACAAGTATTATTCTATACGACATTTATGCAATTTCAGCTATTAATGTCTGAAATAACATTAATTTTGAGAATAACTATTCGAACCAAACAAGAAAGAGAAATTAAATTAAATAAAATGAAATGAAATGAAATGAAATGTCTTTATTGCTTTTAACATCATATAACATGCATTGCAATCGTCAAAATACTTAGATTATAAAATAAGTAGCATATCATAAAGTGCAAACCATGCAAAAACACTCAAACTTCACAAAAAACTTCAAAAAGAGGTGGCTTCAAAAGTGAGGTAAGTAGGAAAAAAAATTAACATTATGATCCATGCAGAAGTCATTAAACCTAATACATTCTTGGGAATAATGATCCGTTACAAATTTATCACTAAAGACTGTAAAAGTATGTGTTTAATTATACTAGAAATGTATTTATTATATTTATGTTTTTAATTATAGCAGATAAGAATAGTAAAATCTGTCTACAAAAGCTTTTCTATTTCTTTTTGTGATAATTCCATTAACAAAGGGTTTACAACCTGTATTATATGTATAGATTAACACATACAAATTAAAAAAAATATTTATCCCATGGAGAGCTATTAGAAAATTATATTTGATAACGAAATGAACGTGTTAATATTAAGACTTTTAAGAGGAAAGCCTTCGTTCCAACATGAAAAGGGAGAACTCATAATTCAGCTCTCTTGCAATGTCATGATGGTAAACTATTCCAGGAACATTACATCATACCACATACATTCATCTTACAGTTATATGACGTCACACAAAGGTGGCAAAGGTCACGTAATAGATGTCGCTGCTGCTGTCATGATAGCGCTGAACAAATGTAGATTATCATATTAAAACATGTTTTTGCATTACGCGTTATGTTACAAAAAGTACTAAATGTCTGCTAGTTGTAAACTACATTCAGTTTTCATGAATATGACATGTTAAAGGATTTTCAGATGAAAAGAAAGTTTTGGAAAGAACAACCTTAGATGAAAGCTAAAGGTTGGACTGAGCGGTATTTTTACAGTTACAGTTATTGCATTGCAAGTTGGTAAACGAAACACTGTTCTTTTATGGAATTGGCTATTTTGTAAGATGTAAAAGTAGAAGTGTTAAGCATCACGATCGTTCGAAATATTTTTTGTCACATGGGCCAGTTTCATAATAAACTACAAACTAATATTATTAGTAAATCGCCCAATGCAAAACTAATGAAAATTTGTAGTTTATTATGAAAGAGGCCCCTGATTAAAATCACCTGAAAAAATATAAATATTTCAATCACCTGATATTATGTTAAATAAAAAATAGAATTTTTATATTTTACATTTACTCGTTAACTCAACTATTGTTATGAAACATTTCAATTAAATTGACTATACAACTATTATCAATTATTCACTGTTCATTCCTGTTCTGATGTCTATTAGGTAGCATTTGAGCGGATTTGCCATTGCCAAGCAAGATGTCCATGATCTGGTGGTAGTCTGTTTTAGATATGCTTTTACCCAAAATATCAGCAAAGTGTTTTATTATTGTTTTTTTTTTCAAATATTCAAATAACTGTCATGTAGCTTGCCACTGATATATTTATGGAAAAAATTGGTTTAACGTGTTAATAAATAAATGAATGAATTTGTTATAACCAAGAATCAAATACTGTCCACGAAACAAATATTCGTACGATGATTGTGCCACGGCCATTTGACTATTGTCCCTCCGTGCTTTATGACAAATGGTTTGTTTTGACATAAATCGTAACACTGGACCCAACAATGCCTGAGGCAGTTCCCTAACTTTGATATATTTATGATTTGTATGTATGATGGAACAGATAAAGTCCATGTAAGTTAAATAACAAGCTATGACTAAACAGGAAAAATGTTTTATTTTTACTATTGCTTTTTGTTCAATGAATGCAAGCTTGAAAAATAAACAGAGCCTCTAACATATTTTGAAAAGTATCTTTCGCAAAGGATATGTATTGATAGCCAAATTCGTAGATTTTGGAGGACCAACTGAACCGTTAATTTCATCCCCTGCAGTTTTGTTGGGAACAAATAATCAAAAAAGATACTTGATTCAACAACAATGCACAACACAGATTTGCAGAGACGGTGAATTCCATTTTGTTGATACAGTCAACATGTGAGGCAGGTCATTCTATGTTTGTGTGTAAATAAACGGTATCAGCAATCTGACACATACTTTCTCCCATAAACTTATTAACTACGTCATAAGTAAGTGGTGGGAGTAACTATGATATAATGGGAAAACTAGTAAATACTGTATGCAATGATATCTTTTAGAAATCTTCAGTCACTGAGAAATTCGTCTAGACTCCGTTAAGGCCTATCTGAATTTGGATTGTCTGTTGGTCTTAAGGAATTCTTTTTAATTGAAAAAAGACATGTTTTACTTACATTTAAGATTACAAATAGTTGAGTGGTAAAACACATTACAAAAATATACTAGTATAATAAATGTGTAACGCGAGTGCAAACTCGCTTTGCTGCACTCAAGAAACTTTCCACACTCGCCTACGGATCGTGCGTAAACATTTCTCTCATGTGCAGAAAAGTGCCACTTCGCCCACTAGTTACACTAATAGCTATTAGAACTAGCTATTAGAACTAACAACATTGAACTATGAAAAAGATAACTCTATTTATACGTATGATACGTCATATAGGCTGCAATCATAGATCTCAATATGTAATAAGAGATTTATAGATGCTAATTCAACAATATGTATTATATAGAGATCTATGGCTACAATAGGCACAGAGCGTAATACAGTACGTCTGTTGACTATGTGTAAGAAATAAATTCCCTTTTTCGCTTACTTTTTTCACCCAACTTATACAAGATTTATCACAAAGTTTCTACCCAGCCCAAACTAATCCATCGCTTTTTGGGACAGTGATAAAAAATTCATTTACAATAAGCCAATTGATTGATGTTTAGAGTTTTAACCTCCTTTAAAGTTTTCCCCAACTTTTAGCCAGGAAAATAATAAACTATGATATTTTAAAATGTTGAGAGAGTTAACTTTTTACTATAATTTTAGGTACTTCCATTTATTTTCTTTTTAAATTTTCATTGTGTCATAAGCAATATGTTGATCTATCTTGACTGTAAGAGGTCGTATAATTAAGCATACAATATGGAGGCTTTTAAGGAGATACACAGCATACAAGGAGATTGTGAGCGTAGTGCACATCATTAGTCTTTCTGTAAGAGCATATGCAAAGCTTGTATTAGTAGGCCTAGTACAGTTGCATATAAAGCTTATCATGTCAAAAGTATGGCAAAAACCTACCGACTAAATACTAAATGTGTGATATCAAATTGTATTTTAATTTTTTTGAATGCTTATATCAAACATCACCCAAAGTTTGGCATTTAGAAAAAAACGTTAAAAAAACATATTTTTACATCTTAAAGTCTGTAAAAAATGTTATTCCATTGCTAAAGGTTAAATAGAAAGGACCGAACTGTCTATTCGTTAGAACAAGAAGATTTCAAGAAGAGGTACAAGTTCAATTTCGCCTTTTTACTTTCTCCCCCTATACAATAGTATATGGAGAAAGTATTGTTTTCGTCAAAATTTTCGAGTTTGAGTTTTGAGTGGATATATTCGTTTTGGGTCCCCCTGGACCCAAAAAAGTGGTTTTCGAAGTGATGTCTGTGTGTGTGTGTGTGTGTGTGTGTGTGTGTGTGTGTGTGTGTGTGTGTGTGTGTGTGTGTGTGTGTGTGTGTGTGTGTGTGTGTGTGTGCGTACGTTTGCATATCATTGTCGGGACACACGCCTGCATACGGCCAGACAGTCGGGCTAACACACGGTTGTCGGGACTCACACACGTCCCGACAAGCAAATAATGCCTGAAACGTTGTAATCGGGTCCCAGAAACACTTATAAAATTTTGTTTTAAATGTCCCGACAGTCAATGTACGCCCCCGGAGTCAGTGATGTCTATCTTAGTCGGGCCCTATATCTCACACGTACGGTGGCGCGGCAGTGGTGATTTGCGGAACTAATGAAGTGTGTGGTTGTCCCGACATTCACTTCAAATGCAGGTTTCATGTTGAAAAGATGCAATGTTGCCAGTTCGAAGTTCCAACCGTTTTTTGCATCATCTAGTGCTGACTGCTGGTGGTCGTGTCGTGGAGTGGAGCGGACTTGACCTTGCATGTTGCGGTTGCTCCTCTGACTTAGACAGCGTTGTAGTTGGAGCTGTTGTCTGCCTAATGGCGATATATTTTCTTCTACTGTAGTAACTCTCAACTCACTGAAGTTAGTTGAGGTTATGTTATTGTTATTGTTTATGTCGGTGAGGAATTTAATAACTTTCAGTCAGTTATTCCGATTATTCCCGTACAAAAAGATCACCAAATACTGAAAAACTAACTATCAGTGGAATAAAATAATCAAATCAATTCAGTTATTTACGTTTATGGCAAATCATACAATTGATAGGCTAAGTAATTTATAGAACCAATTTAGTTAAACTTAGGCCTTGCTAACTTGCAATTAATTTAATTAATTTGTAATTAATTCCAATTAGTTTTGTAATTAATTTTCTATAGTTAAAATATTTATTATATCTTACCATATATTTCTTATATAAAATACTAGCAGAGTACCCGTCCTTCGTACGGGGCTGGAATATAAGTATAAAATGCTTATTGCAGTTATACTCAAGCTTTGCGTTTGCAATAAGGGAGGACACAGTTTGATAAAATTTGCTTTTTTAAATTTAGGCTACAGTATTTTATGGTATTACACATCTACCATAGCCATAATGTTCTACCACTTCACCTAAACAGTAGAGAAAATAAATTATCAACAATTCGCAAAATATCACAAATTATTCATGAAATGAAAAACATAAAAATAACTGTAAACAATCCTACTTTGACAGTTCCCTTTGCGAATCAGTTTTTTTTTGCTGCTTAGTTCAAATTAGCTGTTTTCATAAATGCAAAAAAATATATAGTGCTGCACCCTGTTGGTAAATCTTATAACTTTTTAATGCTTTTCCATATCATAGAACCAACTTTTTATTTGAAACAGCTGACTTAATTCTTTAATTCACTTTAAATATGAATACTCATAAGGTTAACATGGGGAATTACAGAGCCACTCGGGCGGAGCCCGAAAGGATTTTTGAGATAAGAATATGTCTATATGTTAATCGGGAATGTAAGCTATCATCATGCCAAATTTCAGCCCAATCCGTCCAGTGGTTTATGCGTGATTGAACTTCAAACAAACAAACAAACACACACACTTTCACATTTATATTATTAGTAAGATAAGATTGGGTACAGTTTCTTAACTTAACTGGGCTACGCTAATATATATTGAAACTATCAATTCGATTAGTAAACCTTAAATCGATTTGTTCACTGTCGGTAAGTTTGGTTGGGTAGATTATTATAGTTTCATTTTAAAACTTATACAAGTAGGTTAAATTTATTCATTACTAAGAGATATTCTCAATTGATAGTTTTAATCGATATTACCGTAGCCCAGTTAAGAAACTGTACCCAAAATAGTAAATAGCCTATATTTATATTTAGGAGGGTTCTATTTAACTTACATGTTGTTTTCTTATTTATTTTAATAGGTACAGGGATGTATTTAAATGAAATATGTTAAGTTAAAAAAATCATGAAAAATAATTAATCTTATGCCAAGCTATTTACCTGTAATAAAATCTATACCTCATTGAAAGACTGATCACCCGCGACCGGGTGTCTCAGCGCAATACCCGACAAGACAAAAAGCTTCATTTCCCGAAGGTGAGGTTGGAAGTAGGAAAGAGAGGTTTTTCGTACTTGGGGCCTAAAATGTACAATGACCTCCCCTGTGACCTAAAGATGCTGGGTGTGCCAGCTTTTAGATCTAGACTAAAGAAAATGTATTTTTGCAAATAGCTAAAATCTTGTAAATAGGGGAATCAGTATTTTGTTTTGTCTTTAGTTCTAAGATAGGATTAGTTTATTGACAAGAGTCATCCTGTAAAACAGTTTGAACTGAGGAGCGCTTGCTAATAAAAGGCATTTTTATTTATTTATTTAATTAGGTAGCCCAAGTGAAACTATTGAAGTGTTTTACTTATCTATATATAAAGCCAAAAGTACCCATGGACTTTTGAGAAAACTACAAGTCACACCCCCATAAACCATATACTTAAAATGTTCGTCATGACGAGAAACCTTGCGCAAAATTATCCATTGCCCTCTAAGGTCGTAATTGCTTTCCAAAGGGAACTTTCCATTTACCTAATGTTAAAAATACCTCAGCTGTTATTATTTGTTTGTATTAACATTACTGTATTCTGTTATGTTTATTTCAGCTTAAAACTTAACCAATCAATAGTTTTATTAATACTTCTATAGTAAAACCGGGTGGAGCCCGTGGGTAACAGCTAGTTTATTTATTTTACATTCCAACGGACGGCTCCATTTTGATATTTGGTACAATTCAGTGTATTAACAAACAAGACTTACTTAAAGCTAAATATACAATAAAGTTGAGTGAAAAAAAACAATCAAAATATACTAATAACAAACAAAAAAGAATAACGACAACAAGATGGGAAAAAGACAGTGGTTGCAACAAAAAAACCTATAAAAGCGTTACAAAGAATAACAATTATAAATTTTATTTGAGTAGATAACAATAATAGGTAACAAAAATAAAGTTTAAATTAGTTAACAATACATTAACAAAGAAAAACGGTGTAGAGTTAACAAAAAAATTAAGGTTTTCAAAAAGATAACAGTAGAAAGATAACAATGATAACTGAATTATTGAAACAATGTTAAATGTTACTAACTAAGTTAAATTACTTCTTGATCAGCATTGTACGTGTTATTAAATTTACAATAAGTAAATAAAAGAAACATCTTTTAACACTTAAAACGTACAGGGTGAGTTTTAAATAAGTTTCCCCCTACATTTTTCTACATTTCTCAAGATATCAACTCCGGACCACGTCATATCATTGTGGAGTAGTAAGTACTTCATTTTGACTGGGTATAAATGTTTGGCCGCCATCTTGGATCCGTCATATTGGATACAAAGTTTTCTTTTCATATGTAAAGGTAGGGTTGTGATCCATCATTTCAAATTAAATTTTACGCTGATTTCAATGCCATAATTTGTTTGAAAAAATCTTGATCCATTATAAAGTTATGAGGACTTTTTATAACTTTATTTTTAGCCCATTTTTACATTGGTTTACAAACCAAGACAATTTAATCAAAAAATAGTGCTGGATAAAGATAAGTAACACCACCAGTCATTGTTGACCTATTTTCACTTGGCTATGACGGTTGTATATTTTTCGGCCGCCATCTTGGATCCACCATTTTGAAATGTGATGAATTAATATTTAATTTACTTTAAATATGAAGGTGGTGTTATGACCCATTATTTTGAATTAATTTTTTATGTTGAACTCAATGCCGCAATCCGTTTATCATTTTTATATTTAGTTTTTGAAATATTGACATTGTAAATAAAATAATTATAATTTTTCATCAAGAAAGCTTGATAACAAAAAATGGATTGCGGCATTGAGTTCAGCATAAAAAAGTAATCCAAAATGATGGGTCACAACACCACCTTCGTATTTGAAATAATTTATCACATTTCAAAATGGCGGATCCAAGATGGAGGCCGAAAAAATACATCCATCATAGCCAAGTGAAAATAGGTTGACAATGACTGGTGGTGTTACTTATCTTTATCTAGCACTATGGATCAAGGTTTTTTAAAACGAACTGTGGTCACAACCCTACCTTTAGGTTTGAAAAAAACTTTGTATCTAATATGGTGGATCCAAGATGGTGGCCAAAAATTTATACCTAGCCAAAATGAAGTACTTACTACTCCACAATGATCTGACGTGTTCCGGAGTTGATGTCTTACGAAATGTAGAAAAAGTAGGGGTGGAACTCATTTTAAACTCACCCTATTTACTAATTATTCTGCCTATTTTCTTGGCTTTTCTATATACTGGTGCTGACGTGTAGTTACAAGGGTTTTGATGGGTATGTTTGGCTTGTGAACCTTTGGCAAGCCTTTGAATTTTGGTGCGTAGGGGGCTGTTACTTTGAGTTGTCTTTTTATTTTTTCACAAAGTAGGTGTTTCGATCTGTTAATGTTAGAATTTATTTCTTGAGAAATTTGGGGGTAGGGGCATTTTTTACAATTTCAATATTGTTTTTGGCTATGAACTGGTTTATTTTCATATCATAATCACTTTCGTACATTATGACAGTTGTATTTCCCTTGTTAGCTTGGTTACTATTGCGTGGTTCTCAGTTAGTTTTTTTTTTACATTCTTAGCTATTAGATGGTCTTGGTTTTCATGATTTTTTACATTTTGTCTAATTTTGGGGACTATGTATCTGGTTAATTTGTCATTTACTAAAACTCTATGTATTTATGACTTCGTTAACTAGGTTCTTCACGTTTGGGGGAGCTTAGCTTAGATGGTCTTGGGTTTTCTGACGTTTTGCATTTTGTCTAATTTTTTGGGACTATGTACAGTGTCTGGTTAATTTGTCATTTACTAAAACTATACATAATTGTATTTATGACTTCATTAACTAGGTACTTCACGTTTGGGGGAGGTGGCAGACAATGTTTAAGTCCTTTATTCAGAAGATTAATCTCTTTGTCTTCAAATAATATGTCAGTTTTGTTTAAAAGTTTTGGGAAAAACTCATGTTTGCATTCAAAATTGTTGTTAGTGTTAAATTTGTTGTATTTGTCGATAAGCTTTGTTAATTTTTTCTTCTGACTTAGTTTTTTCTTGCTGATTATATTATTCAGTTTGTCATTAATATTTTCTATTAGACCTATTGTGTTCTCAGGACCTAACATGTTGGCTAGATAAGTAGGTGTTCTATATAGTTCCTGATTAATATTTTTTTGCCATAAAGTGATTATATATTTCTACTGTAATCCATAATGTCTCTGCTTTTAATTTTGCGATTTGTGCTGATTTTGAGTTATTGTTAATGGCCATTTGTGCTGATTTTGAGTTATTGTTAATGGCCACTTTAACGCAGTTAGGCACAACTTTGTTCTTCAGGCATAGTTTGTTAAATTTGATGTTCTCGATAGTGTTCAGTAACTTTAACTTTAAGTTTTTGTAATCATAGGAATATTTTATTTGCTCGCAAATTGACCAGAGTTCATTTCCCTACTACCGGATATTGAAGCTTTAAATAATAATAAATAATAATAAAGAATATGTTTGTTACCTTGTTACCTAGTTGTGTGTTACCTGTGTAAACAAGGCAACAAGTTTATCTTATTTTATTATATAAATCTTCAATATCCAGTAGTAGGAAAATGAACTCTAAATGGTTTTATGACTGTTTTGGTCATATAATGAAAAGGTCATTTATTTAAAAAATTTTGCTAGTTTCATACATTTGAATGGCTGGATTTTTATGATGAGTTTTTAAATTCTTCCCACACATTTTTTACAACTCACATTACGAAACTCATGTTACGAGTAGTAGGCAACAGTTATAGGCCTATATATTCTATTATAAATTTTTTATTACTTATTTATTTTGTTAATAATTAAATGAGGCATGTCTATTCACTAATAGATTCAACCCCTCTTAACCAACATCGCATTAACCGATAATCGGATTATCCACCCTTGATTGTAAAATATTACAGTTTTTTTTAACCAACCTTGCTTCGTGAGCAGTTTGGTATAACCACCACTTTCTAGGAATCTCGGGGATTTCCGCTCCCACGCTTATCTCCACAGGATGTGCCTAAGAATAGTTCTTTTGGTATTCATCCCAAAAATATTGCATGTTGCCAGTTTGTCATCAAGCACAAACACATCTGATTTGTTATCTGTGTGGCAAAATCATAGAGTGTGTTACAATTTGTATAGCTAATTAACTGATCGCTAGAGTAAACGAAAAATGCAACGTGTATGGAGGGCAGGGGATGAAGGCTAACAACTTCAAGGTCAAGATAGTTTCTGTGACTGGAGCCTCCAGTTAGAGGCCATAAATCATCCTGTGTGTCGTAACAAAATGGTGTGTCTTGTATCTTCAATTTCGACAATAAGTTCTGTACTATATTACGATAGATTTCTAAATCATAAATTAATATTAGCCTGGAGTACCAAAGTTATTAAAATAAGCTTTTTCTATTGACTCTTGCCTACAAGTATAATTTATACCTCTTAAAGTATTTGACTTAACTTTGTTTTGTGTTTATTTGTGATTTTTCTATCAATTCAAACAAAGGAGGTAAGTGTAGTTTACTTTATAAATAATAATTAATGCAATTACAACTTCGAAATAATGGGATTGCCTTTTTTAACCAACTTTTTGCGTTATCCGACTTAGTCCGGTCCCATTAGGGTCGAGTAAGACGGGTCTACTGTATACTGCAATTTGGTAATTTATATAAGCTAAAGGACTGTTGTGTCTTTCTCAAATACAGGACTTTTTTATCTTTCCCCGACTGTCATTTTTTACCAAGCTATTATTTTGAGCCCAAAATAATTGCGGAACTGTATTCTACTAATAAAGAACTTCAAGCTTATGTGCATTGACCTATGCTTTCATAATGACTTTCTTCCGGCTTCTAGCGGGCACACAAATCACAGGAATCTTTGAACAGCTGTAATTTTTTACTCCATTGTCCGCTTGGATTGGGTTTGTGGCATTGTGAATTTTGTCTGACTCCTGATGGGCCCCCATCAAAGTAGCAGTAAAAAGTGAACATAGCATAAAAAAATATTTTAAAAAATGCATTACACAGTTCCGGGACTTTTCAAACACACAGTATATATAACTAGAGGTCGTCCGAAAACTAGACTAAAATTAAATAATCTACAGACTTCTCTATTTTCACCCAATAAACATGCGATTGTAATTTCTACCATTAGTTTTGATTTTCTGTTTATGGATTTTGTGGTTATTTCATCATCAGCATGGCAACCCATAAGGACAACGTTTTTTAATTTTTTTTTTCGATTGATACCAATTTAGCAGTGTTGGCGTTTTCCGCAATTATTCCCAGCTCAAGCAATCGTTAGGAACGTTCGCGATAGTCAACACAAAACCCAGTATCAACAACAGTCAACAGCGACGTCAAAGCGACATTTTCTTCACGATTCCAATGACAAATGCCGATACCATAACAGCTGTGGCGTTTACAGCAGTTACGTACGAACGACATCAATATACACAAAGACCAATACCAAAATAACAGCAACGACGTTTTCATTAAACACCGATATAGATTACAATAGAAAACACAAAAGCTGATGCCAATTACAACGTCGGTGTTTCTTTTCCGCGGTTACGTAGGATACGTAAAAGTTGTAAATGATTGCGATAGGCATAAAAGAAGATAAAAGATAAAAGAAGATAAGAACATAAAATATGTAACAATAGCGGCGACAGCTACGAGTTTGCTCAAGAACGGAATTTATGTGGCAAATCACGAATTTGAAAATTCCCTGTTGAAACACAGCCTGAAGGCAAGTGAGCGCAGCGAACGAGCTCCAACCTAAAGGTGAGTGAGCGTAGCGAACGAACTTCAACCAGGACGTGATTGAGCCATTCGAACGAGCTCACATATGAAGTTAAACGGGGCAAAGCCCGCGGGTACAGCTATTGCTAAATATAAGTATTCGTGACATCTTTACATACAATTTGCCGTGTTTGAGTAATTCAAGTTTTAAAAATTAAAATGACCGCCATTTTATAATTTTCTTCGAATCAAGATGATTGTTTTTATCTCAAACTGGTCTTACCTTAACGAACATACCAAGTTTCATAGACATCGGTTAAAAACGCCAAAGCTACAAATGTTTAAAAACAAGTACAAAATAGTAGATATCTGGCCAACAAAGCGATTTTGAAAAAAAAATGTATTCTTGATATTCACCTTGTTTTGACACATAAAACAATTTCCAGGAGTTTTGCTGTTTAATTATGGGACACCCTGTACATGTATAAAATTACACACATACAGAACGATTTTAAACATAAATTTTTCCCTAACATAATATAGACAGCAATCAAAGATGCTGCATGTCGATAAGCGTTAAGCAAAAACACGTCTATGACGTAAGGACGTTGGGGGAGGGGGTTGATCGTAAACGTTGCGAAATAGAATGCAACGTGAGGCCGGCAGTCCACTCATGAAAGCGCGCGGGGGGTGCGTGGCCTTGGCGCTGAGAAACCAAGCGATGTGGCAACGTTGGAATGACTCATCTGCAGTTGGTTCACACAGGAAGTGTCAAGTTCTTGATTCATATGTTTGTCGGGCAGACAAACACACTTTTACTATTGTCGGGGCTATTAACACACTTGTATGTTTGTCGGGACATCCCGACAGTAAGTTTTAAGGTTTTTTGACATTTAAATGGAGTGTAAAGAAAATCTACCTTTACGTAGTTAATGAACGAACAACAGTGGGTACATAATGCTGTTTGGTTCAAAAGTCCCGACAACTGTGTTTTATACAGGTGTCCCGACAAAGATTTGTAACCGGGGATGTGTGTGTGTGTCTGTGTGTGTCTGTGTGTCTGGATGTGTACAGAGCTAGGGACTACACCTGTGGTCCGATTTCGATGAAATTTGGTATGTAGGTTCTAATCCATGGTATCTCCAGGCATTTTTTTCATTTTTTTGAAATTTTGATTTTTAATGGGGATTTTCCCATAAAAACCCATAAAAAACATGAAAAATCAGATTTTCTCGAAAATGGCCCGAACGATTTTGATAAAAATTTAGTATGTTGTAGCCCTTTAAATTCTAAACAAAATGGTACAAATCCCATTTCTGTAAAAATTACGGTTCAAAAGTTATGGTAAATTATGTGATTTTCCCATAAAAACCCCATAAAATAACGAAAAATAGGATTTTAGAAAAAAATCCGGTTTTATTTTAACATAGTATGTTATGGTCCTTAAAGTTTTGATAGTTTTTCGTTTTTAAAAAAATTTAATTTTTAATGGGAATTTTCCCATAAAACCCCATAAAATAACAGAAAAATAGGATTTTCCCAAAAACGGCCCGAACGATTTTGATAAAAAATTTGTATGTTATAGTCCTTTATATTCTGAACAAAATGGTACAAATCCCATTTCTGTAAAAATTATGGTTCAAAAGTTATTGTAAATTATGTTATTTCCCCATAAAAACCCCATAAAAAACGGAAAAATCAGATTTTCACAAAAATGGCCCGAACGATTTTGAAAAAATTAGTATGTAGTCCTTTAAATTCTGAACAAAATCGTACAAATTATATTTCCGTATATTTACTTTCACCGCTTACACATGATAAAGGTTGTTGACAAACTAACTAATGGGAGAAAGTATGTGTCAGAATGCTGATACCGTTTATTTTAGCTGAGCATCAACGCTACGCCTGGCGGATCGGAGCTTGAAGCCTACTTTTAACCTTGGTTTACATGAAACGGAGAAGTGCCTTAGATAAAGATCATATTTCCTAGTTTATTGAATTACCTGTAGTTAAAATCAATTAATTATTATAGTAGTTTACGCAAAGATTGATAGTGTTAACGACACGAGTAGAAAAATTTTGGTATGTGCCTTGACGAGTGCCTTAAAAACTTCAACGAGTGTCGATAGCACTATTTAAGCGAGCTGCGTAATGCGTACACTACTTCTTTTACGACAGTGTTTTAATCACTAAAATTCACTACTCATAACTTTTAAGAGAGGTTATGTTTTCGTGTATAACCTCTCATTGCTTCTTACAGTGATTCAACTAAGCATTGTACCAAACACTAATTGCACCACTCAACAATTAAATTGGCCTGAACAGCTGATTAGTAGAAGTTCGAACCATTACAATTTTACTGCTTCTCTCTCAATCCTTGAACTTCATTGGTCCAATACCCGTGTTGTTATGAATAAAACTATGCTTTTATGAAAGTAAACAATTCTGTTATTATGTGAAACTTTTCAATTCTAAGAACTGAAATGAAACGGCTACAAAAAAAACGGTCGTAGGTAAAACAAGTAACAACGTAACACAAAATAATACCTAAACCTAAACAAAGGGTTTCAAAGCTTACAAGATTATTCACTACTTGAACACTGTGATGAAACTATTTCTATTTGCAACAGAGTTACCTGGATATTAGCTTTGACTTTGTTCTAGCCAGAAGTTTCGATTAGTCTGAAAGTAATTCCAAGCGTGACTTTTATAAGAGGAATCAAGCTGGCCTTTGAATTATCCATACTTCTTTTATATTCTCAATGGCTCTTTGAGTAACGATTCGAAAGGTTTTTAAGAATAATTTTTTGAATGATAAAACTTCATTATTCTGCCAATTTTATACACAGAATGCTTCAGTTTCTTCATAATGCAAATGGCGACTTGACTAGTTAGACCTTTTAAATTTACAAGATTTATAGCAATTCCAATTTGTAATTCCAAATGCACCATTTTGAGCTCAGCACTATGGAAATATATAATCACTCGAAAAAACTATGTGAAACCTGTCGAAATCGACGGTTACTGTTGAGGTTTCAAGCAAAATCACTTATCTATTGATGATAAATAACTCATTTCTTAACAATATGGGTTGTTTGTGATTCAGCAGTCTAATTTAGGTACGTCCGATATTAATATTCGATAAATCGAATGAAAGCCGGCATTTTACTGAAGGTTCTCTGAAATAAACATATGAAATTAGATTCCAAATTCGAGTAATAATAAAATTTATGTTTTTTTTTATTGAGCAGGCCTAATACAGTACCTTGAACTTAAGTGATTCAAATTATCAATATCTCAAACGAAATCCTTTATTTCTAGGAGTATTTTAAGACCAAGACATATACAATAACCAGTATACAAAATTTAATTACTTATCATTTATTGCAGATGACTCCTATTATAATTATATTTATTATTGATTCGCAATTCAGCAGCGTGCTTTCATAAGAATGTTGATGGGAGAAGCAAACCTGTTGGTTAGTTTGGGTGATGTTTAAATCAACCTTGTGTTTCCAAACCGTCCAGATAGGTTGTGCATGAGACTGTTTACATCCCATGATCAAAGCAAGACTTGCTACCCTGGATAATCTGCATCATGGACAAATATGTGCAGCTTGGCAAAGAGAATCTATTGGTCAATTGATTGATCATAGAACAACATTGTTCTCGATACTATTGAACTTGAAAAAAAATTAATTATATTCTGTAGCATTTACTGGTGGTTGTGGTTTTATAAATTTGGTAACCTACTAATACGAATAGATTTTAATATTAAAGTAAAACTCTTACTCCCTATTTGTATTTCTTAATGATTTACACATATACCAATTTCATAGATTTTTCAACAGATCGATAGGTTTCTGTGTATGTTAAAAAAAAAAATTTAATTGTTATTGCACATTTGCAAGGTACTTAATGCATCTTCCAATTGTTTTGGAGATAACTAACTTTAAGTTAAAGATTCTCTTTATGGTTTAAAATTTCGGATTTAATTCTAGTGGGAAGAGTATTTCAGCTCAACTGGTGAAGGATTCTAACCATATTGTTTTTACACCCAACTAGGCTCTTAAAAAGGTAACATTTAATATAGTTTTATTACTGTTATTGCACTTTTTAGTAGTTAACAACTTTGCATGGTAATATTTTGTGATTTTATGTGATACTGTCATATTTAAATATTTTAATCCATTACATTTTACATAGAATGGAAACAATTAATTTCAATTACAAATTATCACAAAAGATGATGCACCGTTTTTAACTGCTTAAAAGTGCAATAACAGTATTAAACGTTGGCTTTAGCTAAGACCTAGTTGGGTGAAGCATAATTTCTAAAAACAATACAGGCTACAGTCACAGACAATGGAAACCCTACAGTGTTTTCTGTCGTGTTGCAAAGTTGTGACAAGCCCCAACTAAACCGCTTGTTTGTTAGGCAAAGTAAATATTTATGTGGTTGCGATAATTGTGGCCTCGTACATTAATTCACCACCCCTTTGCCTTTCAGGTTAAATCCTGGTGATTTCCACAACAATTGTTGCAGAATTACAAGTATACGTATGTATCAAACAATCTACTTATACCCATCTTAAACCATGTCTTTGATGATTATAGTATATTCAATAGCAACACCCTTTAATAGTAACATTTTTTTAATCCTTGTTTATAACGATAAATGATGCAAGAAAATTAAGATAAATAATGGTTTTTGGTATAAAGATTTGGTTACCCAACCGAAGTAACTTTAAAGATCGCAGTATTTTAGTTCATAAATAAGATTAGTAAGAAAGGTGGCTATGAGTTATTATTGAAAAAAACTAGTTTTTATTTTAAGAGTGTAGGGCCTATGATCTATTTAACATCGAGGCTTTACTAATGAATGGATCACTAGATTAATCTTTTATTGATTATAGAGCACAAAGACAGCCACCAAAGAGTTTTATACATAATGATGCCATAAAGCTTAAGAATGCCTTGTTATTTATCATTTAAACACGGTATGGTGTATTTTAAAGCCTGACTCAATATTTTTGGGAGATAGTGAATGATTTCTATGTTATTTTATATCCTCGATTATTATTACGGATATTACAGGAAGATTTTGTTCCTGTTTAAAATACTAATTTAGTTTATTTAGTCGTCTTTGTTTATCTTGGGATTGGTAAGCAATCGCATGTATCGAAAGTATGTATCGTTCGTTTAAATCGGGTTTAGCTTATTGTTGCATTTTAACAGTTCGACATATAGATGGTACACTAACACAATCAAAATTGAAAACAAATTAGAAATAGTTTTTAGAGGTAGGCTAATCATTACGTGAACAATTTTGACGTTTTCAACTAGGCCTATGCTTAAAATGGTGCAATATGACGTCAAATATAGTTCATCATACGGGCAAAAAGTGACTTTTTCCACCCTCGCTCATTTTCCGACCTCGGTTTCCCCTCGATCGTAAAACATGACTTCGTGTCGAACAGATTCACTTTACGCCCTTACTGATGATATATACTATTAAATCATGTTTCTATACTCTATGTGTCTTAATTTATAACTTTTTTTGCATTAACCATAATATGAAATTATGGAATCCGGCCTAAGTAAATAGTACATAAAACTATCCATATATTAATAGGCAAGGATGTTTCTTTAAAACCTTTTTTCTCAGCTCGTGTACATCGCGCGGGAAATCTATGAATACTGTTAGAAAGACATTCTCCTGTAGATGTATATAATACATTTATAAATTAAAATAGACTAAAAAAAAAACACAAAAGAATAATTCAAAATAAAAAAGAAATTACAGGGGCCTTATGGGTTGCTATGCTGGTAACGAAATAACAACGATTTTTTAACAGAAAATCTGAACAAATAGAAGAAATTTCAATCATAGTTTTATTTACAGCCTAGGATGAAAAGTCTGTACATAATATATTTTTGGTCGAGTTTTCGACCATTGGACGACCTCTAATATTTATAAATTAAAGCAGTAATTCTCATATCCTAAACAAGTTAGAACATAAAAACAACTACTCTGTTCCCCATAATTTTGCTGGATAGCTAATGGCTTATAAACATACACTGGATGTTATAATTCATGACGTCATTTTTCAGCGTAACGTTAATGTCAGTGACAGCGTAGTTCGGGATGTCAGTGACGTAGAGATCATACATTTGATTGATGATTGCAGTTGACACAAATCATGATGTACACTGTAAGCAAAGCTAAATGCGACAACTCATCTCTCACTGTGTATTGTCTGGGAAAATTTGTGTACTAACTATTTTGTAGAATTTGAGGTGAATTTTAGTGGCATTTAAAACCACTAGTTAATAACTCACAAAATAACCCTGGCGCAGCAAACCTGCAAGCTAGGAGAATTTCCATCTACCTGGCTGGAATTTATTATTATATATATAAGGGAATACCCTTAATAACAGATTTATTTCCTATTTTAATAATTACTTAGGTTTTCTACTACAGGGAAGACAATAAGAATTGTGTGGGGACCTCAAAACGAAAAAGTAAATGGGTCCTGGGTCCAGGTCTTACCATGGGACTTATGGTAATAGCTTATATCCCATATGGGAAATTCGGTAAAAGCTACTTACAAATGTTCAAGATTAAGGTAAGTTATAGCTCAAAAAATATATAGGTATAATAAAAACAATTAAAATGTATTAAATGGTTGTAGCATATTTCAGAGACATGGAGAATGCCCTTAGCTTAATTAAGTAGTGTGAGAAATATAAGCAACTAATTTCCATAATGCAAATATAATAGACCTATTTCTTTGCTATTGTTTTTTTTAGTTAATAATGATTAATAAAATCATTTACTACACCCCTAATTGATTATTTAATGTGAAAAGTGCAATGAAATTACTAATTTACCAGCTAATGATTTCTAAATTGAATCTTAATCAATAAAAATCGAGTTAAAAACGATAATAATATTTATTGGTCCATCAATTTTACAAATATATAACAATATGACGGCAAACGGCTCAATATCTATACTAAAAAGTTAGGTAATGAATTATTTTACCAAAAATAAAAGTTCATAAATGTAACTGTTTATGAACCATATACTTATTGATACTTAATCGATTAAAACGAAGATTTCAAAATTATATATTATATAGGACAAAATAGACTATCCGTTTAGTTCAGAAAAAGAAGTTTTCGTTCGAACACACATTCGCATGGACTTATTTTTTTCTGTATAAAGTTTATGCAATTTTATTAAGAAAGTCAAACGGTATGGTAAAACAAAAGAACCGTATGCCAAAAAGTATACTTAAATTAAAAAGTAAGATGTAGTAGTGTAACATTCAACAAAATATGTAACAATAGATAATGTTTACCGAAAATCTCTAGTATCACAATAAAATGTACAAGTATTAGATAGGATTAGATAAACTAGAACTACGTATCAAAATAGTTTCCGCCAGCTTATATTTAAGAGCCATAAAAATATATCGCTAGATAATAAACATCAACACCAACAACACACTTGAAACGCTTATAGTAAAATATGTATCAGGACAAAGACTTTGTATTGCAAACACATACAACACTTACGAAATACCAGTTGAATTGACCTAAAGGTCGCTTATATTGTAATGCTTAAGACTAAGCATAAATTCCCCAGAATGTTTCACACAATGTAAATTATGGTTCGTCAAATATAAAATTATGTTCACTGTAACTGTGAGTAGTGTATAAAACCGTTGATTAATTAAAAAATATCTCTAGGTGTATTTGTTTTATTTTACAATTGTAATGTTCAAGGAGTGCATGATATCAAATTGGAACAATGAATAAAGTATTACCAAACCAAGAGGTTAAAAAGGAAGCAGTATCGTATTTTGTAACTACAGTCGGGACCACGAGAGTCTGCAGTTGACGGAGGAGCCTATTTACCACGTGACTTTGAAGGAGCCAATGAGGACAGCGTGGTGTTGCCAAATCTAGTAATATCAGCTGATTAGAAAATATTGTTTAGTATTTTAATTAGTATCGTCAACGGGCGAATTGGCAACGTCGCACTAGCCTTGTCTTGTGATTGGCTACCACCGACTGCCGACTCTCGTGGTCCCGACTGTAAATGTGTAAATAAACGACAAACCCATAAACATTAGGTTAAAATTGAAAGAAATATCCTACACATTTAAAATGTTAACTCAAGTATATAAACACAGCACAGTATGTTACACCACAATTATTACAATTTCATCGTAAACATAACTTGAGGGTTGTTTCACTACCAAAGACAAAATAGAAGTCTTCAACGATTCATAAATGCTTACTAGAACTAAGTGAAAAACTTACATTCAAACGACTGGTAAATAGCATAATAGTTTTGAATGAATGTCGTTGCTTTTAGAATTAGCTTTACTTCAAATGCTATGCTAGAATAAGTCGGAGGTTTTCGTCAAAATATTGAAATATTGTTATTCTCCAATGGAAGGAAACCCACTGGTGTTGATTTCCCAGTAACAATTATTTTCTTGCATCGTATATATTTTTAAAGATAAATGTTTTTAATTTGTGTTTAAATTAGTACTTTCTTAAATACTTCGGTTACAATAGTTAGGTTTCATTTTTAAATGCTAATAATTAAGTTAATCAGTAATTATATTGTTTTACTATTTTACAGTAAAAACACAATATTTGGACATTATTTTTACTTAATTTATAAGTTTAAATTAAAACTACTTTGCTTGCGACTTTTCATTGCAGCTTATTTTAAGTTATTAATGTAATTTTCTCTTGCCAATTACTTAAGGCACATAATTATAACGATTTACGTTAATGTCAATAGTAATTTACACGATCTTGTAACCATAACTCACCAGTTTTCACATATCTTTAACTTAGTTTACATTGATCGCTGTATGAATTGTAGTTAAATTTTAATCTTAGTACTTAATTGAGGTTCTCCTGTAGTCTTGAAAGTTTCTACAAAAGTTTATATTATTACGGCATTTCTCACAATGTAATTACTCTTAATTGAATCTTTGATACTACTTTACACTATAAACATAAATGTGTGACATGTAACGTTTTAAGTATTAACAATTTACCATAGGAAATATAAACTTACTTTACACCTATCTCACAGAAGAAGCTTTCTCGTAGCACTTTACTCACAAGGGACCAGCCCTGATTGTCACAAAGAGGATGTTCTACAAAATATTTATAAATGTCTAGACATATTTATAAATATAAATGATAGGAAAGTGCAGTAAACACCCATGAAGAGTAGATTCACGCCTAACACCTTATAACAACATGGGTAACAGTGTGTTCATATTCAACACAGTTTGACACTTGAATAATTTTTAAGCTATACAAACATTTAACCACATTATACACATTATTACAAAATATGTACAACAGTGGTTTGAACTTCAACAATTTTCCTTTAGATATTAACAATATGTCGTTATAGTTTTACCTGATTGTGAAAATTCAAAATTCTTTCATTTAAGTTTTATTTGTAAACTCGGTTCACTTTTAGACTAAACTAAATTTTAAATAAACAGAAACTACTGTATTCCATATCATTGACTGTTCGTTTGAACATTATTCACAGCAAAACATGACGTTAGAGAAAAAAACAACCTTGACTTTCACTATAAGCTCATAGGCATTTTTCACTACATAAGATGTTTTACATAAAACCGAACTGGAAAACTACATATTAAAAAAATGTACAGGCCTGTCAATTCCAGAAAAACTTGTCTACTCACATAATAAAAACACTAGTTTTTTTTTAATAAATTCATTTAAAAACAGAAGTTAATATCTTTAAATTCGGTTAAGCAAGCCTCTATTGACTACGATTATAACTTTCTCATTCAAATGCCTGTACTTCAAGAGGTCTTGTAATAAGAAACAGTAAAAATATAATAGTTAAATATGCAAACTGATAACAATATGTGTGGTAAAAAAATACTCTTTTACTTCCTCGAAGTACACGTTTTTTTAGGAGGATGATATTCATTAGTAAGGGCAAAATGCACTATTGGGGAGGGTGCCAATGCAACATTCGCCTCAAAAACAATTCCTCTTTAAATTATAGAAAAATTCATACTGCGTCTACTAAGAAGTTGTGCTTTAGAACTAAATATTAAAATAAATAAGAATAATATTTATGTTTTTTTTCTTAGTAGGATGCATTCTTTTGATTTTATTAGATCAAATAAATTGTCTTAACGAGTTACTGACAGTTTTTTACAAAGTTAATACACCAATTTATTTATTATTCCGTTTAATATACATATGTAGAGTTAAGGCAACTCTTGCGACTTAATGGTAGAACAACAAAGTTTTATCAATCCAGGAAAAGGAAAATAAGACTCTTAAATGTCACAAAAATCCCCATGGATAGATTCCTTTTCTACGCTTGCACAAAAGGATGATCGTAGGTTTGCTAGGCGTAGAACTGCGAAGACTCTCTAGGTTGATGTACCCTCGGCCGCGTCTTGGGCACCGTGTATCTCGGGTGGAACGCTCCCAGAGCAGCCTCATTGGTAGACGAAGGTCGACGATGATCCACAGGGTTGTTGCCGAGGAAGCGGAAGTGGTTGGCTAGTTTGTCTCTCTGAGAGCCTTTCCTGAGCCAAGCTACACATGAGGTAGTCTGCAGGGATTGGCGGTTGAGGAACCAATAAACGATGGGGTTGATCGCGGAGTGTGTGTGTCCCAGGAGTAGACAGAACGGTAACAGACTCTGGATCAGAGCAGGGTCTGAAGAAGAAGTTACTGAGTAAATCCTGAAACATAACACGGTCATTATACCATGATGTATAGGGTTAGGAACCAATAGACGATGGGGTTGATCGCGGAGTGTGTGTGTCCCAGGAGTAGACAGAACGGTAACAGACTCTGGATCAGAGCAGGGTCTGAAGAAGAAGTTACTGAGTAAATCCTGAAACATAACACGGTCATTATACCATGATGTATAGGGTTAGGAACCAATAAACGATGGGATTGATCGCGGAGTGTGTGTGTCCCAGGAGTAGACAGAACGGTAACAGACTCTGGATCAGAGCAGGGTCTGAAGAAGAAGTTACTGAGTATATCCTGAAACATAACACGGTCATTATACCATGATGTATAGGGTTAGGAACCAATAGATGATGGGGTTGATCGTGGAGTGTGTGTGGTCCAGGAGTAGACGGAATGGCAACAGACTCTGGATCAGAGCAGGGTCTGAAGAAGAAGTTACTGAGTATATCCTGAAACATAACACGGTCATTATACCATGATGTATAGGGTTAGGAACCAATAGATGATGGGGTTGATCGTGGAGTGTGTGTGGTCCAGGACTAGACAGAACGGCAAAAGACTCTGGATCAGAGGGCCGAGGCTCCTGATGGCGCTGGCAGTGAGTGTCTGGAGTCTTGTGACGTTTGGTGTCATCGTCAAACGCTGGTCAAGGAGTACCCCCAGGTACTTCACCACCTTCTTCCAAGGGACGGGGTGGCGATCGATGGTGAGGTGATGTCCATCTGCCTGCCGTCTGGTTTTGGTGTAGGAGATCGCCTCGCACTTGTCCGCCTCTTGATTAAATCGACAAGTAAGTTAACACAGTTCTAAAGCCATTGAAGTTATACTCGTCCATTAATGGGTAGGATTATGATTTGGTAACCGTATAGTTCCGCATTAAAAATTACTGGTTAGTTCTTTTTATGCAAGTATCTTTTACGTATACACTTAAGCAAACTTAACTTAACTTAACTTGTTTCCCGCAAATCCGTCGCAGAATGCTGGACTAAGTAACCACACCACCACCGATATTGACGGGCAGCTAATAAGCTGTCAGGGCTAAAGGCCCACAGCAGTCATGACCCCAGGAGGGGTCTACACTTCAACCAGAAGTAGAGTAATCTAGAGTCACAAAATCGTTTCGTCTTTCATGTTTCTTTCCTCAATACTCTTTCTGTTTCAGGTAACTACGGGTAAACTCTAGTCTCACTAAATCTTTCTGGAATATTTCATGCACAACATCGTAAATCATTAAAAAAAGACCCTAATGCTTAAGCGTTTAGGAGCGATCTGGTTAATTAGAAAGCATAGGGCTTTATTCACCAAGCCCCAAGGTCTGAGGTTCAAATTTTGTCAATCACCAATGACATGTGATAACACCACTGCCATCCAAGCCTAGCCTAAATTTAATGAGAACCCCTGTTTTAAGCTAGTTCATAGCGTTCTAGGTTATGAAGGTGAACACAAAGACTACCTGAGAGTGACGTAGGGAAGCCAGCAAGTGGCGAACACGACCACCAGCGCCACCAACATCTGCGCCAGTCGTCGGCGACTGTGGAGGGACTGGCGACTTGCCTGCTTAGTGAGAGGTGGTCGCCGGGGACTCCGCGCAGCCCGCGCTTGTTTGGGTGACTTGGGCAGCTTTTTGCGGCGGGAGTCTGTCTGCGGACGTCCTTTGAGCGTCCCTCCCCGCCGATGCTCCGCTATGTCACTCCTGATCTTCGCCCCGTTCTTAGCGTCATCCGAGTCTTCTTGGTCATGTTTGTAGTGAATCACCTGCACAAATTGTTCATTCGATACTTATAATAGAATTAAATATAGACCAACAACAGTACTGCGGTTAGCATAAGCTCTAGCGTCCACCTCTAGGAGCGCCGTGTAGTTGCGGCACACGCACTACGTAACTGCATGACACTCCTAGCAGTGGATGCCAGGACTTGTGCTAACCACAGCACTGCATTTTTAGTAGGCTGTATTTATTTATCTTTTAAATATTTATAAATGATGAAACACAAAATCCATACTTCACTTTATTAGAAATCAATCCAAATGTTAAAAAATCATCATCCCTCTATATTTTCTAGAAGCAGATTTGTGTAATATCTAGGGTAAAAATACAACTGTCGGGTATCCACAGAATCAGCTGTGCCATTTGTTTGCAAGCAGCTGTGGCCCCCGCTCTTTCAAAATAAATAAACAACCAATATTAGACACCAATATAAGATTAAATATAGTTTTTCTTTATAAATAACCTAGGGTATAGGTAGATTAAATAACTAGGTTTTTGTCAAATTGTCAATGTTGAAAAAATCCCCATACATTATTAACTTAAACTATTTTTTAACGTAAATAGAAACCATACGGACTAATATTTTATGTTTTTAGATATGAAATTAATGGAGAAAAAAATTTAATTTTATTTATTAACTCTCTCCTTTTAATCTTGAACTTGCCCATCCATGTGCACCTTTGGTATTTGCAGAGAAAGCAAGAGGGATCTGGTACACAACATGAATGCACAGTACCGATACATTTTTCAGTGGCAATGGGACGCGGCCCCAGTTCATCGCAGTCTGTAAAGAGCATGAACAATCACTTGTCCGTTTGTCCTGGTATGAATTAAGGAAGAAAAGGATAGTACGAGATTTACTCAGTGGATTAAGAATTACCATTGACTCATGCTTTTATTCGTTTTTGTATAAATAGATGAATATCTACACCAAGAGTATCATAACATCAATGAGGCTAAAGGAGGATAAAATGTTTTAAGTTATATTGAAACTAAAAAATTCGTTGATAGATTCCAAACGTAATACAGTGGGGCAGTTTCAATTTTGTTTGCATTACTTGCTATTTGACATAATTTGTATGGCCGCCATTTCAGTTTATTGTGTCTAGTCTAGACTAATATAGTTCGATCTGTCATTTCCTTAGGTGATTTTACAGCTTTGGTCATGGTCTTTCTCGGCCGATTTTCCTTCGGTAAAGGTACTTTCTCACCCGAAGACCGAATCACGTTTGGTAATCCAAAACGAGAAAACATGATCCCAATAATCCCATACAACAGTACAATACTATTTTATTTTTCTATAAGCCAAGCCCTGACCTTGGAGGGCATGTCGTTCTGTACGGAGGCGATGATGATGACCTCCTTGGGTCGACAGAGGGTAGGCATGGGCAGCGGTATGTCCCCGTTGGCCACGGCCGCTGACAGAGAAGCAGCGTACAGTTTGTGGCCTACAGAGTGATGACAGGCTGCTACAGTCAAGCCAGGCAGCAAATATACCAGGGTCACGTGACCAAGTACGAAGGTGGTCCAGAGAGAAGTGTCTTCCCACACCTCTTCGCATGGCCCGGGGTCGCCAATTATGGTGCGACTAGAATCATCATCTTATGGTTAACATTATAAAATTCAACAAATTTCCTTACAGATAAGACAACATATAATACTTAGTTCTGGGACCATGGTACCATTTTTGGGTCATAGGCCAAAAAAAAATTCGTTCACATTTTAGTTTTATTCTTTTTCCTATGTGAGAATAAAAGTGTGAGCATTTACTTTTGGACCCAAAGTTTTGTTTTGTTTTAATTCAGTGAGAACATAGTGGTTCGACAGTGCGCTGAGTGTGCAACAGAATAAGATTATTTTTGTAATAGTTTTATTTTTTTGTAACTGGAATCGTTTATGTGACATAAAGTATGCTAAAACTGTTTAATAAGTTGTCACACACACTAACATAAAACTGAGTGCTCTCCGTTTCAGCTATTTGCTGGTGGAAATTTAATTGTAGAGTTTAAAAAGTGTTACTAATACTAACAAGTGTTTTAAAAGTAACCTGTATATGATTGGAGAACACACGGCCAGAGAGACACACCAGACAACTCCGATCATGAGAAAAGAAAGATGGCGTCTCTCGCGGAACCTCGTGAGAACACGTGGATGTTGGATGGATGTGTATCTGTCTAAGGAGAGCATCATTAGGGACCAAGTGCTGGCTGCCACCGGCACACCCTGTAACATAATTACTGGTATAAGTACATAGAGAACATAAGAAAAAGTGAATAATAAAATAATTTGAACATTATCTTGGATTTATTAAATTTTGACAAAATGTTGTTGTAGGTCTAAGTAAATTTGTAGCCACCTCGAAAACTTCGCATGAAAATTTGTTTTCTGAGAATTTGACCCAAAACCCCCGCGTCTTAAGACCCCTTCCCAACCATTAGACCAGCTTGTTTCTAAATTAAATGGAATTTCTTTCACTATCTTGAAAAATCGTGGATATAGAGAATGATGCATTTTAGTTGCATGTCATCTTCTTCAACTATACCTGAAGGAAGAACACTATCTTGCACGGCACCAGTCCTAGGGTCCATCCTTGCTGCAGTGCCGCTACGATGCTGACGGGCGCGCTGAGGCAGCACACGAGGAAGTCTGAGGCACACAGGTTCAGCAGCAGGATGTTCCTGACGACCCGCTGACTCCAGATGGCAGCGGCGACGAAGGCGTTCCCCAGGAGACCGACCACGAGGACCACGACGTACAGAACCACAAGAGAGTGGAGGGGCGGCGCCTCGACAGCGGGAGAGTCAGTGACGTTAAGAGCGGAGAAGTTGTAATATGTCGTCATGCCATCCTTACGGCCGGGACAGCCTCGCTCGTCTATGGACAAACAGAATGGATTAAGTATAGAAGATTACCTTTGACTACGTTCTGAACAATACATTCCTTTCCCATATTAAAGGTGTGGTATAATGGTCAGAAGAAGACTGTGGGGAGGAGACCACGTCGATGGGCAAAGATTCCATTCCCATGTTTGAGTTGATGCCTTTTTCAGAATAAGTAGTTAAGTAGAACCACTGATAGAGTGAGCTGATTTTTATACTGCTTTATGATGATTTACAATACAGATTTTTTTTTAAACACCGACATTCTAACTAAGCAAAGCTTTAAGAAAAGGTTCTTGTTGACTATAGCACATTTCCTGTATTATCAACTAACACAGTAACAATACGTAAGGGATAGTATACTTTAGCTTGCAGCAAACTCTGTCAACTAAATTGTTTTAATGACACATTTTCCTATAGAAGTTTCTTTAGAAGGTAATCAGTTTCAAAGGTCCAGTAGTTCACTCACTCACAAATAAAAAAGCTCCATGTATCATGTTGTGAGACTTATGTGTAATAATCAATATTGACGCGGATTGTTTGTTACCCGAAAATGTCATCATCCACCTTCCATAAGTGTTTGTCCATTATGCCAAATTAAATGTGATATTCATTTATGATTTATTCAATGAGTTATAATTGTTGACATACTCATAGGGCTACATGTCCACTGACTTATTGCTAACGGTCCAATCTTATTGTTTTCAACAGTGATACAGTTTAATTTAGCATTAGGCATCTCACGTAACATGACATTTGATTTACTTTTGACATTGACATACCGAAATGCTCTGTTCAGTATTTAGTACTGTCCCACAGAAAACTCCAATCATGCGGAATGATAGTGAGGAATTGTTATCGATGGTTGGTGTACAATAACAATTTATTTATCCCCCACACCTGGCAACTAAAAACAACTTAAACATTTCTGAAGTAAAAGAAACCAGATTGAATCATTTAATGCAATCCACTAACATTGTTTTCTCTTTAAGATCATGTTTGGTGGCTATATTTCTTTATCCATTAACCAGCCCAGTTTGAGTACTATAGTAATAATACTGCAGGTATGATTTACATCCTCAAGAGGTGAAAGTAATCCACTTTCCTTACAGTGCAAATTGCTTAAGTTTTAAAGAAGTAACATTAATTAACACTATTAAAAAAAATTTTTGTTCTCATAAAATCTGTGAGCTATACGTAATCTTAAATTATAAAATAATAATCAGCCATGGGGTTTTGTATTGAAAACCAACAGAGTTGTTGATAACAAATTGAAAAAGGCTCTTCATCTCGTGAGCCACTCGAGACAGAAATTACTCTGTGAGGAACCACTTAGCAGCTGTCGATCTCGTTTCAGAGAGGAGTCTGGCCACCAAACATATCTGGTAATATATCAAACATGTGTGAGGCTAGTAATATAGTACGTAATGTAGTATTGCGAATAAAGTTGTTTCCAATTCAATTTACCCTTGTTTCATTAGTCTAACAAACTGTTGATGTAGGAAAAATACCTAATGATTGAAGTAACTCTGGTCTGCTGATTGAAATTATGGTATTCTTATTTAAAACGTTATATTGAGCTCAAGTGTTGAAGTTTAATATGGTTGATCATTTAGATAGTAGTGGTAATTTTGAAGCTTCCAATTCCCGTATAGATCCGTCCGAACCCCCTGTCTAGAAAATCAGTAAATTCATGAATGATACATCGATATATGGACTGTAAATTTAAAAATAAACTGACATTTTCATCTTTAAGCTTTTTATACTTTAATTGAGTTAGCTCCAAGATACAAATAATAGTTAAAAGGATAAAATAAACAAGATAAAATAGTTCATATTATACGAAGTCTTGATAACGCCTTCACTGTTTATTTTCAAAACTCTAGTAAATTTAAAAAGTAATTTTCACAAATATGTAAGTAAGCAGATTGTTCATCACTACCCCACACGTTTCAAAGATAACCTGCAGTATCTAAGGCATCGTCTTTGTCTGTACGAAAAGTCACCCTACTAGGCCTATGCGTTTCAGGCTTTACAATAGTCTACCAAATAGATTCAAAAATATTAACTGCATAACTAAATTCAAAAATGACCTTAAGCTGTATTTAATAGAAAAAACCTTCTATTCTGTATCTGAATTTCTGGATGACAATAATATTGGTGCACACTTTGGGCAATAACTCAGTTTATAGTTAATTTTACTTTAATACTATTTTAATTTATGGCATGTTTTCTTCGTTTTATATTATGCATATTTGACAATGTCACCTGTTCCTCTAGCTGCGCTAGAAACTTGGAATGTATTCTTGTGTATGTGACAATAAAGTGATTTTTATTTTTTTCATTTATTTAAGATAATTTCCACAATATGAGTTCGAAGGAAAAAAGTAATAAAATACCTCTCCAAAACAGTGAAGAAACGAAAAATAGAATATTAACGTAAGAATATAACCTAAAGCAGCATCCATAGAATTTGATCAACCACTTTGAATGTTATGGACGAGTCAGCCGTACTGCATATTAATCGATCTGTTTATATATAGAGTAGTTAATTATCTCTGAATGGTGTTCTGATTAAACTTTCAACTACAGTTAGAATGCCCTTATGATGTAATTTGTGTCTACCTGAATAGAAACACTTTATTATTGGAAACTTTTAGTGACCCTTGTAATTTCATCTCATTAATTTAACAATATTGTTTTTTTTTTATTTTGATTCTAACAATAATACTACAGTTACGTTTCTAATCTCAATAAATAAACAAAAAGACCAAAAACACAAATTAAAAGTGTACTTATTCTGTAGTAAAGTAAGACTTTATTATAATTTTACCAATATTTTTTCTTCAGTCTATTCTGTAACTTGTAACTGAATTATTTTAAAACATTATAAATTGTGAGAAAATCTTTAACACAGATGTAGTTTTCCTCATCTAATACCCCTGTTTCTTTCTTCATGTATTATCACATAGCAAATTAGTGAAAGGAAGGATTTGGACTTATGTCTCTTGTACAAGAAGCTCTGCACTTGCCACTAGAGCTCTCGCAGTCCAAGTGGGGACAGGACCTAAATCAATAACTTGATTGTAAAGCTAAAGCCAAAGAGGCTTATTAAGAAAGACTAGATCGATTATCTAGATACTTTATCCCACAACTTCCATGAAACTGCGCGAACCTAGAATAGAACTTGTTTCTACTGATCGTGTTTTAAATCTTTTTCATTGCATGAACCGCTGAACCACAAGTATTTTAAATGACACTCGTATGGTAACTCTTAGAATGTATTGGTCCCGGCCACTGGCCATAAATTCAGGGGCCACATTTATATAATTTAAGCTAACCTAACCTAACCAAACTTCTATATATACGGATTAGGGCCAGAGGTGGCCGGTTCCCCGTTTCCCAACTCGTAACATATAGATTATAACCGGTAGACTAACCTATGTTAGAGATATGAAACTTAAACGTACGTTCGCCTTCTTTGGAATGGAAAAGGTATTACACCATTACAAAGAATGCGAAAGTATATTTAATCGCGATGAAATTAATATTTACTTTTTTTGTTCTTAAAATATCAAATCTAATGTTCCCTAAGTAAATCCATATAGCGTATGTATATATATATAGCGTACAAGTAGTTTAAAATTGAATTTAAAATTAGGGGCCACGATAATTATTTTATGGTTTTAATAAATTAATCAAATAATCGTACAAATGAGTTTCGATGTACAAATTAAAGCGAACAATGGTTATTGTCTATTTCGAAATCGAAAGCTGAATCCATTACCTTGTAATTGTCAGACTAACAATCGATCATTGCCGAGGAGAAATTAATTTAAACAGAACAAAAGTTGGCGCGATCCTCCGAGCCACTCCTGTAACAGTTGTAATCTTCTGAGAAAATCCTCTTTCAAATTTAAGTGGCTTATAACTTATATGCATTCTATCTTTTGTGACTTCTTCAGCGAACTTTTAATTCATTTCTGTACTAATAGTACTAATGATATATTCTGTACTAATGATATATTTGTGAAACATATCAGAAACTTACAATGGATTAGTTATATTTTAGTGTGTTAATTTACTGTAGAAACTATAATGTTTTTGGATGAATTGGAATAACAAGATTTTAACAATATACAAGGTTATGAGAAACCGCTCGAAGTACCGATGGAACATTTCATATTCAAGACCTAAGATTTATTCTTTTTGGTTAAGTGCTGGGTTATTGTCGCGTCCATTAGAGTAGAGTAATGTTGCTCATTTGACAGAAAAGTCACGAGTTATATTTTTGCATTTTATTTTAATGCAGAAATTATATTTTCATCTTTTCCTGTCAAAATTAAACAATCTCTTTATTTTAGGAATCCATTAAACAATGAATGGTTTAAATTCTGTAATTCAAATCAAACATTTATTATAAATGGTTATTTATTTAAATAAAATTTAATTTATTATCTCGTATGTTTTAAATTTGATCAAAACTCGAACGCTTGAATAATAACCAACTATAACTTTTTTCTAGTATTCGTGGTTGGTACCAATCAAAAGAGACTTATTAAACAAATATAAAGTTTGTAAATATTTACAGCAGTGGAAGAAACTTATTGGCGAGGCCAAAAACCTTCTTAGATAGATAGATAGATAGATTTATTTGATCATTAAACATTATACATAAAATGCAATAGATCATGTCAATATAATAAACAAGTACATGCAATCAAGCTACATCAATTAAGGTTTACATGCACAAAAAATAGGTACTTATAAGATAAATTATGAATAATACAGACAGGCTTACTAAATAATATATGCAATAGTAATTAAGTATAAAAAAGTTAAATCACAGTGGGCGACATACTTGAATAAATAATAGGCCTACACTAGGCAAGCAGCTAGCAATGAAAGTTTTACAAGTTAGAAATTTACACAAGATAAAATCACAATATAAAATCACAGAAAAATCAAATATCAATGTGGTTAAAAAACTAGGCTAATACCACAGGCAAAGAATTCTTCAATACTGTAGAAGGGTGTGACTGAAAGCCACCTTTGAAGTACTTTTTTGAAGTGGTCAAAATCAGCCAGATGGGCTTCAAAAGGCAGCCTGTTAATTTTACACCAACTTGTTCAAAAGAATTGAGCACCTTGCTCAGCCTGGTGTAGGGTCTAGCTATTGAATTACAATTTCTTGTGTTATAACTGTGAACATTTCTGTTAAGAGTTAAACTGTTAAGATTTTTCTTTGTGTGAAGCATGCAGTGAAGGATGTAGAGATTTACAACAGTTAAAATCTTTTCTTGTATAAAAAGTGGTCTGCAGTGATCTTTATAATCAGAATCGGTCATTATTCTAATACATTTCTTTTGGGCGAGAAGTACATCAATCACAGAAGGGCTATTTCCCCAGAGCAAGAGACCATAGGAAAAGGCACTTTGAAATAGACTAAAGTAGACAGTTTTAACATAGTCAGAGGATACATATTTCTTCAAGTGTTTCAATAAATAATTAATTCTACTTAGTTTTTTACATACAAACTCTACATGCACATTCCAGGTTTGATGATTTCAGGTTCTTAGGTTTGAGTGGCCAAGGAGGTAAGGTAAGGTAAATATTTACATGATTCGTGTTGAATAGATGCAACGACAGAAGTACATATATTTTCATGTGATAAATTTATAGCGTGAGATTTATAAAAACTAGGACTTAAACATATAATTATAGCTTCACTGAACGCTCATTCCAATTTTTGCCCCTACAATCATATTATGAATGATCCAAAACTTGACCCTGATGATCTTACATTCTTCTCTGAAAGCATTTTGTCGGGAACTTGTAATTTTACTGCAATCAGTGAATCTTTCAATAGTTTACTATTTTATTTATTGTTTAGCATCTAAGTACTTAAGTTTAGACTGTTTAGTAAGACTACACTTTGATCTTTGACACAAACGTAGACGGTCAGTGTAGTGTTCAATCACTTTGTATGTTACGCCATGTAATCTGTCCCTAACCCTTGGTGATGGAATGGTCTACTGCTTTACCAATTTACAACGGAATACTGGTTCATATTAACTATAATAAGAATGTTTTGGTGATTTTCATTCGATGTCTTAAAAGTTTGAAATTTGTATCATCTATCATCAAAATGTTTAAAAGAATTAAAGTTCTTACCCTCTAGGATTGGGAAAAATTCTCTACGTTTCCCTTAGGATTTCTTTTCCATGTAATTGCTATTTAATTTTTAACAGCCAGCTGCAAGCTTATTTGATCCAAAATAAAATAAAATAGTATATTTCGTACCTAGGGCCGAAAATGAGGTTTTGCCGGCTCGAGATAGTTTTTAAGTTCGAGACGAAGTCGAGAACTTAAATCGATCGAGAGCCGCAAAACCATTTCGGTCCGTGGTACGAACGCTATTTTTCACCACACTATACCCTATTACCACTATTCACCACAATAATAATGCACACTGATAGTCAACACAACTACAACTTTAAGGTTATGTGAAGAAATAATTTGAGGAATCAGCAAAAATAATAGTATATTTCGTACCTAGGGCCGAAAATGAGGTTTTGCCGGCTCGAGATAGTTTCTATAACTAGAGTGGTGTGATTGATACATTATCCTTGAGTTGGCTCTTTTAAGTTATCGGGAATTATGACTGTTATTTGTAAAAAAATAACTCCTGTAATACTTTGCAAAAAGTTTGCTCGAATTCGAGAAACATGTATATTAATTAGATTATGTACATTCAGGCGGTCCCAGATTTACAATTAAGTTGTTTTGCCGATTCGTAAATGAATATGTTGATGTAATTATACTAAAGTGATCACTTTAATTTGGATTCCATATGGCTTCTCGTGTAAAATAACTTGTGCTTTAAAAGCTATAAAAAATATTTTCAAACAGTTAAAAACGTTTCTATTTGTACTACTTAAAACAAATTCTCTTGGTAAATATTTATTTTAAAAGAAAAAACCCCGCCGTTTTGGAAAGACAATAAAACCACTTTGATTGCGAAATTATTTAGGTAGAAATTGCTTTGTCACATTACAATCCTATAATGCCATCCCCTTATTGGGGTTTCATTTTCAGCTGGTTAGCAGATTTGACTGATAATCTCATTATTCACTAAATAAAATGCATAAAATGCTAGTGCATCATTAAGGCCAGTGATCCGTACAGTGGCAGCCGAGTAGTTCACCGTTTGCATGCTTCACCTGTAATTCAATAGTTAACTCATCAATATGTACAGACTTTTCTATTTGCATCCCACTCTGTAAATAAAACATGTGATTGGAATTTCTTCCAATTGTTTAGATTTTTCCGTTTATATTTCGTTGTTATTCCGTCACCAGCCATTGCAAACCACAAGGCCCATGTTAATTAATTTTTTGTGCTTATTTTTTGCCTATTTCAACTTATAAAGGGATTCTGCACATCTACAGGGAAATATCGTTCTAACAATATGCTTAGGTTTTCTTTGTTGTGCACACGAGCTGACAAAAAAGGTTTTCAAGAAACATGCTTCTCTATTATTATATATATACTATAATATATCATAACATTTTTAATTTATGCAAATCAAAATTGTCTTTTTTACTTTTACCATGCCAGAGTTATAATTAACTCATAACTCATAACTCATTTATGGAACCAAAATAACAAATACAAAATTTGCATTGGTCATGTCAATTAATAGCGTAGAACTAAAATTAAAATAAACAATAGACAATGGTGCTTCAATAAAACTATACCAATTCAAATACAGTTTTTCAATTTTATTTGAAATTTAGTAATACTTATGTGTTATTAACGCAGGGGAGGGAACAGGTCTAGTTAGAACGTGGGACTTCGGTTCCAGAGGTCCCTGGCTCAAATCCCGCCAAATCACCAATGGATTTTATTCATGTAATAATGCCGCAACCCCTAGGTCTAGCCTGAAGAAATGTGAAACACAATTCTGGGTTCGAGCCTATGTCCTAGGGCAAAAAAATTAATGCCAAAAAAACGTAAAAGAATGGAACGCTTAAGTAAGCAACATATCTTGTTGATTAATCTCTTCCCTTACAGATTTTTGCTTCATTAAAAACAGCGACCTGGGTTGTATGAGAGGTGATGACGGTGCACAATGCTATAATAATTGCCTAATCAAGCGAACAGCGGGAGGTTTCAACGCGTTGCAAAGTTCAAACACACTGTGGGACTATTCCTTTGAAATGTTTCGATGTAAAATACCGTTGGTTCAAAACATAAACACCATTAAAACCCTTAATTTGACAGCGTGCCATTATTGGCACATGAGGATTCAAAAAAATGTCACGTTCGCCTGTTAACTTTTTAATTCCAACAAACGGCGTCCAAAGGTTCTTTGCCTATTGCTATTAGGGTTTAGTGCACTATAGTGGATGTTTTGGAATTTACTATCACTTTAGACCAACATATAGAGAAGGAAGTATGGAGGCTTAGTGTAGAAGGTTAGTAAATTACTTCTTACTTCAATATTTTAGGCTGTTTACTTATATATCTAAGTAATTTGCACAGATTAAAGATGAGAAAACATAACCCAGGTCAGAAATTAGCGTAAATATGAATATTGATTTTTTTATAAACTAAACAATTTGAGTGTGACAAAAATGGCACATTGCCAAGGAAGCAGGGAACAATGAAAATTGTTGAACGTGCCAAAAATGTCACATTACCAAAGATGCAGTTATTTATTTTTTTTATTTTATTGACCGCGCCTAAAGTGGCACACTGTTAAAACAGGTATTTGAAAGGTATTTATATTTGTAAATGTATGTCTCTTATTTCCACAAATTGTAAAATAAAAATGTTTTTGTGAGGAAAGATTTTTCACTAGGCTGTTTAGAAAAGACTTTGGCTTTACAAAAAATCCCGACCATCCATGGCAACAAATATCTACCCAAAGAGTTTTATTTCCTGCTGAAAGTGAGTCTTCTTATATGAAAGTTGATTGTGCATTCCGATAAAGACTTTGGTACTTACAAATATTTGCTCGCCGTATCGACATATCGTGGAATAACGCATTGCTGCCACGTTGAAAATAATTAAACTGTAAACCAGCAAGACAATATGGGAAAACTTTTAGCTTTGGGATTTTTGAATCGCTAACTAAAGACAAGTTCTAAAAGACAAGGATTTACTTCTTCTAACAACAGCTGTGCTTTTGTGGGGTTTCACCAAAAGTAGATGACGTTTCTTGATGGACATACTCTAATGAAATTTCAAACGATTTTCCTGATGGGCATGACTAATGAAATATCAATAAATTATATAATAATGTATTTTCTATTGTAATCATGGTAGTTTTGTAGAGGTTTTACATGTGTATACATTTTAGTTCATTTTTTATAATGACGTTTATACCATTTTATATTGGATTGATAACTTTTGTGGAGAAATTGATTTTTTTATATCTTACATATAATTATACTTATACAATTTTGATATCCAATATGTAATAATGTCGACTTATTCAACCCCTTAAGTTTATTTTAAAGAGCTATACAGATAAACTTGTTGTATTTAATTCAACATAAGATTCCCAGAGAAATCTCCGCATCTTTGACAAAGTGCCAAAAATGGCACACATGAAAAAATTGTGAAAATACATATAAGAATTTTTAAATTATTTTTTTGAAGCTCCTTTGGACCCTTTTGATTGAAATATTGCAAGGAAAAAGTAGTTTTCAAAAAAAGATTTGTTTGCCAAATTAAGGCAGGATGAATATTGCTAATACCTTATAACCCTAACTTTTACAAATTTTACATTACAGCTGGTTAGTGAATTTCACAATGACATTAAATGAAATAAGGATGATAAAGGGAAGTAACAGAGAAACCCCTTATCGTATTAAGTGTATAGATTAAACGATCCATGAGGTTTCTGTATGGAATTTATAATTCCACTTACTAACAGCAGAATTGAATTCTTCATTACGATATTTAATTGGAAACCCTGCAATGCTGATTTTGTTTTGCATATCTCATTAAAAGTTAGACTCATGTACGAAATAATAATTAAACCAAATATGCAAATTTAAAATATTTTTGTAATTCAATTGTTTCAAATGTTTATAAAATACTTTTTCCCTTCAATCCAACGGTGAGTATAACACTTCATTATTCCATTCAGGCAATGTAGTAATGACTTTCATTACAAACGTTGTAATGTCGTATCATTATTTTTGTAAAACAATAGATTACTTAATTATATCACACTTTTACAATGTTGTTTTAGAATTAGCTACAACTATCTAGTATACGAAAAAAATGATCCAGTGAAATGTAATTTTAAAATATCTCATATTCAATGTTTATTACTAAAGTCTTTTTTAGTTGAGTTTGTCAGAGTAACACTATGTTGTATAGTATTTAAAAACAACAGAATGGTTAAACACCACGACAATGTTTGCTTAGCAACGGATGGATTATTATTTGGAATTTGTAGACAGTTACGCGGTGTATGATTTATCCTCTCGGTATGACGTCCCATTCTGTTAAATGAAGAGCCGAAGCAATCATTGATGGTGAACATTACAAGATGATGTAATATCACAGAAAAAATAAAGATATACGTCTAATAACACTTGTAATTATATATTTACACTTACACTGTTGACTCACAAGACGATAAATACAAAATGAAAGATAATAAGTAATTATCAATTTTGATTGGACACTCCAATCACCATCAGACCCAATAGGCAAATGACAAGAATCTCAATGTCGTCCCTTATATACTATTGGCTACCGGGAGTAACAGCCATTAAGTTTCTATATGTACAACTGGAGTCAAAATGCACTGTTCAAATTCACCAATAAGCTTATTTAAATCTTTTAATTTTTCCTTGTAAATACACAATTCTTCCCAGAGCATTTCCTTTCATTTCCTTTCTTACAAACCTTTAAAATACATTCATTGTCTTCCAATCCCTAATTGGCCATTTTGTAACACGTGCTGTGCGACATTTTGTTTCCGGTTTGTTGTTTCTCCATGCAGAAGTGTAGTTTGTGTGCGTTTAATAAAGTTTACTTAGTTAATTAGTTTAATTAGTTTGTTCGATGTAAAAATGATCACAATCGTTAGAATTGATTTTGTAGATGACTGAAGCGGCAGATTATTATATTCTATATGTTGAATTCTACAGGGTGAACATAACATTGTTTACACATCAATAGAACATATATATCTAATTTAAACACATAGAAAGTCCCTGTTCCTCATTAAATGTCTTGCAGCTTGTCGCTATTCATTCTATTAATCTAGGTATTTGTTTTAAAATAATCTACGTAGCTATTATACATCTAGATAACTATTCTTTATCTAGGTGAAAATAACTACACGTTTCGTCCTACAAATTTCTAAAACACACAAGCTGCTACAAAAAAGGTCATGATACCAATATAAAAAAGGCGTTTGCCTATTTTATTGACATTTTCATCACTGTGTTTATTAGATATAGTATTTAAACATTTGATTTCAATAATCTATGGTTTATATTTTGTATTGTCTTTTTCCATCTGCTATAAAAATATTAACTTTTATAATTTTTACACATATGATTTTTGGATGAATTGTTATGTTGTTATTACAGAAATAATTGTTTGGTAGCATTTTACTATGATTGAGTAACTTTTCTGTTGTGAATAATTAAATTATTTTCTGCCCAGTATCGAATCCTTCTCTCTCCATTTTTGACTTTTAACAGTGTTATAAGCACATTATCCGATTCGTTGTTCAAAAATAAAAACGCTCCTTTGATTAAACAGAGTGCAGCAGCGAGAAGTGGAGCTCAAAATGTGCGTTGAACGGTTGAGTGCCTCCTGAACCGATTCCGACAAACGATGAATTATAGTGAAGAGTGTTTGCTTTGAGATATTTATCAAAGCTTCACATGTTTAACTGCTGTGATTCTGCAATTTTATTCGATAAATTATATATCTTGTAATCATTTACTTCATCTAATGAAATATTCAGTTGAGAGATGCCATGCTGTGTTACTTAGCATATAATTACATTTAGAATATGTATACAAATGTAAAAGTCGAACTGTAAAGAAAGGAAAATAATTTAATACCCTTCGTGTAGTTAATTATGTGGGTAGTTATTAATCTATATCGTTGGTTAGTACTATATTAAAATCCGCGAATTAAACAACTATTTAGAGTTCTTTTGTCTGCAGACTATAAAAATATAAATCTATACTATTATATAAAAATCTAATGGTGTCTGTCTGTATGTGCATTACTAATAGGCACAAAAACTACTGAACCAACTGGGCTCAAACTTTACAAAAATATAGCTACCCCTTTAATAGGCTTTGCCCCTTTGGCTTTCAAAGTTCTGATGTGAGGATTTTAAAAGTAAATATTGATTGGTCTCCATGGCTGCAATAAGAATACTCACAATGTTTACATTTGCTTTGACATTTCAATGTGAACCAGAAGAACTGCAAATTGCATATTTCACAATTTAAGTCAGCTGATCCAATGAAATTAAAAAATATAATATATCACACAATTATGTGGTTGGTTTATTTAATATAAAGATTTATCAAAGATCATTTATTCAAAATAGTGCATGGAACAAGTGTAAAAATCTTTCACTTCCGGAGACCAGCATCATACTTTGAGAATCGACTAAATACATGTAAAAGAGTGAAAATCAGCCGGGAGGCAAGCTTTAAAATAATTAGGTCACGGGCAGTGACGTCATAAAAATGGCCGCTCAGCCAATTATAATAATGTCGCATATCTCGTAAACCGATAAACGGATTTTGACGTATGATATCTTATTTGAAAGGTCTAATCATTATCTATAAAAAAGGTTATTACACCTTTAGCGGTTAAACCAACGGTTTCTTTGTATTTTAGAAAATATTAATTTTTTACGCCCCACAAAATGGGTTTTTGCATTTATCATTTGGAAAAATTAAAATGATCAAAATTTACTTTCCACCGTTGAATCCAGCTTTAAAAGATGAACAATTTAGTATTTTGAATCATCACTCTATGTATATTGGTTACCGAGATATTGAAAGTAGTAAACACAGAACTCTCTGTTCCCCATGTTATCCTTATGGGAAAAATAACATTCTATATCTCAGTTATTTTTTAACGTATCTTAATACAACTTGGTATGTGGTTTCACCTAGTTGAGCTACTTGATAATGACTATAAAATATTTATATTTTACATTTACATGGCAACAAACCTACATACTCATTTCTCATGTTATTCGTATCGCGAATTAGTATGCATGATTATTTATGAACATATGTTGACAAAACTTGATGCTCAGCTTAATTTTAATTAATTATCTAAGCATTTGAAACTCACTGAGTATGCAGGTCTACTGCAACGGGGGTTTTATAAATATCAGTAATTTTTTTGGGAAATATTTTTTTCCTGGGTTGGTCAGACTGATAACCGACAAGAGATCTGATGGCAATTTGTCACAATTGTTGAATAAGAAACGTGATAAAATCCTTATTAACGTGTTGTTTTTGTTTCTTTTGAGTTTACATTTTTCTAGTAATTTTCATATAGCGTTTGACGTCTTTTGTGCTTCTTAAAACATAGGTAGTTATTGATCGTTTAGATTTTTAAAGTGGTCACCTGAAGAATATAATATTCATAGTAATTTTATTTTTGGGTAAAAATCTGTTGGGCTTTTCAAAACATAGTTGTTATGGATTGTTTTTTGTGGCTACCCTACCTGAAGAATAGTATGCATTCAGGCTTTGGACTGACAAGATTAAGTTGCACTACATTTGATATAAAATCCACCTGCAAAATACTAAAAACTTGCATACTCAGGACATTTCAAATACTTCGATAATTAATTAAAATTACGCTTAACGCCAAGTTTTGACAGCATATTATGTTGTTTTGAAGTGTTTAAGAAGGCCAAGGTTGGGTAATGTAATATGGGCTAAAACACCAAAGCACCGAGGAATGGTGCTCAGTGACCCGAGGGAAAAGTACTGAGGGAAAGTGATTAGGGAAAAGTGCCCAGGACTTTCGGCCGGGGGCGGATACTGGGTACTTACACCCACTCTCCAAGCATCTTACGGGTTACGACCCTATATAAGGAGCATTCTTGGGGGACTTCGACATGTTGGGCCTCCGGGCCCGACCCTGTCGATAGGGGCCACCGGTGGGGTATGCACTAAAAGCGTGTTGAGCCCGGTACACCCCAGTACTAGAGGCGTGTTGAGCCCTGGCATCCGTTTTATTTCAGTTTAAGTCCCCGGTGGCCAAAAAAGCTGCCTCCCGGGACCATGGATCCGTCTGGAGGGGGATGAAGAGGCCCACCTCCACTATTTAAGAAGAGAAAGAGTTGTCTGGGAGAGACGGCAGTCTGTACCTGCCAACGGAACGGGCAACACCGACGGTAGCTGCTGCGTTTGGGATAGTAACCCACTCAGCATTTTCCGAGACGGTGCCAGTTGGAGGACTGCAGGAGCCGTGTCGATAGGACTTTAGTGAGTCGCTACGACAGGACAGCGTCAGGAAGGAGAACCAACGTGGGGAACCCAGGACAGCAAAACGGGACAGAGGGGTCTCGAGCCGATCGACCAAGAAGTCAAGGGACCGCCTAATAGATTGCCCTGGTCTGTGGGGGTTTCGAAGTAGAAGTCATTTGTCAATAGTTTTTGGAAACAGTTCTGAGAATAATAAATGTATCATAATTCCTACAAGTGTTCAGTCAATCTGTGTCCTGAAAACTCCCGAAAAGGTCTAAAGCTGTAAAGTAAGGAAAAGCTGAGAAAGTACAGTACAATGTTCATAAACAATCATGCATAAATATTCGCCATATATTTATAAATAAACCCATTTTGTGGGGCGTGAAAAATTAATATTTTCTAAAATACAAAGAAACCGTTAGTTTAACCGCTAAAGGTGTAATAACCTTTTTTATAGATAATGATTAGACCTTTCAAATAAGATGTCATACGTCAAAATCGGTTACGTGGTTTCCGAGATATGCGACATTATTATTATTGGCTGAGCGGCCATTTTGATGACGTCACTGCACGTGACCTAATTACTTTAAAGCTTGCCTCCCGGCTGATTTTCACTCTTTTACATGTATTTAGTCGATTCCCAAAGTATGGTGCTGGTCTCCGGAAGTGAAAGATTACTGGGTAATATGTTGCTTGTTCCACGCACTAAAAACTATGTCAATGATTATAGAAATAAAAAATTATTCTAAAAGCAATGCTGTATCAACTCAGGCTTTGCTTTCGATTTGTAAAGTGTCTTAAGTGTTATGAAAATAATGTTATTGATATATTTTCATGGAAACAGTAAGAAAATTACAATGTATAGATGTTTTGTATGAATTTGGAGGCTACTTTAAATAAATTCGAAATGCTTAACATGTGTTACATTAACTTAACATAACTTGGACATCATATTGTTTTTTTTATGTATATTTAGGTAGGTAAATTTAGTTATTGTGTTTTGCTAAACCTATGCTTAAATTAAACTAAAGAATATCATCAATAACTAAATTGTATGTCGTTGATTTTTGTGTTATAATATCTGTTGTATATGTGTAACTATATTTAATTATCAAATGGCAATACAAAATACTCTAATTTTATCTTAACATAGCTTTCAGTTCACATTTACTTTATTTGTTAAATTTATTATTTATGTTTTGCCACACCATTGATTAAATTAAATCAAGGCAAATATCATAAAACTAAGTAGTACACAGAGTTCTTTTTTTTCTAAAATCAATTAAATGTTACTATGCTTACATAATGGTAATTGTGAAAATGTAAAGGCAATGAACGATGGAACTGATTAAAAGAACTGGTTTGTATATTAAGTTGTTTGTTGATATTTTTGTAGAGTAGAATCAGAGATACAATGAAACATAAAATACTGTATTTGCTATTACATTTTTTAGTCCTTGATGCTTTAATAATCATATTAGTTTTGTCTGCTGTCTTTAATGCTAAATTATTTGTTTAAACATTTTTTATAGTATAGATATAGTTTCTTTAATATTCAAAAATATTATTGATAAGGCACAAATATATTTTTAAAGTTTATAACAGCTGACTTAATTTTGCTAATGATTTATTGTGAGTAAAGAAACTGAAGATGGAAGGATTTGTGATTTAATAGGAAGAAAAGTGAAATTTAACAAATGTTCATTTAAATTTAATAATTAGTATTTTTGTAACTTCAAAATTGAAATTTAAAATGTCAAAAATAAAGAAAAAAGATATGCAACTAAGGGAGATGAAGATAAATCATACATGCAAAAGTTTTATTTAATGATTTGGTAAGTTTTTTCTAAAATATCAGCATACACTGGATTTAAAATTAATCAAAACAAAAATGGTGGTATCCATTACTTACCAGATTTAAAAGTCATAACTTAAATGTTTCTATTAAGACAATAAAAGTTGAATTTTGTTTCTAAAAGTGTTGGTGGATGTGTAACTATTGTATGCAACAGATGTAAAGATTAAAGTGTTTCTATTTCCTGTCCTCTTCCCGTTGCAAAGCACGGATACAACAGCTAGTTTGTAATAATTGACGTTCTATGAAGTGTCATCCATTGGCTAAGAACATGTGGCGAAACTCGTTCAACAGCTGTGACCTTTGATTATAGATCATGGTTAACTGGTTAAAACATAAAAACATTTATTTAGAAACATAAAAACAACATTGGTGAAAAGTGAAAAGTTTTTACTAACCCCAACTTCATTCCGAGTTTGAGATAACGTAACCCACCTGGTAGGCTTAGTACAGTGTCTTCGATTACAGCATGCATGACCCATTGTTTGGTTTGTGTGGAATAAATAGATTTGAAATCAGAGGAGTAAGGATGTTTTTATAGATAAGTTTAGCCTAATTAATAAAGAGAAGGAAGTCTATTTTTACCAGAGGAGTGATTCGTGATGAATGAATGCAACAACAGAAATTTATTAACGTAAAAAAAATATTTTACGTTTGTAAAACGTTAACATTAAATATGTCCATGATATAAATATAGGAAGATAACAGATGGACACGAAGACATTGAAATTAACATTATGGATCTACATGTGTGAAGAACTTCTCTTCCACCATAGTTTGCCACCTACTATGATAACAGTCGTTCAGCAAATCTCTCAACTCTTAACTATTTGACCTACGACTGTAGTTTACACTGACCGTTTCAGTTTAGTATTTAGAATTAAGAAGATTCACTTAACAGCATTGTTTACTTACTTAGCAGCATTGTTTTACTTAACAACACGAGACCCATGAGGTTCAAGGATTGAGAGAAAAGAAGTAAAATTGTAATGCTTCGATCTTAAACTAATCAGCTGTTTACCAATTCAACTGTTCAGTGGTGCAATTAGTGGTTGGCAAATGAGTCGTTGGATCACTTATAGTGTTAACGACACTAGTAGAAATTTAGAGTACGAGCCCAGTTTTGTAAACTACTATTATCCATTATTTAACCTCTATGTAATTAACTATGGTTGACAGACTGATTAGCAAGGGTTTGCTTTGATCTTTGACTCAAACGTCGGTCAGTGTAGTGTTCAGTCGTTCTATCATGTTACGTCATGTAATCTGTACCTAACTCTACGTGATGGAATGGTGTTCTGCTCTACCAATATACAACAGGAAACAGGATAACTGATTCATCGATTTACAATATCAAAAGAGTTTTAGCATTGTGGTATCTAATGTTTTTGTTAATTAATTAATGAATCTTCTCGTATCAAATCGTTAAATGGATTAGGAAAAACTCCTCAGGGTGTTGTGCCTTTTGTTTTTTCAGTTATATATGTTAATGCAATTTATGTTTTTATTTAACAAAAGTTTAAGTTAGACTTTCTGGTGTTAATTGATGTAGGAAAATAATAAACAAATTAAAAATATGAAATCGTTGTATGATAAGCTAAACCATATAAAGCAAGTTTAAAATCTTTTCTGCTCAATTATTCCAAAGACTAACGTTATTAAAACAATTAAATCCAATTGAAAAACACTGAGTTTACAAAAGTTCAGTGATCTTCCTTAATACAGTTTTGATCCCGCTATCCATCATCTAGATGGTCCATCATGAAGATCATGAGATGGCTCGAACTATTATGTTTTAACAAAGCTGATAACAATAAAGTATCGTTTATGTCGTTGCTTTTTATTTCATATTACCCACCCATGTGTACACATGGGTGTACATGTGTGACATTGTAACTATTTTTTCTTAACATTTGTTTGATGGTCGTTCTAGTTTGAAAAACTAGGATTTAAATTTCAATGAATATAATATTATTGTTTAGTTGAAAACATACAATCTAACATATTAAAAACAAACAATATTTAATTGTGCTATTTAATACACCGAAAGAAGTCAAATTTTTATGCCCTTCAAAGGGTTTGTCTTTCAATATATTTCGGCTTTGTGTAATTCAACTAATTTTATACATGCAATTTTATATAATATATTTGGATAGAGATAATAAGTTGTTATTGATATTTTGCAAAAAACTAAAACTTGGTGTTTTAAGTGCAGTATAAACTGTGTAGGACTAATCTTAAAAATATCATAGATTATTTTCCTAACTTATTAACACGAGAAAGGCTAATGAAAGGGGGAACTCTAGAAAGCAAAGTACTTCGTTAGTTAATCTCTTCCTTAAAAGATTTTTGCTTCATTAAAAACAGCAACCTGGCTTGTATGAGAGGTGATGACGGTGGAAAATGATACAATAATTGCCTAATCAAGGGAGCAGTGGATGGTTTCAAAGCCTTGCAGAGCTCGGAATATGGGCTAACTTCAAAACTTTAGGCGTAAAATACCTTTGTCAAAAAACAATAAAGGATTTAAATTGCGCGGGTTATCGCTTATAGATTATATTGTAGAATTTTCCATGGTTATTAAATTATAGTTGTTTAGTGAACAAACTAGTGATAGTATGGTGTTCAATGCAATTTGATTCCTTCGACCTATTTAGTTTTTGAAGTAAAGCAATAATGATTACTTTTCCTACTAATAAATATATCTAATATGGAACTATTTGCATTGTTTGGAATGTATGTAATTTATATTCCAACATACCTACAGCTGAATTAAGTTTTTTAATAATATATTAAACTAGCTGTAACCCGCGGGCTTTGCCCCGTTTAACTTCTTAATTTTCAAGATTATCTCGTTCGCATGGCTCAATCACGTCCTGGTTGAAGTTTGTTCGCTACTCTCACTCACCTTTAGGTTGGAGCTCGTTCGCTGCGCTCACTTGCCTTCAGGTTAGCTCGTTCGCTACGCTAACTCGCCTCCAGGTTGAAGTTCGTTCGCTACGCTCACTCACCTTTTCGTTGCAAATTAGCTGTTGTCATAAATGTAAAATAAATAATATTGCTGCACCCTGTTGGTAATCCTTGTAACTTTAATGCTATTGAACATCATAGAACAGAACCAACTTGTTTAATTGAAACAGCTGTTAAGATTCAATAATTCCATTTCTCATAAGGTTAACATGGGAAACTCCAGAGCTACTGGGGCGGAGCCCGAAAGGATTTTTGAAATAAGAATATGCCTATATGTTAATCGGGAATGTGAGCTATCATCATGCCAAATTTCAGCCCAATCCGACCAGTATTTTTCGCGTTCACTTGTCACAAACATACATCCATACATCCATCCATACATCCAAACTTTCTCATTTATAATATTAGTAGGATTAAAAACCATGCAACAAGGATTTAATTTCGCGTGTCTCATGGCAAACTAGATTACCCAATTATAATTTAATAGTTTTGCTAGTAATAAACATGTAATCACCATAATATATGCAGTGTACACTTTTTGGAGCTTTGTTTTCACCTACTACTACAAATCGTAGAATTAATTTCTTAACACACAATGACTGTACGCCAATGTGATTTTTGATTTGTGTTTTTTACAATGGAATTATACCATTTTGTATTATGTATGATTTGTATAGTTTTTGTATTAGCGGTCCAAACCTAGTCTTATCATCAACTTGTTCCTATCTGACGTCGGCCCTTTGTTAGAAAGCATAAATTAGCACCCCAATGATAAATTCAAATATTTTGGATCCAGAAAGGATCCCACTTAGGATTGAACCAGTGTTTTCCGAACTTGAAGGTGAGCATTATGGCCACTGGTTACCCAAGTATTGATATACTAACATTATTTAAAATTGACTCAAGAACTAGTAAATAAAACTAATTAAAAATACTGTATCATGCAAGTCTTAACATTTAAACCAACAGTGATTGTACAATTTTTCAATATGAGACATTTTGATTATCTTTTAAGAATAATCAAATATATGGCCAAAACCAACAAGGTTTTGACAAAAATACACGATAATCATAATTGTAATAGAACCATTGAGAAAATTTAGTGGTAGTTATTTGGATTGCTATCACGGAGTATCATATATTTCACGGCATGAGATCCCATTCTGTAGAATAAACAGCCAAAACAACCATTGATGGTGAACATTACAGGATGGTGTAAGATATAACGCTCATAACTCTAGGCGACTGGTTGTCGATACAACTCATTTCGTTTGTAGGTCATGGTATACAATAATAGTTTCTAATGTAGGATTCAGTCTAATTATTGGTTAATGTCTTTACACGTCTTCTATGTTTCTATTTGTGTGTATTCTATTTAACATTTAACTAATAATAATAATAATTAAAGTACTCACTATAGAGTCCTCTTCATGTACCACTTTTGGATTGAACAAAAATAGTACTAATAAAATGTTGTAGCGAAATAAAATAGAATAAGAATAGAGGGAGAAGAATTTAATACATTTCTTTTACAAACGGATTAACAAAGCATTAGCTTGCCTGGGCCAAAAATTATTGTTTTTAATTGTTTATGATCTGTAAAATTACAAGTATTGTTAGAAACACAGTACTACTTTGTTTAATTTGTCTTATTTTGTGAAAATCTATTTCAGAATGATATTTAATTTGTTTTTAAAACCCATACGCCTTTATCATACGTTAAACATTGAAACATACCTAAAAGTGTATATAAAATAAAATAATAAATTAAAATATAACTAAATACATTAGTTTAAATGTATTAGTTTATGTATCATACAGATTTATATTTCTCTTTAAATGTAGCCTATGGCTACGCCTGTACCTCATTAAATGTTTTGGTACTTATTGCCATAATTTTTTTACTTAAATATTTATGTATCAGTGATAAATAATTTACCTGTATAAAGACATACTATATAACTTACAAAGATGTACCAAGTTTAATTCCCATAATAGCCTTATATACTTCCAAAAGAGTTTTTATGATACTAATAAATAACCTTTTAACATTTTACTCATTTTTATAAAAATAGTTTGCGTGTTAAATCATTGTATGAAGTTTCTTTTACCTCAGACGTGGCTCGATCGAAGATAGTGCGTGTTGGTAATGTGAAGGATTAATTCATAGCAAATACCAGGGAAGACTGTTTTACTTATTCACACAAGTGAATGCTCTGAGTTACCTTTCGTTGTGTATTTTAAAAGGTGTCGTATATGTACTTCTAGCAGAGAAAAAAGAGTAATGTTATAAACATTTGGTGTAAATGCGTTTTATTATTAATGCTGTAAAATTGTCTGGAACTAGTGGATTATAGAGATGACAAATCCATAATTGTGTTGGTTGAATAGATTCTAATACCAAGTATTGTTATTTTATTAACTCGCTTGTGAAAAACTACTTAGCAAATTGTTTTAGGCAATTAACTATTTAATCGTGAACCTGATATAGCTGAATAAATAACATACGCTATCTCCTTAGAACTAATCTTTCCCTTCGTTTTAAAATAAAGATATAATAATATTAATACAAATATGAAATGATCTTCTTACAATAGGGGTCAATGTCGTCAAAAACTTTAGCTCTTTTGCAGGATTGCTTAAACTAGATAGTATAAGCAATCTTATATAAGCGCAACACAATAACTTGCTTATAGTCTAAAGACGTTGCCATTAATATTCATAAAGTGGTTTGACAAAATTACTGAACATCGTGCTTTGTTGCCTAAAATTTAGATCATGATAATCTATTTCTAATTTTACACTTGAGTAGTTATGACTTGTAGTGAAACGTGATTAAACGTATTATCGATAAAGATGTAGATTATTTTCAAATACACATATAGAACGTTGTTTACTATTATAATCTGACTGACTGATTGCTATTGCTAGTGCAAGTAAACAATTGTATGGTCTAAAACAAGCAAGTAAACGGACAAACTTTTATTTTCGTCCAAGTATTTTTATTTTGTTTGTTTTTATGGGGTGTATGGCCACATGAAATCCATTGGAGTTTTTCACAAGGCTGGGAAAAATCCACTTTCCGCCCTACAGCCCTTTAAAGTGCCCATGTTATCACCAATACCTTGTTGTATCTGCAGTTACAGCTGATACAGGTAATTTTTATTGCAATCTATGAATTTAAAGGTGTATTGAAATTTTTTCTATGTATCGTATAAACATTTTTTACTTTGATTGCCGTACAACCTTAATTTAGCTAAAATCTAATAAATGTAGTGTTTAATCCAATCCCAGCAAGTCTCCTGGTACTAGAGTGGTAAACATGTGTAGACATCATTAAACGTTTAACTTCTATTGCAAATTTGTTTATTTATTGTCTTTAGATGCAGCTAGTAGATTACTCATAATGTAAAATGTTATATATTTCAATGTGTTTGGTGTTTATAAATATGTTTGGACGGCGTTATTTTCAACATATAATATACAAAACCAAATTAAAACATGAATACTTTAAAATAACTTACATGATACAACCTTCCACCACACATTCTTAAGTAGCGTAAAATGAAAAATTTTGGAATTCCAGTGAAAAATGATCATTAAGTAATACTATTTCAATCACACCAGTTTTGTGCGCAAATTAAACCATTACCGTTATAAAAATAAAAACGCTCCTTTGATTAAACAGAGTGCAGCAGCGAGAAGTGGAGCTCAAAATGTGTGTTGAACGGTTGAGTGCCTCCTGAACTGATTCCGACAAACGATGAATTATAGTGAAGAGTGTTTGCTTTGAGATATTTATCAAAGCTTCACACGTTTGACTGCTGTGATTCCAAGCTTTTCTTCAAATATAAACACAATAAAAGTACTTAAATTAACTGATAACCTATTCAGTTTGAGTGACGTTACGCTTTGGGTCAATTAAAACTAGAGTTGGAATTTAAGGAATCGCAAATAAAGGAAATTACTTACCAGCCCCTTCAATTGAATCTTAAAATATTTAATTTCACGTTATAGGAAACAAAAATAGTCTTGTCTAGTTTGGATATGTAGTTACAAAATAGTGATTTGTCTAACTATTAAATCTTTCTTACAGACAGTTACTATAAATCAAATTAATAATTAGTCTTTCAAACACTGTACAACACAATTTAGGTTAAGTTAAATCCAAACATTGGACGAAATGGGAAACGCTGCACCAGCTGATCGTAGTCGTAATATGTTTTAGTGTTGCCAACTTATTTTCAAGCGTACACGGATTATGTACATAACAAAAGCGCGATGTTTGGGTGTTTGGTTGGAATACTGGTGTGCGAAAAATTAAAACTATGCGCTAAAGTTAGGCATTCTGTACTATAATCCGTGCAAGGAAGCTTACTTTATCACGACTGTATAAAAAATTGGTTATATCGCAAAAACATTTTACACAAACTAACTGTTACCCACGGGCTTCACCCCGTTTGACTTCATTAGTATAAATAAAACTATTGATTGGTTAAGTTTGTTATAAACAAAACAGAATACAGAACAAAATAATCACACCTGATTTTAATAAGGTAATAAATTGAAAGAATAACAAATAAATAAGTACAGCTGAGGTATTTTTTACATTACGTATATGGAAAGTTCCCTTTAGAAATGAATTACGACCTTAACGGGTAATTCATGAAATAATGGATAGTTTTGCGCAAGTTTCTCGTCATGACGAGCATTCTAATTATATTGTTAATGGGGGTGTGAGTTATAGTTTTCTTAAAAGTTCATGGGTACTTTGGATTTATATGGATTATTAAGGATGACATTTAAGTATAGGCTACAATCTACTGTAAATATACACGTTACTGGGATAAACTGTAAATGTTTAATCGACAGGTGTAAAAGATCCCATCAGGGCAATTTATAGATATCGCAAAAAGTTTACAACTTTGAAGAATAAACTGTTTATATTCCCTTTGTTCTTTCGAACGTAGTTAACGGAGCACAATGAAACCGTGAGTTAAAGACAGATATAAAATATTTAAGGCCAGGTATACATTATTGTTGTAGGAATTTAATTAAATAAAATTGTATGTAGGCCTACCTAAGACAACGCTTTACAAGGGTTTGTTTTTAAGCACATTAGGGTATTTTGAGACCAAAAATAATTAATGAAGTATTCAATCAAACGAATGTTTTTTGGAATACAACTGATATTTTACTGATATTTTATTCAGCATTATTCCGATAACATCTTAAAAGTATTGTTTTCAACTAAGCCTATCTGCAGAAGATAGGTCTGAATATGGTAAGAGGGTTGCCAGGTTTACCTATATATATATATACCTATATATACCCATATATATATGGGTAACAGGTATACCTGATACGACTGTTTTTTTTTATTTTTCATCAATAAAACATTTAGTTAAACAATATTTAAAATTTATTTATAAAATTTTCTATGTAATAACCAATTATATTGATACTAGCTGTAACCCGCGGGCTTTGCCCCGTTTAACTTCTTAATTTTCAAGATGATCTCGTTCGCATGGCTCAATCACGTCCTGGTTGAAGTTCGTTCGCTACGCGCACTCACCTTTAGGTTGGAGCTCGTTCGCTACGCTCACTCACCTTTAGGTTGGAGCTTGTTCGCTGCGCTTACTTGCCTTCAGGTTAGCTCGTTCGCTACGCTAACTCACCTCCAGGTTGAAGTTCGTTCGCTACGCTCACTCACCTTTTGGTTACAAATTAGCTGTTGTCATAAATGTAAAAGAAATAATAGTGCTGCACCCTGTTGGTAATCCTTGTAACTTTAATGCTATTGAACATCATAGAACAGAACCAACTTCTTTAATTGAAACAGCTGTTAAGATTCATTAATTCCATTTCTCACAAGGTTAACATTGGAAACTCCAGAGCCACTGGGGCGGAGCCGATTGGACGGATCACGAAATTGATAGAGTATAAACCTATTCCATGAAATTCTACACGTATGTACCAAGTTTCGTGGCAATCGGTTCAGCGGTGTCTGAGTTTATCACTGCCAAACAAATATATATATATATATATATATATATATATATATATATATATGTATACATATATATATATATATATATATATACAAACATCCTCTTTTATACTTATAGATGATATAACTAGTGTATATATTTTTGTTTAAAAACATTTTTACAGGGAATTTACTTAACAATTCAAATGCATGCTTATTGAAAAAAATTAGTAATTTTTTATTTTAAATAAACACAGTAGCTCATTAATAATTAATTAATGTATTGAATTTCTTAAAAAGCAATTAAATAATAATATTAAAATTTATAATTGACAAAGATTTTATTCTAAATAAATTTATTATTTCTTAAGTATTTTATCATAAACATTACACTTCTCATTTCATAATACTTCTTGTAAAATAGATTATTATTTTATTGAGTTTAATAGGCCTGCCTTACCTGTTTTGTTTTAATGTGAACTGCGATTTAGTATACGTCGATGTGTCGATGGAGGACTTTTGTGCTCAATTAAGGACGATTAAACGTCTTGTAAAATGTAGTTTGAAATATTGAAAGCACTGTTATTTATACCAAACCGTGACTCTCGAGACTTAATTGCTTTAGTACGAAATAAGAATATTAATTATCGCAGGATAAGATTATCTTCGCCAAACCACGATGTTCAGTAATTTTGTCAAACCCTTTATGAATATTAATGACGTTGTCTTTGGACAATACGCAATCTCTTGGGTTGTGTTTATTCAAAATTAATCATATTATCGAGTTATAGCAGTAATTCCCGTATTTGGTATGATGAAGATTATAAATAGGGTACTGGTAGTTAACGAGCATTATTTGTTTAATAGTTGGTTAAATTATAGGAAACAAATTCTTAGCAAACAAAATGAAGGCTATTGGGTTTTAGAATAATGGTTATAAAATGGTTAGATGATGATTTTTTTGTCCTAAGGACGCTAGGCACGAGCCTGGGATTGTTTTTCACATTACTTCAGGCTAGACCTAGGGGTTGCGGCATTATCACTTAGATAAAATTCATTGGTGACTTGGCGGTGATCGAACCCGAGACCTCAGGGACTGAAGTCCCGCGCTGTAACCACTACGCCAGCTCGCTCCTCAGTTAGATGATGTTTAGTGAACAGTCTCCATATATATAATAGGTTTACCAACAGGGTGCAGCACTATATATATATTTTTTTTATTATTAATCACAACAGCTAATTTGTACCAAGCAGAAACAACAAGTTGTGAAATGGATGGATTTTTACAGTTATGTTTATGTAGCCAATCAATACCAATACTGTAGTAAATTAATAAAAGTCTATCTACATACAGCAGATCTAGGGAACATAATAATTGTTCTAAGCTGCTTATATAAATCCCAAAGTACCCATGAACTTTTGAGAAAACTACTAAGTCACACCCCCATAAACCATATACTTAAAACTTTCGTCATGACGAGAAACCTTGCACAAAACTATCCATTACTTCACAAATTGCCCTTTAAGGTCGTAATTACTTTATAAATGGAACTTTCCACATACCTACTTTATTTTTAAAAATACCTCAGCTGTACTTAATTGTTTGTTATTCTTTTAATGTATTAAACTCAGGTGTGATTATTTGTTTGTGTTACTGTATTCTAGTTTGTTTTTTTCCGCTTAACTTAACCAATCAATAATGTTTATTAAAACTTATGAAGTCAAACGGGGTGAAGGCCGTATGTAACAGCTAATTCAATTTAAATATGCAATTACTACTTAGTAAATGAATACGTTATATCTTTGTCGTATTGTTAGACGGGTGCTCTAAAAAAATGTTATAGCTTCTATTATTTCACTGAATGTTACGTCTGAAATTGTATTGGTTGATCAATTAAAACAATTATTGTTGTATAGTTTTCAAACAATACCATAGTTTCAACTTAGATATACCCTTTGACTATTAAATACAACAGTCAATTAAATACTTCAGTATCCAATAGTCAATGATATAGCCAACATCTAGTCACAGATGATATTATAGTGTATTAGGCATCGATCCTATAAACTGTTATACGTTACTTCATTAGGTATGAGTATGACGATAATTGCAATTATGCAATGCTTCAATGTATCATGAACACCACCAACTGAACACAGCCTGATAATTGAGTACTTGCTTTTAGTTGTAATATTGGATTGTAAATTATATTTATAGATTAGGAAAGGGCAAAAAATCAGTTAGAACACTTGTATCAAACTTAAACTCTTGTCTCCTATTAAGTGATAGCGAGCAGGTCTAGTAGTAGAGCACGGGGCCTCGGCCCTGAGGTCGCGGGTGAAAATCCCGTCAATCACCAATTAGAGGTATGCAATAATCGTTTGAAATAATGTGTGAAATAGTTCCATCCCAGAGTCCAGCTTCCTAGGATGTTTTAAAGTTGTACACAAAAGTGAAGGTGAAGATAAAAACAAAGTCTAGAATTTCGATCCAACCCAGTCGTGACACATCTTTCCAACACTGCAGTTACCGGCCTGGTTGTTTTTAATCGTGTTAAATGTACAGTTTTTTCCATTTTAATGTCCTTGTTCGTGTATTTATGTGCTGTATGCGCAAAGACATCCTTCATATGAAGTGACCACCCTTTCGACATCCTTGACACCTGGAGATGACTTAGTAGAAAGTCGAAACTAGTTGCGACACTAGCAACAATCAGAATTACGAAGCAGGTATTTACTCCAATTTCATATATTCAACGTAACCAGGAGGCTAACAACAAAAATGAAAAATAAAAACAAATTTTATAATGTATTTTTCGCCAATTTTCTAAAGCTGGATACAACATTAAAGCAAAAAAGAATTTTTCCCTGTAAAACTAGGTTCAAAATAATTCACTTTGTGAACAAAAACAACCATTTCATCTTTAGTGGAAAGAACCTCATATTAAAATCAGACTTAATTTATACTAGGAGAAATACCTGAAATTAAAGTCTAAATATTTTCCACCAAATATGATTGCTTTAATTCAACAAACTTGTTTAGTAACAATCAATTGCTCAGTACAAATAAATTAAACCACTTTTTGTTGGAAAGCCTAAAATATCTGATCCTTGTTTTGTTTATCCCTCCCTATTAACCAAAAATAATGAAATTATTTAAAACATCTGTCAGCTGGTAGTTAGGTGACAATTAGATTATATTTAACATTTTAAGTCTCTGGTCACATCACTACACATCATATTCATATATAGATGCAATGTAAATTTGTAGTGAATCAGTTTTATAAATGTTGTACAATTTGACATTTACAGAAATGAAACAAAGATATTGAAAGCAATCAACATTGCTAACTAACCATTTAATCTGCAATTTCGAACAAAGCCTTTCGAAATTAGTCTATTTACATGTGGATGATTGGGATTGGGTCAACCCACTTTGAACAGTTAAAATAAAGAGTAATTTATAACGCAAATATGTTTAAAATAACTCATTACTTTCAAAATGTATTGCTAAATGTACTTACAGGTAATACACACAATGTAATACAGGTATTACACACACAGTGGTTACATTAGCTATGACTTAATTGTGTTAATGATTTTGAATGGTTGTTTTAGATTGTACGAAATAGTTATAGACTCTAAAAAATTGCGATGCAATGTAAAAACATATTTTATCAATTTAAAGATTGAAGATTTGAAGATTTTAAAATTTTGCTTACATATTTAATATTTGAGTTAACTAACTATATGTAACATTAACTAACTATATGTCTACATTATGTTGGAGCATAATGTAGATTTAAGCCGATTTCAGCTACAAAAAATATTTTTAATAGCTTCTCCATCAGTACTGTACGTGTTATTTACTTTTAGTATATATTTTAATAATGGAATATACTATGTAACAGATAAAAGGCAGGTAATACAATTAATATTTGCTTAACATTATATTGAAGTGAACCAATTTGTTTCATAGCATCAACAATTTTTATTTCATCAAAACACTCATCAAGCAAAGTAGCTACAGTTTTTAGGCGAATCAGCCAAAATGTAAATAGTTCTGAGATTTTATATGTCGATAACTTGGGTTAGCTAAACATCCCACTAAATAACACAATTTCCATCCGACGCATGATTACTTATTTGCATTCCTAATGATGAAGTGGAGCACGTTAAACTAAAATCAGCGACCTGAATTCCTACGTTGTCAATTAACTTTTACGTTTCAAATTAACTTTACATAACAATTACAAACTAAAGAGAGGCTTACAGCCACTTGTTATTCCATCGTCATTCTTGATAATATTACAAGAATGTTTATAGGTTTGTATTGTGTCTCTTCAGAAGAATCTATAATGTATATTTAAAAAATGTTGGGTTTTCTTTTCCGAGTCAGTTTGGCTTTTCTACCCGATCGATTTATTAAATTGTGTTCTTAAATTAAAGGTAGTGTACGTACAGATTTTCCATCAACCATTTATTTATCTGACGTAAATTTATTATGGGTTGCCAAGTAACTATGTTGGTTGAACAAAATATCAAGGAAAAATTGAACAAAAGACAAATCACATGTGTTTATAACAAGCCATCCACAGTATACAGTACTAGCAAATTACAAAATACACTACAAAGGGAAACACATCAGTTGTAACCATTGAGCAAAGATTACACTGAAGATTACTTGATATATGGGGAATATAGTGCCGATCAAATTCTGGTAATTTTACTTAGCCCTATTCCACCAAAACTCAATCCACGTAATACTTAGGCGTTCCAAGTAAACTAATTACATCTGAGGTTTTAATCAGCATAACAATATTATTGTATGCTAAATTTCAATGAAAAAAAACAGACACAATCTTAATTTCCTTAGAAATTAGTATTACCAAAAATCTTTGTCACGAGCCATTTTGACGTTAGTATGATTTTGTTTGTACTGTATCATATTTTTATCTGCTGTTATTGGTGAGCTTAATAGTCGAAAATAGGCTTAAATTACGAGAAAAATTCAATAGCAAATAGCACTTTAACTTAAGCAAGATCATAAAAGTGTATCTTTTTGTTGTTTGGTTAGATACTTTTATATTACAGAGTTGTTATTATTTTAGCGATCAAATGTCTATGATTTGTAATAAAAATAATTTTACTAAATAATGATAAAATACCTATTATGAGATTGTGTTGAAATAAATTAACAACAACCGAGCAAGGCTCGGTCCCCTGGTACTTTATTTATTATGTAAATTATATGTATTACCCACAAATGTACAAATATTGGAGAAATTGTTGTTACGCTATGAGGAATACTGGTTAAACTCAGTGAAACATTACTAGCAAAGTGTACAATAACTTTCAATATTGCTTCTATTTATCTTGGCTTATACGACCTTAGAAATCAATGGGGGAGAATATTACATGAGTGCATCGCGATAACTCAAAACCTGCAATATGAACCTTCCTCAAAACCTATTGTAAGGTCTCACTAAACCTTATTATACAATCAGCATAGTGCCATTGCTCGTATACAAGCTTTGAGTAACTCGTTGGGTAACAATGGTTGAAAGTTATTTATTTTACTTATCCGCGTTCGGTTAATACACAGAGCTCTATTTATTTGAAAACTTAATCATATAAAAAAGTATATGTGCATATTTGATGTGCCAGCTTGGGAAAAAATAAACATTGAAGAGAATATTGCGGCATTTTTAATTTTTTTAACACGAGTTGGCTCTAAAACATATATATTTGTTGATTTGTTGATATATTTGTTGTAAATCATTGATCTTATAATACACCCCTTCCCCCCTTATACAAAGAGCCCTCAAACAGTCCGGGGAAGGTATTTGATTTTTTATTGCTGGTAAGGTGAAAATAATTACTATACCTTAAAATCTTTTTTTTAAGAAAACACATTTTTACCATAATATACTGGGGGAGATCTAACAGGAATCAGAAGAAAATTAATCAAAGTAAATGTCAAGTAGTACTGTACATTAAATAGGTCAAATCAAAGGCTACTATTGGGAAACAAATTTCCCCAATCCGTACCTCAAATGGTCACCTCAGGCCCGAATGGTGGTTAAAAATTGAAAACTGTAAACCAAACTGTTAAATGACGATTCAAAACGTACCTGAAGTAAAGAAAGATAAATTTTACACACTTATTTGTATTAGAATGAGATTAACAAGTGGCAAAAACAGTTTTATGGATCAATATAAAAAGGTGGTGCTGAATGAGACTTAAACTTCGGCATAGTAACTTCTCGTCCTATGTACAATGTGGAGTCTTGAGTTTGGTCTATGGTCACAGCACAAGAGGACATCAACTAGTAATTTAAAAATGTATCCCTCTATTTGGGCTTAGTTATTTTAGTAGTTACTTAAAAAGCTTCTAAATAATTAAAAGACATTAACCCACTCCATTGATGGTAAAGATTAGATTACAGCTCATTTCAGCCATCCATTAAAATTTAAAACCCATTATTATGTGAAATATATTATAATAGCTTCAATTTTTACTAAAACATCTAGACCTTAATACAAAACCTTAGCTATAAATATGTTTCTAGTAGTCTACACATTTAGTGAAATAAAAAAAAAACATTTTTTGCATTGTCTTTCCCTTGTCGTGATATTAATCTGTGCAAATGATTAACATATATATTTTCAAAATTACATAATTCGATTCGCGTTACAATATTTTTGAATATTGTGAGATATTTCCCCTCTCTTGTAAAATAAAGACTTCACAATTAATTTTACGTTAAATTTGCGAGAGTGCTGTGTTAAGCGGATTTCGACGAGTGATGACTTATAATTGGGTTTATTCGCTCTCCAATACTAAAATCTCACCATTTAATCGATCCTTTTGGCAAGCATGTTGCAGTTATCCAACAAGTTATAATGTGCCAATAATATTAACGATTACAAAAACTGTATAAGTATTAAAGGAGTGTCTACTCCTTAAATCTATGGTATTAGCGAATTTCCCTATTAGTACAGGTAAAATAGGGTATTATAAACAACAAAATTTGTACATTCATGAAATTTCACCTGTGAGTTACTAATAATATGAGAAATGAAGACCCGATGAGTCCCCAAAATTTTGGGCGTCCTAAGGCCCTTTTTGGGGCCCTTTTTGTTCCGAAGGGCCCTTGTTCCTGAATAATTTTCTTTTTACGTTTAAGGACGAGTGAGGTGTGGTTTTCGATGGTTTTAGTTATTTTAAATCGATTGGCACTAGTTTTAAGTGTATTAAACCACTCCATACAGGGTGTTTCGAAAGATTATTACTTTTTACGATATTTAAACATTTATTCATAAAGTAATAAAATTAGTTACCTCCATGCTCTAAAAGGGGATTATTGAAAATAATTGTAATTCTTTACTACGTAAGGAAAGGATCACAAGGAGTAAGAGAAAATATTAAATACCCCCGTTACAGCAAACCTGCAGACCTAGCGAATTTACGTTTTACTTAATTGATTTTCAATTAAATCTAAAGTAGCATTGCGTTTAACGATTACCTTGGTTTGCTGTTACAAGGAGGCTAATAAAGTGTGTTTATAGTAAAATATTAATAGCCTTGTATAAAACAAATAAATTTGACAAGTTTGATCAAAATATATCTATTACAAACAAACAAAATCATTTTACACTATTCTACATAAGAATAACATGGGAATTTTAAATTTACAATTTTAGTATTTTCATCCGTAACTAATAACCATACAAAAACAGGTTAATATACTAAATTATTTGTTTTTAAGCTATTTAAAATGTTCTAGAGAAAAATTGGGAAACTTTGTGTTTTGAGGATAAAGTTAAGAAACCCCAATTTTTACCCCACAAACCTCGTTCCCATTGTTCAGGACAAAAATGCTTGTACCGGCAATGCTGCTCTGATGTCTTAGTGCTGTCCTGGTCGTCATAACCACGAAAGATAACCGTACTTGTATTGATTGAAAATAAGTTTGAGGAACTTAAGATACAAGTTGCAAACGTCAGTATGTATGACCACATTGTTCGTGCTTTAAGATTGGTGTTGCCTGTTCTGCAATATGCAAGGTTTCAGGTTTGTAAATGGGAATCCTGCTTGAACACCAACTCGGAATAACTTCTTGATTAGCATCGTACGTGTCAACCAACTCGGACTAAATCAGTAAATATGGACAAGTTGCTAAGAATAATAAAATTGTTAATGAGTCGTCTGAGAATAATTATTGTGATGATGGAATTGTAAAGAGAGATAGGCTACTACGGAAATTGTAGAAAAATAGCTTTAGTTTAAGTACTTCATTTTAACATGTAATGTAAGGTTTTATACAAATACAATTGTTTTAATTTTTAATAAATGTAAAAAAATAACTTAAATAGCTACCTAAGAAAGGTTTATATCAATTTGAAATTGGTCTTAATAGATTTGTATAAAAAAACACGTTGAAAGATTATTTTCATCACTCCGTAACGAAAGTAACTACTTTCGATAACAGCTGACATCAAGAAAGTAGTTGTTTCCCAAGCTCTAATTTAGGGCGAGGGAAAATCGATCAGCTGATTTTCCCTCGCTCTAAATTTACTTTCCCTCGCTCTCAATTAGTTATCTATTTATTCACTACGCTTGCTAGTGTTTTGTTATGGTTTAATTTAATGATTTGAATCAGCTGTATGTATTGTTCAAAGTTGTTTTATTCTTTTATTTTGATATTTAAACAAAATGTATTGTGCAATATACGTAGGTTTCCTTTTAGAAAATTTTATTTTGATGTTCAATCAAATTAATTGAGAAATAAATAGGTAGTTGTAATATTACTGAGGTCTGCTATTCTGTGTTTGTGTATTTTTGCGTCGTGATGAAAAGTATCGTTCATAACTCGTACCGAAAGTTATTATCCGGCACTTGCTCCATTATTCCCGTCCTCGGCTTCGCCTCGTACGTGAAAATGGCTCTCACATACTCTGCTTCGCCTCGCACGTGAAATTGATGTTCCCTGTGTTCGGCTTCGCCTCACACAAAAACTTGAGCGCGCGACGGAAAATGCCACTTTCGGTCCTAGTAATGAAATATACTATTACACCACCTTAAAAGTTGAAATGTTTGCTTAGTAACCTATGTTATTATGTTATAGTGTAAAACTTAATCCATCCCCTTATAGCGAACATCCCATATAAGCTCTTACTGTACCGAAGTTCTTATGGTAAAACATAGACCCGAAACCGATTTACGTTTTTATTTCGATGCCCCCAGAAATCTAAAAGCACCATCCACTCAAAACATGATATATGTGTTTATATACATATATATAATATAATATATCCATGTTATATACGTGTCCGTAAACATGATAACTCGAGTAATTTTGGTTCATTTTTAACGAAACCGGCATAATCGGTCCTTGGAACAGGGTTTTATGTGGTATACATTTGTAATCTTTGACCCTCAAAACACAAAGTTTCCCAATTTTTCTCTAGAGCATTTAAAGAGCTTAAAGAAAACAAATAATTTAGTGTATTAACGTGTTTTGTAAGTGTATTAGTTACGAATAAAGCTCAAAAATGTTAAATTTAAAATTCCATCTTATTCTTAAGGAGAATAGTGTAAAATGATTTTGTTTGTTTGTTTATAGATATGTCTTAATAAAACTTGTCAAATTTATTTTTTTTATACTAGGCTATTAATATTTTACTATTAACACACTTTATTAGCCTCCTTGTAGCAGCAAACCTAAGTATTCATTCTCGATACAATTTTTTATTTAATTGAAAATCGGGCAAAATGAAAGTTCGCTTAGTCTAAGGTTTGCTGTGACGGGGGTATTTAATATTTTCTCTTACTCCTTGTGATCCTTCCCTCTTATATAGTAAAGAATTACAGTTATTTTCAATAATCCCCTTTTATATAGAGCATAGAGGTAACTAATTTTATCACTTTATAAATAAATGTTTAAATATCGTAAAAAGTAATAATATTTCGAAACACCCTGTATGGAGTGGTTTAATACACTTAAAACTAGTCCCAATCAATTTAAAACAACTAAAACCATCGAAAACCACACCTCACTCGACCTTATACGTAAAAACAAAATTATTCAGGAACAAGGGCCTTTCGGAACAAAAAGGGCCCCAAAAAGGGCCTTAGGACGCCCAAAATTTTGGGGACTCATCGGATCTTCATTTCTCATATTATTATTAACTCACAGGTGAAATTTCATGAATGTACAAATTTTGTTGTTTATATGGAGTGTTTTTGTATTATTTTACCTGTACTATATAGGGAAGTTGCTATTACCGTAGGTGCCACGGAAAGACCCAGACCCAGGACCAACATTCTTTTTCATTTCGATGTCCGTAGAAGACAAAAACACTATCCATTCAAATGTTTATATAATGTTTATATATCCGTAAACGCGATAACTTGAGTAATTGTCGTTCGATTTTGATGAAATTTGACTTAAAGTTACAGGGCAGGATTATCTTGAATGAGTTTTGTGAACCAGCAAGATAGGTTAATGAGAACTGGGTAATATGGGGTTTTGAAAATTTCAAAAATAGGGTTTTTAAAACTTTTTCTATAAGATTGAATTGTCCAATTTTCATTAAAATCGTAGTGTAGAGTTTATAAAACAAATATTTTGTACATTACAAAAATGTACAATTTAAGGTAACGGAGAAAATTTCCAAAAAATTTACATTTTAATTCTTATCTTATTCTTATTGAGAAAAAGAAAACTGTTGTAGTATTTAATGTTGACAACATTTGGCAAATATATTGATCTTATCCTATACTATTATAGTCATCTTCCAAAAACACACTTTTTACCTTCTCCGTAGCAGCAAACCTAAGCACTCGTTAATTCCTGTGTTATTTAAGTGGGGAAATAATGTCTTGTTTATGGAAATATTTGATGGAAAGTCTAATCAACAAATTGAAATTCGCTTATTCTTCAGGTTTGCTGAGGCAGGGGTATTTTAATTAATACACCGGTTTACAAAATTTAATGTTCAATTAAAAACTTAAATATATGCAAACAATACTAACTACTGTTATATTAGTCACAGAATTCTTTATTTTAATTGGTTTTAGACATGGGAAGAAAATAAAAATAGAAATAACTATTTAATTTATTAACTATTAACAGATTTATTATCTTCATGGTTTGGCAGAAGCTATTTAAAGTTAGTTCTGCAGAGTCCGAAATTTGATGTTGACTATTTGATTCCCGTAATTTTATTAACCTTTAAAATATTTTGCATGAGTGTATAGCAACCTATTTGTAATCTGTGTCCTATGTTATCATAACATCGAAATCCCAAATCGTAAATAAGGTCTAAAATTATCGACATCAGCGCATTATAATATTATAAATATTATAATAATACAGTACTGGAATTCCACTTTCCAAAATTTCAATACTATCACAAACAGCTTTAATTAAAACTTGTGATGACTCAAAACTGGGCTCTGCCTTTGATAATTCGTTGGACATAAAGAATCTCATAAGTAAACGTACGTATTTGGTCGTTTTGTTTGTATTTGCCTGTTTTGGTTCTGACAAATAAAACGCCTGATCGTAGCTTTTTTCGTGACTTAGCCAAAAAAAAGTTAACTCGCTTTATTCTACAGTCTACACCCTCTTTGCATTTATATCCAACTTAAACACAACCAAGTGGTCGTCGCTATAACGGCTTTACTGTCTCAAAAAAGTGTTCAACAAAATTATACAGTTTTTTTTGCGTAAGCAATATATTTTTCAACATGAATATTAGGTAAGTATAAATCAAACACTTACACATTGTTATCAAGATTTGTAATAGATTTTACTACTACAATTTAGCTAGGGTCGATAATACTGGTATCGAGAACCAAAAATCGATTTTTGTCAGGGGCCGGTATACAGGGTGTCACAAAAAAGTGTGATGGGCTATACAGGACCTAATTCTACATGCAAAATTAAGTCAAAAATGAAGAATAAAATTTTTTGGATTTCGGCTTAGTTTAGCCGTAATCCGCCATTTTGTTTTTTGGGGAAAATATTTATTATTTTAAAATCCCTTTGAGATATTTTTACGAAACTTGGCAAAATTGTTCACACTATAGTAAGTAACATTTACAAAAAAAATTATTATTTTAACTTTCGAAATTTCAAAATGGCGGCTGTTTAAATTTTTTAATGCCAAATTTCATGAAAAACCGGTACCTAAATTAAAATTTTGTAAGACACAAAAGTTTTAGTATTTATTATAACTAATCCAACAAAACAAAAATTAATAAAATCGGTTCATAAATAAAGAAGCTGTGTTTATTTTAGTAATTTAGACTGAAATTATTAATATTAAAATGTATTAAATGTAATGTAATAATTTATGTAACGTATTAAGTAATTTCAGTCTAAATTACTAAAATAAACACAGCTTCTTTATTTATGAACCGATTTTATTCATTTTTGTTTTGTTGGATTTGTCATAAAAAATACTATAGCTTTTGTGTCTTACAAAATTTTAATTTATGTACCGGTTTTCATGAAATTTGGCATTAAAAAATTTAAACAGCCGCTATTTTGAAATTTGGAAAGTTGAAATAATATTTTTTTTTATAAATGTTACTTACTATAGTGTAAACAGTTTTGCCAAGTTTCGTAAAAATATCTCAAAGGGATTTTGAAATAATAAATATTTTCCCCAAAAAACAAAATGGCGGATTACGGCTAAACTAAGCCGAAATCCAAAAAAATTTTATTCTCCATTTTTGACTTATTTTTGCATGTAGAATTAGGTCCTGTATAGCCCATCACACTTTTTTGTGACACCCTGTATACTTTGAAAAACCTATAACGATGCATCACCATCAAGAACGAATTCAATTTCCTCTTGAGTAAATTTTGCAGTTAAAATAAAAAGATCAGAAACCACCAGGAAAACTTCTATTGTATGGATTGAAATCTCGTTAGTGGCATGTGCAGAATCACAGTTTGCAACCATCTTGTTTGGTCAAAGCACGAACTAACTACTATGACAATATTGATAAAACATCGAACAGGACTGTTTAAACTTGGGAATCAGAAATTAGCTTATTGTTTCAGCAAATTTCCCTATGCCGTTTAGAATAGCTATAACGCATAGCTATAGGTAGTATCACTGTATGCTTTTGTTATAATAAGTAACCGACACCGTGCTGCTGTTATATGCGTGTCCGTATGTATGAAAATATTCAACATACTATACAATCATACAATTTTGATAGACTGTGTAAATTAGCAGCTGTTCGTATGTGTTTACAAACAAGCTAGATCCAATCAATGGAAGAGGATTGCATCCCACATTATAATTTTGTACCGGATACAGTAAGTTTTATTTCGTATAACTATTTAGTAAAATACATTTATTTTTTTCTAATTCTAAATCGTGCAATACATTTTTGTTTACAACACAATTTAACCCAATAAACATTGATCAATTTGCATTATAAGGTTTAGTGGATTGTTTTCCGGACGTCCGGAAGATTCAATCCAATGAACTCTCGCGGAAGTCAATGCCAAGTTTAACTTATCGTTATTCATGAATCAGGCGTTTATTCTTATGTGATAGTATAGTGCCCGATTTTATGTCTTGCAGAGGTGTCTGATCACACTGTCCAAAATATCATTAAACCACAACTTCAGCATGATAATGCCTAAACCACAACTGTTTAATCAAGAGTGCCAATTCTGGCCTACCTTGCCTCGAGTATATTCTACTTTATGCGCTCCTGACGACAGTTAGTTGTTACAGGTCGTTTGGAAATTAATAACCACCATAACAACTAATATGTGCGTACAAATCCACTAGAAATACTAACTGGAATTAACGTTGTAGGCTAACTGTATCTTAAGTATATTATTAAAATAATTTGTTGGTTTTTTGTATTCAGCAAATCGACCCCTAAATATTTATTTCTATAGGCCTATTGGGTATCAATAATGTAAAGCTTTTATCTTCTATATGTGCCTTTAGCAGGTTTGGAGGATATCCCAAGAAAAACCTTCGTTCTATAGGCTTTTAAATTCTATAGGTCATACCGATTATGACGGAGGGTGAGGACAATTGGACCTGTGTGTCACATTATATCCAGGGTATTCTCCGCGCCAATAAGATCGACCTTGACCGGGATGCGGTGTAGGTCATTAAGAATCTAAATGCCAGAAACGGTGCGAGTCCTGAGGGCTTAGGTCACATGTTGCCCTGACTTGAAGTAATGTGACAAACAATTCCAGGTCTGAGTAGAGGGGTTTTTTTAGTGAGTAGTCTGATAATTTTCAGGAGTCTCACACTACAGGCTGGCTACCTGTGTGCGTAAAAGCATTTTCCCTCCTCTCCCTAAAAAAAAAAAAAAAAAAATAGGCTTTTAAAACTTCAAAATTGTGCTTAATTCTGTTGTCAATCATCAGAACCTTTTCAAGCTCAATATCACGGATTTTGAAGTTACGAAGTGCTGGCTGCTAGTGATTATTTTAATTTGTTGGGAATTGTTTGGAGTACATATATTTTAATTGCCATAGCTTTATATTTTAATAAAAATTGCCAGCACACGTACAGTTCTTTTCATAATGAAACTACTACATTAAAAACCATAGAAATACCTACACTATAGTTTGGAAGATTATATTGAGATTTTTGTGAGGTGGTAAGTGACGTAATAAATAGCTCAGAAATTGTAACAACTATTTCTATAACAAATATAACAGAAACTGCGACTTAACAAAAACAATTTTCCATACGATTGTTTGTTTTGTCGATGTTTCTGTTATAGAAACGGTCATCAAGATTCTGTCCTTATAGGCTATAACAAATGTATAGTGTAAAAATATAAGCCACTGTTAATCTTTGCAGAAGAAACCCATACTCGGAATTAGGCCTATTTACGATCATTATTTTTTATTAAATGGAGACAGTGACGTTATTCTGCATAAATATGAATATCATGATGAGTGTCCTAAATGACTTGTTGTCCATAATTGATTAATTTTCTGTATGCAGTTGGTTTTATAATAACTTGAAATCATCATTAAATGGATAGGCTAAACCATAGTTCCATGAGCGCAAATTTCACTTAACTAGAAACCAAAATTATATACGTTCTTCAGGCGTAATAGTTATTAGAGTCCTGTTATAAATCTTTTATCTGGCTTAGGCTGAATGGAGAGATAAGAAGGTTATTGACATACAAGACTGTTTAAAGCCACGAAGTGGGTATTAACAGTACGAGTATGATTTTACGAATAATTTACCGCACCCTAGTTGGTTTTACCGAACCATTTTTGTAAACATCTATTTTCTGGTCTACGAAGAGTACAGAAATCTGAGATGCTTTGAAAATATGAATTCAGTTATATTCCTAATCAGGTGATAATGTTAGGTTGGTATCGAGACCTAAGACCGAGTAATTAGTGTTGGCTATGGAATAGACTGTTGGGGATGATTATGTCAACTAATCCGGACGTCTTAAGGGAGAACCCTGAGTTCACTTTATTGTATATTGCGCTGGTATAGCATTTATCGCTATAATACGGTTGAATTTACCTGGGAAGACGAGATGAGTTTTGAAGAATGAAATAGCGTCAATGAACACTATTTTGAAACTTAATCTTACCTATAAAAAAAAAAAAATATATTAAACCGACCAAGACCGAATATTTGACGGAACGTAAGACTTGGTTAATATTGAGCGTTGAGCGTTTTAACTTTTTAATTTTTATGTCAGATATGTAGTAAATAAATAAAGTATATGAATACATATTATTATCATTTTACATTCTTAAATTAGAGGTAAACTAAAGAAGGCTTTAACGTTTTAAGAGGTTGGGGTATTTTTTTACAAAGATCTCTTACATTTGCTCGTCAAAATGGGCCTCGATGGAGTACGTGGAACCATTGACTGTAAACAGAATAGACTTTTCATTTAATGTAAAAATTTTGAGCTAAAAACGTGGTGATCTGTTGAGATGGTCTACCAAATAATGACAAAATTCTTTGTCAAGTGATAAACCAATCAGCTGTTATGACTAGTACACCCGTTGCTCGAGCAAAGTATTACAGGCGTTATTTCAAAAATCAGCTGTTTGTTATGATACTGCTTTGATTTAAAATGGTGGCACCACGATTATTATAACGGAAGCAGTATAGATTATAAAAATAAAAACAATGACGTCGCTGGCAAGAAATTAAATATTATTTAACATTACTGAAATGGACATGACCAAATCATATTATGTAAATGTGACTTGTTTTTAAATCAATAAAGGAGTTGAACCAACAATTTGATGTGAGAGTCTGTATTGTCCTAGGTTTGTCTATTGATGTAAACTAATTAATCACTCATTTATTAGTTCCAAAATTTAAATTATCAAGAAAAAAATCAGATATAACTAAATTAATTCTTTTGTACCAATAAAAAGAGTTGCAAGATTTTATCCGCGTAGGTAAGCTTCTAAGCACTTAAATACTGTTCACATTTAATATATGTATATCCTGCCTACTGCAAACGAATCCCTGTAAATGAAGTACTCTGGGTTTCCGATCATAGATACAACCATACAGAGTAGTTATTGGAGGTAAACGCTCGCTGGAGAAATCCGATACAACAATGTGTGTATAATGTCGAAGCCATTATCGTACCTCAGCTATGTTGCTCCATTGGGAAGGTAATACCAAAGTTAACCAGTTAGGAAACTTTATCGTGTAGCCTGATCAAATTGGCATTCATGAGATGAAATATCCACCTACTGCAACCTATGTATTTATGTAAATTTGCAGGATAAGTAGTTTCATTCTTTTGTTTAGAGTTTGTACTGTACTTTTAATTGTTTTTGTAGCTTTGAGGAAGTTACACTTCTGGCTTATGCCTTTGAACATTAGCCAACGCTATTCCTCAATCACATAGAAAAAATAAACGTATCCTCATGACCGAAAATCGAACACTTACCAAAATATCAACTTACCACCGATATGTTGATATTTTTGCTATTGTAGATGGCAGTAGAAGATAGGCTTAATGTCGGAATCGCACAACCACTATACATCTACTGTATTGATAAGAACATGAAAATAGTTGAAGTATTACCTAAAGGTTTTAAGCTTGATGTTAAAGAAGAATTCACTATCTACAAAGCCAAAAATCCCTTACCCTTGTAGCAGTCTGAATGATCAGACTTCTTTCCAAACAAATATTATATTTGATACATATGTTGGCTAGTAAATAATCAAAGAAGTATGAAATAAGAAGAACATCAGAAATTGAAATACAGGTGGCACTGAAGGGAATAAGAAACATCATGATTCAGTCGGTTTTATTTAGTCAGTGGCAGTGATAGACAGTGCTGGCCAGCCTGTACAGTTTTAATCAATTTTATCAATTTTTATTCCATTTTTACTTTTTTTTATCAACATGACAAGTTTCAATTATTGTGATTGTGACAGTAAAAAAAAAATATTTGACATAACACAATGTATTAATACATTGATGATGTGGTATACAAAATGACCTGATAAAGTTCTAAGGAACAAAACTAGTCATACCACTGTTGTTGGTTGGATAAGGTAATAATTTTATTTCATCAATAATATATTCCAACCAAGAGTCGCAATGAATATGTGAAAAACTTGGTAAAATATAATCCCAATTTCCAAAAATAACCTTTCACTTTTGTTGAGTAGTTTATGATATAATCAATTATATTAGAAATTATACAGTATACACCTCAGTATAGTGCATCGTTTCACGAAGTTTTAAACACTATTTTGAAAGCCAGGAATAGAGTGGAATCTCGTTTAAGGAACATAATACTTCAACCTTCTACCTTCAACATCTCGCACCAACCTTTGCAACGTATCAAATCCAGAGCTCACCGTGTAAAACTACACATAATCATATATAACAAATTAACCGAACCAAACATCTGGGATTTCATCAGGAGAAAATATTTTGAAATTATTTTTTTTTCTTCATATTTTTATGAGCTATGTGAACTTTGAATAAAGGAGCACATACCCATGCCATCGATCTCTCGATGACCCATGCTCATAGGCACTCCATATGCTGGTTCAGTGATGTTGCTAGTAACTAAAGTTACTAATGATGAATGGGTTAGGATGACAATCAACCTTAAAACATATTTTGAAAAAGTGGATAAATTGAAGTTAAAATTTTCCAAATCTTAGTGATCATCTTAAAGCGAATCACATTGACTCAAATTGAGAAAAGGTTACCAAAACGGATAGCCTACTGGCTTATTACTCTTCTACAATGGACTAAGTCTTTCATTGTTAACACATCATCATCCGGTCGCACAACACTTGAATGATCATAGCGATGTTTCAACATCGAACAGGTGCAGAAATTCTTCTCGGGTGTATTGTAAAAAACAATTACCACTATTTACCTACATACATTGACAATGACAATAGAAAACAAAAGTAAAGATTATAGTAAATTTACTAAAAGTAAAAGTACTCATGCTAGGGATAATTAACTGGGCGTGTATGACATTTGACCTTTGGAAACTGATACAGAAAGCGCACTATACGGGATTAACTTCATTGTGCTCAATGTTACATTAAGAGACTATAGCTAACTCCCCAATTTCAATTCTGATCATCAATTTAACTAGAATCACTAGAGATTCTTAACGTCATCCAATAAAAATATTTTATTTAAAAAAATTGATTGAATTGGAAAGTGTTTAATCAAAACCATTTCATGTTTAAGAGGTTAAACAGCAACTGAACAACTTTACACTTCTTTCAAGGAATTAAGTGGATGTTAGGAGCATTGGTTTTAAACATTCATATACAGTAATATATTATTATATATAAGTTTTTAAATATCACAAAGCTTTTGATAGTACCTGACAAATTTTGATTCAGAACACATGCGAAATATTAAGGGACTATATTTGCAATATTAATCTTCAGATATTAGCCAGGAGAAAATCGGAAATATTACTCGTTTTTTCTCTCTGTTTTTGATAATTCATGTATTTGTTTGGAGTATGAGTATTTTTGATTCTTGTAAATATTCATAGTAAAAATAATGGATAAAATATGGAATGGTTACAGATTGTTAAAGCGATGTTTGACAAAGAACCCGTTTTGTTTAATAGATTACAAAAGTAGCTCACCAAAAAAAATTAAGCTGTATTCAATGGCATATTTTACTATACCGGTTGTCTGGGCTAGAGGTATCAATAAATAAACCTCGTGCAGTATAAACAGTTTTTTTAATAACTATGACAACAAGTCATAAATACAACCCAGATTGTGTGTACAAAGTATTATGGTATGCCAAAAAATACAAGTTGGGAAAAATGCAATCTTTCCATGTAACCAAGCTGAATCATTTTTGGATATAGTATAGCTTAAAAATTACAGCTCAACGAAAATCATGAAATCATAAAGACTGTGGTCAATATTATGGATTTTAATGCTAACAATGGTGTTGTAAATAGCTGACTTCTCAGTAAACATTATCATTAGGCTGATAATCACATTGGTGACTAAGTTGTTATGGCCAGAAATTATTTAGCTCGGTCACATGGAAAGATTGCGTTTTCCTAACTTGTAGTTTTTGGATGTTGTTTTTTAAATACAGCCGTTAAACATTGTACAGACAATCTTGGTTGTCTTTATAACATGTTGGCATAGTTATTTCATTATTAATATAATATTTTTATTACGTACGAGGTACTTATTTCTTGATACTTCTAAACCAGACAGGTAGAGGAGAAGATTATAGGAGGCACTAATTATACGTTTAAGTTAGTTTTGTTACCCTAAACAGATTGGCTTAGAAAATGCATTGTAAAAATTACATTAATCTCAATTTTAAAGACTTATAAAATCATAGACGAAAATAATTGAATACACACTCTCAGCTGTGCTGTGGTTACCATGGTTACCATAGGTTCTGGCGCCAACCGCTGGGAGCGCCGTGTAGCTACGTAGCGTGTATGCCGTAAAACATGGCGCTCCCAGTGGTGTGTGCCAGAATCTATGGTAACCGCAGCACAGCTGACGGTCTATATTTAATAATTTTTGTCTATGATAAAACATTGTTCCAAACAATAGATGAGACGCATTCATTTTTAAGACTAGAAAACCCTTTTACTAAACGGCTTATTTATAAATTTAAAACCAATCTTTGTTGCTATTTTGTAAAAAATCAACAAGTTTTTAATTTAATATTTCAATAAACAAAGAAAAATCGCCCTTCCATTCACTAGATAACCAAGAAATCCAGACTTGAGACCTTATTCGACCAAATGTGGCGTGAAAAGGAGCGCCGGGTTTTACGAGGTAATCCTTAAATCCGGCACTCGCACGAAGACGCGACTTAATCTCTCATCAAATAGAGGTTTTGTTTTCATTTTCTCCTTACATACGCAATGGTGTGATGAGTTTGGCCGTTCTACTTTTCATATTTTTATACTATTTTTTATTACTTGTATTGGGCATTTTTACAAATTCGTGGAATACATCATATAAATAAATCATTTGATAGTGAGTGATTTTTGTTTGTTGTTGATTCAATAGTATCGGTGGTAATAAGGTTAGTTACATTTTGTTGATTAAATCTGTTGTATGTTTTGTATGGTTAAATAAGGTAACTGGATATGTATATTAAGATATGCTTATGAAGGTACACTACCTTTTATAAGTAGCACTTTTACTATGTGTTTCTTTTAAATGAAATGCTTAACTCTTTACTATTTAGGTAATATATCTATGTACAAATACACGTATTTGTGTCAGTATTTGTTGTAAAAGTTAATACATAATTTGATTGAAGAATTGCAAACAAAAATATTTTTTAATCCAGCACACTACTGAAGGAACAACATTCAGTAGTGTGCTGGATTAAAAAAAATATTCTATCTTTTAATCTAAATCGCAATATAATCAACTCCCATTGTTTTGCCAGTTAGGTATGGGAAGATCAGCTTACAATACTGAATTACATAATAAGTTGAACAAACTCTATATTCATGTTAAAAATACATTTTACTGCGGTCACAAGTTCAACTTTTAAGCCGTGATAAAATATTTCAAACATTTAAATTACTAAATGTGGAGTTTCCTTACGTATAAACACTTTAAAATGAATAGGCCCATTTAAATTTAAATGGCGAATAAAGACGAAGCCAGCCTACCTGGTTCTTACGAGGAAATCCGTACGCACAGAAACAGGGCGGTTCATACACTGGTCCAGCGAGAGCACACCCGATAACCCGAGAGACTTTTCGGGTAACTTCGGCCATACTCGGGCACCTTTGGGTGAACTCGGTTGATTCCGCCCCCCACTACCTCCCCAAGGTTTAAAATAAAGAAATAAGCACACAAAAGGACATAAATTTTCCAGCATGGGTTTTGTGGGCCATTCCAAGGAAAATTATATTTTGGTGTGACAATTTTATTTTGGAGTAATTGGACTTTTTCCAGTTCATTTATTTGGGTACAAATACAATGCAGGGGGATTTGTATTTTGTGTTAAAAACTTGACATTAATCTAAGTTTTATTGATTCATTGAAGCCCACAAGATTGAGTTACTTTTCAATTGTTTGAAAGTTTAATTTCTTAGGTTTTATCACTAAAAAAATAAGAATTTAAACATAAGATTATTGAGATTATGATAAGATAATAATTTACAATTATGTATAAAATTATCAGGTTACCCAAATAAATACATGTCAATTACCTTTATCAATTTCCCTCGATCACAAGCGTTTTTGTTGCTCGAATTCGGGCAATCGTAAAGTATTACAGGCGTTATTTCAAAATGAATAACAGTCATAATTTCCGAAGACTTAAAAGAGTCAACTCAAAGATTATGTAATCAATCACTCCATTTCAGGTATTGAAACTGAAAACAAACTCTGAAAACTAACGCTCTTGTGTGTATCATGTGTTTACTATGAACAGCTGTTTTAGTATGCAATTAATACAAATGATTTGTCTGTTTAAGTAAACAAAATCTTTTCTTTATAAGAAATACATTGGAATTTTGATAGCCTGTGGGGCAAAGCCCGAGGGCTTTTATTGAATTGGTAAAAGGGGGCGTCTACACAAAAACCACTTAATTTTGACACGTCGTTTGTAAAAATCCGTCCGTTATTAACGTAGGAGTAGTATTTCGTAGAAATCGCCTTCACGTGTTAAAAAATTCCAAACTATCCTATAAGGATTTGGGTCTTATTTGGAATCATTTACATACAAAAAAATATATTTCAAAGTCCAACCAAAACCTTTTCATCGAAAGAAACAATTTGGCTTTTCATATCTAATCCAATTGTTTTACATTGTCAAGAGCCTTTACTCGACAAGAGTCAATATCATCAAGAAAGTCTTCCATCATATCATGCGTCAACAGCATCAAGTGTATTGTATATTTATCAAAATATTATAGGAAATAGAATTTATATGTCGGTATTTTCGTCGCTATCACTTAACTAACCGTTTTTACATCGCCTTGGTACCCAACCATTATCAATATATATAATTTTTGATAATAATATCATGATACGTTGGAAGGTTATACAGTATATTATTTTCGATCACAGCATTCTTTGTGCTCTGCTGTGTGGAATTTTAGATCTTGAATAATAATTAAAAGGCTTATAAAGTAGTTTACTACTTTACCTACGACCGTTTTTTTACAAATTATTTGTAAATAAAAATAATTTTTAAAAATGTCACGTTTTTAAACGCACTAAACGATTTAAAATAATTTATAAATATGTTGAGAGAATAAATACTTGTAAGATTGAAAACGAAAAACCTGGGGCGCATGGTAATTTACAATGATCATCACCTATTGAATTATCATCTATTGCATGCGCCCACGTTTTTCGTTTTAAATCTTATAAGTATTTATTCTCTCAACATATATATAAATTATTTTATACTTTTTAGTGCGTTTAAAAACGTAACGTTTTTGAAAAATATTTTTATTTATAAATAATTTTCTAGTTTTTAGTCTTTGATGTGTAAATATGTTAAATATCTTTTAAAGGGCCTGTTAATACATAACCAAAACCATTATATTATATTCAAACCAATTTAGGTTTATTGTTTTTAAGATCAGATATCCATAGCCATAATACAAGAAACCAATCTATGCTAGACCAGCCATATACTAGGTTAAGTAAATGTTAAGATATTTTGAATATAGTTAGTTTAAAATTATTTAATAAGTTAAGTCATAGCTGTAAATTTCTGGAGCTTAAAGTATTTACAAAAAAAAGGTTGTATGACTGGCTGAGCCAAAATCCTTTTTACAGCCCAGAAGAATTTTATAAAGAGCATTCTGTTAGTTTTTAATAATCAGTATTATAGTTATACGCCTATCTATTACAAATTGTATGATATGTATTTTTTTATATTTTGCATGTTAAAAATGACAATGTTTATTGCATGTATGTAATGCTGAAGGACAATAAATTATGATACTGATTCTGATTATGTTCTGATTATGTGTGCAACTGTTAGTAGTAACTTGATTGAATTTTTAATTAGTTTAAGGAATGTGTATATTGAATTTTTTTGTTGTAGTAATTAATATAAACCCAGTAAACAGACTAATAGATTTTATGACAGCATTTTCTATTTATGATCACATTTAAGGCATGTAATATTACCAGATTATTATTAATTTTTTTATATGTAGGCCCTAACTCAGAGGTGTCTGGGGGTTTTTAAATGACGAACATTCTATGGAGACCACTCATTATTTGATCACAAAAGTAAAAGGCTTAAGTGATTTTGTACTTTTGCCGCTATGTAAAATTCACTAAAATGAAGTTCCAGTGACATGAAACTTTGTCGAATCTTTCGGATCTTCTCGGCTGCTCCAGATAAGGCTAATAAAAGTTTAGTTTTATGTGAAACTCGTAGAATCTTTTAACCTTTGCGAATCATTTTGCACTGTGCTCTCCACGTATTTTATACATTTCTCTCCTTATATCTGTTATACAAGATATAAGCAGATACACTTCTTGTTAAAAACATTTTATGGATTTAAATGCGTTAAAAGTATTATAATTTAAAATAATGCACCTTTATATTGGCCTTTTTACTATTTGTTGTTATAATACAGAAATATATTTATTACTAGCTGAGTACCCGTCCTTCGTACGGGGTTGGTATACAATGCTTATTGTAGTTAAATACTCGTGCTTTGCATTTGTAATGAGAGAGGAGGCGTTTTGAGAAAATTTGGTTTACTATAATCTACGGTATAATAAATAGAATATCTACCATAGCCATAATGTTCTACCACTTCACCTAAACAATAGAAAGAATTAAAGTTCTCACACTCAGGTTTTTGTTGCTGCTTGGTTCAAATTAGCTGTTGTCATAAATGTATAAAGAACTAATGGTGCTGCACCCTGTTGGTAAACCGTATAACCTTTTAATGATATTGAATATCATAGAAACAAATTGTGTAGTTGAAACAGCGGGCAGAATTATTTAATTCCTTTTAAATATGAATACTTATAAGGTTAACATGGGAAACTCTAGAGCCGCTGGGGCGGAGCCCGAAAGGATTTTTCAGGTAAGAATATGTCTATATGTTAATCTAGAATGTGAGCTATCATCATACCAAATTTCAACACAATCCGATCAGTAGTTAATGCGTGATTGAACTTCAAACAAACAAACAAACAAACAAATAAACAAACAAACACACAAACTTTCACATTTATAACATTAGTATGATATTACGATCATCATATTAGTAAAGTCACATATTTCAAAGCGTTAAAATGTTCTAACAATATTAATTTCTAACCTATTGTAACTCTGTGACCGTTCGCTTTAACAAGATTATGAAGGACAATTCTTGTTTGCAATTTGTCGTTGATTATTTTTGTAAATAATTTACTTTGCGCCAACCCGCAGAGTGTTCAAAAAATTTAATAAAAACAAAAAACATCAAATTTTCTAACTTTAACCCTGGCCTCCCCCCAAACTTGACATTCAAAATGGTGTAACATTTTACCATACAATATATTGACCACACTGAACAGTTTGGCGCCAAAAGTTAGCATTCCCTTTGGATGTTGAGGTCTAATCGCAACCATCGAAGTATATAACACTATATACTTCGATGATCCCACCGCACTTTAAGTATCATGATATTATGTGGTGAATATTTATCGAAGTGTTTAGGAAAATTTTAGTGGAAGGAAGTTGGAAACCTAAATGTGTTTATTTTTGATATAAAAACACGACACGGGCAACTTTTTTCTATCAGGCTGAAAGACACTGTCACTCACTCCACTCCACTCCAGTACCAGTACCACACAACATAAACTCACAAATCCAAAGACAACGAAACATTGCAATCATCAATCTACGTAGCTCCTTGGTTATAAGAGTTTCGTTCCTACTTCTTTTAATCTTATTGTTTATTGTTATACTCATTTTTAATGCATTTAGAGATAAGTATTGCTGCCAAAATACTCTCCGTCAAAACGCTTTAGAACTACTACCAAAACAATTTTGTGTACAAAAAAAAAACCAAACGATAAACAAATACTGTAAACTTTGCCATTTTGTTAACCTATTGGTCCTTGCTGACAATTTTTGTAAACTTGGTGACGCCATGCATGTAATATATTGAATAAATATATTTGAATTTGAATCTATAAAGGGTTAACCATTAAAAAACCACTTTTTGGGTTTCAGGGAGACCCAAAACATATATTTCCACACAAAACTCGAACTAGAAAATGTTTACGAAAACAATACCTTCTCCATATTGTGAGGGGAGAAAGTAAAAATGAGTCTTAACAGAATATTGTTAGGCCTATTTTTAAATATTCGTTTGAGACAGTTTAACTCAAAGGTCTATAAGGTAGTAAGTTTGTAAACAATGTCTTTTATCCATCAAGTAACGTTCCAATTTGTGTTCATCCCACGTTGATCAACATGTGATGTTATGGACCATACCATGACGTCACTGATCCTCATCTACTTTGATGATCCAATAAACTGTCGGAGGTAAATTCAATAACGTTCAGTTGACGCTGTCACTTGGCTACATTGTGTCTTTCACATCACATCAAATAATCTCAATCGATAGTACTCTTTTATGGATAAAAAATATTACATGCTAAAAATGTCATACGACGTTGGTATTTTTATCAAAAGCATTTAGAAATTCGATAAACTGTGTCTGTGATGAAAATGAATTATCATTTTGACGAGAAGTAACAAAAATCTTAACAACTTTCAAACTTTGTTTGTGAAGAAGACAATAAGAAAATGTCAAAACCAATAAGTGGTTTTTAAAGACGAACAAATTCTGGAAGATATAAGACGCAAGTGTTATTAAGTTTAAACATAGTTTAGTTACTACAAGTGTACCCGTGTCAACCGATAGTTATGACACTTGGTGTGTATGTTAAGGTAAAACAGACCAAAGTAAGAAAAAATATTTTAATCCAATTGAAAATTTCAAAACAGCAGCCATTTCATTTTTTTTTCAATTTAAAGTGCTAAGAAATGGCTAAGTTAATGAATAAATATCAAGTGCAGTTTTATTTAGCATTTGTTATTCCCTATCAAACGATACCAAGTTCAAAAAAATCAAATGAAAAATAGCTGAAATATCACGATTTGTAGTTGTAAAATGAGGCTAACCTGATTAGCCTGGCCTTATTCTACACTGTTTTACAACTAAAAATCTTGATATTTCCCAGTTATCTTTTCTTTGATCTATATGATATTTTCATTTGATAGGAAACTCTAAATTCTAAATGAAGGTGTACTTGTCATATTTTCATAAACTTAGCAATTTTTTAGCAAATTAAATAAAAAGAATTAAAATGACATTTTGAAAGTTTAAATTGGATCAAGATAATGTTTTTCTAACGTGGGTCTGTTTTACCTTAATATACATACCAAGTTTCTTAACAATCGGTTGAAAAAATGCGTAGATAAAAATGTTTATGTTAAAAAAAATGGCGGATATCTGATTAACGAAGCGATTTTGGTAAAACTGTTATTCTTGATTTTCTATTTGTTTTGACCCATAGAATCATTTCCCGGAGTTTGGCTGTTTACTTACGGTACACCCTTTAGATACTGTACATGTGCATTAAAAACATGAAACGAGATGCAACCAAACACTTGGTAATTTTTTTCGAAATAAATTGAAACCCTATGTTTAGATGATGAACCAAATCAAGTAAGTTATGTCTCCTAATTTGGTAAGATAATCAAACATTTCTTCCACTCCACCAAACCTCTTCGGGTTAAAAATATATTCAATATTAATAACCATGCTGTTGTTCTTGCTCTTTGGTATTGTACAAATGTCTCTAACTCACTGTGTACATCGATGATCGTTTACGGACGACGGGTTGACATAAGTTAGCTGTCTAACTTGTCTTGTTACGCAAGTTAAATTGGCAGCTTAGAATGTTGACATGTCTGATTTCTCGGTTCTGTAGCTATAGATTTGTAAAACCATATTTTCATGTAATGGTTGTAATGTAAAAAACATATATAGTTGGTGTAAAGTTTTTTAGTGAAGGAATTTAAATACAGAAAACTCTAGAGAGGTTAACATAATAGTGGGAGCTCCAAAACCGGAATGGCATACGGAAATAAGTATTCAAATATCCCCGCTCCAAAATCCTGAGTCACATCCTGAGTTTTAATGGTTTTATCAATTAACAGTCAGCAATTAGTGATCGACGGTATTTGAACCCGTTTCTTCAATACTAAAGTCCTGCACTCAAACCATTTTGCCAACAGTGCCACTATGTAATACAATGAAAATTAATTGTTCTTCCAGTTAAGTAAGCAACTGGAAAATAATATGTCTTTGAAAATGATAGGTCTAAATTGAGAAAAGTTTACGCTTAAAACCACCTATGTTCAGCAAGTCCTTAAACATCTAATTCATAATAATAGCAAAGGTAACTTCTAAGCGAACGTCAACCTTAACTGTGCTGGCTATACCAACTACTAATATAAATTACGTTATATTGTGTGAGAGAAGGTAGCCATAACGATGACGTCATACTGTGTTACAGATGTTAGACATAATAATGACATTACACTGTGTGAAAGATGTTAGCCATTCAAATGACATCATACTGTGTGACAGATGTTAGCTATAACAATGACATCATACTGTGTTTCATACAAATGTTGGCCATTAAAATGACGTCATACTGTGTGACAGATGTTAGCTATAACAATGACGTCATGCTGTGTTACAGATGTCAGCTATAACAAAGACGTCATACTCAGTTACACATGTCAGCTACAGTATAAGAATGACGTCATAATGTGTGACAGATGATAGCTATAACAATGACATCATGCTGTGTGATAGATTTTAGCTATAACAATGACGTCATACTAGGTTACACATGTCAGCTACAGTTTAAGAATGACATCATAATGTGTGTTAGATGTTAGCTATAACAATGACGTCATACTAGGTTACACCTGTCAGCTGCAGTATAACAATGACATCATAATGTGTGACAAATGTTAGCTATAATAATTACGTCATACTGTGTGACAGATGTTACCTATGACAATGACGTCATGTCATACTGTCTGACAAATGTTATCCATAACAATGACGTCATACTTTGTGACAGATAATAGCCTTAACAAGACGGCCTCTGGCTGGCCAATTTGTGCTTGTTTGTTGCTTTCACGAACTGTCATGTTCGGATTTTCTGTTATAGTTCTGTATTCCTTCCTCATTTTCATACAAATTTCCTCAGTACATAGTTATCAGCCATTTATTTATTTGTATGGTCGGTTTTAAGTCTCATATAAATTTCAGAATTGGCGTATTTATTAAAGATATAATTTTCGAAATGAATAATAGACAAATTGTGTAGACATTGAGAAGTATATCAAATTTTAATATCAACAATTACTTTTGTATTACAATAATGGTTTTTAATGTATTACTTTCAGTGCAAAATGATATAATTATGCTCAAATACTAAATTAGGTTTCCCACACATTACAATGAATCCCTAATTCGTAATCATTCAAAATTTGAAACATGATAATATTTAATATTTTACTCATGCAACTGTGCATTTTTCACAAACCTTGAGAACTGAAAAATTATCCCCTATATTAGACCAACTTGTCAGACATTGTTTTTTGACCCGCACTTGAAAACCCCCATCATTAAGAAACCTAAAAGAAAAATCATCCTTAATAAAATAATACTTAAAGTAGAATAATGAGGTCTTCTAATAAATATCGTAATACAGTAATGAAGTTCAAATGAGCGTTAGTATTGCTAAACTTTTACAAAGACAGCCATTTCAAAACATAAATCCTTTAAGGACAAAAGTTAATTAATTACTAATGAAAAATAAAAATTTAATCAATGCCATATATCACGGATGGAGATTTTTCAGTTTTATTACGTTACGAAATTTGTTTGTTATGTTTGTAAAAATAAATTAAATAAAAAAATCTTTAAATGCCTTCTACACCAAACCCATGTTTTCCTGTAGAGCAAGAGCGTTTTGAAAAGCATTTAGACGGAAGAAAATAAAGATTAAACGCTTGTTATTTACGACACGACGGCGCCTCCCCGACGCTGCTCCTTGTAGAGTTTCCTTCTTACTGATCGTGCTTTTGTTTTGTAACACGTCAGTTTATTTACTACTATATTCAATATAAAACACATATAATTGGTGTTCTTATAACGCGTAGTCATACATACCCATACAACAATTCAATATATTAGTAAGTTGTTCAAATAAACCGTAGCAGAGTAGGATCGTATAAAATTAATCAATCAATCAATTATTAATTAATTTTCATTAAGTCGTGTCTCAATTTCATTTTTGATGAATTACATTAAAAACGTTGTGTCATCAAAGTGTTGTTAAGTTGTATACCCCCTAAATGCTGCTGTCACTTTAGTTACGAGGGTTTGACAGTTTTGCTTGTGGTGGCATATTAGATTTTTAAAATGAAATGTATGCATTTAATCCTTTTATTAAATTTACAAAATACAATTATCTGACAGTAAAAGTCATCGTTTAATTGTAACTGTTTCGTGTTCAAAACACCCAATAGATTTATTTCTCGAGAGAATGTAGAAAGCTGTAATACTATTGAAGTTATCCTGGCTAAATATATTTTCTCTAAAAGCCGTGAGAAGTTTCATCCAATGACATTATCCACTTAGCGATCCTGTAAAGTGAAAAGTGACATCAGCTAAGTGGAGCTCTTTCTCTGATTTGTCTTGTTTCAAGTGTTTGTTGAAAGGTTTTTGATTCTGAGCTACTTGTATCGATCGGTTATCACTGTTACTGTATCATCTGAGGGAAACTTGCAAAAAGTTTAAACTCTTGATATCTTTTATTAAGAGTCCTTAGAGCATGAACTCTCTATAACTCGTAAAATAAAAAAAAAATAAAAATAAAATTTATAATCTCAGTTTACTAGATATCTTAATTAGAATCACTATGTTGTTTGAAAATATATTTTGAGGTGGTAAATAGCTCTTCAGCAGATGTTTTAAATTAACGAAATTAACATTGCTCTCATGGTTTGCTTTCTTGGAGAACAATTAAAAACTACAAAGAACATTTATAATCTCACAGTTTACGAAATATTTAAATCACAATAACTTTGGTGTATGAAAAAAGGTTTTTGGACTATAAATAACTCCTTGGCAGCTTTTTGAAATTATTGTCCAAGATGGCCGCTAGCATCCAAGCTGAATTTTATTTTACTAGTGATAAACTTGCGTGAAGTAGCCCCCTTATTAACGTCTTGGCCGTGAATAACTTCTAGATCATCGACTGAAGGACACGACGTTGACGTCTACAGGTAGCTGATCTACTAGGGCTTAGACCCACAGCTGATCACAAGTACGAGTATATGCTCCATCCAGGAGCAGGACTTGAAAGAAGCGGAGCAAACCGCCGCAGTCAACAAGGACTAGACTGCCAAGCTGAGGTAATGACCGTCGTCCTGCCTCCTCGACCTCGTGAAGGGACACATCAGAGATATCTCCATGGAATTCCATCCAGGATCTGATAGCTGAGGAAACCTCCTAGCTTCAGCCCCGAATTTACCACTTCGAAGATACATTGACGTTGACGTCTACACATTATCTCACAAGTATATGCTCTATCATTGTGCAGGAGCTTATCAAGAAATGGCGCTAGTAACCAAAGTCAACAACGAGTAGAGTTTGCCAAGCTGAAAGATCAACTTATTGTCACTAGCATGCATCAACTGGGGGTGAAAAAAACTATACATGTAAACATAACTTAGGTTTAAGCATGATTGTATTTCTGTACACCTTTTTTGGCCTAAGATAATGTACACGAGCCCATTATTTCACATTACTTCAGGACATACCTGGGGGTTGCGGCATTATCACTTAGATAAAATCCATATGTGATTTGGCAGGATTCGAACTTGGGACCGAAATCACGCGCTCTTAACCACTAGACCAGCTTACTCCCCCATTTTTGGTACAGGTTAACTTCAACATAAGCAAAATCGGTGACAAATTACAGGTAAATTATGATACCTCGCAATTTTTGTACTATTGTGTAGTTATCAAATTGACTGTGTGCTTGATTTGTTTCATTAGGGACTTTTTAAAACACAAAAATCTAGAGAAACTCCATAACACACTTTATTTTATGATTTATTGATCCAATAAACAGTAATAATTTCAAACAACTTCTTATCAAAACTAATCTCTATTGCAGATATTGGCATATTATAGCTGGACAGCAATAAATTTTCATAAATTAGCTTTTAATTTGATAACAAATTTACTCCTATGTACACTTTTTAAATCACAGCATCCATACCTGGTGTAACCAAATACTGAATCACTCAGTGAGATCAAACTCTCACAGTGACAGATGGTCGGGATGTTGACTTGCAAATTTACTTGTCAATATGTTCTACCTGGCTGAGATATTCCTCTCATAACAAAGGATCATGGCGAGAGATATAGAGAACCGTTTGTATATTGGAATTGAAGTGATACAACAGTCTATTGTAATTAAACTATTAATTGGGTAGCACAGTTATTGTGTTATAATTAATTAAATTATTAGTAAGCCTTGATGAACAAAGAAAATACCTCATAATTTTTTTGTAAGCTGTTTAATGGAATTTGTTTGTCTATGCATGAGCCTGAAATTGTTTTTCACATTACTTCAGGCTAGACCTAAATACTGTGGCATTATCACTTAGAAAAAATCCATTGGTGATTTGGCGGGATTTGAACCCGGGACCTCTTGGACCGAAGTACCACACTCAAACCACTAGACCAGCTCGCTACTGTTTAATGGAATGTCGAGTAATAGTGTAAATGTCTAACATACGCTTTGTTAAAATATGCAAATACAGATAATAATTACAGTAAAAAACTATAATTGCAAAATTCTCACTTTTCATAACCAACGACTAAGGTCCTATTACCTGAGGCTGGCTAAACAATACGGCAGGAAGAGCTATTGTTTCTATTGCAAACATTAATGGATGGTCGACTTTTATTTACACTAAGAACTGTTACTTAAAGAATACTATTTTATAAAAATGGTATAATGTTATTTTCGTTTTTGTAACTTGTTCTTGTGATGCAAGAATGATGATAAATTATTTTAAAATCTGATCACCGTTAAGACTAAGTTAATGGACCATTAAGTTAATGCAAACGTTAATCTATTCTCAGAATGTATTCTGTGAACACGGAATCACCTGAAGGTTTATCAACTACTCGCTTAAATTTTTATACTTTTGACATTAAGTTCAAGATTAATTGAATTTCTTTGTTATCCAGAATACATATTTCAACGAATTAATTCAAACATAAAACATCAAAATTGTCTAAAAAAATTCATAAATAAATTCAAAGATTTATCATCTTGAATCTTTGCCTACTTACAAGAAAGGTTTGTTTACTTGATGTAAGATGGTCGTTGTTATTTTACGGTAGGGTCGGGTCGTCCTGCATGTTGAAGAAATATTGTATCATCCTTTGTATCTGCAATAGAGATTACTTTTGTTAAGAAGTTGTTTGACATTATTACTGTTTATTGGAACAATAAATCATAAAATAAAGTGTTATGGAGTTTCTCTAGATTTTTGTGTTTTAAAAGTCACTAATGAAACAAATCAAGCACATATAGTCAATATGATATATATTCAATATGATATATATATCAAACCAAAGTGATATATATTACCGTCATGATATATCTTACTAATATTATAAATGTGAAAGTTTGTGTGTTTGTTTGTTTGAAGTTCAATCACGCATTAATTACAGGATGAATTGGGCTGAAATTTGGCATAATGATAGCTCACATTCCCGATTAACATATAGACATATTCTTATCTCAAAAATCCTTTCGGGCTACACCCCAGTGGCTCTGTAGTTCCCCATGTTAACCTTATGATTACTCATATTTTAATGGAATTAAAGGATTTAGTCTGCTGTTTTAACTAAAACTAGGTGAAACCCGTCGAAATCGACGGTTACTTTCAAGGCTTGCAACTGATATAACTGCGACAAATTGAGTGAAATTATACATATTTTGAGCATTTAGCATTGTTTAAAGAGTAATAAGTGTAAAAACAATAATGATATTAATTGCGTTAGTTGCCAAATATGGTTGATCATTCAATGAATAAAATATTTCCCATACTGTACATCATCGGAGTTATTATTAGTATGTTAACTGGTACATCTTCTTTTAGAAGAACCTTTAAATAGTATTAAAATCATATTGGTGGATCTTTTGTAGTTAAAACTTCCGCGATTTCATCTGTCTAATAAAGATTAATCCATGATTTTATTTGAGAAAAATATCTGTTTATTGAAAAGACACGTTCTGACTTTAAAAGGGAGGTCCATCCGTTGCAGTGCAAGTTTGATTTTTCCTTCGTCACGTCACGTCAGTTCATATCGTACTTCTGTGCCAATAAATAACCCTCAAGCATAGTTTTGGGAAATTGGTTGGGGGGATGTTGAAGCTAATAAGACACTTCTGCACTTGTATTATTTTGCATTTTATTACACAATCGAAGATTTTTCCAATGATTTAAAACATGTATGGCAATAATCTTATAGTATGATAAAATATAGCCAAAAGTGGTGAAAAAGACAGACACCAACCCGTACAATAGATATAAGATAGTTCAATAAGAAATAATTGTTAAATAACAGTTACTGTGATAAAAGGATTTTCCACTGATTTCGTAATGGAACGTTATATTGCAAAATATGACATGATACAGAAGAAAATCAATTTTAAAATCAGAAAATAACATTGCAAATACTTCTTTTGGACAATTCAGTAACTCCCAATAAATGTGTGTTGTTTAAAATACAATTTTAAATTAACAGCTGTTTCATTAAAAAGTATTATCCACATGGACAAAATGTAAACAAATCTGTGGAGGGATCTTTAAGGGCTTCTGGGACAGAGCCCTAACGGGATTCACTTAGTTTTTATTTTGGTAACTCATCTAGGGACCAAGACCTTTCTTTGGACACCTCTACCAAGTTTCTACGCCCAGTCGTTCTCTCAAATTCATGGAGACAAAGTTTCCAATTAAATATTTAGATTCCCCCATGTTAATCTTATGGGAGAAAATCCAACTTTGGTGGAGGATCCTGCCCAAACTAATAAAGATTTCACAAAACGAAAAAGACTTTGCAAAACTACAGATCAGGGCCATTCATTTGACACTTTAATCATCAAAATCGGTCCAAAAATGAGGGAGGAGTTCTGTTTACAAAAATCGGCTTAGCGTATTATATATATAGAAGGTTGGTTCTATAATATGCAAAAGCATTAAAAGTTATAAGATTTACCATTCATTTATGAAAACAGCTAATGTGAACTAAGCAGCAACAAAAAATTGTGATACCGTACGCAATGAGAACTGTCTGTTATTTAGAGTTTTGTTTATGTTTTTAATTTCACGAATAATTTGTGATATTTTGCGCATCTTTAATAATTTTTTTTTCTTATTCTATTGTTTGGGAGAAGTGGTAGAACATTATAGCTATGGTATTTTTTTAAATTGGTAATACTATAGTTTACCATACATTTAGAGAAGAAAATTTTATCAAACTGTGTCCTACCCCATTGCAAAAACAAAGCTTGAGTATAACGTTGTATTGATAGTCAAAGGTAAAAATGTACTAAGCATTTTACAGTTATATTCCAATTCCGTACGAAGTACGGGTACTCTGCTAGTAGTCAATATTATTATGTTTTATAAGAATAAATATTTAGGGGTGGATATTCTGCACGTAAAAATCCAAAAAAATCTTTTAATAATATAGATATTTATATTTTTAACGTTGCTGCACATGTATAAAATCCAACGGGTTTGTTTTGACTTGGTTGTTTGTAAAACACGCTGTATTTAGTGTTGCGAGCTAACAGCAGAACACAACTCACATTGTATTTCTACAGGAGCAAAAACAAAAGACAGGTGTAAGTAAGCTTTAGTAAATGGGACAAAGACCTTTACAGTGGCAAAAATTTATCATCTCAGCTCATTTTTCATGAATTTGGAAAAATATGTTCACATTTTGGTCATAGCTAACAAATTGTAACCTTGAGATAGAATCGTTGTTTTATTTAAGCCGTTGGTACCAACCATTTAGGTTATCACAGGGTAAAACATTTTGAATCCTTTTAAACCTATCCTTTTAACCTCCTTTTAAAGCTTGGTTTACTTTTGTAAAACAATTATGAACTTAGTTATACATCTAGACAGTTCTTGGATATAATTTGTTGTAAACCTTGAGTGCTGAGGCACATGTTTAAGTCCGGCCAATTACCCAGCTCAATAAAGTCACCCTACTTTGAGTTAACCTTAAGTTTTAGGGTGACCAACTCAGGAAAGAAAATGGTTTAGTTAGTTGGGTATCTCAAGTGAAGATAACTGAAAATGTAGAGTGAATACACCATCGAATAAAAGGGAATTATTTGAATTCATCAGCGATTGTATCAACAAAACTAAGACGATAATCTATATAGGATTTACTAATCCCTATTAGTAAATCCTATTAAAGCTAAAGTATAGGTATACGTATAGCAACATATGAATCCTTACTCTTTTATTAGATCTTCTATACAACTTGAAGATACAATCTGTTATGGATAAAGTTGAAACAGGGGCTTGAGTATTTAATCAAATTGAAACTTTTAGAACACAGTTATACTGTTGACTACTTTATTAAAGATATATCATACCACCAGCAATGAAATAAACTATAGTAAACCTACGACTTAATATAGACTTAACAAAGTCAGTGAAGGTAAATGATAAAATGTTTTTTACAAAACAACATGCGTTTTAAAATATGTTGCTGTTCGTTCCTTTTCGCTTGGTGATGTCATATTGTCACTTTTTGTAGTAGAACGCTACGCAAGAGCCTGGTATTGTTTTTCACATTACTTCCGCCTGGACCTATGGGTTGAGGCATTATCACTTAGATAAAATTTATTGGTTATTTCACTTTATGTTTTTATTTATTACTATTGTATTGATACCTAGGTATTTTATTACTATTGGTTATTTATTTGGCGGTATTTGAACCCGGGACCTCAAGGATCGATGTCCCGCGCTCTTACCACTACACCAGCTCGCACACAAACAGTTTAAGTTAGAGGTCAACAACGATAAACATTATAAAGTAAAAAAATTGCACTGCAACTAATTCAAACTTCTAATTATTACGTTACATTTCGTCAAATAAAATCGAAACAGTTTTATATCAAAACAAAAGGCTTTCAGCCAGCAAAACTGTTTCCTATAAAGAAAAATATTTTTTATATTCCAATAAGATAATATGTAATTTTGCTGTAAATGTAAATCAACTGCTCAGACTTTCTCGTTAAGTTTCTATTGTTGACGTTTGTACAAAACACGTCGCACCCTTGTCATCCCAACCCCAACACAAGAAACTGCGACAGATTAGTGAATCTGCTGCTGCCACTAGTAAACCTGATGAAAATTCGCCTTTGAGACAGTATTGATCAAAGCTCCTGATACAGAGTATATGTGGGCTTTGGTGACCAAGTGATTGGCATTTAAGAACCCAAAGTAATTAATATCAGTCCGTTACTCCTTTGGATTAACAAACAATACAAAAAGTTTCGAAAAAAAACTTGACAAAGCTTGATAAGGATAAAGCAGTTATCCCAAAAGTGATTACAGATAACTGGAAAGTGATTGACGATTAGGATTAGAACCCAAGTCCTAGGGGACATAGGTCACAATCTGGGAGCTCCACTACAATGTTTGTACACATTAGTGTAATTAAAACAAGAAAATTTAACCATAATTAAATTAATGAATCATACAATAAATAATGTTGAAAACCTTGATGAAACATGCAATTTTTTGTTCTCTTTTAAAAATAAAATAGAGCATACGGATCACCAAAATAAATTGTATGATAAAATATAACTATTTTGGAAGAGTTTTAATTTCAGTAGTTTAAATCTGTAGAGATAGCGCAGTTAAAATGAATCCGTAAAATCGTCAAAATCAATTTGCATTTTTAGCAAGAATAACAAAGTAATTAGAAATTGGTTTCTAGAATAAAATGTACGAACACTTACAATATGATCTCGGTTCTAGCACTCCAACTAAAACAGCTCCTATGTTGAGGCTGATATCGCGTTGTTCAAATCCCAGAAGTGGTCTGGAGCTTCCCTCAGCACTTAAAGAGGGGTATGGCAAAACACAACGAGAAAATACCGAAGTTTTATACAACCTGTAATTTATACAATCTCGTAAATACTCGCTTAACTTAATGTTATTTAAATACAGTAAGATTTAATTGTACGGATTTAATTGATTTAATATAAATTCAGGTAAATGGAAATTCGCTTTGTCTGCAGGTTTGCTGCGGCAGGGGTATTTTAGGGTTAAGCTAATGTTAAATATCGAACCACAAATTGAATTGTGATTTTATATAGTAATGTAGTTTATATACTTATAACTAATTATAAATGCTCAAATATTGTGATCACCTAGGTGCGCATTTTGATTAAATATGAGTGTAGAATTATGTGAGACGATTTGTGTAGCTTTGTTAATGACTGAGATCAGCTGTTTCACCAGTCAGAATTTATTTATTAAGAAAAATTTCTTAGCATTGTTGTGTAAATAAGTTTTTTAATCACTGAGTAACAGAAATTTATCCCGGACATATTATGTGTATTATATAGCATTACCAGACATACAAAAACATACCAACACAAGGTTACTATGACAAAGATATGACAAGAAGTCCACCCAGAGAATCTAAGGTCAATAATTTGTTATGATCTTTCCCTTGTACTTTTAGTAGGTCCTTGATAGTTGACATGGCATGCCTACATAAGGGTGAGACTCGCTATTTTAATGATGCTCTTGGAAACGTAAGACACTCGAGCTTTCTCTCGCCACAAGAGCTGCTACTTAAAATGGAACTCTCCAACTGAAAAGCCTAATCATGTATGTCACCAAAGTGAAGGAAATCACTAAATCTATGCTTACCAAGAAGTATAGGTAAAATAATTTATCATTTTCGTTCTCATTTTTTTAAAATTTGAGTTTGACAATCCAGTAACCCCAGAATTTTTTTGTGGGAGGGGGAGGGCGAAATGATCAGAGAAGAAATTAAAAGCCTATAATTTAATGATTATTTTGAGTCTAAAACCTATAAAAACATAAAATACTGGAGCTATTTATTTTTAATAATAGAAAAAACTTTTAAAAAATAATTTGTATGTTGGTTGTTCACCTTGTGTTTTCTTGAAACTCTTCTAATTTGAATAACTAATAGCTTAAAATGAAAGCCGGGATTCTACTGAAGGTTCTTAGACTAACATATAGGATTATATAATTTTAACTTGTAAAATCTTAAATTCAAGTAAGAATTTGAAAATAAACCAAATTTATGTTTTTTGATCGAGTAATACTGGAGATAAAAATATGCCAATGCTTGTTGTGAAATCTGTATAACTTCAATTATCCAATTATTATTATTGATTTATTTTGAAACCTCAATCATGAAAATCGGTCTGGTAGAAGAGCTAAACGAACTCGGAAAAGAAAATAACATGTTTTTAATATATAAGATGTTATATTCGATAAACTAAATTTAAATTTACATGGCGAAGCATACAAACGTTTAGAGGGATAAGATACCAGACATATGTTGGAGTGAAGCGAGCAATAAACGTCAAAGCCTGACTTCTCATCAACTCTACCAACAGCTTCATTAATCCGCCCTTAGTAGAGTGTCTGGTGTTTAAATGTACATTTTCATCTCTTGTCATTTCATTTGTATGATAATAAAGTGATAAGGTATAAAACTGCAGAAACCAAAGACATGGGAAATAAAACTTATCAGAAATGTATGGGTTAATTATTTGTTTTAAAAATTGATAAATAATATTATTACTTGTAATTTGAAAGAAAATACTCTTTGCCCATAGTTACAGCTTTGCTTTTTAAGACTACTCCTTTATTTATTGATTTCTAAGGTAAGTTTACTCCAACAAAACATTATAAAACAAATCGAACAAATATTGAGAAGAAATACTGAATATGTGTTTACACATAGTAACACATTTTCTATCCTAAACAAACCCCACATTACTTTCTGATCATGTGTTCATTAAATCGTTATAGACAAATTTAAAATATTTCAATTTCAAAGTCTAGAATATTGATATATGTACTCTGATTAAATGTAGTGTATAAAAATTACCATTATGTATTTTATGTACAGATGTCCTTCAATATTTTAAAATTAATGACTCTTCTTTGTTCGAATTTAGACCAATTTTCCTCAATGGTAATGTAAAGTATGACCAATTAAATGTTTACTCAATTTCTTATGTTTCAATTAATTGCAACACTACACACTTAGTCAGCCAAGATGAAAACTTACATGAAAATAATGTTAGTCCATACAATAATTCTAAATATGTTCAGAGTCTCTGAAAGTACATACATATTACACTTACCAGAAAGAGTTAAAGATATATTTCCCGATCCTAATTATCGAACTCCGAAATGGGTTACTTTCGGGACTAGTATGGAAAAAAATACTATTATTTAATACAACTGGAAATAAAGGAAAGCTGAATGCTGTATGTACTATTTGTACCAATGTATACGTTTACTTTTCAAAAATACAAAACAATATTAATTTTAACCACGTACTTCATTAAAACAGGTACAAAATCCTTACAAGACACAAATAAAGATAAAGACATTATGATTTGGGGACAAAAAATGTCAAATGTACAACACTCTGTTTAGTTAGGAAAAGAATTAAGCTAGTGGTGACTCTTGAGTTTACAGTATTAAATCGAAAAGAAAAAAATATGTTCAAAATAATATGTTGGTACGAGGTGAAAAAGTTTGTCACAAATAGTTTTGGTCTCATTCGCATAAATCTCTAAGCCTTCCAGCGCACCCCTCTAAACCTCTTGAAGGATGAGTGTTGAAGGGGTCCCTGGCCCGATTTCAGAATCAAAGGCTCAGTGTGAGACACCCCAACACATGTCCTGAATATGAATGTGCAGAGCTAAAAAAGTGTTATAATTACGTAATTGTAATATGCATGTTCCCCAATGTATATAGAGTGTTCCTAACTTGGTTCCAGATAATTCTTTATAAGCATTGTGATCTTTTTAAAGTTAGTATTAAAAATATAATAAAATATATCAGTTGTTGAAAAGGTTTTTGATAAATGCATGTGATAGAATGTATGAGTTTAGGGAGTCATTTTAATTGGTAAGAGGAATTAGTTGGTTGTCAGTAGTAGATTTTGACAACTCAGATTTAAAAACAATATAATTAAATGCAACTTTTTTGTTACCTTATTACTCTTTTTTATTTGTTTTGTTATTCAACTGGACAAGCAGACTTAAAATGTGAAGACCTAGATGTTCACAACTAACTATTCACCTCAAATTGGGTTCATTTTACTGTATATCAATAATTTTAAAAGTCAACATAACCTGTGTAATTTCAGTATAGTTTTAAGCTAATTTTTTACTAAAATTCAAAATTCTTTCTAATTTGATTTTGTTTGTGTTCTAATATAGCTAACATGATTATCATGGCACTCTTCAATTTGTTCCATTTAACATACAAAGCCAACATCAAGCCGACACATGTTATTATTGTACCGTGTCGTATTGTAGATGAATCCTATAGCTGCGTGTCACATTTGCATCACACACACAAAGGACGATCCTTACACAGACACTAGAATTAATCCTCAGAATCTGTGCCTCTCACGATTCTTTTTAATCTCCTTTAATACATGAAATTTATCTATATTAGTTTTTATTTGTATTGATTGCAAACTATAAAGAGTCAAATGGTCATTTTATAGGTATATGTGAATATTAAAACCTCAAACCTGAAACATTTTAACCAAACCCAGTTTTGTAATTATTTTTTTTAAATGCATTTTAAAAATGTACTTTTACATTTTCTATCACGACTATTATTTTGTAACCTCTAACAGCTAACAAAAATATCGTAATTTATTTTAATATAAAGGAATTTGGTTAGTTGTTAAATTTGATTCAATTCTTTTCTGAGCTTATTATGACATAACGGCGTGCATATTATGTTAGCTGGAAGATATGTGTATTTTTATGAACTAAGACCAACTGTTTCTTATATCATTTATGCTCTACGATCATGGACAACTGACCGAGTTTTGAACCTTCAAAAAGCCACTCAATTTTATCATTTTCGAAACGGTGACTTTTTGATTACAATGCAAGCGTAATACGTCTGTCAAAGAAACGTTTATAAATAAGTCGTACCATAGACAAAAATAATTGAATATAGACTGTCAGCCGTGCTGCAATTATTATGGTTGTCATAGGTTCTGGCGCACACTGTTGGGAGCACCGTGTCGTTATGTAGCGCGTATGCCGTATTTACATGGCACTCCCAGCGGTGTGCGCCAGAACCTATGGTAACCACAGCTCGGCTGACAGTCTACATTTAATTATTTTTGTCTATTCATTTGAGCATTTAATTGCCCAACGTTTTATGTGTTGATGTAAATTTACCAAATGAATTAAAAGTTGTTTGTAAATGATTTCAATTGAATTATTAAGATGGTGTGCTGTATTCCACATTACAGTATAGTAATTGTAATTGTAATTGTATTGTTCAATAATACTTATTGAAGTATTATATATCTTACCCGAAAACCTGGGAGTAATTTTTAGTTTAATCTGTAAAATTAATGTTGTTCTCGTGGCAATTTTTCATGTTCAAACTCATGTAATAAGAAATGTAAAAATATCTAGCTAAATAACAGTTTTTCTTTAATGTAACTAACAGCTACAGGTTACCTGCCAACCGTCACACTCATCTGTAAGGGAGCCCTTTGGCACGGAACCTCAACATTAAAAAACGAATCAAAAGATATAATATACATAATTCTTTGAAGTGGTACGTTCTTAAATTTGTAAATATTTTTCTACTGGCAACGAATTGTAAGTTTCTAACTTATCCTTTAGCTCTTTTGTTTCATTAAAAGTAGAAAACAAGAAACATTACTACAATATTGCAAATCAGCAGTTCGGTGGACTTAGTAAAATCCACAATCGTCATCAAGTGTACATATAATGCAATTTATATAAAACCGCTACAGGCTATTTAAAATAATAGTGTCTGAAGAAATCAGTATTTACTAGGCTTCAAGGAAATTTTAATTCACAAACTTTAATTCAGAAGCCATTAATTCTGGCAAGCGAATAAGTTGATAAAATTATAAACAAAACTCAACAGAAGCAGTTATAAAGACGATGCTCTGCTGATGAAGACAAAATACTGCGGAGTTCAGGGATTATTGTTGTTCCAGTTCATAGTTACAGCTGCCTTTCTGTTATTGCACGGATCAAACTCTTCCTGAAGATTAAAATAATAAAATGGTATGGATTGAAACCCACTCTAAATACAAAATCATCTCAGCGTTTTATCGACTCCATATAATACAAAACAATCTATATATTTAATACGCAGTTGTAAGTATGTTTTCTCAGTCATTAGCCTACTGGACCGATCTACAAGATGTATGTCTCAAATTAAAGGGGATAGTGTGTATATTTGCCGAACTTCCTTAGAATTTACTGTTTTTCTAAGGGCTACGACCTACAGCCCTTCAAAGGTTGAGTCAATACAATTCTTATTGAAGAATATAATACGGAGTATGTTTTATCTATGATAATACACAGTTTATAAATCATTCGTCAGCTGTTTAATGTTTGTCAGAAATTTGTTATTATGTTTATAATCTCACTTTCGGTATGTAATTATTAATCTACGAGTTTATGGTTATAAACACACGATTTTGATAAAGGAAAAGTGTATTTGTTAACTTTTTATACCACAATGTATTATTTATAAATGTTTTTAAACATTATTTGCATGTTTTGGTGTACATTTTGTATTTTTGAAATGTTTTAGTTTTCCTGCAAAGTGAACTGAAGGTAATAATATAAGTGGTAATTGAGTTTAAGTTTGAGTATGGATTATGAAATAATACCCATAGTAGGGGACGGAAACTTATTGTTTTGATCAATATAATTTATTCTCTATAGCCACCAGAACAATCATAGGGAAATCCACTTGCAAGTTGTACAGATAATTGCAAATTAGTGGGAAACGCTGGGGTACGTGGAACTACAATTTATCAGTTAACTATACCCTAACTATTTTTTTTTTTTTTTAGAGTACAGTACACAGGGAAGTTGCTTGAGAAACTGTGACTTACGATTTTGGTTCTGACGAAGATATACGTGACTTGATGTTTAATGGCAATGTTGACTCGGGTCATTATAGCGTTATAAAACTTAATCATTAACCCCAGGGTGTGAAAAGTACAAAAAGAAAAATAAGAGGTAATCATTAACCGGGTGTAAAGAGAGATACAGAACGAAAAACACGTAGAGAACCATCGAACTAAAAAGGTAAAGAACAGTGATGGTGTTAAATGTGCTCTGGAAGTCGCTACAAAAAAAAATACCCCCGCCGCAGCAAACCTGCAGACTAAGCGAATTTCAACTTGTCTGATTACATTTTTACTAAAATATTTCCATAAATAAGACATATTTATTCACTATTTAAATAACATTAGATTTAACGAGTGCTTAGGTTTGCTGCTACGGAGAAGGTAAAAAGTGTTTTTTGACCATACGTCAATAGTATAGGATGAAATAAATAAATTTGCCAAATTTTATCAATATATATCCATAAACAAGTAAACTACAACAATTTTCATTTTCTCCATAAGAATAACATGGGAATTTTAAATTACACTATTTTTGAATTTTCTCCGTGACCGTTAGGCATACAACAGCGCTTCAATATACTAAATTATTTCTTTTTTTAAGCTCTACAAAACGGTTTAGAAAGAAACTGCAACATTTTTTGTTTTTAGGGTCAAAAATGGGAAAAACCCATTTTTTCCCCATAAAACCCCCCACAAACCCCCGTTCCCATGGTCCGATTATGCTGGCTCGCGAACTCGTTCGAATAAACGTAGGTTTACACGTTTGTACCAAATTTCATCAAAATCGGATCATTTTTGCTCGAGTTATCGCGCTAACGGACACACATATATATATATATATATATATATATATACGAGTAATGTCCAGTGGTCGAAACTCGACCAAAAATGTGTAATGTACTCACTTATGTTAATATTTCACCCCACACTGTAAATAAAACATGTGATTGGAGTTTCTTCTATTTGTTTTGATTTTCTGTTTATATTTCGTTGTTATTTCGTCACCAGCATGGCAACTCATAAGATCCATGTTAATTTTTTCAAATGTTTAAACTCATTTTTTGCGCTTATCTTGGAGCCTATTTAAATTTATAAAGGGATTCTGCACACCTACAGGAAAATTGCTTTCTAACGATATGCGCAGATTTACCCTACGATGCACACGAGATGAGAAAAAAGGTTTTAAAGAAACATGCTTGCCTATTAATATATAGATATATATATATATATATATATATATATATATATATATATATATATATATATATATATATATATATATATATGAATTTGAACGGATGGTGTTTTTGGCCTCTAGGGACCTCAAAATGAAAAATTAAATCGGTCCCGGGTCCAGGTCTTACCATGAGTACTACGGTAATAGCTTATTCCCTATATGGGAAATTCGCTAAAAAAAAAAAAAACACCAACTCTTGAATTGGGGTCGTCAATTGGATTTTTCACTACTGCAAATCTATGAATTTCGAGTCAGAACAGACTAACAGGGACAGAAATATATTCTCCTTATGTTGTCACAAGGGGAAGGTAAAATGAGCTCCTTATCAACATTTTGAGTTTATGGAAAATCTTATCAACGGGGTTACAACGACTATAAAACAAGTATTAAGGGTCAATAGAAAAAAAATAAAAAAAAATTGAATACTTTAATATCATACAAATCTTCATTTGAAATGGCGAGTTCTAAGTCTCACTTGAATCAACATCTTTCTGGTTGTGGTAGTCTATATAATTTTAGGATCCGGGACTCCTTTGACCATCGGATTGGATCGTTAATACCCTCTAATATTGAACAAAGTATACCCAACTTTATATATACGACGTAAACTCAGATGATACTCAAAGAATGGGTCAAAGATTCTTGAAATGCGACCTACTGCTGATGCGAGATTTACATGTAAGTGACAATCTTTATTCCATACAAAAAATGTAATGAAAAAAAAAACAACGAATATAGGAATATACTTAGACAAATTATCTCCATAGCATAAGTAGTTGCGTATTAGGTTATCAGCATTGCGCAGTTCGTATACTATTTATTTTTCAAATGAAACTCGAATCAATATAAAACATTCATTTGGTTAAACTAATAATCGGTTTGATTAACGTAAAAAGTTTATACCGGGAAACTATCAGTTCTATTTCATGTAAAAAATCAAGCAGCCCCTATATAAAATACAAAGATAAACCGTATTTGTTAATTATTATGTCTTTTATTGCTGACAATAATCCCGTGGTGGAGCACGGGTGGTTAACTAGTACATATATAAATCCCAAAGTACCCATGCACTTTTGAGAAAACTAAAAGGCACACCCCCATAAATCATATACTTAAAATGTTTTTCATGATGAGAAACTGCGCAAAACTGTCCATTATTTCATAAATTGTCCTTTAAGGTCGTAATTCCTTTCTAAAGGGAACTTTCCATATACATAATGTTAAAAATACCTCAGCTGTACTCTTTCGTTTGTTATTCTTTTAATTTATTACCTCTGTGATTATTTCTTTGTATTACGTTATTCTGATTTGTTTATTTCAGCTCAACTTAACCAATAAATAGTTCTATTAAAACTCATGAAGTTAAACGGGGTGAAGCTCGTGGGTAACAGCTAGTTAATAATAATTAACCAATTCATAATTTGTTGTTACATGCATTGATAATAAAGCTGAAATATAAACGCAGTGGGTGTTGAAATATAACTTTATCGCGTATGATATTTCTTTCATACTACAAGGGAAAAGGAAACAAGCGAGAAAAATATAAAGTTATTGAAACACTTGTGCAATTCTCGTGAAAGAAGTTATGTTTAAAGCATTATATAAATAGTACCATTGCACTGACATTTAATTGCATTAAAATATTCAATCTTCTAGTCTTGTAATATTTTAAAAATACTCTCTCATCCACTTTCATCCGAGCATGACATCAGATTCCCCTTTTATCATGAAACATGGTGAAATCTTGGGTTTTCTCTTATCGTGATGGAAGATTTCCACAGCAACATACTAGACTCACTCGTAGATTCAATTGGTACTTCTATAAATAAATAAAAAAACTCCTTTCGATTCAGCTATCGCACTTTATACACATTTGAGATGATATCTTGCACATGCCAATTAATTAATTGGCTAGAGATGCCACGCCAGTAGAGTGGTTCCATACCTAGAATCAATTTATTAACCAAACCACCCCACACGATATATATTTAAGTCCAGTATATGTCTATTGCAGTATATTCTAACCATTATTGTGTAGGTGACCATTAAACAGAATCAAAATTATCTCATTCCATTGTACTCATCCACATTCCAAATTATATGTACGTAAACAAAGAATGTTGGCATTTTATTAATATGAAAAAGTGATTTAATTTAGTCTTGTGATTAAGAATAAATAAATATATTTATGGAAGTTTATCTTATCGAAACGATATTTCAAAAGTCCCATCCATCTAATCCGAATCGAAACTATCAATTTTACTTTGAAGTAAGAAAAGCGTTTTCTTCTTGATTGATGCGTTCGTCTTAAACACTTTGGATTGACGCTTTTTAAATTAGTTTATTAAAAAAAATATTTATATTTCACAACTACATAATTTATATACGATCCTTTTGTCATTTACTATATCTATAGTTTTAATATTTTTTAATACCAGTATGGAAAGATGTTTATTGATATTAAAATAATTACCAAATTTAAAGAGGTTATAAATACAGTTTTCGCCCTGTGAAAGATTCAAAGAATTATTCCAGTCAATATAATAAAAAGAGCGTAAAATAGTTACCATTTTACGCTCTTTTTATACCATACGTTTTAAATAAACGTGAGTTTACACAACGCTAACGTTGTGCGTTTTAGGGCTCTTTGTCATTAATACCTTTTCATTTTTAATCTTGTCGATTATTTACGTCACTTATTATTTTAATCAGCCTTAGAGACCCAACTTATAGTTTTCTTAAGATGAAAATTACAGTATGTTTTAGATGTTTTAGTCCAGTATATAACATAGAGAGAAGAATGTTTTACTTACATGCTGCCATAAATCTTCCTGGTGAAAGATCCGTTTTCACCAAAATCTCGATACGGAGAGAACCATCTGCGCTACATGTAAAAGCATAATCTTTAGAATAGTTGTATACTTGTATGTATCTATGTGAAATACCGCTCTTCAATTAGTCACTCACTTACTCAACCAGTCAGTGATAACTTTACACTATATTTAAAGCGAAGAAGTCATGGAATAGTATAAACTAGTGTACATGTTGCTCGAATTCGAGGAATTGCAAAGTATTACAGGAGTTATTTTAAAACGAATAACAGTCATATTTACAATGAGTTTACAAGAGGTCAACTCAAAAATTACCGGTGTGTAACTCAGACAATGTTTATCTTCGTTATTGATAAACCTAAAGCATTCCGGCCGGTTTTCTCCTTCTCAAAATGCCTCGCTGTACAGGCTACACAGGTCATTTATAGAGGGCCAATTGAGAACGAAAAGTCGTTTTGTGGTAGTATTAGGGAACATTTGTAACCTAATAGTTGAGATTGTCCAGGGTCAGGTGCTGACTGTGATCACTGTTCTGTAGCTGCGGTCGTTATCACGATTACGCCTCCTGTCTATGTTTCGTTGTTGTCGCGTCGGAGGCATTTAAAAGAAAAAACAACAACAAATAAACAAATTATAGATACACAAAACAACGATAAATGTACAAATTTAAGTTACAATCATGCTAACACGATCCGTCATAGCGACACAAAACAACGATAAATACAAAAATTTGAGATACAACCATACTAACCGTCTTGGGGGTTATGTTTACACAAATTCAAATAGCAAATAAATGTACTCAATGCATTTCATTAATTTTAAAAATAAAAACAGTAACTGTAATACAGCTGATCAAAATGTAAACAATTATGTTCTTCATAAGGATAACATGGGAACTTTCAAAGCCACTGGGGCAGAGCCCAAGGGTTTTTTCAAAAAATGTATGGCCAGTTTGCAAATCTACGTGACACGTTCTTTCCAATGAGACGTCAATGGATAAAATTGGTTAAGAAATGGCGGAGGAGTTCAACCGACAAAGTTTCATGTAGCGTATTAATAATATAGATATACTGTATAAATATTCATTGTATAAACTTATGCCATTTTCTTCTGGGTTGAGATAGGGACTTGTAATTTTCGCTGATATTCTCGGGCAAAAGTTATACCTAAGGAAAAGTACTGTTTAGGTTTTTACGGTAATTATGATATGAGCTTTCCTGGTACAACCCATTAAAAATTTAATATGGGATACTGATGTATATTTTAAAGTTGGGGCCTCTGAGGGCGGAGAAAAATAAAAATGACCGCCACTCTGTGATTGGTTGAGATAGAGACCTCTAGTTTTCAATTTTAACTGATGCCATTTAAAATGAGGTACAACTTAATGGAAACTTGATTTAAAAATTTTGAGCTGTTCCAAAAATATTCTAGATTGGGGTTCCGAACGAAATTGTAATACCAACAAAAATATTAATTTTTATGCTGTATAGAGGTATGCCGAGTTTAACTTTCTTGGTGTAACACATTAAAATGATAATAGTACTTTTGCCCAACCCTACATAATTAATGTAAAATTACAACATACATAGGTCGATCATCACGTTTATCGTACATGTTTGATACAAGCAAGATGTAACATCACTGTATAACGAGAAGTTGAGATGTCTACTCGGCAGACTGTACAGGTCCTCACTATACCTTGTTATGTTGTATTGTATCATGATATACATACGTATAAATCAACCCGTAACCTTACATAGGTTTCTTCAGACTCTTGGTTACCTTCTTGTTAGCTTATAAAGCTTTGAAGTTTTGTATATTAAATAAAAGACCCCTTATTTGCTTAAAATTTTGTTAACCTTGTTGGTGGTGGGTCATAGATGAAGTAATATTTTATTATTTTATCTCTGGCTGGAGACAGTTAAATGATGGAATAATAAATACGCTTAGTACTAGTTACTACCCTCAATTAAGGTAACACAATACTCAAATATGAAATTTTACAATTTCATTTTTTTATTTAGTTTTGTAGAACAGATTTTCTGAACACGTAGATAATAAATATTAAGGAAGAAAAAAATTATTTTTAAAATTGTCAACTACTTTTATTAACTCTTGCAGTCTAATACAGTATAGCATGCCCAAGGTCCTACTACTACCCGTGACAGAGGGTACTTTTGTCAAGTGTTTTTAGTCATGTACACTTTTATTCCTCAATTATAATCCAATTTCAATAAAAATTGGTGTGTGTTCCTCATATGATAAGGAACAATAATACGAATCAGTTTCCATGAAAACCAAAAACCTTTACAATAAAAAAAATGTATGTTAAAAAATTACAAAATATTTTATAACATTTTTAAAATCATACTTACAATTTAATTTTGCTCAACAACTTTTTTACTTCATATTATTGTTTGGTAATAATGTATTAAAATTGGTAAACAAATTTCAAGTTGAAAAGTTAGTATTTGTAAAAGTTATGTGTACCTAAAAACTGCCATTTCAACATGGGTGGGATAGAGAGTACTGTGTCACCCTTTTTGTAAACTCCATTAACTTAAACTTCATAAGTCATTTTTTTGTCATAATTTGAACGTAGCTTACCCTTAAATGTTTAATCGTTTCCCAGTTGGAATCCTATAAGTTATTCTTCTATAAAAAATGTTTGCTTGTATGTATGTATGCCTGTATGCTTGCTTGCACAAATAACTCGAAAGCGGCTTCTGAGATTTCCTTCAAATGTGGTAAATATAATTATTATCTGGCCTGAAAACATGTTTAATGCAGTTAAAACTGCCAACAAAAATCTAATTACGTAAAAAAATTCAATTGATAGTCAAACTGTTTTACATCAGTTCTTCAGCTGTTAATCCAAACAAAATGTCAAAACAATGTTTTTGCAAGTAACGTATAGGCTACTTACTATAAACGAGCGACCTTTCATCGACTGTAAAATAAATTAATGTCTTGAGGATTGCCAGTTTAAAATTTCTATTAAAATAAATTAAAATTCCACTGAAACTTAAATAATAAAAGCATAAACTAGTTGTAAATAAAACGTGAGTTTCTTTTATACTACTTTTACAATCGAAATAAACTACACCGAGCAAAGGATTTGTCCTCAGGTACTCATTTATAATACTATCATACACCTTGAATGTTTAATTAGATTTTAATAGTTATACAAATAGTTTGGAGCTGGAATGTACATCACTTGTCCAAAACAAGTAATATACAATAATATTGTACATTGTAATATAAGAACATTGTAATATACAAGTCATATACCTGGTGTTATCGCAAAGACACTACGTTTTTACTCTAATTATTTTTTCTGTAAGCCCATTGTACTTTTCTTGTAAAAAATGGTGCAACCGTTTATAAATAAATAAAACAATCCAAACAGAAAATGTGAAATAAAGAATTTTTGAAAAAACCCAAGAACAGTATACAGTGTACATTGTATTTCTTACATCCCGCCTTTAATTTGATTAAATCTAACACAAAATCTGAAAAAAACATAGTGTACACTGAAATTATACGGGTTTAATAATTCAAAGATTAAAAAGTAAAACATATTCATAATAGATCTATTAAACTATTAGTTTTATCGATACATTTTTAATTCCAAGGAAATTTAAACTTAATTTTAATGTCAATTGAAACTGTTGTCAATTGAACTTTTGTCCATTGTCAATTGAACTTTTGTATGGTTTTGTTTCAATGTAATCATTGTATAGCTTAAATAGCTTGAGATTTTTTTTAAATGTTTGTATAGCTTAAATAGCTTGAGATTTTTTTTAAATGTTTCATTTAATTGAAAAATATAAAAATCGCCAGCAGAATAAGTCAGATTATGACGAAATATACAAGGATTTGTCATAATAAATAGTTTGCACATGACATATTTTTGGTCGAATTTTCCACTGGGAGAGCTCTAGTTTATATTACTCTGCAAGCATGTTTCTTGAAACCCTTTTTGCTCAGCTGGTGTGCCTCGCAGTGAAAATTTACGCATACTGTTAGACATATATTTTTCTGTACTTGCAGTATCCCTTTATAAATTAAAATCGTCCAAAAAATAAGCACAAAAATGAATTTTAAAAAACATTAACAGCCTTATGGATTGCCATTCTGATGACGAAATAACAAAAAAATACAAACAGACAACCAAAAACAAATGGAAAAAATTCCAATCAAATTTTTTATTTATAGCGGGACGAAAATAGAGAAGTATGTACCTTACATATTTTGGGTCAAGTTTTCGTCCACTGGACGACCTCTATCTTGATTAAATCTAATTCAACATCCGGTGGAAATTACAATGGCTGTGTCGGTGTAAATTAATAATCCCTCTCCATCCATTAATCACCACCTTGGTGTTATACAGATACCTGTGTAACAAATAACACCAAGGCTCGATGGTTTGACTTACAGTATTCAGTATTATCAAGTTCACTACACGTACAAATGTGAGTCATGTTTTGTTTTAAATTATAATTTTAATTGGACTCTCAGGTATAAGCCTACAGAATTTCCGCGTACACTTCAAATTCAAAAGCCAAATTCAAAATTGAAATATATTTATTCAAAATATTACATCAGCTTGACCTTGCCAACTTTACAAAACCTGTCGTTGAGGTCCAATAAATACATAAAAGTAACAACCATGATTATTTGTTTGCAGTGGCAGTGTCAACATAAGTGTAAAAGAAAAAAAGAAAGAGTTTTTTCTGTCTATTGAACGTAGCCTCTCCGTGAGAAACGCTAGGCCCATGCATGCATTTCCAAAGGAGAAAAAAAACACTTGAAAAAGTTTACTTTTCTGTTGTTTTTCCGGGACTTTTGTATTATACCAACCTTACCTAAATTGGTAAAATAATTCCGTTAGGTCAGGTTAGGTTAGGAAGATTTTTATTCAAACTAGGCTATTTAAATTCTTTTTTGGGAGTCGATTTATCGGTGTGGTCAGTAAATTACAAAAAAAAAACCTTTTTTTCTTTCTAAAATGTGTATATATGTTTTGTGTCCTTAACAACCTTTTATAGTTAGATACCAAGATATGAATAAATAAGATGAATTATACTCACAATGAAGATAAGGACAAAGACAATGAGAGAACAAAGGAAGAATTCTGGAACTATGTGGGACCCGCAGCTAGTTTAAGAGAACTGAAATATGTTTTTGTTTCTTATTAAACTTGCCTTATGCCACAATTTTTTCATTCTGGTTATAAAAATATATAAACTAAAATTATATTTGTTATATAAATTGATTTTAACAGTTACTTCTGTTCATTTTGGTGCTTTGACGCTTATTAACACCTAAGGTTTTATATGTTTATCGTTTTCAATAAATATAATTTGAATACAAATTTAAATTCCAACGGACTCGTCAAGAAAATATCTAACAACAATCTAAAATAATATATTTACACATTGCTAGCTATGTTTTTGAAAGATGGTTGGGAAGTGATTAAAACTCTTTTTTTGGTTTTCATTGACTTGTATGAGCCACAACACGGCAAGAGCATTGTTTTACAGGACATGAACAAACTTGGTATAAAGAAAATTGTTGCTTTATTTTCAAACAAAAAAGGTTCGTCTTTTTAATGGAGTTTTTTAATGGCAAGAACCAATATCGCTTGCCAATTTTATGACGTGGATATGCATTTCCATGTAGACTATCATAGATTAATACATTTTATTAAGGAAGGTAATTAAAAATACGTCTAATAACACTAAGACCCATGTTTACACATCACAAGACGGTATGTATATTATGAAAAATGTGGTTAAGGGGTGATCGATTTCAATTGAACAATGTAATCATCAGAGCCACTAGACGAATGTATCATTGAATCTTTAATTAAATTATTAAATTATAAAGCAATATCCAGAAGTAGGACAATGAATTCTGAACCCTTAACCACAGTAAGATTGTAAACCAGAGATGAAACAGGTTATTAATTGGAGTTTAAGTAGGCTATTGTACTGTTTTAATCATCACAGCCTTATTGAGGTAGGTAAATCACTCTTCAGTTTGTATGAAGTGAATCTAAAAGACACCGAGCACATACTAGTTCCCAACCTAGCCGAGCAAAAAACCTTTGCATAACATTTATTAGACTACAATCATTATATGCGAATTATTTATAACAGTTTAAAGATTTTACATACTAGCAGAAAAGGGGAAAGAATGAACACTCTAGTTGAATCCGAAATATACAATAGTTTTAACAACAGCATAGGCCTACCATATTAAACGAAAAACTATAGTTCAGTTTTCACTCAATTTTTAATTATCTCGTCAATAACTCATTCTACAGCTGATCTTCTCCCGGTGTCTCTGTCTCTCTCACACAATTAATAAGCACAATTAAATCTAAATAGCACTCCATGAAAATATAAACTTAGTACATATAATTAAACATAACAATTGTTCTGAAAAAAAGTTTTGTACAGCATCGAGGGTTTCCATGACTCAGAACATCTCATCGTTATCTGGAGACATACGTCCGTCATAACGACAGTCTCTGTAACGTCAATTTGTGTTTTGAGATGTTATGTATCGTGTCCCCTTTCACATCAAGCGTTTATTCTTTTGCTTTCATGGAAACTTTATAGAAGACATTTTATTCCTCTAAAAACTTATTGACTACTATTTTACTCATAAATTATCTAATTGCCATGTCCAAGGGGGGAAGATTGCAGGATATGGAACAATTAACAATAAAATTAAATATGTTGTATTGAATGTAAAAAAAGGACTTTTCTGATAATTCACTACAACAAGATGTTAGACCAATCGATTATTATCAATACAAGTTGTAGTGAATTAAACTTTGGTTAGGTTAGATTAGTATAATGTTTAGTATAGAGTTAGTTTTTTGACCAATGAAATGTTGTTCCTGAAATCAAAGGAGGATATGTAAATATTTTATACAACAGATTTGAACATCAATATTTTCTCTTCGGTGTCCTCTCTGTTGAAAAGCACGGGTTTAGCAGCTAGTATTGGATATTTGGTACCCTAAATAATCTTCCACTGAATAAAAGCTTCTGTCAATCAGCCAATTTATTTTTAAATATATTAAAGTTAAACTCTTAAAACAGTACAGATGGCTTATTAAAGAGCTGTATTTGGAGGGATTTGTGGCTATTAGTTGATTTAGATAATCTTACTATCGGAATATCTAGCTGGGTACATATTCTAGTATTATAACAGTGAAATTCGTTATGTTTTGGGAATGATGAAAGATTTTCTTTAACAGGAGGGGTTATTCTGTGTTTGATAAAGAAATTTTCTGCTGTATATTGTGAGTTTAACAGTAGAGCTATATGGTGTTATGTGTTATGCAGGTGCCTGTATAACACCAAGGTTGTGATTAATGGATGAAGAGGGACTCATTTACACAGACACAGCTATTGTAATTGCCACCAGATGTTGAGTTACATTTAATTACATTATAAGTGGAGTGTAAGAAGGTATGTTGTTTACTTTTGATATTTTAGTTTTGAGTAATTAACTAGTAAGCAAATTATCTTTCGTATAGTTTTGATAATCAACATATTTAACTAACATTCTTATCTTTATTACATACCTTGTTGAATATTATTAATTAATCTAATAAAGATGGAAAACATTGACTCTACTACTAATTGACATACTAAGACGAATTTTCAACAATATAATATAATGCGACATGAGTTTCATAGAATACTGTTAAAGCTCTAAAGTAACCCCACCAAGTGAAAGCAGCAAACAAAGGAATTAACTATGACAAAGATCAAGATGCAAACAGCTATACAATGCTAATTATTTTAATTTTTTACTTTATTCTTCATTACATCGCAAGTGTTTAAAACGGCCATATTGTTGGAACTGCTATTGGGAACATAATATTACATTTGAATACAATTTTAAAATAATATAATGTTGAATCGAGATTTTTTAATATTAATTTTAGTAACTTATAAGAAAGATGTGGTGTTAATGAAAATGAAATAACACGTGCAAACAAATACAAAACAATATCTCGTTAGGATGTTGAATACCATTTTCAGATTTTAAAGATGCTGGACAATAAAACTATGACTATAAATATGTGAGCTATTGAGCTCTGCTGAAAAATGTACAAAGTGGGCATCAGCGAGCGTTAGGTTTCAACCCTTCTTACGAGTTGTCATAAATACATAAATTTTATATCCCTTACAACATGGTGGATACTTGAACTAGTATTAATTTGTTCATGTATGGTTCACTCACACCTTTGCGAATTGAAAAACCAAATTGGCACATCAAATTATGATTCATCAAATAGAGAAACACCTCTAAATATATATGATGAAGAATAAAATTGCCAAAATACTAGCTAAAGATAGAGAATTTTGTCAAAGCCTATTTAAGACTGACTTTAACAAATAAATCAATCAAGTAGATAAACATTTCTTTCTTGACAGTGAATCTGATTGTATAGATCCAGTTTAGATTGATAGGACTTTTAAAGTATCGACTTTTTGCAATTAATGATACACTCAGTAGAAACCTCGTATATTATTCCATGTTAATAAATATTTTTCTTGGTTGCAGATTAAATCTAATTAAATATACACACTCCTTGTTAAAGCTGCAAGATAAAAAATACAATGAAAATCCCTATATTTAGAACTTAGTTTTCAGCACAGAGGTCTAAAACCCTTTTGAATTTATGGCCTAAAAGCACGAAACATATAGCTTGATATGTTTGTCCATATTTTGTGGTAAAAAACTGATTGTATGTGTTGGCATAATAAAGTATATCTACAAGTATGAAAATGAATCTACCGATTCGGATATTTACTATATATTTTATCTAATTTAATCATGTTAACTTAAACTGTAACCATAACATTTTAATATAGCCATCAACAGTTTAATTTATGTGCAAACGATATATTTCTATATTTTTTATTTTAATCTATTTATGTTGCGTATGGTTTTAGGACCAATTGAATTTATGGTTTACTTATAATCAAGCATTCTCACAGAAACGTTTCAATGAAAAGCATTTTCAACCAACGATAAATTGAATTTTGTATAATTTCTAAACTCATAACTAAAACAGAAATAACTCCTCAGCTCTGAAGTATGTTGTCCTAATCAACAGACTGTAGGCTAAATACTTTCCATTATTTAACTCATACCTTAGTGTTACTGTTAGGGTCATATAATACGCAATGTCTAGGGATGTCTACATTAATCGCATGCAAGAGTCCCTGTACGAAAATTGCCCACTTGAACAGATTTAAAGTCTTGTTTACGAAGCAAATTGCATACTGCATCACCTTTCAAAGATCTTTTTAAGACGTTACGTTATTTTTGGTAATTAAAACTACTAATTTACAAAAAATAAAATTTTTGTGTGTAGATATACACAATTAAAAGTGATTTACCCATCTCAAACAGGCTACAATTTATCTCACTAAATATGGCCTACTATAACACATGTTTAAGCCATAGAGTATGGCCAATTAAACAATGACAGATCTATAATAGCTATTTACCTTACAAGTGTAGTAAGAGCGTTTTTACATCACGCAGGTGAATGTTGTGCAACGAGCGGAAGCGAGTTGCATAATTTACCGAAGTGATGTAAACACGCTCTTGCGTAACGTGTAACGTACAAGATTTTACCTGACCCGACAGTATACAGGAGGTTACGAACAATATTTTTCATTATCCATTTCACTCATCTTCTAACAGCAACGTTCATTTACAAACAAAAGCTAGGTTAGGAAAATTCTTCAAAACATAACAATAAAATTCAAGCGCACAGCTGATTTCTAGCGTTGAACGTCGTTGGCTCCATAGAGGTAGATTTTTTAAGTTAACCACTCAATGTTATTTAAATGGGTTTCATTACATCACCGAGTGAGTTTTTTTTCAACTTTACATCACTCGAGAAGAAACGAAGTTATACACATCACGCTTGGGATAGGGAAGTTTAACATGGCGGGTTAGGTAAAAGTTATTTTTACTTATTCATGTAGTCACTCACTAACCTTTTATCTAGACGTAAATATGTAACACAAATAATTTCTTGTCTTCCTTTTAAAAAAAGTGTTTACTGAATAAAAGCTATTCCAAAAGACGGGTGGGAAACAGACCGCTGTGTTGTTGATAACTTGTGAGATGAGAAAATAAGAAGATATTGTGCAATGAATTTTCATTTCCATTTCCTTTGAGCCTTCTCTTTGAACCCCTTTGAAACGTTCGCTTGCTTGCATTTCATATTAAGAAAATGTTTATCCTCGCTTACTTTACCTCATAACCTTTTGTTAGTTCTGATTAAAAGGTGTGCTAAGGAGTGGGAGTCATATTATAATATATTGGTGATATTATAAGTATATAAATGTACAATCACCAATCTATATAAATCCAATGTATGTTTGTCCTTTATGGACTCCGAAACCACTCGACAGATTGTAATGAAACTTTCAGGCATTATTAAGCATTATTCTAGGATGGTTTGTGTGAAGTTCGGTCCAGATCCGTCAAAAGGACTCCGCCCCAGTGGCTCTTGAGTTTCCCATGTTAACCTAATGAAAACTCATATTTAAACGGAATTAAAGAATCTTAACAGCTGGTTCAACTAATCAATTTGATTATGTGATGTTCAATAGCATTAAAAAGTTAATAGGTTTACCAAAAGGGTGCAGCACTATTGTTTTTTTTTATTATTTATGATAATAGTTAATTTGCAACGAAAAGGTGAGTGAGCGCAGCGAACGAACTTCAACCTGGAGATGAGTTAGCGTAGCGAACAAGCTAACTTGAAAATGAACAAGCATTGACATAAAACCACATTATGACAGGACGACGTCTGTCGTGCCAGCTGGAAGATAAATAAAATAAATTGGAAATGCAATTGCTGGACTAGAATACTATGCAATTCTGACTACTATGTATATATTTAGTAAGGTATAAATAAGTATGATATAATTTTATGAATAGTTGGTAATTAATGGTTTTAAATATCACATTATTTATTCAATATTTATTAATTGAATATTATATCCATATATAATCCATAAACATCCATATACAAATCCTCGTCAATTATTGGTATTACAGGAGTTATTTTAAAACTAATATCATTCATGTTAGTAGTTTAAGTCCTGACTTGAGCCAATTTGTTAAACAGTTTTGTAACTGAAATTTGCTCATGAATAAAGACCCTTTTTATTTATTTTTAAGGGCTCAGCTATAAAAGCTAGTGTAACTAATGGCATTTATTCATGCTGTTAATAACAGTTCGTTTTAATGGATTTTCTTTATATTTGATCATTTTTCAGAAGCCAACCTTGTTTTTAACGTTGTCTACAAATGTTTCACGACCTATCCTAGCCACATAAAGTTGTCTATGTGTATATATATACGGTAAATAATGTAGCCTGGTATCCTACCTGGTACCACTATTGTTGCCGGTAGGTATAATGCAAGTCGCCATTGTAAACAAATTTCAGCCATTTGTTTTAAATAGTGATACAAATTGTACACTTTACTCAAGTACTACTCAATATTCTGCATTATCCACCTGTTAAAATTTATTTGCTTCAATTGACATCATTTTGTTTTGTGACTGTAATAACGTCAATCTATTTACGTGAGAGTTAAAATGCCTGATGTTGTTCAGGATTTTTTGTTTCCCTTAACGGTAAATAATTAAATCCTCCAATGAAAGCCTCAATAAATGTTTCTTGAGTGTTGTCCTATTCTCCTAAAATCACTTTACTTTTATAGAAACTCAGATTAAATATCCTTGGCGTACCGGTATTATTTAGCCTTAGAGGGGGGCTTCCTCTGCAATGATCACAAAAAAGTTTACGTTTCCTACTAAAAATGGTAGCACATCGGCTGACATATTAACTTAGAAAGAAAAACTAGCTAGGGGGTCTTGACTCTTTATTCACACTATGATATAAAATTAGGGGTTTCCATTGGGACCGAATATGTCCATATTAACTTATTCCAAAGTTAAATATAAAACTTACACTTATGAATCATTTACATCAAATTTTACGCAGTCTTTACCACTTCCCAAGAAGAGTGATAAAAGAGCTTATGAGGAAGATGCCACTTACTGAACTTTTAATCCCAAAATCTGGCTGGAGAACCCCTGAACACTTAGCCCTCAAGAGGGTTGGATGGTTGAAGGGGATGGAAAGTGTGGATATATATGTGAATTGTTTGATGTCCTTACTTAATACAATGTGTTTACTGTTAATTTAACTTAAACTGTTTTTATTGCGATAGTAGTTGAATACCCCCACCGAAGCAAACCTGCAGACTAATCAAATTTCCATTTGTCTGAATTGATTTTCAATTAAATTTAAATAACATTAGGTTAAACTAGTACCTAGGTTTGTTGCTACAAGGAAACTAATAAAGTATGTTTTTTTGGTAAATTATTAATAGTTTAGTATAAATAAATAAACTTGCTAAGTTTGATCAAAACAATACCCAGACAGCACACTTTCTCCTCAGGACATCCCACGGATATTGCGACAGGATATGCAAGATATCCCATAGTGGTCCTATGGGCAACTTGGGATATCACAGGATATCCACAGGAATGCCTAATGTCCCCGCCCGGGGATGTCCTACGGATAAGCTCACACGTATATCCGTGGGACATCCGAGGTCATCCCAGGGTAGTCCTCAGGACATTTTCAGGACATATGGGACTACTATGGGATGTCCCTGGGATAAAGTGTGGTCTGGGCCTGAACATAAAAAACACAAAATAATATAGATTTAGTATGAAAAGCTTAATTATAAGTTTAGTAAATTGATTAAATAGTTAATAAACACAAATTTTGAAGAAAAAAAACGAGAAAAAAGTTTTTGGCCCAGACGGGTTTCGAACCTGGTACCTTCGCCTTGTGAGCCTCTTACCTTACCTCCTGAGCTATCTGCGCTTGTTGATTATGGGTGTTTTCAAGTGGTTAAAGAGTAGCCGACAGTTGCAATGGTCGCAATACTTAAAATATTTTTGATACTACAGTATAGGCTATATATGATTCTGTTAATCTGTTTAGGCCTCAAGTAGTTGAATTGTTTTTCTGGTAGTTGGAGAGGATACTGGTATTTGAATATAGATTATTTAATCACCATTAGATTAGCACTGTAATAATTGATTGTTATATGATTAAAATTAGTTTTTTGTTGTTTTATTAATTTAAAGTTAGAATTAAATTCACATTCCACACAACTATGATAGAACTCTAGTTTTCCTGAACTCAGTGGTAGTAATATGTCGGTAAAGTAAAGTCAACCCTTGCTAGCCATAGTATTAACAAGACATATTTTCAATCTGGGAAACCTTAAACTTTTGAAATAAATTATAAAACCTCAACATCTTAATGCGTGGGAATCTTATTTTTAGAAAAAAAAAAAACAGACCAAAATTATTTGTTAAATAATGAAGACGGCCCAATTATAAATTCGGAATTACTGAAAATAATTACATCAAGAACAACACTGTAACATATCCAAAATTCAAAAGATTTATTTTTCTAATATTATTTTTTATTTTTCCAATATCCTTTAAATCATCTGTTTTAACTTTGTTTAAAATTAATTTATTAAGTAAATATTTACTTTTTGTACTAGTGTAAACACAGCCTGAAGATGGAAACCAAATTTCTGAAAGCACTAGTCGATGGTTATAAGCACAATAGTTGTATGTCCATTTTGGTAAACTTTCGGAAACCGCAAAAACAAAGTTTGTATTATGGGGGAAACTTAAACTAAAACTGTTAAATGTTTGAAATGAATAAATTTTATTGGCCCCATTTATTAAAAATGCATCTACATAAATAGTTTTATCTTTATTCAAGCCACAATTTTACAAATAATTTGTAAATTAAACCATGTTGGACATACTATATGTGTGCACTTCTGAACGCGCAGATATATGGACATGCTACGAGTGTGCAATACAAAAACTGCCTCTAGATGGCTTTAGTAAGGAATGAAAAATTTAAACAACTGTTATCATGGGCGCCCCCTGGCTAAAAAAATTCTAAATAAATTTAATACACATAATTTTCTGTGATCACTTGGGTTTTAAGGAATTTATAAAAGTATGTTCAAAATGGTCATGTCTAAAAAATGTTTTGAATTGATGTCTAAATAAAATAAGTAGTTGACTCACAGATGTAAAAATCTTTTATACTTTGTATACTTTCATACTTTAACAAAACTATTCAGAAAACAAAACATCAACTTTCTTGGCTTTTATCTAGGCTTTATTCAACTTTAATTTTTTTGTCTTTATAATTATTTGGTTAATTGTTAATGTTGGCATAAAAAACGACGACTCCCTCAGGTGACCGTCCTTGATGCACAATGTACTATTTTGTTTTGGTTGGTTTTATGTATTACAAAATAGCGTAAAAATATGTTTTAAAACACTATATTTTCAGATTTTTTTCCCGGGGAAGGCCCCCTATATATTGCACCCCCCTGTTCCAAATTCTGCGGGCGCCCATGACTGTTATTGTCTTACATTATAGACTACTTTTATTTTTAACATTTTAAAAATAAAATTACTTGGCCTCCCAGCTATTAGAAACTCAAACACAAATAGGCCTAAACGAAACATTAAACAAAGCACGAAATAAATCAGGTAGTGCCTTTTGTAAAATGGTACCTATACAGTACAAACTGTATTTTGTTGAGTCTGTCTTTATGGGGTTTATTCAACAGTGCTGTCCTTTAGACACATTACTTTATTTTCTTATGAAGTTTTAATTTCTTTTATTTTCTGTGGTTTTTTTAGCCTCCTTGGTTTTTTTAAACTATCTTTACATTACTTCTTTTTCTGGTTTCTTGCCCTATAACATCTCTTCTACTGCGTCTTCCTTCTTTCTTTTTGGTAACTTCAGTGAGAGGCTCGTTTCCTTCTTCTTCCTCTATGACGTAAAGTACAATATCTCTTGCCGATCCCGAACTAGGGATTTCAGTGACAAAATGCGTGTATGCTTCTGGGATTACACCCGCGTTAAGTAGGTACATCAAATCCTTTTTCTTGGCGCTGGAAACCGGAATTGGCTCGGTGTACTTCGGACTGAGAAGTTGTTGTTCCCAGACAGATGGCGTCTCGGAATCCATTCGTAGGCCTACATCAAGAGTCAAAAACTCTATTTCCTTGCACGTTCGTATTTGTATAGAATTTCAAAGGGGTTTGCTTTTTGAAACCCGAACCACTTTACCTTTAGCCAATTCACGGATTCTCTTTTGGTGTTATGTTCTATTGTGCACAGATGCTGTATGTCCTAAACCTTACCTAATTGTAAAATAAAATGTGGACATACTATAAGAGTGCACTTGAGATCATCAGATTTTTGGACATACTACAAGATGAAAAACAAATACCAGATATAGTAGGCCTTGTATTTTCATGCACAATCATTGCAAGTCCAAAGATACTATATCTGTGCTCTAAAGGAGTTTTTCTCTGTTCAGCTGGTAATGCAATCATTGGACATGCTACAAGTGTGCAGGATAAAATTACATCATACCAAAGTGAACACTTTTTTTTGAGAATTTATATTAATTTTTCCTATTGTAATATGGACATACAATATGTGTGATCTGAAAGATGAAAACTACAGCTTTCCAAATATATAAAAATGTCAAGAGTGAAAAAAATTGGACATACAATGTTTGTGCATATAACCATCGTAGTGAAAAAAACAAATTATTATATATTGGCCTTGTTGAACATTTAAATTTAGATATACTGTACATTTCATCAGTGGTAGTATTTTTTTTCTTCAGTTTGTTACCGGGACATTACGGGACATTACAGGATATCCAGTGGATTTTGTACATGTCCCGGGATGGAGTGTAGGGGCGCTGGCGACCCGGCTTATCGAACTCGTAAATTAAGGGGTCATTAGAGTGTCGAGGCGAGTGGAGAAGACTACCTGACATAAGCCTATTCTCCCCAACAGTACTATACCGGGTATTTTGCTGGGAGAAAGGGGTGGTCGAGTAAAGAGGGGTGGAAGAAGGAGAGAGAGGGTGAATGTGAGCTGTGGCGAGAGGAGAACAACACGAGAGCGTGGCCGTGTGTTGTATGCACTACAAGTAGATGCAAAGTAGTTTCTAAACAGAAAACAGAGCTTCCAAGAAAGTATCTATTGATTGGCGTTTGACAATCAATACTAATGCTATAATTATCGAACATTTTTTTCGAACATATGTGTAGCCTATGAGGCGTATATATACAAAAATATTCTTACCTACAGTTGGATATTTTAGCTAGAAGCAGTTAAGGTGTGGTGGAATATCTTTGAAGATGAACCTATTTAGCTGTAGTGTGATCATGTGTTTTATGTGTCAAATTTTGAGGTTAAATCAAAACAAACAAACTGGCATGTTGGCAATCAATAATTAAGCATTTAGAGGCCCGGTTGTATTACGGTATTACTTACGAAAGAATTGCCATTAAAGATCAAATGAAATGATTTAGTATATTTCATTGTTTAATTTATAAGAAAAAATCTGTTTTTAGGCTACTGCATTTTATAAACCAAACTCGAATCTTGCTTCCTTGGCCTATTGTATAATGTTATCCTGTTTGTATGAGGTGAACTTATTTGATTAGTGATTGCATTAATGAATTATCAGCAATACAATTAGCTGTTAATTATAATTTAAATGGGTCAAACCGTGAGTCTATAAAGGTTCATCTCGTCATCTCAAGAGTATTTAATTCTGATCTCTAACATGAAACCCAAAAGGCGAGTTTATATTTAGATGTTAAGATATTTCAAAACTAAACGTAAATCACCATTACTGTATGTCCCAACAGTTATTTTATGTGTATCCCAGTCGCAGCAACCATATTATTCTATTAATATAATGATCGAAATTAATTAACTTATGCAAGAAGATTCAATATTTTAATACTAACTAATATAATTAACTATTATCAAAGCAACCATCACCTATAATTTGGAGAAAATAATTAAGTATCAACTTATTCATTAGCTGATTTGGAGTTAGGAATCACTTCTCTATTTCACAGTAAATATTCTATATATTGCCAAGTAGTTATATAAAAGTAGGCTAGAGTAAGTATAAAGTATATTTAACTATTGTCAATTCCAAGAATTATTATGTCAGTTTGTTTTTTTTTACTTAACCTCAAAATTTGACAGGTCTGAACACATGATCACACTACGGCCAAATAGGTTCATCTTCAAAGACATTCCACCTTAACTGCTTCCAGCTAAAAAATCCAAATGTACTTGTTATAGGACTTTATTAAAGAACATGGGCAGCATTAGTGTATTGGCAATCGAAACATCATTATATACCGTACTAATATTATAAAGCTGTAAGTGTGTGTTCGTTATTTGTTTGGGACTCAATCAAGAAATGACTCGAATTGGGTTGAAATTTCGCATGATCATAGCTCATTTTACCCATTAATAAATAGGCTGATTATTATTCCAATAGTTATTTGTGTAACTAGTGGGCGAAGTGGCGCATTGCTGCATACGAGAGAAATGTGTACGCTGTTCCGTGGGCGAGTGTTGAAAGTTTATCGAGTGCGGCAGAGGTAGTTTGAACTCGTGTTACACATATTTTCCCAACAAATCATATAAATCATACATCTCAAACATTTTAAATTTAAAACAATAACGTAGGCCTAGTAACTAGTCCTAGGGTCTTTCAAAAATTTTTTTTATTTTAAGTTAAATCCAAACATCGAACGAAATGGGAAACGCAATGGTTCCACAGACTGCGGAACTTCCGCCATGCGGTGCGTAATTTTCCGCAGCGTAAATCTGGAGGGGTGGACTAACTGCGGAAATATCGTTGCGGAAATTCAATTTTGTCCAAACTAGCAACGAGTAGGGAACACAAATATTTACCATAAATACTATAAAATAATAGGCTATTAGGTAATATTCAGACTTTATATTTAATTGTGGTTACTTTTATTGTCAACTGATGTTAGACATAGTTCTTAAAAATCACCTTATTGATTTTTATGAGGATGGTGATGGTAAACATTAATAAAATAACAATTTGAACTTAAATTGCAGTTTTATTGATACACGAATAAAAAATACAATCCCTAAAAAGAATAAGGTTATTTAAATAATGTTAGGAAACTAAATTATCACAATAATTAATAGGATTGGTCACAATAATTAATTGATGGCTCTTCTCCGCTGGCGGAATCCGCACTGCCAATGCTCTCAGACCAGTATGATTTGTCCGCCATGCGGAACCGAAAATTCGGGATGCGGAAACGCACGTCAGTGGAACCGCATGGGAATTCCATTAAACCAGTGTCGTTGTAATTCCGCAGCGGAAAAAACCCGCACCGCACAGCGGAGATTCCGCATCCTGTGGAACCATAGCTTAATAGATAAGGCTATTGTCCAGGTCCCAAAACGCAGCTGCCCGGAGTGGTTTCCTAGACTGCGTACAATACACACGGTTGGTGCGTAAGATAAGTTCACGGGAGAGATTACTAGTGGCTACTATGAGGTTATACGATGATTTAGATAATGAAATGTATACTTTGGTCAGTTTCGAAGAAGCGTAAGCAGTGATAAGTACGTGATTAGGAAATGTAGTGGCCCTCGCGGAAGTTTAAACCGTAATATTAAAGCAAACATTTCAATTTAAAATGTAAAAAATTAATTATAATTTAACCTCTCCAACTTTGCTTTAACTGTTATTATATTTAGGTCTACCTATTCGGAATTTACCGAATTGACGAAATAGTATACTATTTACGAGTATAACTGCAATAAGCATTTCATACTTATACGCCAACCCCGTAAGAAGGACGGGTACTCTGCTAGTAATTAATATACTGTAGGATTATTACTAGGATATTCAGGGGTTCTTAAAATAATTATGGGGGTTCTTATATTTGGGAGTTGGTGTTGTGCTGGCTTGAAAAGAATATTTGTCAACATTAGGTTTATTTACAAATTACAAATATGTGAGGACAAATTAAGTGTAGGGAACATTTAATAAAGGGAATTAAATATTAAAATTACATATAATGTGGGGAATTAACACTACCTAACGAATGATATGAAATGTAATACTATAAATATTTTAATTGTATGAACAACGTACTTACATAATATGATATTTCAACAGACAAATTCAATCTCATAATAAAATAACCTACTCCCGCCGCAGTAAACCTGCATGCAGATAAGCTAATTTCCATTTACCTAGCAAGATTTACACAAAAATATTCCCTTAAAACTGTCTAATGATAGTGATTTAATGATTACCTAAGTTTGCTGCTAAAGTGATAGTAAAGAGGTGTGTTTGCTGGTTAAAATGTCGATAGCTTGGTATGAAATTAACAAATTTCCCCGATTGTATTAGGTACAATATCCGTCAATAAACAAGCAAACTACAACAGTTGATTAAAAAAATAAAAATAACAAAGAGTAATATTTACTTTACCATTTTTATTGAATTTTATCTCCCCGGCAGGCGTACAACCAACGCTTTGTGGTACTAAATGATTTTTTTATAAGCCCTACAAAATGGTTTAGAAAGAAATAGAAAAACTGTATGTTTTAGGGTCAAAAATGGGAAATCCCTATTTTATTATTTAACGAAAGTTTAAATAATAACCGGTAATAATAATAAGTTTAATAATAACGTTTAAACCACATTTCATCAACATCAGATTATATTTGCTTGAGTTATCGTGCTGACGGACATATATCTAAAAATGTAGACGGGTGGTGTTTTTGGCTGTTATGACCCTTCAAAACGAAAAAGTAAATCGGTCCTGGGAGTCTTTCAACGAGATCTCCGGTAATAGCTAATATCCTATACCTTTGAATAAGAAATTCGCTTAACAACCTGATCAATTTGTACTGAAACAATAGAAACAAATCAATAGGCATCATTAAACTATTCATCCAAACCCGCGTGATCTTCCATAGACCGCTCATATATAACTAATTTTTGTTTCAAGGCAAAGCACAAGAAAATTCACAACCGAATGTTGTATATGCAACACTAGTTACTAGGCCTACGTTATTGTTTCAAATTTAATCACCATTATTTAAATGCGGCCAAAATTAAAGATACTTTTATTATGAACTCAACAAGGTATATAAAACTATTTATTGTTCTTATGAATTTGATTGACTAAATATATAATAAATTATATAAAACAAAATTCACAATAACAAATATACAATAATAATGAAGTGATGATAAAATTCCAAAAAAAAACACAGCTAAGTTATTGGTTTTTATTGTAAAATAAAACAGTGCACTAAGGGAGCAGAAAATATAAAGGCTAGAAACAACTATGTATTAGTAACTATTTGGCAATCTCCTGAGCCATCCATATATTACTCATGCTAAAGTTTAAGACGGAAATAGCTAGCTCATTACCTGAATCGTCGTTATGCTATTACTCTAGTGATTCAAAGAATTGGCTGCAATACATTTGTTTAACTTAATATCTCAACAATAAGAATTCAATTATAGGAAGGTCACTATCCCATCAGTTGCCCTCAGTAACGAAAGTGTTTCCTCCCCAAAGCCATTGCCCTTTGCACCCCTCCCCCCCCCCGGGCACCAAAGTCATCCTCCTCTCTTACCCACGGGTCAGGTACTTTTTGGGGAGAGAGGTATTCTTGGGGGAAAGCTAGTTGGTGTGCGAACTGAAGCCTAATGAAGCGTAAAAGGGTTCGACCCCGGATTAGGGCCAGAGCTCGCCAGGCTTCCGTTTCCCCCCGGGATGTCATGGGACATTCTGGGATATCCTATGGCATTCGTACATATCCCGGGACTTTACAGGATATCCTGAGGTTAACTTACAAATCCCGGGACATTACGGTATATTGTAGGATATCCTGTGGATTTCGTACTCGTCCCGGGATTTTGCGGGATATCCTGAGGATAGCGCACATATCCCGAGACATTCTCAGGACATATGGAACTACTATGGGATGTCCCTGGGATAAAGTGTGCTGTCTGGGTATACCTATAAATAAGGAAACTGTAAAAGATTACATTTAATATTCTCCATGAGAATAACATGTACATTTTAAATTAAAAATTTTTGTTAATTTTCTCCGTTACCAATAATCGAACAAAAACATTTTGATATACTAAATTATTTGTTTTCTTAAGCGCTTTAAAAAGTTCTAGAGAAAAATTGGGAAATTTTGTGTTTTTAGGGTCAAAAATGCGAAAAACTTTTTTTACCCCATAAAATTCCCCGTAAAACACCGTTCCCATGGTCCGATCCTGCTGGTTCGCGAACTCATTCAAATGCATCTCGCCCTAAACCTTTAAAAAAAATTTCACCAAAATCAGACAAATGCCTCTGGGGACATAAAAATGAAAAAGTAAATCGGTACCGAGCCTAGGTCTTACCGTGGCACCTAAGATAATAGCTACTTTGGGTAATTTGCTAAAAAGACTGTTTCAATAACATTTTTACATCGTCTTATTGAAGGCCCACAAAAGAGAATATGCTTTCTTACCGATCAGATCGTTTTTTTTTGTTTTTTTTATTTCAACCGTTTTACTTCAGTAATCATATACGTGGTTATGACGAGAGTTAGAAATATTCTTCAGTCGGCGTAACTAGTGAATTTGTTACAAGTCTTATTAGTATTTTCATGGGTTCAAATTACCTTTAACCAGTTTGCACCTTTGAAAACTGGTTAAAGGGGAAAAAAGATTAAAACCACTCAATGCGGAAAAGCTGAATATCTTCAATTGTTGTGGGGATTGATAAATTTATTCTGCAGAAGAAAGTAAACAATTTCTCCCAGGTAATGTTACTTTTAAAGATAAGATAGATACTCCTTTTAAGTTTCAACCAATATCTATATTTCTGTAGTCAGGAGATATAATTTAAATACTTATGGTAAGAACATACTTAGTTTATTATCCACATGGACCTATAAACACCCCCACCATAGCAATAGTGACTAAGTGGATTTCCATTTGCCTGGATAGATTTTCACTAAACTAGTTGTTTAAACTCGCCCGATTCGTTCCTTATTGGGTTCAACACACATACATAAGGTGTATAGGTTTAACTACTTGGGTTTGATGCTTCAGGGAAGGTATAAAAGTGTGTTTTTAGTAAAATGTAATAGCTTAGTATGACATGAAAACTGTTTTCCAAATAAAAAAATATAAACAAACAAAATACCTACAACAGTTTACTTATTTACTAAAAGAATAACGTAAAATTGTAAAATGTACAGGTTGTTTGTAATTATTTTCGTAATCATCCCATAACAACGCAAGCGGAATGCGTGGAGAAGTGATTTCAAAGGCGGTCCACTCAGATTCTAGGAAAACAGTATCATTAAATTAATGACTATATTCCAATCAATTTATGTTGTTCTTAGTAACATTACTCTCAAATAATGCCTCTACAATAAACACACTCGGTTCCAATCGGACCCAAAAAAACAATCTTCTACATATTGACAGGTAGAGTTCATTTTTCTGTCAAATGTCATCCCTCATCATGTTTTAAAAGGACATAAAATCGATCACCATTGAAACCTACTTCCTCACGTACAGTCTGTAGCAATGGACACCATTTCAAATCTACCATGGTGTTAGTGAATTTTAAATGTGTTTTTGTAGTTAATCCCTTCTGTATACTTTAAAATTATGAACTCCACTTATAAGAAGATAAGATAAGGATATTATTAATTTCCAAAAATACATTACAGTTACAATACAAAAACATTACAATAAAAATACATTATTTAATAACAAGAAAGTATACAACGAAAAAATCCCACAAAGACTGTTTGTCTGCGTGTGCGGAGAGTCTTCTTTGTCACTCACCACGGACAAAATAACACAATAAACAAATACTTAAAATAAAAAAGAATTTAAAAAGCATATTTTGTTTGCCTTAAGATTGGTAAAAAAATACTAAAATAGACATAGTTGAACAGATCTATAATATAATAAACTAAGGAAACTTGAATGAAGGTGCATGTACTGAAGTAAAATTAATAGTCCATATATATGAGATTTTCTGTAAACATATAATACAATTCCCCTGGCCAAAATATGCTAAGCTGAATAGTTTAACATTTTTTCAAAGCTGATTGTTTGTTAAAAGTAAATAGTTTTGAGACAAAACTAAGATAGAACGCTATTCAAGGAGAGACGCTGAAACATAAACTGACAAAAAGCTTTATGGTGACGACTCTTCTCCTCGCCGTGGTAAACCATCTGAGAGTTGGGGGGGGGGGGGAGGGAGGAGAGGTATCATACACACCCGTGTTTGATCTTTTCCAGTAAAACATATCTTGTAGTCTGTAAAGCAGATTTGCTTTTATTTGTATTATTTTAAGTTGTTTTAAGTTGTGTTTATTGTTGTTTTTTTTAAGTTGTTTACGTCTTACAAACTTTATACTTTTCATTGAAATGGCGGCCATACAAAGAAGGTATTTAAGCCAAGTATGAATGGAGATGAGTGTAGGATGAGTAGTGCGATCTTGTAAATTTGTTAGTGACTAAGGCCGACATATTCCTAAGACACGGCTGTTAATTAATAGCCCATGTAGCTAATGGTAACGAAGGAACCTACAGTTTATAGTGGAATCTGAACCACATCTTTCCCTTGGTATTAACGATTTGGTCTAATTATCAGGATAGTGCTGCGGATAGTCGTAGTACTCACTAGTGCGGACGTTAATCCCCACCAGAGAGTATCTTATCCTCAGTACCTCAGTGCATGCCTATAAATATCCACAATTCGTGAGATTTACTAATTTCAGCATGGTTTGTAATGGTGAACATTTCATTTATTTACATAATTGGTTTGATTTATTTTTAGTTTTGAAGTTACCTATTGTATTTATTACTGAATGGTATAGTAAAACTCTTGAATCTCCTGCAGACGTTAATCAACACCAGGGAGTATCGCATCCTCAGTGCATGCCTATAAATACCTACAACTCGTGACCTTGTAGCAGGATTACATGACGACGCAACCGTCCTAGTCGGGAAACGGAGGGGGAACAGTCTGAACCGTGGTCTTGTAACTATCTAACGCTCATCCTCTTATTATACAGCATCAAGTGATAGTCAACAACAAATAAATGGCATCCAGGACCAGTATAGATCTCACTTAGAATCTGACCAAAGATTGAACACATGAATACAGCTGACAAAAAATGACATTTAGATCCATAACTCACTTAGAATCTGACTAATGATTGAATACATGAAAAATGTTGACAAATGTTTTACCATACGTTTAGGTCTGGACGTCGACCTAACTAACAATAGCAGACTGTAAACGAGTTACGTTTGTCCGATGACGTTTGTATGACAGGTGCAACAATGCAACACGATAATACAGTTTGACAGCTGATAAACGTTGACTTGTCGCTGTAAAACTACCTAACTGTAACATAATCAGTCTGAGAATCAACCGTATCGTTGATAAAAGGCTCTTTAAACCTTACTTCTTTTCTTTTTACATCTGAAGTTTATTTGTGTTATTGTAAAAATGATGATTAAGTAATTAAGTACCTATGATAAAGATTATACTTACTTGTCTTTACTGCAAAATTCAAGTGCCTTTCGCTGACCTTATGTGGTTTAAAGTATTGTTATTCGACTGTTTGGTTAAAAACCCAATATATTTCCGTAATGTCCAAATAACTCAAATCATGGTAAAAAGCGGAGTGGGTATAGTGCTCCTAGTGAGTGGATGGTGGCCTAGATCTTCTCAGTAGGTTGTCAGTTTTAGAGAAATTTTAAAATCTATTCATTTTTTTCGAAACTGGACCCACCTACATTTGATAATTGGTTATTGTAATAACTATCGTGGATGAATAACAACAATCTAATAAACTCGTGGTCCATTTTCGCTTTAAAATACACTCCATGATGTGTCGGCTCCGTAAAAAATCCACATCGATATTTTATAATCATAGTTTATGGCAGCGTTAACATGGCGCTTTTAGATCAAAAGCAGGTTGTACATTTATATGTTGTAAGAATCTTTTAGAACAGATGCAGACGGTTCAAACTTCAAGTACAATACTGTTGATGTTCCTGTTGATGTTGATGGTCCTGTCATGTTGGTAGCAAGAATTATATTTCAAGCTACAATGCTAAATCAATTTTTTACTTTGAGTCACTTCTTCTAGTTACAACCGAAAAGATCTGGTGGATAATACTGTAAACTCATAGATCAGTAGAAAACTTTTGCTAAAAAACTGCATAACCCCTTACAACGCTATGAAAATTTCTTTCACATAAGTGCAGGCATTGTACTTCGCACTATTTGTCACACCATTGCAGACTATGATTAGCCTTTTCAGCTGAAGAGTTTTATTCTAAGTAGCAGCTCTTGAGGTGAGAGAATACTTGAGCGTCTTACGTTTCAAAGAGCATCATTAAAGTAGCGAGTATAACCCTCATGTAGACTTGTATATTCATGTCAACTACCTAGGTGGCCTACAAAATAACACTTCTTACTCAGACCGTTTATAGTAGCCTTATGTTGAAAATCCTTTTAAACGGTAAAATGAAATTCAATAAATTTTCATTTTGCTTGTTTTTTACAAGCAGACATGGTTGTCCAATGTGAGAAAATAATACTTAACTGAATCTTGTAGGTTTTAATGACAGTTTTAGCATGTGAGCAAGATACAGACTTTTATATTGTACATTAAGGAATATCATATACTAGCAGAGTACCCGTCCTTCGTACGGGGTGGGCGTAATAAGTATTACGCCACACTACATTATTTTGTACGCTGTAATTTGTAACTTCCCACGCAAGGATTTAGTCCAGAAAACAGCTGTTTGCCACCAGCTTATTCAAATGGGGTTACATTGCGTATGCCTCTTACTGTACTGTAATGAGTTTTACCGGACAGCTGATTATACTGTATTTAGGTGGCAATGAGTGGTTATAAACAAAAACATAATATGACTAGTGATTTTTTGTCCTTTAGTTGGTGGAAATATATAAGGATTTAGTAGTATGGCGTAAACTATCGTACGTTTACTCGTCCAAAATGTGTGTACCGGACTCGTATGGCAATCCCGTACTCGACTTCGTCTCGCACGGGAACGACCACACTCGTCCGGTAAACACTTTTTTCAGGACTAGTAACGTAATATACTATAACGTGTTCTATAGCGGTTATACTCGTGCTTTGCGTTTGCAATAGGGGAGGACGAGGTTTTAAAAAATTTTGTTTTTTAAATTTATGGTTTGCTATAGTAAAACATCTACCATAACCATAATTTTCTACTACTTCACCTAAGCCTAAGTGGATTTGCCGTTAGTAGATCCAGGATATTGTATTTAATCGTTATCGTAATTTATTATTTCTGACTATTGGCAGAACTTGACATTCCATCTCCATATACCAACAAACCAATTCAAGCTGTTTGTTTGACGCGTATTATTATAATCCATAGAGCCTTAACTATATGAGTAACAGAATAAGGTCGAAATAGTAGTTTTCATCACTTAAGAGTGAGAGTGTTTTTTTTTTTTTTTTGGTACGCAATCGTGTTTTACAAGCGAGGTGCAGCAGAGATTGGAAATATGATTAAGTATCAAAAAGAAACTTTCGCTCCCTTGAAAACTATTTTCATCATACTGTGGAAATAAATTTCGAATCGTTACAAAATTAGACTACATAATTTGAGGTTATACAAAGTCGTTGTAATGTTTACATTTCTGTTTTTAAATATAACTTTAAATACTTGTAATAAGTAGTGTTTTTATATTGCACGAATACAATTTTGAGCTTAGCGAATTGCAAAATTTACGATATGTTTTTTTTGTTCCCTGTTTGAAGTTTCCCGAAAACTATGATTTTGCTGAGAACAAAAAACGGCTGCTTTCCAGACAATGTGATGAAAATAGAATCTTAGGCACTAGCACAATCTGTGACTGGCTCCCAGGAATATATATTTTTTTAAATTAGCGTCAACTGATCTGACTGAATAGGTTCGATGTCCACTTCAGTATCTAAAGGTCAACGGTAGTAGTTACAAACCACAGTAGCATAACTGTTAATGTGTTGCTTATGTTGATAGTTGCACCCCAAAATGAGCAAGGTACAAGGTTATTTGACCACACACAAACCTAGTCAAAGGCTAATTTCCTTCCTAAACCCCATGTGCCAGTTGGCAGGCAGTATAGGTGTGGTATGCCACAAGGCTATAAACCACCCTTGATAGATGTTGGTTTAGTTTCATCTTTCCTTATACAAAAAAATTGGATCAAAATTTACTTTCTTTTAGTCGTTTAAAAACATGTTTAACTAAACGTCACTCATCGATTTCCTTTTGTAAATAAGTGAAAAAATAGTTTTATAGATTTAAGAAAAAAAAACTTTAGGTCAAATTTTTCATATTTATTTATTTACGGTTACACCATTTTACAGGGTTGACATGCTGATGATACAATTAAAATATTGAAAGATTGAGATGAATTAACAAAAAGCAAGCGAAATGTTAAATAAATGTGAAAGGAGCATAACTACTTGCCTAATTAAATTTGCTTCCCTTCTGCATTTCCATGCTTTTTTACATTTTTTTGTTATTTTGCAGAATTTATTGAAAGACAGATAAAGGACTAACATCATGCTATAGAAAAGACTTGGTTGAATAGGAAGCGTAACAATAGATAGAAATTTGGTATCAATAGCAATCGATAATATACTACAAGAAAACATGCGACTTGAAAATAAACAAATATATACATACATCAATGGTACATTCAATAGCAATACACCAGTAATAGCCGGCAATAATGTCTAAAGAGATAAGGAAGCATTTGACAAAGAATTCAATATTACACAAGACCTGTACAACTAAATGACAGATCACTGTTCCTCAAGAACCGAAAACGCAATCCTCTTGATAACCCGTGGACAGCAGTAAAAGAAGTCCACATAAGGACAGAGCCAACTGCCGAGTCGATGCAGTCTAGGCAGAGGGCTAAATCTTCTCTCTCGTCAGAGAAGATGTAGATAAGTGACGTCACTGTGGTAGGGCCCAACTTCATAAGTTGATCAACGAGGAATGAACACCAACGCAAAACTTCAATGTAATTGAATACATATACTGATATTTTCACCTAAATACTCGTGAGTTTTGGAGTTCTTGAATTTGTACGTTATGTATTCCGAAACCGCTCGACAGAATTTCACGAAACTTGGTACATACGTGTAGAATTTCATGGAATAGGTTTATACACCAGCAATTTCGTGATCCGTCCCATCGGCTCCGCCCTAGTGGCTCTGGAGTTTCCCCATGTTAACCTTATGAGTACTTATATTTAAATGGAATTAAAGAATCTGAACAGATGTTTCAACTAAACAATTTGATTCTGTGATGTTCAATAGCGTTAAAAAGTTAATAGGTTTACCAACAGGGTGAAGCACTATAATTTTTTTAAATTTATCACAACAGCTAATTTGTACCAAGCAGAAACAAAAAGCTGTGGAATGGATGGATTTTTACAGTAATGTTTATGTAGCCAGTTAATACTAATACTGTAGTAAATTAATAAAAGTCTATCTACATACAACAGATCTAGGGAACATAATTATTGTTCTATATAGCGTTCTTAAGCTGCTTATATAAATCCCAAAGTACCCATTAACTTTTGAGAAAACTACAAGTCAAACCCACATAGATCATATGTTCGTCATGACGAGAAACCTGACTCAAAACTATCCATAATTTAATAAATTGCCCTTTAAGGTCGTAATTCCTTTCTAAAGAGAACTTTCCATACAACTAATGTTAAAAATGCCTCAATTTTATTTATTTGTTTGTTATCCTTTTAATGTATTACCTTATTAAAATAAGGTCTGATTATTTGTTTGTTTTACTCTAGTTTTATTAATACTTATAAAGTCAAACGGGGTGAAGCCTGTGGGTAACAGCTAAACCAACAAAATAGTTCAGATCCATCACATGCTTAAAACATGGCCAACCTTTACAAAACGTTTAAGATCAATCAATAAATTTACTAATAATAAACAACGGATACAAGCATATTTTATAAATAGATAGAGTATAGGTAAAACAGATCAACATTAAATATTTACCAATTTCTTAATTTAGGGCTTTAGTCATGTTATTTGTTCGGAGAAAACAGCAAACCATCAAAAGGGACTTCAACTCAGCCACAGAGCTCTATATATCTGATTCAAAGACTTGTGGTGGCCATTAGTTAACTCTAGCCAAGTGATTCAACTGGAAGGAAAACCGAGTCACGAGTCTAGATGTAATTAATTAAATCGTTCTCCAAGCTATGTATGTTTATTTACACAAGTCCATATAATACATTTATCCGATATATCTTTAAAAACACTGAAAACTGTAAAATTAAAAATCATGGGATACTTGGAATAGACATTAATAGTCATTGACAGTAAATTCATATTTTTACGGATATGTTTGCTTTTGTATGCCAACTCCTCAATTATATCTGTGATTAATATTGCAAGTTTGTTTGTTTATTTTTAAGTAACAGATACTGTTTAAAACCATACATTATTTTAATTTAAAATGTTTAGTAGCTTCAATTCAACATAAGTCTGGTTCTTCGATTAATTATTCACTTTATATTTCTTAATTATTGAAATCGTTGATAACAATCGGTAAATAACAAAACTATGTAACAGAAAAGATATTTTGAAAAAAAGAAATAAAATTTCCACAGTAAATCGTCAAGGCAACATGCTCTGTTTTATTACTTTGTCTCTCTTGGTTCAATATGAACTTCTACTTTGGACTTTTGTTTAAATAAATTGAAGTCTTACATAAGAATAAATAAGTGTTGGGTATGGATATAAAAGAAGACTGCATGATATGGACTTTTTGCTAAATAAAAACCGTAAAATGTCAACAACATTGATTAAAGTGTAGTATCTATATAAATAAAATTAGAGTTTTGTCTGTACATTGCTTAGAATAATGAACTTTTTGGTTATTTTTACATTTCATAGGTCAGAGAAACCGAATCAAACCTTATCTCAATTTCTGTCTGTCTGTCTGTCTGTCTGTCTGTCTGTCTATCTGTCATTCTCTTGGTAACGCTAAAATACGCACTTTATTACAACTACTCCTCAATAACTATAGCACTGTCCCGCCTGAAACTTATTTTCCAAATACTATACATATATGAGATGGTTTTAGACGTATTTCATCGAATATGAGACAGTTAGATATTTAACAGTAAACCCTTGAAAATCAAGTTTTTGTCGATTTTTGACGTGGAATTTCTGGAAGCCCATGTTAACCTTATGAGAAATGAAATTATTGAATCTTAACAGCTGTTTCAATTAAACAAGTTGGTTCTGTTCTGTGATGTTCAATAGCATTAAAGTTACAAGGATTACCAACAGGGTGCAGCACTAGCACTATTATTTCTTTTACATTTATGACAACAGCTAATTTGCAACCTGGAGGCGAGTGAGCGTAGCGAACGAGCTAACCTGAAGGCAAGTGAGCGTAGCGAACGAGCTAACCTGAAGGAAAGTGAGCGCAGCGAACGAGCTCCAACATACAGGTGAGTGAGCGTAGCGAACGAACTTCAACCAGGACGTGATTGAGCCATGCAAACGAGATCAGATAGTAAAAATAAAAGTAAGCCTACCGTTATAGGATCGACCGGCAGACACAGAGGTAATTTAACCTTTTATTGATTGTCATACCGATCCGGAACAACAAAAAACAACATAAAATGAAGCTATGTATAATAGTTTGGCCAGCATATCTTAAAATATGCAAACCAACTGCTGTTCTTTATATAAGAAGGTTTCAACTGAATATTATAAGATCCCCGTGCGTAGAACGGGTACACAGCTAGTAATAATATAATATTAATCTAAATGATAAAATAGTATAGTGATAATTTTTTTCACATTTTTTATCTACTAAAAAATAATATCAATCTACTTTAAAATGAAATGAAATGAAAATTGTCACTGGAATATCACAACAACAACAAATCACAAATCATGAACAAATCACAATGAAATTGTGCACTATAATATAAAATATGGATATGCAGTAATACTTTTTTCTGAAATGACTAAAGAAAAATTTGCGATCATTAGTATCATTTATCCTGTATATTGCAAATATAATTATTTATATAGACCATCAATAGTTTCAAGAAAGAGATTGGTCCAAGGCTTATTCTCAATTTTAAGTTAAAACTAATATTTAAATTAGTCGACAAAAGTGTTAGCTTAAATGAAATTAAATAAAGTTTTCACTGCGGTATATAATAAACCATAGAATTTTTATTTTTAGTTAAACTAGCAGAGCACCCGCCCTTCTTACGGGGTTGGCATGTATAAGTATAAAATGCGTATTGCAGTTATACGCACTCCAAGTCCAAGTTTATATGACTATGGCGACTAGTGCCACGTCTGTTAAAGTGTCTGCCAAGTCCAAGTCCAAGTGTGTTTGACTGTGGCGAATAGCGCCACGTCTCGTGAAGCTCCTGCTCGCTACGAGCATATACTTTTTGACTGCTGTGGGTCCAAGCCCTGGTAGCTCAGCTACCTGTAGACGTCAACGTCGTTCTGGGGGTTAGTCTCGATCTGGGGGCGGAGTCATCCTCAGCAACTAGGTCCCTGATGTGCTCAATTCCCGGAAAATCACCGCCCGATATCCCTGCTTCCCGTCTTCTCCAAGATGCTGGAGAGAGTAATCCTGGCCAGATTCCCAGAAGAGTTCTTCTGCTCCATCAGGACGGAACAGTACGGCTTCCGGCAAGGACACTCGACGACCCTCCAACTCCGTCGAGTGATCAACACCATCGCCAGTGCGCTGCAGAACAAGCACCACGCCACGTCCGTCCTGATAGACGTCAGCAAGGCCTTCGATCGAGTCTGGCACGAGGGTCTCCTCTACAAGCTCGCCTCCTCACCACTACCAGGCCGCCTCTGGAAACTGCTAAGAAGCTACCTCCACCTCCGTAGCTTCCGTGTCCGAGTCGACCAGAAGTCCTCCACTTCCAGACCCATCTCGTCCGGTGTGCCACAGGGATCAGTTCTTGGACCGATCCTGTACCTGTGGTACACGAATGACATGCCGCAAGCCCCAGAGTCCAGATGTCACTCTACGCGGATGACGCCCTGTTCACCGCCACGTCTGCCAACCTGCGGATGTCACAGATCTACATCCAGCGACAGCTGAATCTCCTTCAACCCTGGCTCAACAAGTGGAGGATCAAAGTCAATGCGGACAAGTGCGAGGCGATCTCCTTCACCAAAACCAGACGGCAGGCAGATGGACATCACCTCACCATCGATCGCCGCCCCGTCCCTTGGAAGAAGGTGGTGAAGTACCTGGGGGTACTCCTTGACCAGCGTTTGACGATGACACCAAACGTCACAAGACTCCAGACACTCACTGCCAGCACCATCAGGAGCCTCGGCCCTCTGTTCAGGGCAAGACGCCTGCCGACCAAGATGAAGCTGCACCTCTACACTGCCCTACTGCGTCCGGTGCTCACCTACGCAGCTCCGGCGTGATATCATCTAGTCTGCAGGTCGTCTCGCAGACAACTCCTGGCACTGCAAGCCAGAGCTCTCCGCAAGGCCACCGGCACTCCTCAGTACGTCCGCAGTGAGATTGTCAGGAGGTCTACTGGCATGCCCACCATCCGGGAGTACGTCGACGTCCTGACTGCGAAGATGGAGAACATCGAAGAGACCACCCCATGGCAGCACATCAGGGACATGCTGCAGCAACCAGTCCCCAGACTCCGTCCCCAGATGGCTGACTGAGCCACCACACCCCGGAATTGACAGGTAGCTGAGCTACCAGGGCAGAAGGCCCATAATCGTCCAGAAGCCATGACTTCAAAGGAAGTCGAAGCTCCTCTAGAAGTGGGAGATCTCCCACAGTCACAACACTGCTGCTTCTGGCCACCACCACCGAGCGGTTTAAAAAATGCCTCCCAAAGCTAGCGGTAAAGCTGTCAAGAAGGCCGGCAAGGCCCAGAAGAACATCACCAAGGGTGACAAGAAGAAGAAGCGCAGGAGGAAGGAGTCGTACGCAATCTACATCTACAAGGTGCTCAAGCAGGTCCACCCCGACACCGGTGTTTCCAGCAAGGCTATGTCGATCATGAACAGCTTCGTGAACGACATTTTCGAGCGCATCGCCGCCGAGGCTTCCCGTCTGGCTCACTACAACAAGCGTTCCACCATCACTTCTCGGGAGATCCAGACCGCCGTCCGTCTCCTTCTGCCCGGTGAGTTGGCCAAGCACGCTGTCAGCGAGGGTACCAAGGCTGTGACCAAGTACACAAGCTCCAAGTAAGCGTCCCCAACGCTTCAGCGTCGCCCGACTCCTCGTCGCCGAGCGCCACAAAACGGCCTTTATAAAGGCCACCAATAAACTCATTCGTTTTACACGTTAGCAGACCCTCACTTACTAGATACGTATAAGTCCGCACGTGTTTTCCTATCCTGTGCGCAGCCGTTAACTTACATCCAAACGCAATTCACCACTGGTTATTACAATGATTAGCATAGTTAATTAAGACTTTATCTTCGTAATTGTATAACAATGGTCAAGAGTGTTACATGTCACGAGTCGAGAGTATTCCTTTACTCGAGTCAACTCAACACTGTGAGATGTTAAAGTTTTAAGAATATTCTAAATCTGACGTGAGTCGGTTAATTATTATGGTAGATAAGGTCTCGATATTATAACCAATGTACCTAAAAAAAAAAGAAAAAAGAAAAAATACACGAACAGTTAAATAAAATAAAATGGATCTTAATCTGATGCGGCGTGCACTCTGGACGTACCGTAACGGAGACGAGGGAAACAATACGCCAGCGCCAGCACTAACGAAAAGGCCAGCATTAGAACGAGCGTGCGGTTTTTATTAAATAACTCGTAAACCGTGCGTTTTAGAGAGACAACACAGGTTAGATGAAATCGAGTAAAATACACGCCCAGTACGTTGACGCAATCGGATCTCGCGTATAAAAACGCGTTTTCGAGTAACGAGCGATTAAAGTTTTTCGACTAAAGCACTAATAAAACGGTCACGTGTCGTCGTAGGGGCTTTTAGCGCGTGCGAGACGTTAGAGGAGGTAAAGACGAATAGAACGACACCCTTACGGTGTGTCTGGCATCAAAGATAACCTCCCTAGTGGGGTTTGAAGTTGTGGCCATTTGGCGGCGTCGGCGAAATCCTTTGATCGAGATAGATATATATAGCTCTGGCGGAGAAATAAGGGAGTGATTTGAGTATATATGTGGGGGCGTGGCCAACTAGTGACATACTATTGGTCGATCAGAGTGACCAACAGTACGAGCGGATTCGTCTAGCGGACTCTGCCGTTTCAGTTTCGCCGTGGTTAAGTGAGATTTTGCCCGTACTGAAGTCGTAAGCATACCCCGTGTGGTAAGAGTCACACTCGGTTGGTAAACGATTTCATACCATATAACAATGTTTGACAAAATGTAAACAAAAGAATAATAACATGATGATATGTTTTAAACAATAATAAAAATCATCAGTTGGGCTAATGCGCTATCTGACTTTTGATACTAAAAATATTCATTCCATTTGACTTTGGATACAGCTGTGATTTTTGTTTTGGTTTGTAGTAATTATCATTACAGTGTTATTATTTTTATTTAATTATTTATTTATTTTAGGTGGTTCCTACTTTGACTCTTTTAAACTTTCTTCACCTTTTCATTTTAACCACGTAATTTGTGTTTTATAAATTTGAAATTTCATAGAAAATACCGTAACATTTCGTCCCACTCGCTTTTACAGTTGGCTGTATAAGCTAATGGGGTAGGTGACATTTTGGCCCGACGAAAAGAAAAAAAAAAAAAAAATACAACGGTTGTGGATTGTAGTTCAGGTAGTAAAAGGCCCATGACCTGTATACTTTGCAGCCTACTAGCTAAACCTGACCTAACTTAAACTAACCTAACCTAACCTAACCTGACCTAACCTAACCTAACCTAACCTAACCTAACCTAACCCAACCTAACCTAACCTAACCTAACCAAACCCAACCTAACCCAACCCAACCCAACCCAACCCAACGTAACCTGACCTAACCTAACGCAATTTGTGGTGAGTCAATTTTGAATCTAATGCATTTTGTTCGTTTTAAATCAAACTGTTATTAGACATAGATATGTAATCACTAAAGGTAAACTTAAACTATTTTCTTATGACATATTACAAAAAAAAAGAAATCAGCATTCTGACACATAACCTTCTCCAATAAGCTCCAATAGTTAAAAATCACAAAATTTGCAATTAGCTAAGAACATATTAATTTTCTTTTAAAATTTTTCTCCAAAAATCCGATATTTCAGTAATTTTTTTTTTTTTTTTTTAAATAACACAAGTTACAATAACTTTAAACCGTAATTTTTACGAAAATGGGTTTTGAAGCATTACTTTTTAAAGAATTTAAAGGACAATGACATAACTGAATTTTTAAGAGATTCGTTCGAGTCATTTTCGAGAAAATCCGATTTTCCGTTATTTTATGGGGGTTTTATTTAAAAATCCCCATTAAAAAATCAATATAAAAAAAAAAGAAAAAAACCCTTAACAATGTTTAGGGTCATAACGTACTAAGTTAAATCGAAACCGGCTTATTTTCTAAAATACTATTATTATTATTTTTTCTTTTTTTTTCGATGGGGCTTTATGGGGAAATAACATAATTTACAATAACTTTAGGACCGTGGTTTTTACACAAAAGGGAGTCGTACCATTTTTGTACATAGCTTAAAGGGCTAAAACATACTAAATGTTATATCAAAATCGTTCGTGCCATTTTTTAGAAAATCCTATTTTTCAGTTCTTAAATTTTTGACGAAAACAATACTTTATCCATATAGAACATACGTACAGTACAACGGTTTAGTATGGACAGGTTTTAAAAATCCAAAGATGTTATTATGTGAAAAAAAAATTGTTATTTTCGACTTTCTCTTTTTATTTCGAACGAAAAAGGATGAATCCTAATAGGAGAAGTATGATAATTCCAATTGAATGTACGCCTTTATCACTTTGCTCTTCGTTATCATTATAGAGTCCTTGGTGTCTTAAATCTTCAACAAGAGTGTTAAGATACGCTCGTTTGGTTGTATTTCTTAAGAATATTGTATTTTAATTAACACACCTGAATTCAATTAACTTGCAAATGACGAAGGTTAATCATGTCAACATCTGAACGATGAACGGTAAACCAACGGAGTAGGTAAGAATGTGAACGTTATAGCTAGTGTAAAAAACGACCGAATGAGTGGTGGCCTTTATAAAGGCCGTTTTTTGCGCTCGACGACGAGGTTCCAGCTTACGCTTTCTTCTCTGTCTTCTTGGGCAGCAGGACTGCCTGGATGTTAGGCAGTACTCCGCCCTGAGCGATGGTGACACCGCTGAGCAGCTTGTTGAGCTCTTCGTCGTTACGGATTGCCAGCTGGAGGTGACGAGGGATGATTCTGGTCTTCTTGTTGTCACGGGCAGCGTTGCCGGCCAACTCGAGAACTTCGGCAGCGAGATACTCCATGACGGCGGCCAAGTAGACGGGAGCGCCGGCACCGACTCGCTCGGCGTAGTTGCCCTTGCGCAACAGACGGTGGATACGACCGACAGGGAACTGGAGTCCCGCTCTGGAAGACCTGGACTTTGCCTTCCCCTTCACTTTGCCTCCCTTACCGCGTCCGGACATGATGCTTTTTGATTAGAGTAGATTCTCTGGGCAGGAACCGTGATTCGACGACGACGAGGTTGTGACTGTGGTAGATTGGTCTCCCACTTCTAGAGGAGCTTCGACTTCTTGTAAGTCATGGCTTCTGGACGGATAAGGGCCTTCTGCCCTGGTAGCTCAGCTACCTGTCAATATCGGTGGTTGTGGTGGTGGCTCAGTCAGCCATCTGGGGACGGAGTCTGGGGACTGGCTGTTGCAGCATATCCCTGATGTGCTGCCATGGGGTGGACTCTTCGATGTTCTCCATCTTCGCAGTCAGGACATCGACGTACTCCCGGATGGTGGGCGTCCCGGTAGATCTCCGGACGATCTCGCTGCGGACGTACCTAGGTGTGCCGGTGGCTTTTCGGAGGGCTCTGGCTTGCAATGCCAGGAGTTGTCTGCGAGACGACCTGCAGACTAGATGATACCACGCCGGAGCTGCGTACGTGAGCACCGGACGTAGTAGGGCAGTGTAGAGGTGCAGCTTCATCTTGGTCGGCAGGCGTCTTGCCCTGAACAGAGGGCCGAGGCTACCGATGGCACTGGCAGCGAGTGTCCGGAGTCTGGTGACGTTTGGAGTCATCGTCAGGCGCTGGTCGAGGAGTACCCCCAGGTACTTCACCACCTTCTTCCAAGGGACTGGGCGGCGGTCGATGGTGAGTTGGTGTCCGTCTGCCTGCCGTCTGGTTTTGGTGAAGGAGATCGCCTCGCACTTGTCCGCGTTGACTTTGATCCTCCACTTGTTGAGCCAGGGTTGAAGGAGATCCAGCTGCCGCTGGATGTAGATCCGTGACATCCGCAGGTTGGCAGACGTGGCGGTGAACAGGGCATCATCCGCGTAGAGTGACAGCTGGACTCTGGGGGCTAGTGGCATGTCATTCGTGTACCACAGGTACAGGATCGGTCCAAGAACTGATCCCTGTGGCACACCGGACGAGATGGGTCTGGAAGTGGAGGACTTCTGGTCGACTCGGACACGGAAGCTACGGAGGTGGAGGTAGCTTCTTAGCAGTTTCCAGAGGTGGCCTGGTAGTGGTGAGGAGGCGAGTTTGTAGAGGAGACCCTCGTGCCAGACTCGATCGAAGGCCTTGCTGACGTCGATCAGGACGGAAGTGGCGTGGTGCTTATTCTGCAGGGCACTGGCGATGGTGTTGATCACTCGACGGAGTTGGAGGGTCGTCGAGTGTCCTTGCCGGAAGCCGTACTGTTCCGTCCTGATGGAGCAGAAGAACTCTTCTGGGAATCTGGCCAGGATTACCCTCTCGAGCATCTTGGAGAAAACGGGAAGTAGAGATATTGGGCGGTGATTTTCCGGGAAGAGTGGATCTTTCCCCGGCTTGGGGATCAGGATCACCGTAGCCATCTTCCAGGTGGTTGGGAAGTAGGAGAGTCGGAGGCAAGAACTCATGACCGCGGCGATGAAAGTGATCACCCAAGCTGGCAGGTGCTTCATGGCCGGGGTTCCCAGGGAGTCCGGTCCAGGGGCCTTGCGGGGACGTAGCGCCTTGATGAGCCCGGAGATCTCCTGCTCTGTCACCGGTGTCACTTCCTCCTCATCGTCTGGGTCGTATGTCTCCAGGAAGTCTTCCACCACCTCGCAGTGGTCGTCATCGTAGACGTCCGCATGGGGCGAGAATTGGTCCTCCATGGTGTCGGCAAAGGCTTCCGCCTTGTCTTCAGGTGAGTAGACTATGCCTCTCTGGCCGTGGAGTGGGCGGATGGACTTCTTCTCACCCCGGAGAGATCTGGCAACCTGCCAGACACCGTGCGGCTTCTCCGCGCAGGACTCGATGAAGTCTTCCCACGAGGTGGTCCGATGTTCTGCGAGGAGTCGGGAACAGAGTCTGGCTTGGCGTTGGAACTCCGCCTTTGCTCTCGGGCAGCGGGAACGCTGGTAGCTCCTGCGGAGTCTACGTCGATGGTGAATCTCCGCCAGCAGTTCTGGTGGCAGGGGCTTCTGACGACTGGGGACAGTGGAGGAGGCCGATGATGCTGCGATGGCGTCCTGGAGGAGAGTTGTCAAGTCCTGAACTTGGCTATCCAGCTGCTCAGTGGTCTCCGCCGGAGGTGGTGGTGGGCGGGGTCGGTCTGCCAGGAAGTTGCCGTACCTCTTCCAGTTGACCTTTGTGGAGTTTCTCGGTGGAAGTTGTGGAGCTCCATCTTCTGGGAGATCGAAGACAACTGGAAGGTGATCCGAGGAGAGATCGGAGATGACAAAGACCTCTGCGGGCAGGTCGAAGCAGCTGGCTAGTCCGATGTCTAGAATGTCAGGGAGGTTGCCTCGTCTCGGGAAGTGTGTAGGCTCTCCTGGGGCCAGGAGCTGGACGTGCTGGTGGGCCTCGAGGTAGGTCTTGAGGCGACGGCCGGGGGTGTTGGACAAGCGGCATCCCCAGTCTTGATGCTTGGCGTTCAGGTCACCAATCACCAGGGCGGGCTTGTCTGGGCCCAGCAGGGCGTCGAGGTGTACTGGCTGCAGTGTCTTCCCAGGCTGGTTGTAGACAGAGGAGATGGAGAGCTCTGCGCCGCCGTACTGTACTGCAACCGTGGTCAGCTCGAGTCCTGGTGGTAGGTTCATCGGGACGTGTCGATGGGCCAGTCTTCGGTGGACAAAGATGGCGGTCCCTCCGCTGGCAGGACCTTGAGTCAGCCTGTCAGATCGATAGCCCTGGTAGTTGGGGAGGTTGAACACCAGGCCCTGACGAAGGTGCGTCTCCTGGACCAGAGCGATGTCGACATCGAGCTCTTGCAGAAGCTGGATGAGTTCCTGCTTCTTGTTGGCCACCCCGTCGGCGTTCCACGTCACCAGGCGCAGCTTACCCATGGTGTTGTTGGGTAAGCGCCTCCACCAAGCGGGTCACAGTCAACAGCATACTCTGCAGTGTGGTCAACAGCTGAGCTATCTCAGCGAGGTGTGGATGTTGAACAGGGCCACACGGTTGCTGGGCAGGGCAGCTGGGCTCAGCAGCAGGGCTGCAGGACTGCTGGGCAGGGCCGCTTGGCTGCTGGGCAGGGCTGCTGGGCTGCTGGGCAGGGCCGCTTGGCTGCTGGGCAGGGCGGCTGGGCTGCTGGGCAGGGCTGCTTGTCTCCGTGGTAGGTGTACACTGCCGCTTGGGGACGTCCAACTTGAGGCGGGGAGTGTTTCTCTGTCTGGGTGAAGATGTCTGGTCCGGGGTATGGCTCCTAGAGGCAGGAGGGCTAAGTCTCCCTCGGTTGGCCGCATTCCTAGGTTGTCTGCGGCGACGACCTCTCGCTTGGGTGTAGCCGTCATCGTCTGAGCTCGGCTGGTCTGCTTCGTCAGAGGTTTGGTCAGGCGGGCTGGCTGTAGAGTCTGTAGCTGGCTTCTGCGTCGGGGCGACTGAGGCTGGCTTCCGGGCTGGAGTTCTAGCGGCTGCTGCAGCGTAGCTCAGCTGTCTCTCTTTCTTGAAGGCAGTGCAGCCTCTGTAGTTGGCAGTGTGGCTGCCTCCGCAGTTGCAGCACTTGGCAGGTTCAGTGGAGGCTTTGAGGCATAGAGTCCCTGTGTGGGTATCCGCACATCGGACGCAGCACGGCTCCCGATGACAGTTGGCCGAGCCGTGGCCGAAGCCCTGGCATCTGTGACACTGGATAGGCCCCCTAGTCCTGGTGTACCTCCTGACTTCTACCTTGCAATAAAGCATTCTATCGAGGTTGTACACTTCACTGGGCAGGAACCGTGATTCGGACCGTATTACGGGTTTCCAACGTCAAAGCACGTTTTCTCTAACATAGTCCAACCGAACAGGTTTTTAGCTACCCAGGCAGTTGTTTGGCTACGGATTTAGGCTCGTGTTTCACAATTGTGGGAAATTTTTAAAGTTTGCCGGTCACCACCACCGAGCGGTTTCGAAAATGCCTCCCAAAGCTATCGGTAAAGCTGTCAAGAAGGCCGGCAAGGCCCAGAAGAACATCACCAAGGGTGACAAGAAGAAGAAGCGCAGGAGGAAGGAGTCGTACGCAATCTACATCTACAAGGTGCTCAAGCAGGTCCACCCCGACACCGGTGTTTCCAGCAAGGCTATGTCGATCATGAACAGCTTCGTGAACGACATTTTCGAGCGCATCGCCGCCGAGGCCTCCCGTCTGGCTCACTACAACAAGCGTTCCACCATCACTTCTCGGGAGATCCAGACCGCCGTCCGTCTCCTTCTGCCCGGTGAGTTGGCCAAGCACGCTGTCAGCGAGGGTACCAAGGCTGTGACCAAGTACACAAGCTCCAAGTAAGCGTCCCCAACGCTTCAGCGTCGCCCGACTCCTCGTCGCCGAGCGCCACAAAACGGCCTTTATAAAGGCCACCAATAAACTCATTCGTTTTACACGTTAGCAGACCCTCACTTACTAGATACGTATAAGTCCGCACGTGTTTTCCTATCCTGTGCGCAGCCGTTAACTTACATCCAAACGCAATTCACCACTGGTTATTACAATGCTTAGCATAGTTAATTAAGACTTTGTCTTCGTAATTGTATAACAATGGTCAAGAGTGTTACATGTCACGAGTCGAGAGTATTCCTTTACTCGAGTCAACTCAACACTGTGAGATGTTAAAGTTTTAAGAATATTCTAAATCTGACGTGAGTCGGTTAATTATTATGGTAGATAAGGTCTCGATATTATAACCAATGTACCTAAAAAAAAAGAAAAAAGAAAAAATACACGAACAGTTAAATAAAATAAGCTCAGAATGGATTTTTTTTTTTTTTTTTTTTTTTTTTTTTTTTTTTTATAGGTAGGTGGAATGCGTTACGCACTTCCCGATACGTTGAGCGCTCCTCCTGGAGCGCCCGACGTGCCGGGGGAGTGTGGGACTCCTACGGGTGTCACCGTAGTTTACCCACTAAACCACCTACCCCCTCCCTGTCCTTGCTCCCGGGAGGGCGGTCGCAGCGTAGCAGGCTGGTGCTGTGCTGCTTGAAGATCTTGCTGGGGTTGTCATCTCTAGAAGGGGTCTCTCAGGTGGGGCGGCGGGTGACGCGTCGTTCACCGCTGGTTCTGGGGGCTGGCTTCTCGAAGTACTCTCCTTCGTAGCTCAACCGAGGGTGGCCGCTCGTCGTGGGTCGTCTCTACGGCGGGTCGTCCAGGATGGCGACGGGCCGAGGTCTCCGGTCCTCTGCGATGTCGTGGCGGCTGCAGAGTTCCCTGATGTGGTCGAACGTCGACTCCGCAGCCTTCTGGAAGAGCTTCGCTGTCTTCGCCTTGGTGAAGTCCTCCAGCGTTGGAACTCCAGCCGACGCTCTGATGGTGGTGTTCCTGACGAACCAGGGCTGGCGGGTGATCCGGCGCAGTGTCTTCGACTGGACGGCTTCCAGTCTCCTCCTGTTGGTCCTGCTGGCGAGGGCCCACCAGGCCTCCGAAGCGTACATCATGCAGGAGCGTGCGATGAGAAGAAACACGGTGATCTTCGTCTTCAGCGTCAGAGGGCTTCTCTTGTTGAGGAGTGGCCACAGCAGTCCGAGAATGCCGGTAGCCTCAGCGACCTTCCTGTCCACATGATGCCGGAAGCGAAGCTTCGAGTCCAACGTGACGCCCAGGTACTTGACCGTAGGTCTCCACGGGATCGGCGTTGCGTCCAGCATCACTGCGGCAGGTTGGCCACGTCGTCTATTCCGGCGCTTCCCGAAGTAGATGGCGGTGCTCTTGGCGGCGTTCACCTTGATGCGCCACTTCTCAAGCCATGGGGACAGGACATCCATCTGTCTCTGCATGACTCTGGAGGCTTGGTCAAGGCGGAAGCTCCTGCATGTCAGTAGCGCGTCATCGGCGTAGAGGGACAGCGTTACACCTGGAACAGTAGGCAAGTCATTAGTATATACTAAGTACAATACCGGGCCCAAGACGCTGCCCTGAGGGACACCAGCTCGGACCGGCCTAACCGTGGAGAGACGTCCCTCGACGCTCGTCTGGAAGAACCGGTTCTCGAGGTAGGAGCGGAGCAGGTGGATTGCGGAGTCTGGGAGTCCAGTGTCCGAGAGCTTGAAGAGGAGGCCCTCGTGCCACACCTTGTCGAAGGCCTTGCTGACGTCCAGGAGAACTGCAGTGGTGCACAGGTCGAGGTTGTAGTTGTCCACCAGCGTGTTCATCACCCGGATCAGCTGTTGAGTGGTCGAGTGCCCCCGGCGGAAGCCAAACTGCTCTGGTCTGGTGGATCCCTGGAGAGCGTCTGAGAGTCGAGTGAGGAGAAGTCTCTCGAACATCTTGGAGACGATCGGGAGCAGGGAGATGGGGCGGTGGTTCTCGGGGATGAGATGGTCTTTGCCGGGTTTCGGGATCATGATGACCTTTGCAGATTTCCAGCAGGCCGGGAAGTGGCATAACCTGAGAACAGAATTAAACAGGATTAGAAGGTGCGTAGCAAAGATGTTTTGGGCAGTTTGCAGTGCCTTACCACCAATCCTGTCTAGTCCGGGAGCCTTTTTGGGTTTCAAGGATCGGATCGCCGCCTTCACTTCTGCCTCCGTGAAGGGCTCGATGCTGTCCTCTGGTGGCTCGTGGAAGAAGTCCTCCATGAAGTGCTCCACCCGGATGTCGGTCTGTGGGTCGTTGATGTTGTTTGTCTGGAACTGGGCTTCCATCGAGTCGGCGAACGCTTCTGCCCTGGCGTCAGCTGTGTGTACCAGGCCAAGTCGGCCCAGGAGTGGGTGCACCGCAGTCTTGACGCCCCGGAGCTGTTTCGCCGCCCTCCAGACGCTGCCTCCCTCGACGTTCAGCGTGGAAAGGTAGTCGTCCCAGGTCTCCGTCCTGAAGTCGTCGACCATCTGCTTGACGACTCGGTTCTGTCGGTTGAGCTGCCGTCGTGCCTCCGGGTGTCGTGTGTTTCTCCACTGGACTCGAAGTCTGTTTCTCCTCCTGATGTGCTCACGAATGCGGTGGGGAAGGCCTGAGTGATGCTGTCTAGGAGGAACAGGAACAGACGAGTCTGAAACAGCGGAAACAAGGGATGAGTGAAAACTGTCAGTGAATTCGTCAAGTTCAGCTGCGTTGGTGGGTTCCCTTGGGGCCTCCAGTCGGTCCTCAACCAGCTGTTTGAACTTCTCCCAGTCCGTCCTCATTGCCGCCGTCCTGAGTGGGAGGGCCCGTGTCGGCGTCGTGTCGACGAGCAGGAGAACTGGTAGGTGGTCGGAAGACAGGAGTAGGATACGCTGTACTTCAGGCCACCAATCAGAGAGCAGCATTTCATCCCCACCCCTCCCCCTAGGCCACGCCCCCTTTTGTCCCACGTGGTCGCCCTCTGGTGTCCCACGTGGTCTAACCTCACTTTTGTTTTCGCGCCAAACATCTAACCTCACTTTACGTATTGCATACGTAGGTTCCCGCCAAACGAAAAAAAACTTCACCTTCCCGCCAAGTAACATAACCTCACTTTCGCGCCAAACGAAAAAAATCACCTTCCCGCCAAGTAACATAACCTCACTTTTGCGCCAAACGAAAAAAATCACCTTCCCGCCAAGTGGCATAACCTCACTTTCGCGCCAATTCCCGTTAAGTAACATAACCTCACTTTTGCGCCAAACAAAAAAACCTCACCTTCTCGCCAAACGAAAAAACTTCCCTCCATGTCCCTAGCAAATAGTATATAGAAAACTTGTTGTGCACCCTTTAGGACAGGGTTTGGGACTGTCCGAGTGTCTGAAGGACACCCCCAGGTTCAGGTATTATATCGTATCGTACTTGTATCCAGAGGAACTGGCTTAGTATTATACCATATAATACCCCCCTCCCTTATTTTGAGGGTGCACTTGGAATTGAAAACGCAGTTATAATGTTACAAATATTTATTCTATAAGACACATTACTAATTTATAAAGAATTGAGTGAAGTGTTAAAACTACTGAGCACTACTACTACTACTGAACTACATGCTAAAAACTAATGTTTATAAATAAGCACATTTGGGGAATTCCCCACCATCCCCGTACATTTAACACTATATAATTTAGAGTTTGTGAAAAATTCTAGGTCCTCGTCTGTGAGGAGGCTGGTGAACCTCGAGGGTAAAAATGTCACCCTCTCCTCGCCGGCAGATGTGGTGATGTGTAGTACAATCACCATGGTTCCAAATCTCGTGTTGATTCGTCTAGCAGATTGAATTTTCGCCGGCTCGGTCAGATCTTTGATGGGGACTTTCAAAGGGGAAGAGAGCACCTCGCAAGACGACAGCTTTGTAGAAAGATCCATCTAAAACCATATAATATTGTCGTAATAATATTGTCTGGATAGCCGAGTGGTTATAGTGTTTGCCTTCAAATCTGGAGGTTGCTGGTTCGATCCCTAGTCGATCCCTAAAAACTATGGGAACTATGTAAATATGATAGCAAAGAGGACCCATGCTGTTATTTTTATACTACAAGCTACATTAGTAAACTACAGCAGCGATATTTACCTTGTTGTAGGGGATGTGGAGAGTGTCTACCCCTCGGCAGATGCCTCTGGTTTTATACCGGGGTAGTGGGGAGCGCAAGGGCGGGGCTTAGAAAAATAATTCTTTCCTGCCGAGGACGGCCTTTCTACAGAATGGACACCTAACAATACGATTAGCACAATTTTTACAAAGAGTGTGCCAGCAAGTCATTAATACTATAGTCGGTAGATTTTCAAAACAAATACGACAACTGATTGTTCCTGCAGAGGGTAACTCTTCATTAGAACTGGTATCGCTATCGATATCTCTGGTTCTGTTTATTCGCTCTCCAGTGGAAACTAGTATTGCTTCCAACGAGTCGCGGATGTCTTCCCAAATTGCGGGGGCTATATGGATCATTTCTGGGACATTTGTATCCTCCATAAAGTGGTTAGTTAGCCATAGTGTGTCCTGCAATTCCACTCTGACAGTCTGTACTACTGTCAAGATGTCAATTAGATCGTAACCTTCCGGTCGGCTACCACTCCATCTTTGTAAAAAGTCGGCCAGCCTAAACTCTCGAATTTGTTGACGATCGGCTTCAACTTGGCATGATACACACCGAGCAGCAGACCGTCGCATCTGGAAACATAGGTAAGTGTTTATTGTATGCCTAAATGTATACTTATATGTATTTCCCCCAATCCCGATCTCCTTACCCTAGTTCTTCCTGTTGAGGTTGATGGTTCAGGGTGAGCTCGCATCCATTGTGGAAGGACTCTTGGCACCCCTAAAGATGTTGATGGTTGGGGTTCTTGAGATCTTTGTACAGGGGTCAATGTAGTGTAGACTGGTGGAGGCTGGTCCAAGCTCACGCGTGAATTATTAGCCGCATCCTCGGCTTCCACAAGAGCTCTGTCAATCGGAGATGTACGGTCTTCAGCCATCTAAATAATAACATAGACATGTTGTAAATGCAGCTTAAATGGTGGATAAAAGTTTAACAAAAATCATACAAATAAACCCACCGCTTGGATAACGGATGTAGCTCGCTCGTCACTTAAAAAGGTTGTACTTGTTAAAATATAATTTCTGTCTCTTGTTCTAGGAGGGGATTCTTCCTGAAAAGAAACTCAAATCAGTTTACATTTTAATGTGTGTTTTGTTTAGTACTTTATGTTACTAGTACTTACTCTTGGACGTTTTTCTGGAGCAGCGTCAGAAGAGGACACTAGCATCAGTAGGAAAACACACACGTTGACAGGAGCCATGGCTTTGAGAAGCTTGCACGTGTTTTGTGCTTAAATAGGCACCCTTGTTCTAAATATAAAATCACAAGGGGAGATCCCCCCTTTAGGTACTTTTGACAGGAGGGAGAGAACCCTCCAGGTACTTCCGCCGCGTGGACTATGGAGTACGGACAGTGTTTAGTGAAATTCTGGTACTATCCGATATTCAATAGATTCATTTGCTGCAGAGTGTGTAATTCATTTTTGATTGATGGTGCTGATGAAGAATGTGGTTGGTTCGTTACAAATATCTGTGATTTGGACTTTGACAAACTCAAATGTTTTGTTTGTGGAGAGATTCTACCTGTTCTTTGGAGTTTAGACAAGTGACCCAGTTTCCACACCACGGTAAGCTGTTAGGCTAGGCCGTAGGGTCCCAGCGCGTTCTTTTTGTTAACCCAGAGCTTCACCAAGAGTCCTAACCTCTGGGGTAGGCTGCCCCAACCATCGCAGCCTACGGTGATGGCCACTCCATAACTGATTTGCCACCTCCCAATTTTTGGTCCTTTGACAAATGTAAAGGGTTATTTACTCGGTGAAGCCTTTCAATTAACCCTTTTTGCCACTGACAAAGGATATTTTACTTTTATATGTTTTTTTTTGTCTCTGTCAACCTGTTCATTTTAAAAGTCATCAGGCCATTTACTAGGCGAACCGTTCATTTTAGCCTACGACATTTTATTTACTAAGAATGACAGAGATTTTTTTAATTTTTTGTTATTTTTTTGTCAGATTATAGTCCGAGGTGAGAGGGAAATTAGGTGACATGGAGGATAACGCAATGTTTTACGATTTTTAGGCCAACCTCCGTACCAGCCCCTGGACTTATGGGTTTTAAGCCTGCCTGTTGGGCGAGTACACATACTCACACACACACACACTCACACATAGGGAGGATAACGCAATGTTTTACGATTTTTAGGCCAACCTCCGTACCAGCCCCTGGACTTATGGGTTTTAAGCCTGCCTGTTGGGCGAGTACACATACTCACACACACACACACTCACACATAGGGAGGATAACGCAATGTTTTACGATTTTTAGGCCAACCTCCGTACCAGCCCCTGGACTTATGGGTTTTAAACCTGCCTGTTGGGCGAGTACACATACTCACATACACACAAGGAAACACCTCGAACTATAATCCGTTTTTTAATAAGGAACATCTCTATCCATGTACATTAAATGATTATCTACAAAATTACTACTTACATCTTGATATAAGACTACATTATCCCAATCTACTTTATTTGCAAAGTCGTGGATAAAAGATTCCGACAACTTTTGATATTTACATACAATACTCCAACATCCGTCAAAGTTTACAGCCATTTCCCGAAGAAAGTATTCGGGGAATTTCTGGCGCTTTAAAATTGGAGCCCAGTTCACTCTGTGAAAGTATATTCTGAGCATTTCAATGGAAAAATCATAATGGGACGATAAAATTTCCCAATCTAAAAATCTACTAAATTTCATGACAAATTTGTCTGTTAGAACCCCGTGGGGCTCTTTGCTCTCCTGAGACAACAGTGACCAGGCGTTCTCCATCTCCAAGCTCATACTGACCGGTTTCATGGAGGGAAAGGTTTAAGTAGTACTGTAGAGTGTAGGCTGCGCTGAAAGCGCACCTTTTATGGTCACCGGTGACACAGCTTATTCCTGGTAGGCAGAAATTGTAAATGGGCGGGCCAGAGATTTCCCGTACGTTGGGATGAAACCCTCGCAAAAACTCTGCCTTTTCCCTACCTTTTGTGTAAATAATTTTAAAAGGAATGCAAAGTGCTGTAATTAAACCTTCATTGTATGGTACAGACCCTTCATTCCAACGGATACCGTGATGCCGAGTTAACCAGCGAGCGGTTCTTTGCATTTTATCATTTAAATTTGTGATACTATAAGGTGGTTTGAAAATAATTTGGCAGTTCAAAGAGCCGCCGACAACGGCCAACTCTTTAATTATAAATTTGTTATCATTATCTGTGAAGGCTTGAAACTCAACTACTGCAAACGCCATTTGGCCACCTTTTGTACAGTGATATCTCGTTAAACAAACGTTCGGCTATTAAAGTAGGCAACTGATCTGTACACTCGTTCACACCGGAAAGGACTTGATTGATACACTCTTTGATTAAATCGTCCCGGTAAAAAAGCTCCCTAAGTGAAATGTAAATTAGAGGGAGGTTATTAATAAACATGCACCATTCATTCTGGTTGAGAGTTATAGAGTGCTCGCCGTCAGAGACGTAAGCATACTGATGCCCAAAGACCATGTTTACCCTAATATCCTCCCCCGTATCTACTTTGAACGAGTATTGGTTCTTACCCTCGAGTGCAAGGGTGACGTCATTAAAGTGAGTTGCGAGCTGACAAAATGCATCGTATGACCAATAAACACAACCTTTTCTGCCTTTAAATAATATTCCGAGCCCTCTATTTAGAAAAATCCCCGTCACGACACATTTTGTTAGGTCATTATCCAAATGATAGTCTGATTTCAAGAAAACCCCGGTTAGTAAATTTATAGGTTCTTTGCTCTTGGGAATGAGCATCGGCTCTATACTTACATCCGCTCCCTGCGACGTCATCGCTCATACTAAGTTTTCTTTAAACGGTTACTTTATTAACAGTACCTGTCAGTAATGAATATGTCATGTGAGTATCATGTAAAAGTAAACAGTACGCGGACGTATTTGCTGTAAAGGCTGTACTGGACTCAAACTCTACTCGCACATCAATAGGGCCTGATTTTATGGAATCATTTTGCTTTGAACAATCAATAACGTACAGGGGTGCTTTGTCTTTGTATTTTTCCTTGTCCACTGCTGGATAGCTTTGTTTCCCGTAGTACGAAGAATGGAAACGGAAAAACATTTCATAGAAGATAGACCAATCACCGTGAATGTTATCATATGGATAGTACTGCGAATTTAAATAAACTTTAATATTTTTTAGATCGCAAGCATCAAAACATGACATGTCCTTTTTTATGTCATTTTTGCGACTAGTCTGAAATCCTACTATTACGTAACGGGGTTTTTCAAGCTGACTGGAGGTCTTTACAGTCCACGATTGTAAAGTGGTCTGTGGTACTGATGGATACTCGTGCAGTTCCCACGATCTAAACGGTAAATGTACCTTTGTATCTTTTTCAATCATCTTTAGTAGTTTCAAACGGTAAGGATCAGATACGGTAACGTGTGGCACCCTCCAGTATACTCCTGTAATTTCCAAAACTACTTCAGCAGCATTTGTACTGTGTACTGCGTTTAAATCGGTCGATGACCGCAAAAGAATCAATTCTTGTCTGACATTAGCAATTACACGCTTATAGTCCTCGGCAAACCCTAGCAACATGTGCAAAGGAACACTGAATGAAAACTCTGTAATTTTCTCCGTTTTCCCAGAACCTAACCAACAAGCGTTTTTTAAACTTTCCAGTTCACCCTGTTGTACCGATAACAGGTTTTTAATGGTGGTTGTTATACCTACATTTTTTATTCGATCGACCTCGACACCCCCGATTTCATATCTAATATCGTCAAAAAGAAACGCCACAGCATTATTGACAAAATGAACTTCTGCAGCAGTTCCATCCTGTTTCTTTCCGCTAACTCTGCCCATGATATGGAGAGTACTGTCAAACGGTGCAGTTATTATGTCCTGTTGACTGATTGGTATACGTATTTCATCGTTATTCTTAAAGGTCGATGAAGCGTACGGTTTATGAGTGTGAAACTCAATACCTGTGATTACATCACTGTACTCTGCTTTATTTTCTATGTCCAGCATTTTGAACTTTAAATCCTAATGAACGCAAAAACTTTGTGTTGGTTGATGTTAACCGTACAGTGTCTTGACGCTTACTGATGGGTAAAGATTTTGTGACCTCCCTAAATACCAAACCCATTTTTCCTCCTTATATGCAGCCTGATGGATATATTTTCGTTTCTCAAGTTGATTCTCTCACCGTTTTGATCTTTGAGAGTGATTGTAACGTTGTTTATCCTCTTGACGTTCACAGGCAAATAAATGATTGTGTTGGGTACCTCCACTATTTTATAGCCCGGACCCACGTTTGGGTAGAACTCGTGTATGACATGGCCCTCAGCTCCATTGTCATACGAACCTCGAACTATATTACACTCTACGCGTATTACGTTTACATTAATGATGCTTACTGTTCGGTCGGAAGCGTGTTTTTCACCTGCTTTCAAAATTTTACTATCAAAACCCAGTAGAGGAGCAAGCGTGTTACTTTGTGTAAAATCAATAGCTTGGCTACACTTTATTTCCGATTTTAGCGTATTGTTATTTGCTTTCAATTCCAATTCCACATCCTTCCCTACTTTTTCTTTTAGAGCTGTTTCTAAATCTTCAATCTCATATGCCCCTTCAGCTATTTCAATCATTTTACCATCGCCGTAATAAAATTTGTTATTTTTACCCGCTTCAATATTTGGGATCGAGTGAAACGTCATCAAGTCTATAAGGCCAATCTCCCATTCTCCTTCACTAACGTCAACAGGTGGGAAGTAATCTTTTGAAACATAGGAACCCCTTCCACTCAAGCTAAACATTGTCGAGAAACTGTAAGCACAAGTGTCCGCATACAACTGAATTGAAATTTTGCTTCCGCTCGTAGTTATAGTAAATGTCGCAGCTACCAAAATACTGTAAAAGTTCACGTGGTGGCTTGAGATTACCAAAACTATCGAAATAGTACACGATATCTTTTACCTTTTTATAACACACCCAGTGAGTACCGTTGCCGAAACTAGAATCCAAGTTTACAATAGCCGATTCATTTTCTTTTGGTGCGCTAGGTAGAGTGTCTCTCATATAAACTCCTCTAAAGTGTGGTATACGAAGTTCTTTTGCATAGTGTAATAAATCATAATTTGTCAAAGGCCTTATCGGGATCGAGCTTTTTTTTTACCAACTCTTTTCTTTGTCTTTTTCTTACCGGCCCCTTGTTTTGGGTAAGGTCTTAGGTACAAACCTTTACCCTTTGGGTACGGTCTAAGGTACAACCCGTTTCCCTTGGTGGGAGATTTACGCTTAACTGGGCTTTTCTTCTTCTTTTTACCACCCCCTAACTTTGTTTTAGTCTTCATGGCTGTAGTAACAGCCCAAGCAGCTGCTTTTTCAGCCAAAGATGCGTCTGAGGATTTAAATCGTCGCCACGCGCGCTCGGCCAATTCAGCGTCGGCCTGCCGCCTGTTTTCAGAATCTTTGTATTGCGAGTACGCAATGTCGTGCTGTTTGCAAGCTTCGTCTAATCCGTTGATTCCTTTGTCACCTCTAGCTAATCTTTTGGCTAATTTTGTACCTGGCCCACAGTAATTATAACCAGGTAAGTGAGCTTCAAATGGTAACAAATCTACAGCCTTGTTTACAACGGAGGATATAATACCTCTTCCTGTGACTGCTCGTCTGCGTCTAACCGATGTTTTCCTCTTCCCTGCCATTTTATAACTGATTACTGACACGTACTACAATGTTTTAAATAGATCGTCCCATGTAGACTGCTCCCGGACAACCTGTGTATTCCAATCTTCAAAACTAGGGTAACTAGCCCTCCCCCTGTTTATCTGTTTGTACAGTGTATAGGCCAGATCTGCCACCACTTCCTTGACGTATTCTTTATTTACAGCATCGTTTAACCACCGTGGTTTACCTACGTTTGTCAGCCGTTTACTTTTAACGTCCCAATGTTTATCTTTATCGGGTAAAATTGAATTATTTTGTAGATATTGCAAGGTAACAGCATCGTGAATGTGGGCAGGATCGGAGACCTGTCCTAACCGTTTATTCTTGAAATTCCATGCTAGTCCGCCTTGTAAAGGTGTGTGATTGTCCAAGTATTGTTTGTTTACGGCATCTCCCCCTTTACTGGGGGGTGCTACATTCTGAATAACTGTATTTTTAACATCAAAAGCTCCATTTTTATTTTTTTGCAACGTGTTTTTATTGAAATACTCGAGATTTACAGCGTCTTTGTTGCCAACTGGGGAGGCAACATTCTGTATGACCAACTGTTTTGCATCAAAAGACCCCGCACCTCGTGTTATAGTGTTTTCCTTGAGAAATGATAGGTTAACGGCATCTCCATCCGCCTTTGGTGGAGCAACATCTTGCAACCGGTAATGGTGTATCGAGTATGCGGTGGCGTCAGAGAACTTAAGCGGGGTATGAAGATCCATATATTGTTTTGTTACCGCATCTTTAACATCAACTGGATCAGCTATATTACATACACGTGTGTTTTGAGCATCAAAATGACCACTTTGCAGTGTCATACAGTTTAAAAGTGAATTCGCATGCGATCTAAAATTCATCGCATCAAGATTGTCTTTTGGATCGTCGACATTGCACAGACGTTTACCTTGCATATCGTAGCTACCATCCTGTGACAATGCAAAGCCTACGCCTTTGGGTCCAACAAGACCCTTCTCCTTCTTAGTATAACGTCCAAACTTGTCTATGCCCATCGTGAGACTGACTTGTATCGACTGTTTCCGCTACCTTTTATGTATCCTGCTTCGTGCAGTTCCTCTACAATGTTTACAATCTCGTTACTATGTGAAGTATTTCCCGTTTCAGCTGATGCTACCAACAGTTTTAGTCTATCGACCAACTCGTTGGGATTATCCCAATGCACTATATCGCGAGACTTTGTACTTTTCCACGACATTCCTCTACCCTGTCTGACGGGAAACAGATCTTTGATCACGTGTCTGTATTTCAAACTACTATCACGTCTGATTTGATTGTCAAAATTATAACCCTTTTTGTGAGCATTTGACGCAATCAATATACTTTTGTAAGCATTTAGATCGTCCTCTGCATACACATCGCTGTTTGGCAGTCTTTTAAATATAAGCTCATAGAGCCCCTCAGAAGGAGGGTATCTCGTGTTGTTAACAATAATGGTACCGTCAGTGTCAAATTCCATCACCTTGTTTCCAATCATTAAAGTTTTTCCTCTTTCATCAAACCTTGGACCATAGTCGTGGTCAATAGTTCTATGTTTTCCACCGGCGTCTCGTATAAACTGGGTCATGTATTTTCTAGTTAGTGGGTTCTCAAACTGTTCTTCAATGTACTTAGATGCTGTTTGAAAGCCTAATGGAGACGAAACAACCTCTTCCAATTGACTAGTTTCAGCTCTAGGTGTTGATATGGCTTCTGGTTTAAACGGTTGTCCAATGTAATCATCGTCATCACTCTCATAGTCCATTGGCTCTTCTTTAGAGGGCTGTTCAATTTTAACATCTGTTTTTGGTTCGCCTTTTTTCAGTTCTCTAATTAACGGTTTGTATTGCTGCTCTAGCAGTTTTTCACTCTCCACACTACCATCTTTAAACTGTCTAAATTTACGCCTAACTGCTTCTTTCAACTCTGCTATTTGCAGAGTGAGATGTTTATTCTTCCGCGTCATCTTTGATAATGAGCCTAAAACACCACAGCTAGCCTCTTAAGGCAATTCAATCTGCCGAAAAAATAGTGCACGTTTCTTATGTTTACGTAGGTAGTGCACTACTTCTTTCAAAGATATGCCCGAGGTAATATCTATATCTCGGTAGTATCTTTTTGTCACTAGATCAAATTGCGGAATAGTGTACCTTTTTGACCAATTCCGAAAAACAAACGTTCTTTTCCAATTATCTCTCCATTGTGGTATTTCCGCTACGGTATACCGCTCACTAACGTCACTTTTTTCCATATACCTCTGCAAAAAAGACATTGGACGCTTCATCTCATTGTGGTGCAACAGAAACGAGTTCAATAACCAAAATTCACTTGGATTCGCTCCAGTGAACTCACGCCATTGGTCAAATAGTTGACGATCAGTTATCGTATACACTCCATTATTGAAACTTATTCCAAAACTTTGGCTATATTGTTGTAAAGTTGGCAACGCAGCCTTTAGAAATTCTGTTGTAAACAGTCCTTGGCACAAGTTGTTTACCCCGGCATAAGGTTTACCACGAGATCTCGGTAATCCCGGAGGTACCGGACCATATGCTACATTATAACTCACATCGATATGGCATTTCGATGCCATCGCAGTTTTATAAATCGTCAGAGGTGATCTTATTGGTAGAGTCCGTTCAGTCAATACTATACATCTTGCTGCATAGGGAATATTGCAACCATATTCGAGCATTCGGAGGTAGATCTGGGTAAAGTTTATGCTACCATGAAGGTTGCGCAATGGTAAAACCTTACCAAAAATATCCGGAAACGGTCTAAATCTCGAAATAATATTATGGGACTCTCTAACTGTGCAGTTGTTCATATCTTCGTGATAGACCACCAGTTCAAGAGGAACTTTCTTTTCTTCGCATTTTTCCAAAAATCTAATCCAAATTTCACGGTTGTATGTACGTTCACTCGCAGATATCATTAACAAAATAACCGGGGGTAGTACAGCGCTCTGTTTTGGCACTTTATGTCTCCAACACCGCCTATTGTACTTGTGACCATGACGTCCTTTTCTGCTACAATAGTTTCCACAAAACTTTTTCTTATCGGAATAGTAATATGTGCAAAGATTAGATTTAACATTATGAAGTTTGGTATCGTAACCTCTAAGGTCGTTGTAGGTGTAGATGTTAACCATTATAACTCCTCAATGAAACTGTCAAATCCAATACGGTATCTTCCTTTATTAGTGTCCCGAGTCTTGTCGATAACTAAGAACCCATGATTGTCTTTCCACGCCAGTGAACACAACTGTTTGAATTTATCAAATGGCATGTCGGTAGTGACATGGTCGCTATATATATGTCGTAAATTCATATCATCCTGTTTGAATAGTATTAAAAGGTTTGCGTTGTCTCTAATAAGCTGCTTTGGTATAGCACTATACGTCTGACCCAAATAAAAGGTGTCAATATTGTTATGCCTACCCATAGTGAAATAGTTTGTAATATTGTTGTGTTTCTCACAGGATATATCGTCAAATATCATTATTGAATGCTGTTTAGCCTTATTTGGATGAACTACCAAGTTGTTGTCACCATAGGCAAAATAACCAATTTCCTTAGGCAGAGCCAATGGTAAAAACTGGTATTTGGGCTGATTCAGAGATTTACAGAAAATGTAGATATTTTCAAAAACAAGACCATTTGGATCGAATAATAAATTAAACACAACATTTGTTTTACCCGAGTTGCTGGGGCCTGAAAGAATCCCGCGAATTGAGTCTGGTAGCAGATGGCCATGTTTATTTTTAGATGCCAGACCCTCGCCGAGATACTCGTCATAGTTTTTTACCGTCAAAGGGGGACTCTGCTGCGCCACACGCATCGTAGTCAACTGATTGTAGCACACTCACCCTATCGTTTATAAATACGCCCGGATGCAGCTGCTTGATCTACACAGAGCCGTCACCGGATGCTCTAAATAAGAATGTCGCTTTTACTAAGCCACGTGTCGCTTCTCTTGTCAAAGCCAAGCCATCTGACTTTTATTTTATCTCCTTTCCGCTGTAACACTCTTTCAACTAAATATACATCTCCGGTCTTTGATTTATTTAGCTCCTGTTCATAAAACCCTCCCTTTAGTATTTCACCGTTATGGTCTTTGAGTACATATGTAGGTGGTTTTGTCGGTTTGATGGCGTAAATGGTGAAAACCTCGTTTGTCCAGTTTGGCAGATAGCCTTTAGTAAAAACTCTTTTATACTTGCTAATCCTAACACTATCCCCCAGTTTAAATTTTGGTGCCACCCTTTTTCCCTTCTTGTTTATCCTTTTTAATATTTCCTTTACATTCTTTTGTTTCACATCTTTTGGTTTCATACCAATTGTTTTATGTACCGAGTTATTATATCGTTTGAGAATATCAGGAAGTAATGACAACCATTCATATGTACCCTTTGCGGTAAACTCTTTCCACATCCACTGTTTCAAAGTTCTGTTATATCTTTCCACGATACTAGCTTTTAAATCAGAAAACGTAGAATAATGGTTAATTTTATACTTTTCATGAGAGCACCAATATGTTTATTAAACCATTCGGTTCCTTGATCGGTTTGAAAGTGTTTCATCTTATGTTTTATCAAAATAGGTTCAAGTGCCTTGGCAACTGCCGGACCTGTCTTATCTTTTAATGGGACTGCAAACCCGAGTTTTGAAAAACAATTGATCATAGTCATGATATACCGATTACCTTTATTTAGCTTTGCATAAGGCTGCATCTCTACGAGATCGGCCTGGTACAAATCATTCAACCCTTTAAGAGTCACTTTCCGTCTAGTGTAATTTTTTCTAGCAGGTTTGTGTAGCTCTTCAGCTATAGCACGTCTGACATTCATTGTTAAAATGATACAACTTGACAGTGTATTGATAATTTATTAAGTTTTTAGGAATGCTGCGGCCCCTCCACCGCCGCAGCTCGTGATGGCCTCCAAAAACAAACTAGTTGCCACCTCCGTTTATTTTTTTTGTTTTACAAACATTTAGTTTTTACAATATTTACAAGTTACTTTATGGAAGATAAATAACGGATTCATACAAATGCAGCATGTTTCTTTGGGGACTTTAAACTTTGGATACATGTAGTTACCTCTTCGCTTTAAGCGAGAAGGAAGATCAACCATTCTTCCACAGTCAATACATAACCTACTAGAGCCTCTAAAAGACTCGTAGTAATTTAGGGTTACGTAACCACAGTTTTCTCTATGACAGTTCAAAATGTCCTGCCTTAGCGCTGATGGAAGATCAGCACTTTCTTTTACATAAGGGAAAAGGATAACGTTTGTACAAATCTCCCTAATTGAAAGCTCAGACAAGGACAACATGATGGCAAGAAGGTTCCAAATAGAATAGTCTTTTTATTTGCCCCCCCAGAAAAGCTGCGGCCCCTCCACCGCCGCAGCTCGTGACGGCCTCCAAAAACAAACTAGTTGCCGTCTCCGTTCCCCCAAAATTTCTCTTACCATCTTCTCAAGGATGGGATCAAAGATTGTAGACAGGAACATCTTCTCAATCTGGTCCAATTGTATAGACGTGCTGCACAGATGGTGCATCTATCTCTTGGAGTCTTAAATTTTGGTACACATACAATTGTTCCAAACCGTCGAAAAGAAATATTCGCTGCCTCTCCACAATCCTTACAAAACTCTTCATTGTCGAGAAAACAAATATGGTAGTAGACATAGCCACAGTTTTCATGGTGGTAATTGAATATATAATCTTTAATCACTGGTGGGATTGCTGCTTGCTTTACAGCACTCAAAAGAAACATGTTATCAATAATTGTTCTAGCTGAGAGCTCAAGTAGGGACAACATGGTGGCGAGAAGGTTCCAAGTGGAATGACACTCACCCCTCCACACATGGTTTACGGGCCTTTCGGCCGCGCCAGTGACCTTCATACATGGTTTAGAGGCTTTTTAGTCAGCCGTGCCAGTGACCTTCACACATGGTTTACGGGCTTTTTAGTCAGCCGCGCCAGTGACCATCATTCACACATGCACAAGGAGTAGCTCAAGTCCCTCCAGATTTGAGCGCCTCAATGTACAAACACATTCAAAAATAGCCCCACTCCAGTTGGATCCCAGCCACCATGTGTTTCGCATCGTGTTTCGGCTGGATATTCTCCATCAAGCGCGACGAGCCGTCACCGTTTATCGTCAAGACAAGGGTGGTATTTCTTAGGCCGGTGGACCCAATCTACGAAGAACTTCGACCCTTGGATCTCAGGCCACCATTGTTACCACCGAGAAACATAGAATATGCCACCATAAAGGTATGTAGTGATAGTGGAGAGGGGAGCGCAACACATGTGCAGCATGTGCAACATGTGTTCAGTGTCCAACATGATCTCTCTGATGCTGATCGTTAGTGATTTTGTTCAACATTATTTATATCGCAGGATATGTGAATTTTTAAATTTGATTGAAGAAGACAACGATTCAGACACAGATTCGGAATTTGGGGTCAATTGGGGACCAGGAGGGTGGAACGGGTGGAACGAGGTGGATATTGGGGACTGGGAGTGGAGTGACAGTGATAGTAGTGATTCAGGAGTTGAGATTTTGGTGAGTTTTTTGAATTTTAAACCCATATGGTAGTGTATCATAATTGCTACCATGTTTCCTCTTTGGTCCAGTAATTTTAAACTGTTTGACCTCACTGATTGTAACTATATTCCTATCCTTTGTTCGTCTGATTCTATTTTCCTCAATGTCCATTGTTTGTGCAGCATCACCAAGGACCATCTCTTTCAAACTGTCAAATCCAATCTTTTTAGAAGTTTTCATATTGAGAGTGAGACCTTTAATTTTACAAACGGGAATCAATGTTTGTTTATTGGTTGACCAGACAAGGTATGCATAGGTCTTTGGACCTCCGGATACAAATTCTGTAATGTATGAACCTGGTCCATACTCAGTCAACTCATCGGTCATTTCACCGAGATAATCTCCCGTGGGAACTCTATACAAGCCACCCTTATATACATATAGTACAGAATCAGTATCATAATACAATACTTGACCACCCAGGGAATCTAGATGCTCATAGAGCTTCAATCTCGCTTGGGCAGTGGTGTAAGCTGCCAACACAACATTTACATTTCTCAATGGCTCGCCAACCTCCTCAATATACTCCCAGCTAACAACAACGACCTCGTCATTGACAATCTGTACTCTATTTACATCTATTTCAGGACTTGAAAACATCTTAAATAGTGTTTTTGGATCCCTGACGATTGTAGCTTTAGTCTGGTTTTCTCGTTGGCCAAATTTTCCCCAGAAACTGTTGAGCATTAGTTTAGCCAATGACCTCAAGCCACCATTTTTTACAATTTTGTCTTTTTCCAATTGGACACCCTCTTTCTTAAAATAGTCCTCAATGTACTTGTTTTTGTCCTCATCAGTTTCACACCAGCCCGGGAACCCAGATGCTTCCTGTTTCATTTTTAAAAATTTATTTATAAAGTCAGTGAACAACCCACCGTTTTCATATGTGGCTACCTTATACTCCCAAAGTTCATACATGTCGAGTACAACATAACCCTTTTCTACAGCTTTACGAACTTCGTCCATAGTCCAGGTCCCAATTAGCGCTCTGTCACCACTTTCGTGGTCGCAATCACTTTGAATCTGACCATCTCCACAAGTCGCACACAAAACAAACATTAACTTGTCATTCATTTTGGCCGGGAGCACAGGATGGTAAAGATCGCGTGGTGGGAGTACTTTACACTTTAATAGGCCTTCGACATTAAGACCTCTCTGTCTACACTCTCTATCGCCTACATAGATTGTCGGATGGCCTACAGGGTACTTGCCATATTTACATACCCAGGGATAGAGAGAGCATACATCAACGTATTCAATGGTTTCCCCTTCAGCGCATTTGTGATACGTTTTGGCGTTGCCTGTCCTACCTCCAAAAAATGCTTGCCTTGGATTCAGAGGTAAATTGTTGAGGATCGGCAATTTTTCTAGGTGTTTCAGGTTTTCTGTCTTTTTTAACTTTCTAAATTCACATTCCCACATTTGTACGACGTTATCGCCCAACTTTGCTATTTTAGTTTTAGTCCGTTCATATCGCAAGTGAAGTGAGTCAGAGGGATCCTCTTTCAAAGCAAGTTCACGGTCGTAGGGAAAGCATTTGGGGCAGCCATGGAAGTAGCAGCCTTGAAATTCGTAAATATTTTGACCATCATACCCATCAACTTTCATTCCATTGATCTTAACTTCTTTTCCACGGCCAGCGTGTTCAATTCTAACTCCACGTTTCTCCTCTTCCCACGATAGCCACTGTAACGCGATTGCCGATTGGGCGTCTGTAAGCCTATAACCGTTTTTAGGAACGATGCCAATAGTATTTTTCTTCAAAAAGTTCCTGCGAAAAGCTAAATTGCATGCGCTGGCGATGGTCACAGCCTCGAGAAACGGGTCCACATTACACTCTTCCAGGAAAATTGAACGGAACTTTAAACAAGCTTGAGCCAAGATATCAACATCCGAGATACAATACTCGAGGATTTCTTTCTTAAAGTCAAATGTAACGTGGTTTGCAACCTGATCATTATACCAGTTTTCAAAATCTTTGTGTGATTTTTCAAACATAGATTCTGGACAGTAAAACTCCTTTGCCGGCATAGGGCCCACATAATTTTGATTCTCAAGGGTGTTGAAAAGGTGGGGAAAATAGCCTTTCTTCTTTTCTGGAGGCAGGTCAAATGCTTTAGGTAGTGCAGCAAGAGGCATAGGGAAATAACTAAGTGAATCAACAAACCTCACATTGTCAATCTCCATCAAAATTACCTTAGTTCCCCGCATTACAAGTTTCGGGGTGAACTTTGTATCTTCTAGCACATACTTGAGCAAAAATTGGAAGTCAAAGCCCTGCCCATTGTGTGCGATTACACAGACATCTTTGAAAGTTTTGCGAACTTGCATCACATAGTCCATGAACTGAGTAACTGGTTCAGATTTAAAGACTCTTGTTCGATTTTTACAAGCCATACAAAATTTAGCCTCAATACACTGATAGCAAAACTGTTGTGACACACACAAGTTTACTTGATGCAATTTAGACTCGGGATCTGAGGGCAGGGACTCATCTTGACGGGTTTCCAAGTCAAAGAAAATAAACAGAAAATCTTTTGACTTTGGCTTTCTCATGTCAGGCTTCATATAACATTTGTGGTTAGGGTCTTCAAAAGAACCACACGGTTTACAATATACTTCGCCACATTTGTGAGGCTTAGACCGTTCTCTAATCCAAACCAGTTTCCCACAATCGAGACATTTCTTTACATTTTTACACTTGTCAGCTTCATGCGCGATAAAACATCCCTGATTTTTATAAGTCATGTTACATTTAGGGCACAGAACACCACCATTTTCCTCTACACAAGGGGGTGAGATGGTCTGACACTGTGAGCAGATGTTTGAGCAGCGGTGGGCTCCTTTGTGATCATAGGGTACATGGCATGCTTCACAAAAATATGTACAAACAAAAGCAGCAGTCAAACTATTAATCACATTGTAGTGACCATCGTGAAACAGTAAATTTAGTGTGAATTTTGCATTTTCTAAATTTCCCTCAAAGTAGACATCACGACCTTTGCTATCATAGTTGTACACGACAATTTTGTAGTTTGTTAAAAACCCCTGAAATTTTTCAAGTTCCGGGATCCCAGCTCCACCCTCTGGCATTTCAACCCTAGCTCGACGCACAAGTTCCTGGGCCCTAACTGTTTGCCTATTTGCCCTATCCTTTCTAACTGCATTATAGTCAGGATCTTTAGTTACATTGGCCATAGCCACTACAATTGCACGGGGAAGACACAATTTATCTTTATTATTTATAACAACAATTCCCCGTCTTGCCTTGCATTCCTCATCAAACGTATTGTAAAACCCTGGTCTTACCCTTCCGGAACCTACAGGAAGGTTAATTCTAGTGCATTCCACTTTAAAGGTGTCGGTAGATTTTATGGATTCAGAGTTTGATTGCACAATACCACCAAAGATTTGCCACAAAACGTTTTCATCAATTTCAGTAGCCGGACGAAAATTTACATAGCCTGGTGCTTTTGATTTCAAGTTTAGACTCTCCAAAGTAAACCCAAGTTGATCATTTTCAAAAGCTTGTTCTTTCATACTATTTACAATTTGTGCAAACCCCTGTCTCAACCAATCAATCTCATTAGTCTCTGGAGGCGGATTGGTGAATTTAAATACAGTTTTACTCCCATACAATCTAAATTTATTTACATAAGTTTGATCAGTACTTATTAAATTAACAGGCTCAACTACTTTTACGGGTTCAACTACTTCATCAGATACGTTATCGGCCATACTAACGTCCATCGTCGTCAAACGCCTAGAGCAAAGTAAAAGAGACGCGGAGACACAAGATCTAGTGGGGGACACGACCTGCGCGCGCACACAGCTAAGTATGGTACACCGATTGCACAACACTGAGACACAAGATGTGGTGGGGACACAGCTGCGCGCACACAAAGCTAAATATAGCACACCGATTGCTCAATACGTTACACTAAAGAAACAGAGTTTACTTACCACTGATGTACCATAAATAATCAGACTAACATTTAACACTAGAAATAACTTGCAAACATAACCTCAAAACATCAAACACAAGAGCACACGTCCAACACGTTCAATTGCCAAGAGCAAAGTGAAAGAAAATAAGTACTGAAAAGTTTAAATAGCAAAAATTGACCAATCACACAACAGATCACCTATTTATGACCAATCAGGTACAAAGTTATTACAACCAATCAGCAACCAGGATACACACCTTTAACACTTCCTTGTTTTGTTACAGAGCCGTGAAGATGAAGAAGAAGAAGAAGAAGAAGTTTTATAGCATTTGTAAATATTTTTAAAAGTATGTAAACATAAATCATAGATATAGTAGCATTAAAACATATTTTAAATCAAACAATCTGTGTAATTATCCAGGACACATAACTCAGTGGAGGTTATTTCATTTGGTAAGAGTTAATCATTACAGAGGTTACATAAGCTGGCGGGAACCTACGCAATACGTAAAGTGAAGCTTGGCGGGAAGGTTACGTTGTTTGGCGCGAAAATAAAAATAAGGTTATGTCACTTGGCGGGAAGGAGAGGTTTTTTTCGTTTGGCGAGAATCGGTGAAGAAGAAGTAAGATTTTTTTTCGTTTGGCGCGAAAATAAAAGTGAGGTTATGTCACTTGGCGGGAAGGTGATTTTTTTCGTTTGGCGCAAAAGTGAGGTTATGTCACTTGGCGGGAAGGTGATTTTTTTCGTTTGGCGCGAAAGTGAGGTTATGTTACTTGGCGGGAAGGTGAAGTTTTTTTTTTCGTTTGGCGGGAACCTACGTATGCAATACGTAAAGTGAGGTTAGATGTTTGGCGCGAAAACAAAAGTGAGGTTAGACCACGTGGGACACCAGAGGGCGACCACGTGGGATAAAAGGGGGCGTGGCCTAGGGGGAGGGGTGGGGATGAAATGCTGCTCTCTGATTGGTGGCCTGAAGTACAGCGTATCCTACTGACAGGTCGTGCAATGCTTCGATGTCCACGTGGAAGGGGAGGTCCTTGTGCAAGGCTAGGTCGAGCACGTCCGGCCGTTGGAGCTGGACACTGGGGTAGAAGGTGGGCTCGGTCGGTGCAATGGCAGTGACGTCAGCTCTCTGGTCAATGTAGGCCCGTAGAAGCTGTCCTCTCTGGTTCTGCCGCATAGAGTTCCACGATCGGTGCTTGGCGTTCAGGTCACCTGCAACAATAACGGGACTTGGGTGGTCAAACAGTAAATCAAAGGGTGCTGGGTCGAACACCGCTCCTGGCGCCAGGTACCCGGCGACCACGAGAATCTCATACCCCGCGGCGTGTATGAACACACCGGTGGCTTCGAGACCTCCCGCAGCCATGCCGTGTATCCTGTGGACAAGGCGGCGATTTACCAAAACCATCGTTCCTCCTCCTGGGTTTCCGCGGCCTCTGGGCGGTCTGTCCGTCCTGTAGACTGCGTAGCCAGGGACCTTGAACTGGTGTCGGGGCTGGAGGTGCGTCTCACTGATGAGTGCGACGTCAACGTTCTTGTCTCGGAGGAAGTAGAGAAGCTCGTTCCTTCGTTGGAGCACGCTGCGGGCGTTCCACGCTACGATGCGGAGGAGACTATCCATCATGAAGGAGGGTGAGAAGGCTCTGGAGGAAGTCGGCGATCAACTCAGCGGGGCTCTTGTCCTTGGCTGCGATCAGAGCTGGGATGGCCTTTGTCATCCAGCCGATCAGCTTTTGGACGGTGATCACGCCTGTGGGCTCGTTGGAGGCAGGCTTTCTGGGTGGTGGATCCGCCGAGACGGAGGGCGGAGGGTCCGCTGCGCTGGTGGACGGTGGTCGGGTGTTGGCCGCTCGGGTCACAGCAGGGCGTTGCGGTAGCGGCACTGGGGCTGCGAGCTCAGGGAAGAGTGGTCTGGCATAGGCACGGTTTGGCCCAAGTGGGTTGTCCTCTGTGTCCATGCCACTCTCGTCTCCGTCGGCTTCGGAACCTGCAACAACAAGGGAAGAACGGTTAGTTTTGTTTCGTGGCTGGCGCTTTCGACGCTGTTTGCGCCTCGATGGTTCAGGGTGTTGGGCTGCCTCGGTTACCCGAAACTTGGGAGGGGGAGGTGGTGGAGCCATTGAGGCCTGTGGTTGAGGAGGGATAGGAGGGACGTTTTGGTTTTGAGGGGGGTTTTTATGCTTACGACCGGCGACATCAGCGAATGAACCTCTGTTCGTCCCTGCTGGTTTGAGTGGGCGTGGAGCCTGCGTTGTCGGCTGCCTTGCTGGTGGGCGCTGGGTGGATGGGCGAGTGTTTGGGTTTGCTGCGGCAGCCTCCTTTCTCATCTTCGCCGCCATCGCTGCTTTGTGAGTAGGGCAGCCCTTCCAACTGGCGACGTGGCAGCCGTTACAGTTGCAGCACTTCGGTGGCTCCTCGTTCGGCTTGGGGCACTGTTTCGCGTCGTGGGGACCAGCACACTTGACGCACCTGTAAGCAAGATTACAGTTTAGTGAGGAATGACTGTAACGCTGGCAACGGAAGCATTGGGGGAGGCCACGGCGCGGCTCAAAGGGTGTCATCGATACTCTGACACCCATCAAGTGAGACAGCGACCATAGCTTCGCCCAGGTTCCGGTCCTTTGCACAGTGACAAAAAATGAATTTACAGGAAATGACTCTCCATTTTGGCGGCGTGGCATTGGGGCGACATAGGTGGGAGAGAACCCCTCCGCTCGTAGCTCGGCCTTGATCACCTCGACGTCCGTCGAGTGGTGGAGTCCCCTCAGCGTCGCCTTGACCAGGACGTCAGCCTCCATGGCGAACGTGTGGAATTCCACTCTCTTGAGGGCGAGGTACTTCTGCGCTCGACGGAAGTCGTCCGTTGTCTCGCAGATCAGGTGCAGGCGGTCACCGGCGAACTTGGCGTCGAACTTGATGCCTTCGTCACGCAGCTGCATCAGGAACAGCGGCCACGTTGAGGTGACCTCAGCCGGTGAAATGACGATGGGCGGGATCCTCGTCTTGGGAGGGCTGGCAGCAGGGCGTTGTGTCACAGTGGATGTCGAGGCGTCAGACTCGCCACCAGACTGTCCAGACTGGCCTCGTCTCCTCTTCTTCGGCTTGACGGACGTGAAGGTGCCTTCATCTGCGTCCTCTGTCATCTCGATCTCGTCGTCACCCATCCTGTGAAAAACACATGGACAGTATCAGAGACAGACAGACAAAAGGTACTTGAGGGGGAGGTTTGGGTGAGCCGTAGGTTTTGATTACCGTAGCAAGGCAGCAGGTACCAATAAATTGGAGACCAGACTCACACCGAGCAGGTTATCGCCAACCAGGGCTGTGGGGAGGTCGTGGAGGCGGGCCTGCACGCAGGTTATCACACCTAGTCCACTAGAGGGGGTTCGGTAAGGTAAGCGTGGGGGTGGGCCTGAATTAACAGGGAAGTCACCGAGTCCACAGGGTAAGCCGTAGGTTTGGTTTCCGTAGCAAGGCAGCAGGTACCAATAAATTGGAGACCAGGCTTACGCCGAGCAGGTATACCTCACCAGGGCTGTGGGAAAGTCGTGGAGGCGGGCCTGCAAGCAGGTTATCACACCTAGTCCACTAGAAGGTGTTTTGGTAAGGTAGGGTAAGCGTGGGGGTGGGCCTGAATTAACAGGGAAGTCACCTAGTCCACAGGGTGGGCCGCAGGTTTGGTTCCGTAGCAAGGCAGCAGGTACCAATAAATTGGAAACCAGACTTACGCCGAACAGGTACCTACACCAGGGCTTTTGGGGAAATGGGCGAGAGTCAGGTATTTGTAGAATAATTACCACCCGCTGCGAGGTCCGTCTGGTCAGGCGTTGTCGGCAGGCGGGACTGGTCAGGGCCGGGGAGGCGCTCGGCTTGGCTCTAGCGGCTGGGCTGCGGCGGGCGCTCGGCTGTCAGGCCGGGCGGTCGGGGCAGGCGCTCTGCTTGGCTCTAGCGACTGGGCTGCGGCGGGCGCTCGGCTGTCAGGCCGGGCGGTCGGGGCAGATGCTGGGCTGGGCGGGACTCGGCTGTCAGGCCGGGCGGTGGGGCAGGGCAGGCGCTCGGCTGTCTGGCCGGGCTGAGTGTCGGACGATCGCTGGTGCTTGCACTCTGGATGTCCTTGAAGTGGAGTTGGATGTTCTAAGAGCGAAGAGGAGCACAGGTGTTCACCCTTCGGAGTCTCGGAGTAGAATGAGCTCAGAATGGATCTTAATCTGATGCGGCGTGCACTCTGGACGTACCGTAACGGAGACGAGGGAAACAATACGCCAGCGCCAGCACTAACGAAAAGGCCAGCATTAGAACGAGCGTGCGGTTTTTATTAAATAACTCGTAAACCGTGCGTTTTAGAGAGACAACACAGGTTAGATGAAATCGAGTAAAATACACGCCCAGTACGTTGACGCAATCGGATCTCGCGTATAAAAACGCGTTTTCGAGTAACGAGCGATTAAAGTTTTTCGACTAAAGCACTAATAAAACGGTCACGTGTCGTCGTAGGGGCTTTTAGCGCGTGCGAGACGTTAGAGGAGGTAAAGACGAATAGAACGACACCCTTACGGTGTGTCTGGCATCAAAGATAACCTCCCTAGTGGGGTTTGAAGTTGTGGCCATTTGGCGGCGTCGGCGAAATCCTTTGATCGAGATAGATATATATAGCTCTGGCGGAGAAATAAGGGAGTGATTTGAGTATATATGTGGGGGCGTGGCCAACTAGTGACATACTATTGGTCGATCAGAGTGACCAACAGTACGAGCGGATTCGTCTAGCGGACTCTGCCGTTTCAGTTTCGCCGTGGTTAAGTGAGATTTTGCCCGTACTGAAGTCGTAAGCATACCCCGTGTGGTAAGAGTCACACTCGGTTGGTAAACGATTTCATACCATATAACAATGTTTGACAAAATGTAAACAAAAGAATAATAACATGATGATATGTTTTAAACAATAATAAAAATCATCAGTTGGGCTAATGCGCTATCTGACTTTTGATACTAAAAATATTCATTCCATTTGACTTTGGATACAGCTGTGATTTTTGTTTTGGTTTGTAGTAATTATCATTACAGTGTTATTATTTTTATTTAATTATTTATTTATTTTAGGTGGTTCCTACTTTGACTCTTTTAAACTTTCTTCACCTTTTCATTTTAACCACGTAATTTGTGTTTTATAAATTTGAAATTTCATAGAAAATACCGTAACATTTCGTCCCACTCGCTTTTACAGTTGGCTGTATAAGCTAATGGGGTAGGTGACATTTTGGCCCGACGAAAAGAAAAAAAAAAAAAAAATACAACGGTTGTGGATTGTAGTTCAGGTAGTAAAAGGCCCATGACCTGTATACTTTGCAGCCTACTAGCTAAACCTGACCTAACTTAAACTAACCTAACCTAACCTAACCTAACCTAACCCAACCTAACCTAACCTAACCTAACCAAACCCAACCTAACCCAACCCAACCCAACCCAACCCAACGTAACCTGACCTAACCTAACGCAATTTGTGGTGAGTCAATTTTGAATCTAATGCATTTTGTTCGTTTTAAATCAAACTGTTATTAGACATAGATATGTAATCACTAAAGGTAAACTTAAACTATTTTCTTATGACATATTACAAAAAAAAGAAATCAGCATTCTTACACATAACCTTCTCCAATAAGCTCCAATAGTTAAAAATCACAAAATTTGCAATTAGCTAAGAACATATTAATTTTCTTTTAAAATTTTTCTCCAAAAATCCGATATTTCAGTAATTTTTTTTTTTTTTTTTTTTTTTTTTTTTTAAAATAACACAAGTTACAATAACTTTAAACCGTAATTTTTACGAAAATGGGTTTTGAAGCATTACTTTTTAAAGAATTTAAAGGACAATGACATAACTGAATTTTTAAGAGATTCGTTCGAGTCATTTTCGAGAAAATCCGATTTTCCGTTATTTTATGGGGGTTTTATTTAAAAATCCCCATTAAAAAATCAATATAAAAAAAAAAGAAAAAAACCCTTAACAATGTTTAGGGTCATAACGTACTAAGTTAAATCGAAACCGGCTTATTTTCTAAAATACTATTATTATTATTTTTTCTTTTTTTTTCGATGGGGCTTTATGGGGAAATAACATAATTTACAATAACTTTAGGACCGTGGTTTTTACACAAAAGGGAGTCGTACCATTTTTGTACATAGCTTAAAGGGCTAAAACATACTAAATGTTATATCAAAATCGTTCGTGCCATTTTTTAGAAAATCCTATTTTTCAGTTCTTAAATTTTTGACGAAAACAATACTTTATCCATATAGAACATACGTACAGTACAACGGTTTCGTATGGACAGGTTTTAAAAATCCAAAGATGTTATTATGTGAAAAAAAAATTGTTATTTTCGACTTTCTCTTTTTATTTCGAACGAAAAAGGATGAATCCTAATAGGAGAAGTATGATAATTCCAATTGAATGTACGCCTTTATCACTTTGCTCTTCGTTATCATTATAGAGTCCTTGGTGTCTTAAATCTTCAACAAGAGTGTTAAGATACGCTCGTTTGGTTGTATTTCTTAAGAATATTGTATTTTAATTAACACACCTGAATTCAATTAACTTGCAAATGACGAAGGTTAATCATGTCAACATCTGAACGATGAACGGTAAACCAACGGAGTAGGTAAGAATGTGAACGTTATAGCTAGTGTAAAAAACGACCGAATGAGTGGTGGCCTTTATAAAGGCCGTTTTTTGCGCTCGACGACGAGGTTCCAGCTTACGCTTTCTTCTCTGTCTTCTTGGGCAGCAGGACTGCCTGGATGTTAGGCAGTACTCCGCCCTGAGCGATGGTGACACCGCTGAGCAGCTTGTTGAGCTCTTCGTCGTTACGGATTGCCAGCTGGAGGTGACGAGGGATGATTCTGGTCTTCTTGTTGTCACGGGCAGCGTTGCCGGCCAACTCGAGAACTTCGGCAGCGAGATACTCCATGACGGCGGCCAAGTAGACGGGAGCGCCGGCACCGACTCGCTCGGCGTAGTTGCCCTTGCGCAACAGACGGTGGATACGACCGACAGGGAACTGGAGTCCCGCTCTGGAAGACCTGGACTTTGCCTTCCCCTTCACTTTGCCTCCCTTACCGCGTCCGGACATGATGCTTTTTGATTAGAGTAGATTCTCTGGGCAGGAACCGTGATTCGACGACGACGAGGTTGTGACTGTGGTAGATTGGTCTCCCACTTCTAGAGGAGCTTCGACTTCTTGTAAGTCATGGCTTCTGGACGGATAAGGGCCTTCTGCCCTGGTAGCTCAGCTACCTGTCAATATCGGTGGTTGTGGTGGTGGCTCAGTCAGCCATCTGGGGACGGAGTCTGGGGACTGGCTGTTGCAGCATATCCCTGATGTGCTGCCATGGGGTGGACTCTTCGATGTTCTCCATCTTCGCAGTCAGGACATCGACGTACTCCCGGATGGTGGGCGTCCCGGTAGATCTCCGGACGATCTCGCTGCGGACGTACCTAGGTGTGCCGGTGGCTTTTCGGAGGGCTCTGGCTTGCAATGCCAGGAGTTGTCTGCGAGACGACCTGCAGACTAGATGATACCACGCCGGAGCTGCGTACGTGAGCACCGGACGTAGTAGGGCAGTGTAGAGGTGCAGCTTCATCTTGGTCGGCAGGCGTCTTGCCCTGAACAGAGGGCCGAGGCTACCGATGGCACTGGCAGCGAGTGTCCGGAGTCTGGTGACGTTTGGAGTCATCGTCAGGCGCTGGTCGAGGAGTACCCCCAGGTACTTCACCACCTTCTTCCAAGGGACTGGGCGGCGGTCGATGGTGAGTTGGTGTCCGTCTGCCTGCCGTCTGGTTTTGGTGAAGGAGATCGCCTCGCACTTGTCCGCGTTGACTTTGATCCTCTACTTGTTGAGCCAGGGTTGAAGGAGATCCAGCTGCCGCTGGATGTAGATCCGTGACATCCGCAGGTTGGCAGACGTGGCGGTGAACAGGGCATCATCCGCGTAGAGTGACAGCTGGACTCTGGGGGCTAGTGGCATGTCATTCGTGTACCACAGGTACAGGATCGGTCCAAGAACTGATCCCTGTGGCACACCGGACGAGATGGGTCTGGAAGTGGAGGACTTCTGGTCGACTCGGACACGGAAGCTACGGAGGTGGAGGTAGCTTCTTAGCAGTTTCCAGAGGTGGCCTGGTAGTGGTGAGGAGGCGAGTTTGTAGAGGAGACCCTCGTGCCAGACTCGATCGAAGGCCTTGCTGACGTCGATCAGGACGGAAGTGGCGTGGTGCTTATTCTGCAGGGCACTGGCGATGGTGTTGATCACTCGACGGAGTTGGAGGGTCGTCGAGTGTCCTTGCCGGAAGCCGTACTGTTCCGTCCTGATGGAGCAGAAGAACTCTTCTGGGAATCTGGCCAGGATTACCCTCTCGAGCATCTTGGAGAAAACGGGAAGTAGAGATATTGGGCGGTGATTTTCCGGGAAGAGTGGATCTTTCCCCGGCTTGGGGATCAGGATCACCGTAGCCATCTTCCAGGTGGTTGGGAAGTAGGAGAGTCGGAGGCAAGAACTCATGACCGCGGCGATGAAAGTGATCACCCAAGCTGGCAGGTGCTTCATGGCCGGGGTTCCCAGGGAGTCCGGTCCAGGGGCCTTGCGGGGACGTAGCGCCTTGATGAGCCCGGAGATCTCCTGCTCTGTCACCGGTGTCACTTCCTCCTCATCGTCTGGGTCGTATGTCTCCAGGAAGTCTTCCACCACCTCGCAGTGGTCGTCATCGTAGACGTCCGCATGGGGCGAGAATTGGTCCTCCATGGTGTCGGCAAAGGCTTCCGCCTTGTCTTCAGGTGAGTAGACTATGCCTCTCTGGCCGTGGAGTGGGCGGATGGACTTCTTCTCACCCCGGAGAGATCTGGCAACCTGCCAGACACCGTGCGGCTTCTCCGCGCAGGACTCGATGAAGTCTTCCCACGAGGTGGTCCGATGTTCTGCGAGGAGTCGGGAACAGAGTCTGGCTTGGCGTTGGAACTCCGCCTTTGCTCTCGGGCAGCGGGAACGCTGGTAGCTCCTGCGGAGTCTACGTCGATGGTGAATCTCCGCCAGCAGTTCTGGTGGCAGGGGCTTCTGACGACTGGGGACAGTGGAGGAGGCCGATGATGCTGCGATGGCGTCCTGGAGGAGAGTTGTCAAGTCCTGAACTTGGCTATCCAGCTGCTCAGTGGTCTCCGCCGGAGGTGGTGGTGGGCGGGGTCGGTCTGCCAGGAAGTTGCCGTACCTCTTCCAGTTGACCTTTGTGGAGTTTCTCGGTGGAAGTTGTGGAGCTCCATCTTCTGGGAGATCGAAGACAACTGGAAGGTGATCCGAGGAGAGATCGGAGATGACAAAGACCTCTGCGGGCAGGTCGAAGCAGCTGGCTAGTCCGATGTCTAGAATGTCAGGGAGGTTGCCTCGTCTCGGGAAGTGTGTAGGCTCTCCTGGGGCCAGGAGCTGGACGTGCTGGTGGGCCTCGAGGTAGGTCTTGAGGCGACGGCCGGGGGTGTTGGACAAGCGGCATCCCCAGTCTTGATGCTTGGCGTTCAGGTCACCAATCACCAGGGCGGGCTTGTCTGGGCCCAGCAGGGCGTCGAGGTGTACTGGCTGCAGTGTCTTCCCAGGCTGGTTGTAGACAGAGGAGATGGAGAGCTCTGCGCCGCCGTACTGTACTGCAACCGTGGTCAGCTCGAGTCCTGGTGGTAGGTTCATCGGGACGTGTCGATGGGCCAGTCTTCGGTGGACAAAGATGGCGGTCCCTCCGCTGGCAGGACCTTGAGTCAGCCTGTCAGATCGATAGCCCTGGTAGTTGGGGAGGTTGAACACCAGGCCCTGACGAAGGTGCGTCTCCTGGACCAGAGCGATGTCGACATCGAGCTCTTGCAGAAGCTGGATGAGTTCCTGCTTCTTGTTGGCCACCCCGTCGGCGTTCCACGTCACCAGGCGCAGCTTACCCATGGTGTTGTTGGGTAAGCGCCTCCACCAAGCGGGTCACAGTCAACAGCATACTCTGCAGTGTGGTCAACAGCTGAGCTATCTCAGCGAGGTGTGGATGTTGAACAGGGCCACACGGTTGCTGGGCAGGGCAGCTGGGCTCAGCAGCAGGGCTGCAGGACTGCTGGGCAGGGCCGCTTGGCTGCTGGGCAGGGCTGCTGGGCTGCTGGGCAGGGCCGCTTGGCTGCTGGGCAGGGCGGCTGGGCTGCTGGGCAGGGCTGCTTGTCTCCGTGGTAGGTGTACACTGCCGCTTGGGGACGTCCAACTTGAGGCGGGGAGTGTTTCTCTGTCTGGGTGAAGATGTCTGGTCCGGGGTATGGCTCCTAGAGGCAGGAGGGCTAAGTCTCCCTCGGTTGGCCGCATTCCTAGGTTGTCTGCGGCGACGACCTCTCGCTTGGGTGTAGCCGTCATCGTCTGAGCTCGGCTGGTCTGCTTCGTCAGAGGTTTGGTCAGGCGGGCTGGCTGTAGAGTCTGTAGCTGGCTTCTGCGTCGGGGCGACTGAGGCTGGCTTCCGGGCTGGAGTTCTAGCGGCTGCTGCAGCGTAGCTCAGCTGTCTCTCTTTCTTGAAGGCAGTGCAGCCTCTGTAGTTGGCAGTGTGGCTGCCTCCGCAGTTGCAGCACTTGGCAGGTTCAGTGGAGGCTTTGAGGCATAGAGTCCCTGTGTGGGTATCCGCACATCGGACGCAGCACGGCTCCCGATGACAGTTGGCCGAGCCGTGGCCGAAGCCCTGGCATCTGTGACACTGGATAGGCCCCCTAGTCCTGGTGTACCTCCTGACTTCTACCTTGCAATAAAGCATTCTATCGAGGTTGTACACTTCACTGGGCAGGAACCGTGATTCGGACCGTATTACGGGTTTCCAACGTCAAAGCACGTTTTCTCTAACATAGTCCAACCGAACAGGTTTTTAGCTACCCAGGCAGTTGTTTGGCTACGGATTTAGGCTCGTGTTTCACAATTGTGGGAAATTTTTAAAGTTTGCCGGTCACCACCACCGAGCGGTTTCGAAAATGCCTCCCAAAGCTAGCGGTAAAGCTGTCAAGAAGGCCGGCAAGGCCCAGAAGAACATCACCAAGGGTGACAAGAAGAAGAAGCGCAGGAGGAAGGAGTCGTACGCAATCTACATCTACAAGGTGCTCAAGCAGGTCCACCCCGACACCGGTGTTTCCAGCAAGGCTATGTCGATCATGAACAGCTTCGTGAACGACATTTTCGAGCGCATCGCCGCCGAGGCCTCCCGTCTGGCTCACTACAACAAGCGTTCCACCATCACTTCTCGGGAGATCCAGACCGCCGTCCGTCTCCTTCTGCCCGGTGAGTTGGCCAAGCACGCTGTCAGCGAGGGTACCAAGGCTGTGACCAAGTACACAAGCTCCAAGTAAGCGTCCCCAACGCTTCAGCGTCGCCCGACTCCTCGTCGCCGAGCGCCACAAAACGGCCTTTATAAAGGCCACCAATAAACTCATTCGTTTTACACGTTAGCAGACCCTCACTTACTAGATACGTATAAGTCCGCACGTGTTTTCCTATCCTGTGCGCAGCCGTTAACTTACATCCAAACGCAATTCACCACTGGTTATTACAATGCTTAGCATAGTTAATTAAGACTTTGTCTTCGTAATTGTATAACAATGGTCAAGAGTGTTACATGTCACGAGTCGAGAGTATTCCTTTACTCGAGTCAACTCAACACTGTGAGATGTTAAAGTTTTAAGAATATTCTAAATCTGACGTGAGTCGGTTAATTATTATGGTAGATAAGGTCTCGATATTATAACCAATGTACCTAAAAAAAAAGAAAAAAGAAAAAATACACGAACAGTTAAATAAAATAAGCTCAGAATGGATCTTAATCTGATGCGGCGTGCACTCTGGACGTACCGTAACGGAGACGAGGGAAACAATACGCCAGCGCCAGCACTAACGAAAAGGCCAGCATTAGAACGAGCGTGCGGTTTTTATTAAATAACTCGTAAACCGTGCGTTTTAGAGAGACAACACAGGTTAGATGAAATCGAGTAAAATACACGCCCAGTACGTTGACGCAATCGGATCTCGCGTATAAAAACGCGTTTTCGAGTAACGAGCGATTAAAGTTTTTCGACTAAAGCACTAATAAAACGGTCACGTGTCGTCGTAGGGGCTTTTAGCGCGTGCGAGACGTTAGAGGAGGTAAAGACGAATAGAACGACACCCTTACGGTGTGTCTGGCATCAAAGATAACCTCCCTAGTGGGGTTTGAAGTTGTGGCCATTTGGCGGCGTCGGCGAAATCCTTTGATCGAGATAGATATATATAGCTCTGGCGGAGAAATAAGGGAGTGATTTGAGTATATATGTGGGGGCGTGGCCAACTAGTGACATACTATTGGTCGATCAGAGTGACCAACAGTACGAGCGGATTCGTCTAGCGGACTCTGCCGTTTCAGTTTCGCCGTGGTTAAGTGAGATTTTGCCCGTACTGAAGTCGTAAGCATACCCCGTGTGGTAAGAGTCACACTCGGTTGGTAAACGATTTCATACCATATAACAATGTTTGACAAAATGTAAACAAAAGAATAATAACATGATGATATGTTTTAAACAATAATAAAAATCATCAGTTGGGCTAATGCGCTATCTGACTTTTGATACTAAAAATATTCATTCCATTTGACTTTGGATACAGCTGTGATTTTTGTTTTGGTTTGTAGTAATTATCATTACAGTGTTATTATTTTTATTTAATTATTTATTTATTTTAGGTGGTTCCTACTTTGACTCTTTTAAACTTTCTTCACCTTTTCATTTTAACCACGTAATTTGTGTTTTATAAATTTGAAATTTCATAGAAAATACCGTAACATTTCGTCCCACTCGCTTTTACAGTTGGCTGTATAAGCTAATGGGGTAGGTGACATTTTGGCCCGACGAAAAGAAAAAAAAAAAAAAAAATACAACGGTTGTGGATTGTAGTTCAGGTAGTAAAAGGCCCATGACCTGTATACTTTGCAGCCTACTAGCTAAACCTGACCTAACTTAAACTAACCTAACCTAACCTAACCTGACCTAACCTAACCTAACCTAACCTAACCTAACCTAACCCAACCTAACCTAACCTAACCTAACCAAACCCAACCTAACCCAACCCAACCCAACCCAACCCAACCCAACGTAACCTGACCTAACCTAACGCAATTTGTGGTGAGTCAATTTTGAATCTAATGCATTTTGTTCGTTTTAAATCAAACTGTTATTAGACATAGATATGTAATCACTAAAGGTAAACTTAAACTATTTTCTTATGACATATTACAAAAAAAAAGAAATCAGCATTCTGACACATAACCTTCTCCAATAAGCTCCAATAGTTAAAAATCACAAAATTTGCAATTAGCTAAGAACATATTAATTTTCTTTTAAAATTTTTCTCCAAAAATCCGATATTTCAGTAATTTTTTTTTTTTTTTTTTTTTTTTTTTTTTTTTTAAAATAACACAAGTTACAATAACTTTAAACCGTAATTTTTACGAAAATGGGTTTTGAAGCATTACTTTTTAAAGAATTTAAAGGACAATGACATAACTGAATTTTTAAGAGATTCGTTCGAGTCATTTTCGAGAAAATCCGATTTTCCGTTATTTTATGGGGGTTTTATTTAAAAATCCCCATTAAAAAATCAATATAAAAAAAAAATTGAAAAAAAACCCTTAACAATGTTTAGGGTCATAACGTACTAAGTTAAATCGAAACCGGCTTATTTTCTAAAATACTATTATTATTATTTTTTCTTTTTTTTTCGATGGGGCTTTATGGGGAAATAACATAATTTACAATAACTTTAGGACCGTGGTTTTTACACAAAAGGGAGTCGTACCATTTTTGTACATAGCTTAAAGGGCTAAGACATACTAAATGTTATATCAAAATCGTTCGTGCCATTTTTTAGAAAATCCTATTTTTCAGTTCTTAAATTTTTGACGAAAACAATACTTTATCCATATAGAACATACGTACAGTACAACGGTTTCGTATGGACAGGTTTTAAAAATCCAAAGATGTTATTATGTGAAAAAAAAAATTGTTATTTTCGACTTTCTCTTTTTATTTCGAACGAAAAAGGATGAATCCTAATAGGAGAAGTATGATAATTCCAATTGAATGTACGCCTTTATCACTTTGCTCTTCGTTATCATTATAGAGTCCTTGGTGTCTTAAATCTTCAACAAGAGTGTTAAGATACGCTCGTTTGGTTGTATTTCTTAAGAATATTGTATTTTAATTAACACACCTGAATTCAATTAACTTGCAAATGACGAAGGTTAATCATGTCAACATCTGAACGATGAACGGTAAACCAACGGAGTAGGTAAGAATGTGAACGTTATAGCTAGTGTAAAAAACGACCGAATGAGTGGTGGCCTTTATAAAGGCCGTTTTTTGCGCTCGACGACGAGGTTCCAGCTTACGCTTTCTTCTCTGTCTTCTTGGGCAGCAGGACTGCCTGGATGTTAGGCAGTACTCCGCCCTGAGCGATGGTGACACCGCTGAGCAGCTTGTTGAGCTCTTCGTCGTTACGGATTGCCAGCTGGAGGTGACGAGGGATGATTCTGGTCTTCTTGTTGTCACGGGCAGCGTTGCCGGCCAACTCGAGAACTTCGGCAGCGAGATACTCCATGACGGCGGCCAAGTAGACGGGAGCGCCGGCACCGACTCTCTCGGCGTAGTTGCCCTTGCGCAACAGACGGTGGATACGACCGACAGGGAACTGGAGTCCCGCTCTGGAAGACCTGGACTTTGCCTTCCCCTTCACTTTGCCTCCCTTACCGCGTCCGGACATGATGCTTTTTGATTAGAGTAGATTCTCTGGGCAGGAACCGTGATTCGACGACGACGAGGTTGTGACTGTGGTAGATTGGTCTCCCACTTCTAGAGGAGCTTCGACTTCTTGTAAGTCATGGCTTCTGGACGGATAAGGGCCTTCTGCCCTGGTAGCTCAGCTACCTGTCAATATCGGTGGTTGTGGTGGTGGCTCAGTCAGCCATCTGGGGACGGAGTCTGGGGACTGGCTGTTGCAGCATATCCCTGATGTGCTGCCATGGGGTGGACTCTTCGATGTTCTCCATCTTCGCAGTCAGGACATCGACGTACTCCCGGATGGTGGGCGTCCCGGTAGATCTCCGGACGATCTCGCTGCGGACGTACCTAGGTGTGCCGGTGGCTTTTCGGAGGGCTCTGGCTTGCAATGCCCGGAGTTGTCTGCGAGACGACCTGCAGACTAGATGATACCACGCCGGAGCTGCGTACGTGAGCACCGGACGTAGTAGGGCAGTGTAGAGGTGCAGCTTCATCTTGGTCGGCAGGCGTCTTGCCCTGAACAGAGGGCCGAGGCTACCGATGGCACTGGCAGCGAGTGTCCGGAGTCTGGTGACGTTTGGAGTCATCGTCAGGCGCTGGTCGAGGAGTACCCCCAGGTACTTCACCACCTTCTTCCAAGGGACTGGGCGGCGGTCGATGGTGAGTTGGTGTCCGTCTGCCTGCCGTCTGGTTTTGGTGAAGGAGATCGCCTCGCACTTGTCCGCGTTGACTTTGATCCTCCACTTGTTGAGCCAGGGTTGAAGGAGATCCAGCTGCCGCTGGATGTAGATCCGTGACATCCGCAGGTTGGCAGACGTGGCGGTGAACAGGGCATCATCCGCGTAGAGTGACAGCTGGACTCTGGGGGCTAGTGGCATGTCATTCGTGTACCACAGGTACAGGATCGGTCCAAGAACTGATCCCTGTGGCACACCGGACGAGATGGGTCTGGAAGTGGAGGACTTCTGGTCGACTCGGACACGGAAGCTACGGAGGTGGAGGTAGCTTCTTAGCAGTTTCCAGAGGTGGCCTGGTAGTGGTGAGGAGGCGAGTTTGTAGAGGAGACCCTCGTGCCAGACTCGATCGAAGGCCTTGCTGACGTCGATCAGGACGGAAGTGGCGTGGTGCTTATTCTGCAGGGCACTGGCGATGGTGTTGATCACTCGACGGAGTTGGAGGGTCGTCGAGTGTCCTTGCCGGAAGCCGTACTGTTCCGTCCTGATGGAGCAGAAGAACTCTTCTGGGAATCTGGCCAGGATTACCCTCTCGAGCATCTTGGAGAAAACGGGAAGTAGAGATATTGGGCGGTGATTTTCCGGGAAGAGTGGATCTTTCCCCGGCTTGGGGATCAGGATCACCGTAGCCATCTTCCAGGTGGTTGGGAAGTAGGAGAGTCGGAGGCAAGAACTCATGACCGCGGCGATGAAAGTGATCACCCAAGCTGGCAGGTGCTTCATGGCCGGGGTTCCCAGGGAGTCCGGTCCAGGGGCCTTGCGGGGACGTAGCGCCTTGATGAGCCCGGAGATCTCCTGCTCTGTCACCGGTGTCACTTCCTCCTCATCGTCTGGGTCGTATGTCTCCAGGAAGTCTTCCACCACCTCGCAGTGGTCGTCATCGTAGACGTCCGCATGGGGCGAGAATTGGTCCTCCATGGTGTCGGCAAAGGCTTCCGCCTTGTCTTCAGGTGAGTAGACTATGCCTCTCTGGCCGTGGAGTGGGCGGATGGACTTCTTCTCACCCCGGAGAGATCTGGCAACCTGCCAGACACCGTGCGGCTTCTCCGCGCAGGACTCGATGAAGTCTTCCCACGAGGTGGTCCGATGTTCTGCGAGGAGTCGGGAACAGAGTCTGGCTTGGCGTTGGAACTCCGCCTTTGCTCTCGGGCAGCGGGAACGCTGGTAGCTCCTGCGGAGTCTACGTCGATGGTGAATCTCCGCCAGCAGTTCTGGTGGCAGGGGCTTCTGACGACTGGGGACAGTGGAGGAGGCCGATGATGCTGCGATGGCGTCCTGGAGGAGAGTTGTCAAGTCCTGAACTTGGCTATCCAGCTGCTCAGTGGTCTCCGCCGGAGGTGGTGGTGGGCGGGGTCGGTCTGCCAGGAAGTTGCCGTACCTCTTCCAGTTGACCTTTGTGGAGTTTCTCGGTGGAAGTTGTGGAGCTCCATCTTCTGGGAGATCGAAGACAACTGGAAGGTGATCCGAGGAGAGATCGGAGATGACAAAGACCTCTGCGGGCAGGTCGAAGCAGCTGGCTAGTCCGATGTCTAGAATGTCAGGGAGGTTGCCTCGTCTCGGGAAGTGTGTAGGCTCTCCTGGGGCCAGGAGCTGGACGTGCTGGTGGGCCTCGAGGTAGGTCTTGAGGCGACGGCCGGGGGTGTTGGACAAGCGGCATCCCCAGTCTTGATGCTTGGCGTTCAGGTCACCAATCACCAGGGCGGGCTTGTCTGGGCCCAGCAGGGCGTCGAGGTGTACTGGCTGCAGTGTCTTCCCAGGCTGGTTGTAGACAGAGGAGATGGAGAGCTCTGCGCCGCCGTACTGTACTGCAACCGTGGTCAGCTCGAGTCCTGGTGGTAGGTTCATCGGGACGTGTCGATGGGCCAGTCTTCGGTGGACAAAGATGGCGGTCCCTCCGCTGGCAGGACCTTGAGTCAGCCTGTCAGATCGATAGCCCTGGTAGTTGGGGAGGTTGAACACCAGGCCCTGACGAAGGTGCGTCTCCTGGACCAGAGCGATGTCGACATCGAGCTCTTGCAGAAGCTGGATGAGTTCCTGCTTCTTGTTGGCCACCCCGTCGGCGTTCCACGTCACCAGGCGCAGCTTACCCATGGTGTTGTTGGGTAAGCGCCTCCACCAAGCGGGTCACAGTCAACAGCATACTCTGCAGTGTGGTCAACAGCTGAGCTATCTCAGCGAGGTGTGGATGTTGAACAGGGCCACACGGTTGCTGGGCAGGGCAGCTGGGCTCAGCAGCAGGGCTGCAGGACTGCTGGGCAGGGCCGCTTGGCTGCTGGGCAGGGCTGCTGGGCTGCTGGGCAGGGCCGCTTGGCTGCTGGGCAGGGCGGCTGGGCTGCTGGGCAGGGCTGCTTGTCTCCGTGGTAGGTGTACACTGCCGCTTGGGGACGTCCAACTTGGGGCGGGGAGTGTTTCTCTGTCTGGGTGAAGATGTCTGGTCCGGGGTATGGCTCCTAGAGGCAGGAGGGCTAAGTCTCCCTCGGTTGGCCGCATTCCTAGGTTGTCTGCGGCGACGACCTCTCGCTTGGGTGTAGCCGTCATCGTCTGAGCTCGGCTGGTCTGCTTCGTCAGAGGTTTGGTCAGGCGGGCTGGCTGTAGAGTCTGTAGCTGGCTTCTGCGTCGGGGCGACTGAGGCTGGCTTCCGGGCTGGAGTTCTAGCGGCTGCTGCAGCGTAGCTCAGCTGTCTCTCTTTCTTGAAGGCAGTGCAGCCTCTGTAGTTGGCAGTGTGGCTGCCTCCGCAGTTGCAGCACTTGGCAGGTTCAGTGGAGGCTTTGAGGCATAGAGTCCCTGTGTGGGTATCCGCACATCGGACGCAGCACGGCTCCCGATGACAGTTGGCCGAGCCGTGGCCGAAGCCCTGGCATCTGTGACACTGGATAGGCCCCCTAGTCCTGGTGTACCTCCTGACTTCTACCTTGCAATAAAGCATTCTATCGAGGTTGTACACTTCACTGGGCAGGAACCGTGATTCGGACCGTATTACGGGTTTCCAACGTCAAAGCACGTTTTCTCTAACATAGTCCAACCGAACAGGTTTTTAGCTACCCAGGCAGTTGTTTGGCTACGGATTTAGGCTCGTGTTTCACAATTGTGGGAAATTTTTAAAGTTTGCCGGTCACCACCACCGAGCGGTTTCGAAAATGCCTCCCAAAGCTAGCGGTAAAGCTGTCAAGAAGGCCGGCAAGGCCCAGAAGAACATCACCAAGGGTGACAAGAAGAAGAAGCGCAGGAGGAAGGAGTCGTACGCAATCTACATCTACAAGGTGCTCAAGCAGGTCCACCCCGACACCGGTGTTTCCAGCAAGGCTATGTCGATCATGAACAGCTTCGTGAACGACATTTTCGAGCGCATCGCCGCCGAGGCCTCCCGTCTGGCTCACTACAACAAGCGTTCCACCATCACTTCTCGGGAGATCCAGACCGCCGTCCGTCTCCTTCTGCCCGGTGAGTTGGCCAAGCACGCTGTCAGCGAGGGTACCAAGGCTGTGACCAAGTACACAAGCTCCAAGTAAGCGTCCCCAACGCTTCAGCGTCGCCCGACTCCTCGTCGCCGAGCGCCACAAAACGGCCTTTATAAAGGCCACCAATAAACTCATTCGTTTTACACGTTAGCAGACCCTCACTTACTAGATACGTATAAGTCCGCACGTGTTTTCCTATCCTGTGCGCAGCCGTTAACTTACATCCAAACGCAATTCACCACTGGTTATTACAATGATTAGCATAGTTAATTAAGACTTTATCTTCGTAATTGTATAACAATGGTCAAGAGTGTTACATGTCACGAGTCGAGAGTATTCCTTTACTCGAGTCAACTCAACACTGTGAGATGTTAAAGTTTTAAGAATATTCTAAATCTGACGTGAGTCGGTTAATTATTATGGTAGATAAGGTCTCGATATTATAACCAATGTACCTAAAAAAAAAGAAAAAAGAAAAAATACACGAACAGTTAAATAAAATAAGCTCAGAATGGTTTTTTTTTTTTTTTTTTTTGATAGGTAGGTGGAATGCGTTACGCACTTCCCGATACGTTGAGCGCTCCTCCTGGAGCGCCCGACGTGCCGGGGGAGTGTGGGACTCCTACGGGTGTCACCGTAGTTTACCCACTAAACCACCTACCCCCTCCCTGTCCTTGCTCCCGGGAGGGCGGTCGCAGCGTAGCAGGCTGGTGCTGTGCTGCTTGAAGATCTTGCTGGGGTTGTCATCTCTAGAAGGGGTCTCTCAAGCGGGGCGGCGGGTGACGCGTCGTTCACCGCTGGTTCTGGGGGCTGGCTTCTCGAAGTACTCTCCTTCGTAGCTCAACCGAGGGTGGCCGCTCGTCGTGGGTCGTCTCTACGGCGGGTCGTCCAGGATGGCGACCGGCCGAGGTCTCCGGTCCTCTGCGATGTCGTGGCGGCTGCAGAGTTCCCTGATGTGATCGAACGTCGACTCCGCAGCCTTCTGGAAGAGCTTCGCTGTCTTCGCCTTGGTGAAGTCCTCCAGCGTTGGAACTCCAGCCGACGCTCTGATGGTGGTGTTCCTGACGAACCAGGGCTGGCGGGTGATCCGGCGCAGTGTCTTCGACTGGACGGCTTCCAGTCTCCTCCTGTTGGTCCTGCTGGCGAGGGCCCACCAGGCCTCCGAAGCGTACATCATGCAGGAGCGTGCGATGAGAAGAAACACGGTGATCTTCGTCTTCAGCGTCAGAGGGCTTCTCTTGTTGAGGAGTGGCCACAGCAGTCCGAGAATGCCGGTAGCCTCAGCGACCTTCCTGTCCACATGATGCCGGAAGCGAAGCTTCGAGTCCAACGTGACGCCCAGGTACTTGACCGTAGGTCTCCACGGGATCGGCGTTGCGTCCAGCATCACTGCGGCAGGTTGGCCACGTCGTCTATTCCGGCGCTTCCCGAAGTAGATGGCGGTGCTCTTGGCGGCGTTCACCTTGATGCGCCACTTCTCAAGCCATGGGGACAGGACATCCATCTGTCTCTGCATGACTCTGGAGGCTTGGTCAAGGCGGAAGCTCCTGCATGTCAGTAGCGCGTCATCGGCGTAGAGGGACAGCGTTACACCTGGAACAGTAGGCAAGTCATTAGTATATACTAAGTACAATACCGGGCCCAAGACGCTGCCCTGAGGGACACCAGCTCGGACCGGCCTAACCGTGGAGAGACGTCCCTCGACGCTCGTCTGGAAGAACCGGTTCTCGAGATAGGAGCGGAGCAGGTGGATTGCGGAGTCTGGGAGTCCAGTGTCCGAGAGCTTGAAGAGGAGGCCCTCGTGCCACACCTTGTCGAAGGCCTTGCTGACGTCCAGGAGAACTGCAGTGGTGCACAGGTCGAGGTTGTAGTTGTCCACCAGCGTGTTCATCACCCGGATCAGCTGTTGAGTGGTCGAGTGCCCCCGGCGGAAGCCAAACTGCTCTGGTCTGATGGATCCCTGGAGAGCGTCTGAGAGTCGAGTGAGGAGAAGTCTCTCGAACATCTTGGAGACGATCGGGAGCAGGGAGATGGGGCGGTGGTTCTCGGGGATGAGATGGTCTTTGCCGGGTTTCGGGATCATGATGACCTTTGCAGATTTCCAGCAGGCCGGGAAGTGGCATAACCTGAGAACAGAATTAAACAGGATTAGAAGGTGCGTAGCAAAGATGTTTTGGGCAGTTTGCAGTGCCTTACCACCAATCCTGTCTAGTCCGGGAGCCTTTTTGGGTTTCAAGGATCGGATCGCCGCCTTCACTTCTGCCTCCGTGAAGGGCTCGATGCTGTCCTCTGGTGGCTCGTGGAAGAAGTCCTCCATGAAGTGCTCCACCCGGATGTCGGTCTGTGGGTCGTTGATGTTGTTTGTCTGGAACTGGGCTTCCATCGAGTCGGCGAACGCTTCTGCCCTGGCGTCAGCTGTGTGTACCAGGCCAAGTCGGCCCAGGAGTGGGTGCACCGCAGTCTTGACGCCCCGGAGCTGTTTCGCCGCCCTCCAGACGCTGCCTCCCTCGACGTTCAGCGTGGAAAGGTAGTCGTCCCAGGTCTCCGTCCTGAAGTCGTCGACCATCTGCTTGACGACTCGGTTCTGTCGGTTGAGCTGCCGTCGTGCCTCCGGGTGTCGTGTGTTTCTCCACTGGACTCGAAGTCTGTTTCTCCTCCTGATGTGCTCACGAATGCGGCGGGGAAGGCCTGAGTGATGCTGTCTAGGAGGAACAGGAACAGACGAGTCTGAAACAGCGGAAACAAGGGATGAGTGAAAACTGTCAGTGAATTCGTCAAGTTCAGCTGCGTTGGTGGGTTCCCTTGGGGCCTCCAGTCGGTCCTCAACCAGCTGTTTGAACTTCTCCCAGTCCGTCCTCATTGCCGCCGTCCTGAGTGGGAGGGCCCGTGTCGGCGTCGTGTCGACGAGCAGGAGAACTGGTAGGTGGTCGGAAGACAGGTCGTGCAATGCTTCGATGTCCACGTGGAAGGGGAGGTCCTTGTGCAAGGCTAGGTCGAGCACGTCCGGCCGTTGGAGCTGGACACTGGGGTAGAAGGTGGGCTCGGTCGGTGCAATGGCAGTGACGTCAGCTCTCTGGTCAATGTAGGCCCGTAGAAGCTGTCCTCTCTGGTTCTGCCGCATAGAGTTCCACGATCGGTGCTTGGCGTTCAGGTCACCTGCAACAATAACGGGACTTGGGTGGTCAAACAGTAAATCAAAGGGTGCTGGGTCGAACACCGCTCCTGGCGCCAGGTACCCGGCGACCACGAGAATCTCATACCCCGCGGCGTGTATGAACACACCGGTGGCTTCGAGACCTCCCGCAGCCATGCCGTGTATCCTGTGGACAAGGCGGCGATTTACCAAAACCATCGTTCCTCCTCCTGGGTTTCCGCGGCCTCTGGGCGGTCTGTCCGTCCTGTAGACTGCGTAGCCAGGGACCTTGAACTGGTGTCGGGGCTGGAGGTGCGTCTCACTGATGAGTGCGACGTCAACGTTCTTGTCTCGGAGGAAGTAGAGAAGCTCGTTCCTTCGTTGGAGCACGCTGCGGGCGTTCCACGCTACGATGCGGAGGAGACTATCCATCATGAAGGAGGGTGAGAAGGCTCTGGAGGAAGTCGGCGATCAACTCAGCGGGGCTCTTGTCCTTGGCTGCGATCAGAGCTGGGATGGCCTTTGTCATCCAGCCGATCAGCTTTTGGACAGTGATCACGCCTGTGGGCTCGTTGGAGGCAGGCTTTCTGGGTGGTGGATCCGCCGAGACGGAGGGCGGAGGGTCCGCTGCGCTGGTGGACGGTGGTCGGGTGTTGGCCGCTCGGGTCACAGCAGGGCGTTGCGGTAGCGGCACTGGGGCTGCGAGCTCAGGGAAGAGTGGTCTGGCATAGGCACGGTTTGGCCCAAGTGGGTTGTCCTCTGTGTCCATGCCACTCTCGTCTCCGTCGGCTTCGGAACCTGCAACAACAAGGGAAGAACGGTTAGTTTTGTTTCGTGGCTGGCGCTTTCGACGCTGTTTGCGCCTCGATGGTTCAGGGTGTTGGGCTGCCTCGGTTACCCGAAACTTGGGAGGGGGAGGTGGTGGAGCCATTGAGGCCTGTGGTTGAGGAGGGATAGGAGGGACGTTTTGGTTTTGAGGGGGGTTTTTATGCTTACGACCGGCGACATCAGCGAATGAACCTCTGTTCGTCCCTGCTGGTTTGAGTGGGCGTGGAGCCTGCGTTGTCAGCTGCCTTGCTGGTGGGCGCTGGGTGGATGGGCGAGTGTTTGGGTTTGCTGCGGCAGCCTCCTTTCTCATCTTCGCCGCCATCGCTGCTTTGTGAGTAGGGCAGCCCTTCCAACTGGCGACGTGGCAGCCGTTGCAGTTGCAGCACTTCGGTGGCTCCTCGTTCGGCTTGGGGCACTGTTTCGCGTCGTGGGGACCAGCACACTTGACGCACCTGTAAGCAAGATTACAGTTTAGTGAGGAATGACTGTAACGCTGGCAACGGAAGCATTGGGGGAGGCCACGGCGCGGCTCAAAGGGTGTCATCGATACTCTGACACCCATCAAGTGAGACAGCGACCATAGCTTCGCCCAGGTTCCGGTCCTTTGCACAGTGACAAAAAATGAATTTACAGGAAATGACTCTCCATTTTGGCGGCGTGGCATTGGGGCGACATAGGTGGGAGAGAACCCCTCCGCTCGTAGCTCGGCCTTGATCACCTCGACGTCCGTCGAGTGGTGGAGTCCCCTCAGCGTCGCCTTGACCAGGACGTCAGCCTCCATGGCGAACGTGTGGAATTCCACTCTCTTGAGGGCGAGGTACTTCTGCGCTCGACGGAAGTCGTCCGTTGTCTCGCAGATCAGGTGCAGGCGGTCACCGGCGAACTTGGCGTCGAACTTGATGCCTTCGTCACGCAGCTGCATCAGGAACAGCGGCCACGTTGAGGTGACCTCAGCCGGTGAAATGACGATGGGCGGGATCCTCGTCTTGGGAGGGCTGGCAGCAGGGCGTTGTGTCACAGTGGATGTCGAGGCGTCAGACTCGCCACCAGACTGTCCAGACTGGCCTCGCCTCCTCTTCTTCGGCTTGACGGACGTGAAGGTGACTTCATCTGCGTCCTCTGTCATCTCGATCTCGTCGTCACCCATCCTGTGAAAAACACATGGACAGTATCAGAGACAGACAGACAAAAGGTACTTGAGGGGGAGGTTTGGGTGAGCCGTAGGTTTTGATTACCGTAGCAAGGCAGCAGGTACCAATAAATTGGAGACCAGACTCACACCGAGCAGGTTATCGCCAACCAGGGCTGTGGGGAGGTCGTGGAGGCGGGCCTGCACGCAGGTTATCACACCTAGTCCACTAGAGGGGGTTCGGTAGGGTAAGCGTGGGGGTGGGCCTGAATTAACAGGGAAGTCACCGAGTCCACAGGGTAAGCCGTAGGTTTGGTTTCCGTAGCAAGGCAGCAGGTACCAATAAATTGGAGACCAGGCTTACGCCGAGCAGGTATACCTCACCAGGGCTGTGGGAAAGTCGTGGAGGCGGGCCTGCACGCAGGTTATCACACCTAGTCCACTAGAAGGTGTTTTGGTAAGGTAGGGTAAGCGTGGGGGTGGGCCTGAATTAACAGGGAAGTCACCTAGTCCACAGGGTGGGCCGCAGGTTTGGTTCCGTAGCAAAGCAGCAGGTACCAATAAATTGGAGACCAGACTTACGCCGAACAGGTACCTACACCAGGGCTTTTGGGGAAATGGGCGAGAGTCAGGTATTTGTAGAATAATTACCACCCGCTGCGAGGTCCGTCTGGTCAGGCGTTGTCGGCAGGCGGGACTGGTCAGGGCCGGGGAGGCGCTCGGCTTGGCTCTAGCGGCTGGGCTGCGACGGGCGCTCGGCTGTCAGGCCGGGCGGTCGGGGCAGGCGCTCTGCTTGGCTCTAGCGACTGGGCTGCGGCGGGCGCTCGGCTGTCAGGCCGGGCGGTCGGGGCAGATGCTGGGCTGGGCGGGACTCGGCTGTCAGGCCGGGCGGTGGGGCAGGGCAGGCGCTCGGCTGTCTGGCCGGGCTGAGTGTCGGACGATCGCTGGTGCTTGCACTCTGGATGTCCTTGAAGTGGAGTTGGATGTTCTAAGAGCGAAGAGGAGCACAGGTGTCCACCCTTCGGAGTCTCGGAGTAGAATGATGAATGCTCAGAATGGATCTTAATCTGATGCGGCGTGCACTCTGGACGTACCGTAACGGAGACGAGGGAAACAATACGCCAGCGCCAGCACTAACGAAAAGGCCAGCATTAGAACGAGCGTGCGGTTTTTATTAAATAACTCGTAAACCGTGCGTTTTAGAGAGACAACACAGGTTAGATGAAATCGAGTAAAATACACGCCCAGTACGTTGACGCAATCGGATCTCGCGTATAAAAACGCGTTTTCGAGTAACGAGCGATTAAAGTTTTTCGACTAAAGCACTAATAAAACGGTCACGTGTCGTCGTAGGGGCTTTTAGCGCGTGCGAGACGTTAGAGGAGGTAAAGACGAATAGAACGACACCCTTACGGTGTGTCTGGCATCAAAGATAACCTCCCTAGTGGGGTTTGAAGTTGTGGCCATTTGGCGGCGTCGGCGAAATCCTTTGATCGAGATAGATATATATAGCTCTGGCGGAGAAATAAGGGAGTGATTTGAGTATATATGTGGGGGCGTGGCCAACTAGTGACATACTATTGGTCGATCAGAGTGACCAACAGTACGAGCGGATTCGTCTAGCGGACTCTGCCGTTTCAGTTTCGCCGTGGTTAAGTGAGATTTTGCCCGTACTGAAGTCGTAAGCATACCCCGTGTGGTAAGAGTCACACTCGGTTGGTAAACGATTTCATACCATATAACAATGTTTGACAAAATGTAAACAAAAGAATAATAACATGATGATATGTTTTAAACAATAATAAAAATCATCAGTTGGGCTAATGCGCTATCTGACTTTTGATACTAAAAATATTCATTCCATTTGACTTTGGATACAGCTGTGATTTTTGTTTTGGTTTGTAGTAATTATCATTACAGTGTTATTATTTTTATTTAATTATTTATTTATTTTAGGTGGTTCCTACTTTGACTCTTTTAAACTTTCTTCACCTTTTCATTTTAACCACGTAATTTGTGTTTTATAAATTTGAAATTTCATAGAAAATACCGTAACATTTCGTCCCACTCGCTTTTACAGTTGGCTGTATAAGCTAATGGGGTAGGTGACATTTTGGCCCGACGAAAAGAAAAAAAAAAAAAAAAATACAACGGTTGTGGATTGTAGTTCAGGTAGTAAAAGGCCCATGACCTGTATACTTTGCAGCCTACTAGCTAAACCTGACCTAACTTAAACTAACCTAACCTAACCTAACCTGACCTAACCTAACCTAACCTAACCTAACCTAACCTAACCCAACCTAACCTAACCTAACCTAACCAAACCCAACCTAACCCAACCCAACCCAACCCAACCCAACCCAACGTAACCTGACCTAACCTAACGCAATTTGTGGTGAGTCAATTTTGAATCTAATGCATTTTGTTCGTTTTAAATCAAACTGTTATTAGACATAGATATGTAATCACTAAAGGTAAACTTAAACTATTTTCTTATGACATATTACAAAAAAAAAGAAATCAGCATTCTGACACATAACCTTCTCCAATAAGCTCCAATAGTTAAAAATCACAAAATTTGCAATTAGCTAAGAACATATTAATTTTCTTTTAAAATTTTTCTCCAAAAATCCGATATTTCAGTAATTTTTTTTTTTTTTTTTTTTTTTTAAATAACACAAGTTACAATAACTTTAAACCGTAATTTTTACGAAAATGGGTTTTGAAGCATTACTTTTTAAAGAATTTAAAGGACAATGACATAACTGAATTTTTAAGAGATTCGTTCGAGTCATTTTCGAGAAAATCCGATTTTCCGTTATTTTATGGGGGTTTTATTTAAAAATCCCCATTAAAAAATCAATATAAAAAAAAAATTGAAAAAAAAACCCTTAACAATGTTTAGGGTCATAACGTACTAAGTTAAATCGAAACCGGCTTATTTTCTAAAATACTATTATTATTATTTTTTCTTTTTTTTTCGATGGGGCTTTATGGGGAAATAACATAATTTACAATAACTTTAGGACCGTGGTTTTTACACAAAAGGGAGTCGTACCATTTTTGTACATAGCTTAAAGGGCTAAAACATACTAAATGTTATATCAAAATCGTTCGTGCCATTTTTTAGAAAATCCTATTTTTCAGTTCTTAAATTTTTGACGAAAACAATACTTTATCCATATAGAACATACGTACAGTACAACGGTTTCGTATGGACAGGTTTTAAAAAAAATCCAAAGATGTTATTATGTGAAAAAAAAAAATTGTTATTTTCGACTTTCTCTTTTTATTTCGAACGAAAAAGGATGAATCCTAATAGGAGAAGTATGATAATTCCAATTGAATGTACGCCTTTATCACTTTGCTCTTCGTTATCATTATAGAGTCCTTGGTGTCTTAAATCTTCAACAAGAGTGTTAAGATACGCTCGTTTGGTTGTATTTCTTAAGAATATTGTATTTTAATTAACACACCTGAATTCAATTAACTTGCAAATGACGAAGGTTAATCATGTCAACATCTGAACGATGAACGGTAAACCAACGGAGTAGGTAAGAATGTGAACGTTATAGCTAGTGTAAAAAACGACCGAATGAGTGGTGGCCTTTATAAAGGCCGTTTTTTGCGCTCGACGACGAGGTTCCAGCTTACGCTTTCTTCTCTGTCTTCTTGGGCAGCAGGACTGCCTGGATGTTAGGCAGTACTCCGCCCTGAGCGATGGTGACACCGCTGAGCAGCTTGTTGAGCTCTTCGTCGTTACGGATTGCCAGCTGGAGGTGACGAGGGATGATTCTGGTCTTCTTGTTGTCACGGGCAGCGTTGCCGGCCAACTCGAGAACTTCGGCAGCGAGATACTCCATGACGGCGGCCAAGTAGACGGGAGCGCCGGCACCGACTCGCTCGGCGTAGTTGCCCTTGCGCAACAGACGGTGGATACGACCGACAGGGAACTGGAGTCCCGCTCTGGAAGACCTGGACTTTGCCTTCCCCTTCACTTTGCCTCCCTTACCGCGTCCGGACATGATGCTTTTTGATTAGAGTAGATTCTCTGGGCAGGAACCGTGATTCGGACCGTATTACGGGTTTCCAACGTCAAAGCACGTTTTCTCTAACATAGTCCAACCGAACAGGTTTTTAGCTACCCAGGCAGTTGTTTGGCTACGGATTTAGGCTCGTGTTTCACAATTGTGGGAAATTTTTAAAGTTTGCCGGTCACCACCACCGAGCGGTTTCGAAAATGCCTCCCAAAGCTAGCGGTAAAGCTGTCAAGAAGGCCGGCAAGGCCCAGAAGAACATCACCAAGGGTGACAAGAAGAAGAAGCGCAGGAGGAAGGAGTCGTACGCAATCTACATCTACAAGGTGCTCAAGCAGGTCCACCCCGACACCGGTGTTTCCAGCAAGGCTATGTCGATCATGAACAGCTTCGTGAACGACATTTTCGAGCGCATCGCCGCCGAGGCCTCCCGTCTGGCTCACTACAACAAGCGTTCCACCATCACTTCTCGGGAGATCCAGACCGCCGTCCGTCTCCTTCTGCCCGGTGAGTTGGCCAAGCACGCTGTCAGCGAGGGTACCAAGGCTGTGACCAAGTACACAAGCTCCAAGTAAGCGTCCCCAACGCCATTTGGCGCCATTTGGCGGCGTCGGCGAAATCCTTTGATCGAGATAGATATATATAGCTCTGGCGGAGAAATAAGGGAGTGATTTGAGTATATATGTGGGGGCGTGGCCAACTAGTGACATACTATTGGTCGATCAGAGTGACCAACAGTACGAGCGGATTCGTCTAGCGGACTCTGCCGTTTCAGTTTCGCCGTGGTTAAGTGAGATTTTGCCCGTACTGAAGTCGTAAGCATACCCCGTGTGGTAAGAGTCACACTCGGTTGGTAAACGATTTCATACCATATAACAATGTTTGACAAAATGTAAACAAAAGAATAATAACATGATGATATGTTTTAAACAATAATAAAAATCATCAGTTGGGCTAATGCGCTATCTGACTTTTGATACTAAAAATATTCATTCCATTTGACTTTGGATACAGCTGTGATTTTTGTTTTGGTTTGTAGTAATTATCATTACAGTGTTATTATTTTTATTTAATTATTTATTTATTTTAGGTGGTTCCTACTTTGACTCTTTTAAACTTTCTTCACCTTTTCATTTTAACCACGTAATTTGTGTTTTATAAATTTGAAATTTCATAGAAAATACCGTAACATTTCGTCCCACTCGCTTTTACAGTTGGCTGTATAAGCTAATGGGGTAGGTGACATTTTGGCCCGACGAAAAGAAAAAAAAAAAAAAAAATACAACGGTTGTGGATTGTAGTTCAGGTAGTAAAAGGCCCATGACCTGTATACTTTGCAGCCTACTAGCTAAACCTGACCTAACTTAAACTAACCTAACCTAACCTAACCTGACCTAACCTAACCTAACCTAACCTAACCTAACCTAACCCAACCTAACCTAACCTAACCTAACCAAACCCAACCTAACCCAACCCAACCCAACCCAACCCAACCCAACGTAACCTGACCTAACCTAACGCAATTTGTGGTGAGTCAATTTTGAATCTAATGCATTTTGTTCGTTTTAAATCAAACTGTTATTAGACATAGATATGTAATCACTAAAGGTAAACTTAAACTATTTTCTTATGACATATTACAAAAAAAAAGAAATCAGCATTCTGACACATAACCTTCTCCAATAAGCTCCAATAGTTAAAAATCACAAAATTTGCAATTAGCTAAGAACATATTAATTTTCTTTTAAAATTTTTCTCCAAAAATCCGATATTTCAGTAATTTTTTTTTTTTTTTTTTTTTTTTTAAATAACACAAGTTACAATAACTTTAAACCGTAATTTTTACGAAAATGGGTTTTGAAGCATTACTTTTTAAAGAATTTAAAGGACAATGACATAACTGAATTTTTAAGAGATTCGTTCGAGTCATTTTCGAGAAAATCCGATTTTCCGTTATTTTATGGGGGTTTTATTTAAAAATCCCCATTAAAAAATCAATATAAAAAAAAAATTGAAAAAAAAACCCTTAACAATGTTTAGGGTCATAACGTACTAAGTTAAATCGAAACCGGCTTATTTTCTAAAATACTATTATTATTATTTTTTCTTTTTTTTTCGATGGGGCTTTATGGGGAAATAACATAATTTACAATAACTTTAGGACCGTGGTTTTTACACAAAAGGGAGTCGTACCATTTTTGTACATAGCTTAAAGGGCTAAAACATACTAAATGTTATATCAAAATCGTTCGTGCCATTTTTTAGAAAATCCTATTTTTCAGTTCTTAAATTTTTGACGAAAACAATACTTTATCCATATAGAACATACGTACAGTACAACGGTTTCGTATGGACAGGTTTTAAAAAAAATCCAAAGATGTTATTATGTGAAAAAAAAAAATTGTTATTTTCGACTTTCTCTTTTTATTTCGAACGAAAAAGGATGAATCCTAATAGGAGAAGTATGATAATTCCAATTGAATGTACGCCTTTATCACTTTGCTCTTCGTTATCATTATAGAGTCCTTGGTGTCTTAAATCTTCAACAAGAGTGTTAAGATACGCTCGTTTGGTTGTATTTCTTAAGAATATTGTATTTTAATTAACACACCTGAATTCAATTAACTTGCAAATGACGAAGGTTAATCATGTCAACATCTGAACGATGAACGGTAAACCAACGGAGTAGGTAAGAATGTGAACGTTATAGCTAGTGTAAAAAACGACCGAATGAGTGGTGGCCTTTATAAAGGCCGTTTTTTGCGCTCGACGACGAGGTTCCAGCTTACGCTTTCTTCTCTGTCTTCTTGGGCAGCAGGACTGCCTGGATGTTAGGCAGTACTCCGCCCTGAGCGATGGTGACACCGCTGAGCAGCTTGTTGAGCTCTTCGTCGTTACGGATTGCCAGCTGGAGGTGACGAGGGATGATTCTGGTCTTCTTGTTGTCACGGGCAGCGTTGCCGGCCAACTCGAGAACTTCGGCAGCGAGATACTCCATGACGGCGGCCAAGTAGACGGGAGCGCCGGCACCGACTCGCTCGGCGTAGTTGCCCTTGCGCAACAGACGGTGGATACGACCGACAGGGAACTGGAGTCCCGCTCTGGAAGACCTGGACTTTGCCTTCCCCTTCACTTTGCCTCCCTTACCGCGTCCGGACATGATGCTTTTTGATTAGAGTAGATTCTCTGGGCAGGAACCGTGATTCGGACCGTATTACGGGTTTCCAACGTCAAAGCACGTTTTCTCTAACATAGTCCAACCGAACAGGTTTTTAGCTACCCAGGCAGTTGTTTGGCTACGGATTTAGGCTCGTGTTTCACAATTGTGGGAAATTTTTAAAGTTTGCCGGTCACCACCACCGAGCGGTTTCGAAAATGCCTCCCAAAGCTAGCGGTAAAGCTGTCAAGAAGGCCGGCAAGGCCCAGAAGAACATCACCAAGGGTGACAAGAAGAAGAAGCGCAGGAGGAAGGAGTCGTACGCAATCTACATCTACAAGGTGCTCAAGCAGGTCCACCCCGACACCGGTGTTTCCAGCAAGGCTATGTCGATCATGAACAGCTTCGTGAACGACATTTTCGAGCGCATCGCCGCCGAGGCCTCCCGTCTGGCTCACTACAACAAGCGTTCCACCATCACTTCTCGGGAGATCCAGACCGCCGTCCGTCTCCTTCTGCCCGGTGAGTTGGCCAAGCACGCTGTCAGCGAGGGTACCAAGGCTGTGACCAAGTACACAAGCTCCAAGTAAGCGTCCCCAACGCCATTTGGCGCCATTTGGCGGCGTCGGCGAAATCCTTTGATCGAGATAGATATATATAGCTCTGGCGGAGAAATAAGGGAGTGATTTGAGTATATATGTGGGGGCGTGGCCAACTAGTGACATACTATTGGTCGATCAGAGTGACCAACAGTACGAGCGGATTCGTCTAGCGGACTCTGCCGTTTCAGTTTCGCCGTGGTTAAGTGAGATTTTGCCCGTACTGAAGTCGTAAGCATACCCCGTGTGGTAAGAGTCACACTCGGTTGGTAAACGATTTCATACCATATAACAATGTTTGACAAAATGTAAACAAAAGAATAATAACATGATGATATGTTTTAAACAATAATAAAAATCATCAGTTGGGCTAATGCGCTATCTGACTTTTGATACTAAAAATATTCATTCCATTTGACTTTGGATACAGCTGTGATTTTTGTTTTGGTTTGTAGTAATTATCATTACAGTGTTATTATTTTTATTTAATTATTTATTTATTTTAGGTGGTTCCTACTTTGACTCTTTTAAACTTTCTTCACCTTTTCATTTTAACCACGTAATTTGTGTTTTATAAATTTGAAATTTCATAGAAAATACCGTAACATTTCGTCCCACTCGCTTTTACAGTTGGCTGTATAAGCTAATGGGGTAGGTGACATTTTGGCCCGACGAAAAGAAAAAAAAAAAAAAAAATACAACGGTTGTGGATTGTAGTTCAGGTAGTAAAAGGCCCATGACCTGTATACTTTGCAGCCTACTAGCTAAACCTGACCTAACTTAAACTAACCTAACCTAACCTAACCTGACCTAACCTAACCTAACCTAACCTAACCTAACCTAACCCAACCTAACCTAACCTAACCTAACCAAACCCAACCTAACCCAACCCAACCCAACCCAACCCAACCCAACGTAACCTGACCTAACCTAACGCAATTTGTGGTGAGTCAATTTTGAATCTAATGCATTTTGTTCGTTTTAAATCAAACTGTTATTAGACATAGATATGTAATCACTAAAGGTAAACTTAAACTATTTTCTTATGACATATTACAAAAAAAAAGAAATCAGCATTCTGACACATAACCTTCTCCAATAAGCTCCAATAGTTAAAAATCACAAAATTTGCAATTAGCTAAGAACATATTAATTTTCTTTTAAAATTTTTCTCCAAAAATCCGATATTTCAGTAATTTTTTTTTTTTTTTTTTTTTTTTTAAATAACACAAGTTACAATAACTTTAAACCGTAATTTTTACGAAAATGGGTTTTGAAGCATTACTTTTTAAAGAATTTAAAGGACAATGACATAACTGAATTTTTAAGAGATTCGTTCGAGTCATTTTCGAGAAAATCCGATTTTCCGTTATTTTATGGGGGTTTTATTTAAAAATCCCCATTAAAAAATCAATATAAAAAAAAAATTGAAAAAAAAAACCCTTAACAATGTTTAGGGTCATAACGTACTAAGTTAAATCGAAACCGGCTTATTTTCTAAAATACTATTATTATTATTTTTTCTTTTTTTTTCGATGGGGCTTTATGGGGAAATAACATAATTTACAATAACTTTAGGACCGTGGTTTTTACACAAAAGGGAGTCGTACCATTTTTGTACATAGCTTAAAGGGCTAAAACATACTAAATGTTATATCAAAATCGTTCGTGCCATTTTTTAGAAAATCCTATTTTTCAGTTCTTAAATTTTTGACGAAAACAATACTTTATCCATATAGAACATACGTACAGTACAACGGTTTCGTATGGACAGGTTTTAAAAAAAATCCAAAGATGTTATTATGTGAAAAAAAAAAATTGTTATTTTCGACTTTCTCTTTTTATTTCGAACGAAAAAGGATGAATCCTAATAGGAGAAGTATGATAATTCCAATTGAATGTACGCCTTTATCACTTTGCTCTTCGTTATCATTATAGAGTCCTTGGTGTCTTAAATCTTCAACAAGAGTGTTAAGATACGCTCGTTTGGTTGTATTTCTTAAGAATATTGTATTTTAATTAACACACCTGAATTCAATTAACTTGCAAATGACGAAGGTTAATCATGTCAACATCTGAACGATGAACGGTAAACCAACGGAGTAGGTAAGAATGTGAACGTTATAGCTAGTGTAAAAAACGACCGAATGAGTGGTGGCCTTTATAAAGGCCGTTTTTTGCGCTCGACGACGAGGTTCCAGCTTACGCTTTCTTCTCTGTCTTCTTGGGCAGCAGGACTGCCTGGATGTTAGGCAGTACTCCGCCCTGAGCGATGGTGACACCGCTGAGCAGCTTGTTGAGCTCTTCGTCGTTACGGATTGCCAGCTGGAGGTGACGAGGGATGATTCTGGTCTTCTTGTTGTCACGGGCAGCGTTGCCGGCCAACTCGAGAACTTCGGCAGCGAGATACTCCATGACGGCGGCCAAGTAGACGGGAGCGCCGGCACCGACTCGCTCGGCGTAGTTGCCCTTGCGCAACAGACGGTGGATACGACCGACAGGGAACTGGAGTCCCGCTCTGGAAGACCTGGACTTTGCCTTCCCCTTCACTTTGCCTCCCTTACCGCGTCCGGACATGATGCTTTTTGATTAGAGTAGATTCTCTGGGCAGGAACCGTGATTCGGACCGTATTACGGGTTTCCAACGTCAAAGCACGTTTTCTCTAACATAGTCCAACCGAACAGGTTTTTAGCTACCCAGGCAGTTGTTTGGCTACGGATTTAGGCTCGTGTTTCACAATTGTGGGAAATTTTTAAAGTTTGCCGGTCACCACCACCGAGCGGTTTCGAAAATGCCTCCCAAAGCTAGCGGTAAAGCTGTCAAGAAGGCCGGCAAGGCCCAGAAGAACATCACCAAGGGTGACAAGAAGAAGAAGCGCAGGAGGAAGGAGTCGTACGCAATCTACATCTACAAGGTGCTCAAGCAGGTCCACCCCGACACCGGTGTTTCCAGCAAGGCTATGTCGATCATGAACAGCTTCGTGAACGACATTTTCGAGCGCATCGCCGCCGAGGCCTCCCGTCTGGCTCACTACAACAAGCGTTCCACCATCACTTCTCGGGAGATCCAGACCGCCGTCCGTCTCCTTCTGCCCGGTGAGTTGGCCAAGCACGCTGTCAGCGAGGGTACCAAGGCTGTGACCAAGTACACAAGCTCCAAGTAAGCGTCCCCAACGCTTCAGCGTCGCCCGACTCCTCGTCGCCGAGCGCCACAAAACGGCCTTTATAAAGGCCACCAATAAACTCATTCGTTTTACACGTTAGCAGACCCTCACTTACTAGATACGTATAAGTCCGCACGTGTTTTCCTATCCTGTGCGCAGCCGTTAACTTACATCCAAACGCAATTCACCACTGGTTATTACAATGCTTAGCATAGTTAATTAAGACTTTGTCTTCGTAATTGTATAACAATGGTCAAGAGTGTTACATGTCACGAGTCGAGAGTATTC